>NW_027556402.1:86792137-87392137 GCF_003287225.1 Phascolarctos cinereus | reverse complement strand
GGCATTTTAAGTATAAGGATTTGTAACAACTCCTGCCTAAGTCAGTCAGTTTGAAAGATGAGACTCCTGTAATACTTGGAAACATAAACATTACATGGATGTAAGAGCTTTGATTTTGTTGTCTTCTTCTGAGTGTGTGTTTTGATCAATTTCCTAGCTTATTACTTAACCTTTTAACTCTTTGTTAAGATAGAGCTTTGTTTCCAGGGTGGAAGGGGAACTCTAAAGCTTCAGGGGTTTTATGCAGCTGTTTTCAAAGATATGGACCTGTAAGTTTTCAGTTCTTCTAAGGTGGTATGATCTAAGGAGAGGTGTTTCCTCCTCTCTTGGCCTGTGCTCAAGTCTGTGGGTGACTTTTCTGTCACCCTTTTCTGTCCTGGAACTGTGAGAATGATCCCCCCTCCACTGTGGCCACAAGCTTTACTCTGCTAGTGTTCCTCCTCGTGCTAGGATTGCCACCCAATGACTTGGTGTGGGGGTTGCTGGGAACCCTGCAATATTAGTGTACACAGTAAGTTTGCCTGGAAAGAATTCAAGCTCTCAAGCCTTCTTTCAGTTAAGGTAGCAAGGCTTATTGTAAGGCCTACAAAGTAAGCTAAATTCCCAATGAATCCGTGCCTTGATGGGGGTGAGATTGATACTCATATACAAAAAAAAGACACTGAGAAGACCTGGATGGGATGAAGGAGTGGTAAATAGTCACTGAGAAGACCTGGATGGGATGGAGTGGTAAATAGTCTGGGGTGTGCAAGTGCAATAGTAAAAGGAGTTAAATGGTCTGGGGTGTGTTGAGAGCCACAGTAAAAGAACTATTAAGTAGTCTGGGGTGGGTCAAGTGGACTGTGAAAAGAGTATTAAGTGGTCTGGGATGGGCAGAGAGCCACTTGAAAGTACTGTTGAGTATCTAGGTGGGCTGGGCTGGGCCAGATGCCTCCAGCAAGATGCCAGTGATCTAGGCTGTTGAAATGTGTGGGAAAATTCAGGGACTGGGTTGCCAAAATGTATGGGAAAATTCAGAGTCCAGGTCCTATCATCTCATCATTCCCCCTTCAAACAAATGGGATCCAAAGTCTTTTGGGTTAAGGTGCAAAGATATTGGCTTCTGAAAGTGCTTCTTGCTGGTAAGGGCCGTAGAGCTGTTCCTGCCTTGCTGGGTCTGGTTCAATGGTCAGACTTTGGAACCTGGCTGGGTCCAGTGGTTAGAGACCTTGGGCTCAGTTGGAGGTTGGTTTACAGCCTAAGCAGTCATCTGGAAGTTGATGGCCTGGAGCCTGGAGGAGACAAATCTGTCAAGGAGGTTAAGTAAACGAGGGCCAAACAGGAATAAAAAGAATATGATCATGAAGGAAATAAGTATGGGGGCTAGTATAGAAAGGAGCCAAGATCTCCAAGAAGATGATTTTGGGGAATTGAGGTTATTATGGATTTCTTGCATCCAACTAGCCTTTTCCAAATGCTCAGTATGGATCTCTACCTGCCCAGAATTGTTGATTTACATAGAACAAGAGGTGTTTTCCTACACATACACCCCTGCCAGAGGCAAGCAGATAGTCTAAAGCTATTCTGTTATGAAGCACCACTCTTGCTAGGGAATCCAAAGATTGCTAGAGTCCTCAGAGATTATAAGCTGTCTCATTTACCAATTGATGAATGCTTTCTGTAAGGTTAGAGAGAGTGAGTTCATGGGGGCAGCTAAGTGGCGCAGTGGATAGAGCACCAGCCCTGGAGTCAGAAGAACCTGATTTCAAATCTGGACTTAGACACATAATACTTCCTAGCTGTGCAACTCTGGGCAAATCACTTAACCCCAATTGCCTCATTAAAAAAAGAGAGAGAGAGAGAGAATGAGTTCATGTTGTAGGTGACCATATCAAGGCATGAGATACTTGCTCCCTTTTTAAGGAACCAGAGAACACTTCCCCAGAATCCATGCTTTGCTCTTTTCAAGGCAGAGGTCCTGGACTTTGTGACATTAAAAATGGAAAAAGGGGAGGGCTAAAAATCCAAGGGTGCACACCCCAAAATCCTTATAAAGTGTTAAGCATTGAATGGCCAGGACAATAGTTTTGGGGTCTTGCCATGTAATGGCATTTCATTTCACTTTGTCCTCAGAATCTTTGCCACTTGTTCCACTAATCTGACAAAGGAAGGTATAACCTTTGGGGGCACAGAGGGAGCTAGTTTCTAAGAGGCTCTCTGTGTAGATGCCCCAAGAATCAGAATGGTTGCACATTAAGCTCCCAGGCAAGAGAGGTGTCTTTAAGAGATTAATAAGAGTGTTATAACTAGAAGGGGTTGTGGCATTATGAATTAACTAGAAGTAAAGCTTAAAAATGAGGAGCCTACTAGGACAGTAGGGGGAGGGATAGGATCATAGGTACAAGTGGGAAGTGCTCCCTCAGTATAATTGGTAGAGCTGGCTGAGGTGAAGTTCTAGAGGTACTTACTACTAGTTGTGTCTGCACAGGTAGTGCAGGTCAATAGACCAGCAGAAACCTTTACAAATCCTCCCTCAACAGGAGTATTAACCTGTCCAGTGGCCATGGAGGTTATCTCTTAGGTAAGGGAATATTCCCGGGTGGAGAAACAAGGTGTCAAGCTGGAGAGAGTAGGTCACAGAGAAGAGGCCAGCATAAATGAGGTGGCAAAAATCTCTGAGGAAGTCATGTTATGGAGGGGGACTTTTGCAAAGATGGTGAGTGGTGGGAGATGAGAGTTGCCCTGTGGGTGTGAGTGGCATAACCACAATCTTAGACTCACTTCTGCCCCCACTGCCTTACCTAATGAGTTTCCCAGTTTAACTAGGGAGTTATCCTCCCAAATGTGCTTGAGGAAAGAGTTAGTGTTATCATTGTCAACTCAGAGAGGGAAATGATTCCAAGAGGGAGAGAAAGGGCAATTTCTCTGGAAGAAATTAAAGATAACTACAGCAAGGCCAAAGCATAAAAAGAGGGGGACATATATAATTTCACCTCTTTTTATCCACCGTCCTGCTGGAGGGGGCCAGGGCCTTTCTAAACAGTAGCTTGAAGTTCTCCAAGGGTTCACAGGTATACTCTGGAGTCTCTGAGGTGGAAGCAAGAAGAGATATGAGTTTAATCCTAGAATTATGAGCCCACCTGGGGAGACCCTCAAGTTTAACTGGGTGGTGACTATGACTCAGTAAGGTCTCTTCCAATTGACATTTAATTGTTATCCCTTCTGGGTTTTCCATGATTTCAAACAAACCCAATTTCCTACTGGAACAGGACAGTCCTTTTCACTGCCAAGAGGTTTTGTAAGATGCTTATTGACATTTTGTTAGGGCATTCCTGACTAGTCCTAACTGAGTTGCAAATTGGGAGATCAAATGCTGTTCTGGATCTGATGGGGTGTGGCCCAAGTTGAGGTCTTCACCCCTTGCCCTAAAGGGAATTTGGCTCCTATTTTAGGTTTTTATTGACTTCCCTTTTTGAATCCCCTTGTTTCCCTTTAAGGGCCATAATCTCACCTGATTGATTTTATTCCAATTAAAATCCCTTCCTTTCCCTTTAAGAGCCTTAGCTCCATCTGTTTGATCTTATTCCAATCAGAGTTCACACCCACAGCCTTTTCCCAGACCCTCCCCTGATTACCCAGAGTCATTTTAAGTATGTAAGATCTCCCTTGGCCCTCATTAGGGCAGAGAATCCCAAGCCTAAAAGGCTGAGACTCTTTCATGCACGTCAGTAAACTTTTCCTCTGGCTGAAGATGATTTGAGTTGAATTCATTCAGGCAGGGCCCAGTACCACAAGCTTGGGGTTTCCAGTACCCCAACACTTCTAGACCTCATCAGATCTACAAGAATTTCAGATGTTAGGAAGGGCCTCCCCATAGGAGTTCAAAGGAGCTAAGCTTGATATTTTCCCAAGGTGTAATGTGGACTTTGAGCAGTCCAATCAGGAGATTCTTTATCCAATCCTCTAGGGTCTCAATGCACAGCTTAGTAAGGACCCACTTGAGGGTATGATTTGTTTTCTCTACTTTACCAGAGGATTTTGGATTCCAGACAGAGTGGAGATGTTAAGTGATTTTAAGTGTCTTCACCAGTCTGAGTTATTTGTGAAAGATCAGGCCACTGTTACTCGGTAAGGAGCTAGACAAGCCAAAGCAAGGTATAATTTCCTTTAATAGGAACTTTGATACCTCCTGATCCTGTTCAGTTCTACAGGGAGAAGCTTCTACCCCATTAGTAAAGGTGTTAACAAAAACCAAAAGCAATTTGAAACCTCTGCATGGGGGCATATGTGTAAAGTCTATCTGCCAGTCTTCACCTGGGTAGGTACCCCTTCTCTGAACAGGTTTTAAAAGAGGGAGAGGTCTGACTGCCCCCTTGATGATTTACCGGGGCACAAATTGGGCAAGCCTGACAGACTTGTCAGATGGTTTCTCCTAGCTTACTGCCAGTAAAAACAGGCTTTTTCAGAGACTGGAGGGCATTCTTCTCCAGGTGTGGTCTGGAATAAACCAAAAAGAAGCTTCCACTGGCTTTCCTCTGGGATAAGAAGTTGTCCTGGGGTGTCTGAAACCACCCAGAGGGGGAGAGACAGTAACCCCTTTCTTTAGCACAGGCCTGTTTTTGGAAGATGTGACAGAATCAGGAAGCTGTGGGAGTAAAGGAACCAGTATAGTTAACTGGCAGTCAGTATTCTTTGCTGCAGTGTCTGCTAGGCAGTTTCCCATCACCTGATCCATTTCCCCTTTCTGGTGGCCTTTGCAAAGTATCTCAGCCATCTCAGATGGCTTCTAAGCAGCTTAGAGGAGATGTGAGATCTCCTGGGCAGATATTCCCTTTCTTTCCAGATTTCTCCATGGGCATGTAGAACAAGGAAAGCAGATTTTGAGTCAGTAAAAACATTTACTTTTTTTATTTTCCCCTAGCTCTAGAATTCTGGCGGGGGCAGGGTATTAGTCTTTATGGTGTGGTGGAGGCTGACTAGGGAGCTCTCCTTATCTGTTGTTCAATAAAGCTAGCCCCATCTGTATATCACTCCATCTCCAGGTTAGGGAGAGGAAAATCTTTAAGATCATATAAACTGAGTCTAAAGTCTCCTCACAATCATAAGCCAGGGCATTTGAGTGGGTACTGTCTGAGAGGAGGTTGCCAGGTTAATTGTGTGGCACACCCAGAGAACTAGGTCAGGGGTATCTAAAAGCAAAGCTTGATATTTGGTGAGCCTTCAGCTAGCCAGTCACTGATGGCCTTTTGCTTCCAGGATACTCTGAACTCAGTGGGAATTCAGAGCTTCCAGGGGTTGGCGAAGTGTAAGTTTAGAAGCTTCCTCAATTAGAATAGCTGTGCCAGCCACTGCCCAGAAGCTTGAAGGCCATCTGGTAGCCACAGAGTCTAATTGTTTTGAGAAATAGGCAACTGATAAGGGGTCAGGTCCTAACATTTGAGTTAGAACTCCCAGAGCCTGTCCTCTCTTTTCATCAACATGCAGAGTGAAAGGTTTATCTAGATTGGGTAGATGATGCTGGAGTGGTGATCAATTTAGTTTTCAGAGTCTCAAAGGCTTTAGCCTGGTCAAGACCCCACTCTAGAGGGTCAGGGTCTTGAGTAAGGGGCTTAGCAGTTAAACCAAAATTAGGGATCCAGAGTCTACAAAATCCAGCCATTCCTAGAAAAGTGTGAAGTTTTTTTGAACCTAGAACAAGGGTAGACTGGATTGCCCTTTTCCACTGTGAGGTTAAGGAGCAAAAGGTGGGTGTTAGTTCATGGCCAGATACTTTATAGTCTGATGTGCTATTTGGACTTTGTTCAGAGAGACCTCATAGCCTTGAGTGCCCAAGAAATTTAAGAGCTCCTGTGGCAGCAACCAAAGAAGCCTCCCCAGTGGGGCTACAAATGAGAATATCACCCATGGCTGAAATAAGTTACTATCTCCTAGTTCCAGGTCCCTTAAATATTTTCCCAATGCCTGGCCAAATAAATAGGGGCTATCCCAAAAACCTTGGGGCAAGACTTTCCATTTTAACTGACATGGATTTGATTTCCCGGGGGTGTCTATTCAAAGGCAAAAATAAATTGTGAGTCTGTATGAAGAGGTATACAGAAAAAGGCATCTTTGAGATCCAGGGTGGAAAACAATTGGGTACCCTCAGGAATCTGAGTGGGTATAGTGTATGGGTTAGGGATTTTGGTGTGTACTGGAATAACAGCTTCATTAACAGGCCTGAGATCTTGAACCATGCAATACTCCCCATTAGGCTTTTCACAGGAAGGATAGGGGTATTGCATGGGGACTGGAAAGGGACAAGGATTTCATATTTACATAATTTTTCAATCTGTGGTTACAGTCACTCCCAGGCCTCAGGCTTAATTGGATATTGGTGACAATTTGGTAGTACTACCAAATTGTCTCAGAGGTGAACAACGGCTAGGGCAGGATGAGTAGCTCACCCAGAAATTCCCTGATCCCAAACAAATGGCTCCACTGTCTCCCACACTTCTGGGGGAACATGAGGAAGTCTGATAAGCAGAGGCAAAAAAAAAAAAAAGCAGAGCTTGACTAGAGAAAATTGGCTGCCCAATTTCACCATCAGGTCCCTTCCAAACAAGGGGGCAGGACAAAAGGAGAGGATAAGGAAAGAGTGGTTAACAACAGATCCTCAAACAGGCAGGGGAGGGGGTGTGTCTTTTGACAACCCTTAAGTTTGGCAGAGGGGGCAGGTAGAACAGAGTATTAGGTTAAAATAGAGAAAGTTGCTCCCCTATCTATGAGGAAGTGGCCCTCCTTATGGCATCAAAATCTGGTCTCCCCACTGCCTTAGTCACCAAGAGCACCATTGGGTCTTTTGCTGGCCATAATAGTGGCCAAGAGTTGAGCCTGTTCTCTTTTCTTAGCCCTAGGTTTGTGTTCTTTTTCCTCTGCTACAGCTAAGTCTCTG
Source organism: Phascolarctos cinereus (assembly GCF_003287225.1). Lineage (NCBI taxonomy): Eukaryota > Metazoa > Chordata > Mammalia > Diprotodontia > Phascolarctidae > Phascolarctos > Phascolarctos cinereus. The sequence continues at coordinate 87,385,227 of NW_027556402.1, read as the reverse complement.
TTGTTAAAGACCCCAAAGACCATTTCCTGAGGTATTTGGGTTCCCATTGCCAATTTCTACAGTATCCTCCAAATATCTGGGGCAAACTGACTAATGAAGTAGATGCCAAAGATGGCTGTCCCTTCTGCAGAGGCAGGGTCTAAATTGGTGTGCTTCTTGATAGCTTCCACCAGCTGGCCCTGGAAAAGGGCCACTACTCCTTGAGTGATTTCTTTAATTTCTTTGTAACTGACTTGCTTGTTAAATCCATTTTTTCAGGCCTTCTAACAGGCAAATCACCCTATCATTTCTCTTTCTCCTACCTTTATTCTTTTGATAATCCAATCCTGGATCATTAGTGAGAACAGCAGCTGCTCCCAGAGGGTATCTGGTGGGGTTGGAGCTAACCAAATGGTCCCAAAACTTCTGGGCTTGTTCCCAGATTCTTCTCCTCGATAGTATAACAGGTGGAGAAGAGGATATTGAGGTCTCCCCTGGAAAGCTCAAATTGAAGGGAGATATTCCTAAAGCTCTTCGTAAACTTGGTGGGATATTCAGAATACCAATCCAGTTTCTCTGTAACCTGAGTAAGGTCAGATATTGAGAATGGGACATGTACCCTAATCATTCCATTGGGCAAGGCAGCTACTTCCCTCAGAGGAAAAAGCCCTCAAGGCATAGTGGAATCAGGGGGTTTAGGAGGAAGGGAGATAGGAGGTTCCACTCCTTGTGAGGGAGGGGTTAAGGGGTGTGGGCTGTTGGGGAGCTGGATATGGCTGCAAGGCCAGAGAATCTGGTGATTAAAGGGAAAGATCTTCATGCCAGAAGCTGTGAGGTTCCTGGGAGGAGTCAGCTGGCACTGGAGCAGGGGCAAGAAAGTCAAGGGAAATAGCAGCAGGAAGGGTCAGAGGAAGAGGGGCAAGATCAGTGGCAGCTGGGGTGAGGGAGGGGTGGGAGCAGCATGAAGAGACAGTGGAGGGGAGCAGGATGGGGTGGGGGAGAAAGGGAAGGAGAACAAGGTGGGAATTGAGAAGGGAGTGGCTAGAGGAGGAGGGAAGGGGAAAGAGGGGTCAGGAAAAGGGCAGCATAAATGACCTAGGGTTTGAGGCCATGAGGGCCACAAGAAAGGGATCCTCTAAGAGTTGGTTCTTGTGAGAGATGATCTCTCAGAAGTGAAGCCTCCTTGAAGGGTCATTAGTTCTTGTTAATGGTTCTGGTACTGTTGCTTTTGAGCGGTACATGTGTGCCAACATTAAGTGAAGACCCCTCAGAACACAAGACCCCCTCCCCTAGCCTTCTCTCTCCCCTACTCTTAGATAGTGTTAGCAGAAATTCCTGAGCCATAAGAGCATCCAGTCTATCTCATCCTCTAGCTAGTTATATGACCTTGGGTAAAAGGCTGTTAAAACTGTGAGGCTCTGAAAAGGGGAACATGCTAACATAATTTCTATACCTCTTTGTTCTCTCTGTTACTGGGGTAGTTTTTACATGAATAGATTGTACACCTGAGGCTCAGCCAATGAGCTGATGGGAAGAGGGTTTTGGGTGGGCTGTTGTGTTAGGGTCTATATAATCTTGCCTTAAACAAAGAGCACTCGCACTCTTGGGGCAGTTTAGGCAGCACGAGGGTGCCCTTTCTTGAGAAAGTCAATAAAGAGATTTTTCCTTTCTACAAACTTTTGTCAAGACTCTAATTTTTAATTTGGGTAGGTGGTCTCTGTCCCACACATTCCCATTCCCCTTTTGACTAGAGAAAATTGACTGCCCAATTTCACCATCAGGTCCCTAGCTATGAGCACCTTAACATTTTTCTAGAGAGTGGAATATTGTGAGAGAGCTATGAAAGCCAAGACATATGGTATTTCTGTCCATTTACCTTCTCAGAGGCAATATAAATCTAATGGTAAGAGAGTATTGTATTGCAAAGACCCCAAAACATACCATGTTTCTTGATCCTCCAGGTGATATTGAGGCCAAGCTGTGTTGAAAAAGAACACAAAATGTTTGTTTTTGAGGTCTTGAGAAAAACTGAACTTTTTCCAATTCTTTAAAAGACACACGGGGTGAATTTTTGAGAATTAAAAAAGATTGGCTCATTTTTGCCTATAAGCATCAGGAAACCAAAAAGTACCTGCAGTTTCCCAATTCCCTAATGTCCTAGAGAATCAAGAGAATTTGGCATATGCTTCCTTAGAGGGAATCCCCTATGGAGCAGAGGGTGTTCCTGGGTCCAAGAGAGCTTCATAACCATCTGACCTGAATGAAGCCTGAGAGCATCAGGCTCAAAAAGCACCTCCAAACATTCCTAGGTGCTAGCAGAGGGACCCCAACTGCAGACAATAAAGGGATAGAGAGAGAGGAGGCTTATGTACCTTCCAGTGTTGACTGAAGTAAGGCTTGAGGGGGTGAGGCAATTCCCTGTAATCAAAATATGGTGTGGTTTGGAGTGTTGGGAACCCTGGAATATCAGGGTACAGGGTGAGTCTGCCTAGAAAAAAAATACAGTATGTAGAAACTTGCGTGCTTTTCTTAAGTGAAAGTTTGAAATTAAATAGAATCAAAATGGCAGCCAATATATGTACAAAAAGCTATGACTATCAATCAATATGAATCAAATAATAGGCTATACAGGGCCAAAATTTACATTCTTTACATTAAGGTCAATAGAGGATAGGTTTAAGTTCATGGTTTGGTGAATGGTAGATTTGAAATCCATAACTGATGATTTAATTCAGTGTAGGGTGATGAGAGAAGACAAGTGAGGAAAATTTGACCCTAATACCTTCCTTTCCCCCCTCCTCCACTATGAAAGTTGTTGATTTAAAACTAGATATTAGATTAGAGGAAGGGAGAGACTAATTAAAGATGATATTTTCAAGTTGCAAGTGCAGAGTGTCTATTCTAATAAATATCAAATTAAATTAAAGTTGGAAGAAACAGCTCCACATAAAGTCCTGTTTAATAGTAATGCCAACTGAAGTATGGAATTGGTTTGTAACTTCCTCTGGGTTTCTGCACAATTTACTGCCACAGTCCTTGTTGTAATTGAAAAGTGATTGCTTATCCTTGTTTTAATTTCCAGGAGGATAAAACAGTCCAAATTTACTCTGGATACTTTGAATTTAAGCAATTGAGTAAAATGCTGGCAGGTGCAGTTGTCCAGTTTGTTACCAATTGTTGTTTTATTTTTTTTTAAAGAACTTGCTTCAGGAAGTTGATCATATGTATGTTTTCCAGAACTTAAAAAGTCAACTCTCTTAGCCTTGTGTGAAGTGAGGACATGGAAAGGAAGTAGAGCCAAATGAATGAGACATTTGATAATAACAAGGATATAAATAATATCTGCACAGAGAGGCAAAGAAATTTTTGCCAATTATAATGGTTAATGTCAATACCATCCCATCAAAGTAAAAAGATGCTTTCCTCCTTCTGGGGGTCAATAATCAGCTTACTTTTTGGGGAAATAACCTTTCAAGGGGTTGTTGTTTAGATGTTTTCAAAGTATCTGTTGTGACCAAATAACATATATAGTACTTCCCCCCACCCCAGTAACCCATTTATTTGTCATAATTTCTGCCCAGTCTTTTAAAGATGGTATTGTTCTCTTTGTCCACAATCTCTTTATATATGTGTTCCAGTCCATGCTAAACATAGATTCAAAGATGATCTTTCTCAAAATAAAACAACACATTTCATTTTGAAATTTCCCTAGTGGAAATAAGTCATTCAGTTGAGCACTTACCATCATTAGCCAGCTGTTATTACTCTTTACTCCTCAACACTCCATTACAATCACTTTTGAGGGCTCCTTGAGTCATGATGACTTTACTCTCCTATTACCTTTCTGTGAATTTATTTGTACAATTATATTTAGGGCCAGACTTAAATGAAATTCATCTTTTCCAAGGAGTCTCTCTTTACCAACTCCTTCAAAGTTTGATTACTATCATGCTCCCACAGTATTTTGGGTATATAGGAAACATTTTTCGCTCTTAAATTTGAGAATTTTAAAAAATTTCTTCCTGTAACTCATTTAACTTCTCCTTGAAGAATTTGAATGTTAGGTCTTTAGGTGAATATATGTTTAGTACTAATAGTATTTCATCGTTTATGATACATTTTAGCAAAATGTAGTTTCTCTGCTTATCTCTTTTAATTAGGTCAATTTTTGCTTTTGCTTAAAGGTTTGAGATCGTGCCTTTTTTTTAAACTTCAGCTGAAGCAAAATAGATTCTGCTTAGCTCCTTATTTTAGATGTGTGCATCTTTTTGCTTCAAGTATGTCTCTTGTTAATAACACATTGTTGGATTCCAGTTTCTAATCCATTCTGCTAACTTCTTCCATTTTATGGGTGAGTGCATCCCATTCACATTCATGGCTATCCTTACTAACTGCGTATTTCCTTCTAGCATATTATTTTCTCTTTTTTTCACCCTGTCTCCTCTTCAAAAGTCATCTTTGCTTCTGACCACTGCCTCCCTCAATCTATTCTCCTTCTTATAACACCTTTCCCCCTTTCTCTTAGCCCCTTTCCTTCCTATATCCTTGCTAGGTAAGATGAATTTTGATGTCCAACTGTGTTTATACATATTCTTTCCTCTTTGAATCAGTTCAGATCAGGTTGGGAATCAACTGTTCTCTCTCATTGCCCCTTCCATTGTAAAAACTCTTTCTTGCATGCCTTCTATATGAGATAATTTTCTGTATTCTTCCTCTCCCTTTCCCCTTCTTCCAGTATATCTTTATTTCTCCCCCTTCCATTCTTCTTTTGAGATAATCCCAACATAATAGACTCACACTCATGTACTCTGTCTAAGTAAAGTCCTTCTAACTGTCCTAATGATGATAAAGTTTTTAGAAGCTATGTGTATCATCTTCCCATAAGAGAACAAAAAACTTAAACAGTTTAACCTTATTAAAACTCTTACAATTTCTCATTCACATTTACTTTTTTTTGCTTCCCTTGACGCTTATGTTCAAATGTCAAATTTTCTATTCCGCTATGGTATTTTCATAAGGAATGCTTGAAAATCCTCTGTTTCATTAAGTATCCATTTCTCCCCCTCAGTTTTTCTGGGTAGATGATTCTTGGTTGTAATATTAGCTCCTTCGCCCTCCAGAATGTCATATTACAAGCTCTTTAATGTCCTTTAATGTAAAAGCAGTTAAATCTTGTGTTTTCCTGACTGTGGATCCATGATACTTGAAAATCTATTCCTCTCTATAGAATTAGATTCATTTTTTGTGGGTAAGATAATTTTGGTTGTAATCCTAGCTATTTTACTTTCTAGAATATCATACTCCAACTCTCCTTCTTTAAAGTTGTAGCTGCTAAATCTTATGTGACCCTGACTGTGGCTGCTTGTAGTATTTTTTACTGGACCTGGGAGCTCTGGAATTTGGCTATGATATTCTTGGGAGTTTTCATTTGGGGGTTTCTTTCCATAAGTGATCAGTGGATTCTTTCAATTTCTGTTTTGACTTCTTGTAAGATAACTGGGCAGTTTTCCTTTGTAATTCTTGAAATATGATGTCAAGGCTCTTTTTGTGGTCATGATGTTTAGGTAGTGCAATAATTCTTAGGTTATCTCTTTTCATCTATTTTCAGGTTAGCTGTTTTTCTTATGAGATATTTTACATTTCTTCCCTATCCTTTTAGCCTTTTGACTTTGTTTTATTGTTTCTTGATGTCTCATGGAATCTTTAGTTCTTATTTGACCAATTCTAATTTTTTTTTATTTTAAAATTTGCTTATTTATTTTTTACTTTTCAAAATTCACTTCCATAAGCTTTTGAGTTTTAAATTTTCTCCATTTCCCTCACTACCCCCCTCCCTAAGATGTTATGCAAGCTGATACAGGCTATATATGTACAATCATAGTAAAGATATTTCCACACTAGCCATCTTGTGAAGGAAGAAATAGAACAAAATGGAAAATCCATGAGAGAAAAAAAAGAGAGAAAGTATGCTTTGATATGCACTCAGACTCCATAGTTCTTTCTCTAGATGTAGATAGTATTTTCCATTATGAGTCCTTTGAAGTTATCTTAGATCCTTGCATTGGTGAGAAGAGCTAAGTCTATCAAAATTAGTCATCACACAATGTGGCTGTTACTGTGTACAATGTTTTCCTGGTTCTGCTTACTTCACTCAGTATCAGTTTGTATAAGTCCTTTCAGGTTTTTCTGAAGTCCACCTGCTCATCATTTCTTATAGCACAATAGTATTCTATTACATTCATATGCCACAACTTGTTCAGCCACTCCCAACTGATGGAGATCCCCTCAGTTTCCAATTCTTGGCCACTACAAAAAGAGTTGCAATAAATATTTTTGTACATGTGAGTCTTTCCCTATTTTTATGATCTCCTTAGGATATAGCCTTAAAAGAGGTATTGATGGGTCAAAGGGCATGCACCTTTTTATAGCCCTTTGGGCATAGCTCCAAATTGCTCTCCAAAATGGTTGGATCAGTTCACAACTCCACTAACTATGCATTGGTGTTCTGATTTTCCCACATCTTTTCCAGCATTTATCATTTTCCTGTTTTATCATGTTGGCCAATCTGATATTTATGATGTGGTACCTCAGAGTTGTTTTGATTTACATTTCTCTAATCAATAGTTATTTAGAGCATATTTTCGTCATAGATAGCTTTAATTTCTTCATCTGAAAACTGCCTATTCACATCCTTTGACCATTTACCAGTTGAAGAATGACAATTATAATTGTTAAGGAATCATTTTCTTCATTTTTCTTTGTTTCTCTTACCAATCTGCTAATTCTCTTTTCATAATTTTCTTGCATTGCTCACTTTTTTTCCTTTCAAAATTTTCCCTCTACCACTCTTACTCGATTAAAAAAGTATTTTTTGCTCTTTTTTATCTAACTCATCTAGGAATAGTCACTTGACTTGTGTCCAATCTGTATCTTTTCTTCAAGGCTTTCCTTGTAGATATTTCCAAGTCCCAGACATTTTATATATTTGTGTATGTATGTATGTATATACACATACATATATATGTGTGTATGTATGTATGTATGTATGTATGTATGTATATATATATACACACACATACACCAATACATAATATATTTTTATAAATAGTATACACACATATTTATGTATATATAGAGCCCCTGGACTAGATTGACTTTTATGGAATTTTTTTACTTATTTCTAGATATAAGATGCTTCAGAAATCATGAGTATTATAATTCTGATGAATTTCCAGAAGGTCAGCTATATTTTATAGGACAGATGCTTGGGCCTGAAGATTTTGACACCACTGACATGATGTCACCTTTGAGTTGAGAGGACATGGATTCCTATCCAATCTAATCCAATGAACATGTATTAAGCATTTACCACAGGCCAGGCCCTGTGCTGGGGATACAATTAAATTAAAAAGTAGTCTCTGTCCTCAATGAGCTTACAATTCAAAGGTGTAGATGAGACACACAAATAATCAGGAAAGTGGGGGAAATACTGAGGGTGGAGTGGGAGGGGACACTGGAGTATTTGGCTCCATGGAGTTGAAATTAGGCAGGGCAGAAGATGCAAAGTGGAGTGAGCTGAGAGTCTAGTTTCTGCTCTCTGCAAAGAAAGGTATCTGGAGGAGTTTGGTACTCCACTCTCTAGCCCTCCAAATAGAGGGGAGAAAAGACAATGAAATGGGAGAGAATTCTAGGCATGTGGGCAATTGAATGAAAATGCATGGAGTTGGGAGATGGCATGTGTTGTGTGAAAAACAATAAGAAAGTCAATGTTGCTGGATCACAGGGTATGAAAAGAGTAAAGTGTTAGAAGACAGGGAGGAGGGAGATAGACTATAAAGTCTATAAAGATCTTTGACAGTAAAACAGAAGTTATCATACTTGATCCTGGAAACAACAGAGCATCACTGGAGTTTATTGAATGGGTGGATGTAGCATGGACTTGCATTTTAAGAAGACTGATTTGACAGCCAAATGGAGGATGAACTGGAATAAGGAGAAAACTGAAGCAGGTAGACCAACCAGCAAGCTATTACATTAGTACAAGCATGATGTTATAAGAGCCTGGACGAGTGTGGTGGTAGTGTCAGAGAACAGAAGGAAGTCTATATAAGAGATGTTACAGATTAGAATAAACCTCTCAACCACTCAAGCCCTGGAAATGATTGTAATCTACCTTTCCCCCTCCCTTCCCATTGGTAACTGATTAGATATGGAGGATGTTAGTGAAAACAATCATTTATTAAGTATTTATGTGCCAGGGACTGTGCTAAAAACTTTGATGATGAGGGACAGAAGAGAGAAAGAGAGAGATGATGATGATGATGATGATGATGAGTCAAGTACTCAAGGAAGAGTACTAGGTTATAAGCCTGATTGACTGGAAGGATGGTAGTATCCTCAACAGTAACAGAGATGTTAGAAAAAGAGGGGGGCTGCAGAGGGTAGGGGGGAAGATGAGTTCAGTTTTTGACATGTTGCCAAGGTTCTCCTCTAAGAATTTGGATGCTATACCACTTGGTGCATATATGTTTAGTAATGACATTACTTCATTGCCTATGGTGCCTTTAGCAGGATGTAGTTTCCTTCCTTATCTCTTTTACTTAGTTCTGTTTTTGCTTTTGCTTTGTCTGAGATCAGGATTGCTACCCCAGCTTTTTTTCACTTCAGCTGAAGCATAATGTTTTCTACTCTAGCCTTTTACCTTTTCTCTGTGTGTATCCCTCTGTTTCGAATATGTTTCTTGTGAAAAACATATTGTAGGATTATGTTTTTTAGTCCATTGTGCTATCTGCTTTTTATTTATGGGGGAGTTCATCCCATTCACATGCACAGTTATGATTACAATCTGTGTCTTTCTCTCCATCCTACTTCACCGCACCAACCCCCTTCATGCTTTTATTTCTCCTTTCTTCTTTTCCCTCCTCACTAGCGTTTTGCTTTTGACCACCACCTCCCTCAATCTGCCCTCCCTTATATCAGCCCACTCCCTCTTCTTTCCCCTTTTTTCTCCTACTGCCCATAGGGCAAATTCAGTTTCTATACCTGAGTATATCATTCCCTCCTTGAGCCAAACCCATTGAGATTAAGGTTCAAACAATGCTCCCTTCTTTCCCTCCACTGTAATATGTTTTTGTGCTTCTTCATGTGATGTGATTTACCCTTTTCTGCCTCCTCCTTTCCTCTTTTCCAATCACAATCCCTTTTCATTACTTGATTAGTGTTTTTTTTTAATCATCACACCGAAGTCAACTTATACTCATACCCTCTGTCTGTGTATATCCCATCTAAATGTCATAGTAAATATATAGTTCTTAAGAATTACAAGTATCATCTTCCTATGTAGGGATGTAAGCAGTTTGTTCTTATTGAATAACATGGTTTTTTTCTCTTTTTTTCCTGTTTACCTTTTTATGCCTCTCTTGAGTCTTATATTTGAAGATCAAATTTTCTGTTGAACACTGGTCTTTTCATCAGGAAAGTCAGGAATGCTCATGTTTCATTGAAGATGAAGATTATGCTCAATTTTACTGGATAGATCCTTAGTTGTAATCCAAGCTCCTTTGCCTTACGGAATATCATATTCCAAGCCCTCTGATCTTTTAATGTAGAAGCTGCAAGGTCCTGCATAATACTGACTGTGGTTCCATGATATTTGAATTATTTCTTTATGACTATTTGTCAGATTTTCTCCTTGACCTGATAATTCCAGAATTTAGCTGCAATATTCCTTGGTGTTTCTATTTGGCATTTCTTTCAGGGGGTGATTGGTGGATTCTTTCAATGACTATTAAAACTTCTGGTTCTAGGACCTCAGGGCAGTTTTGCTTGATAATTTCTTGAAAGATGCTATCTAAGCTCTTTTTTTGATCGTAGCTTTCAGGTAAACAAATAATTATTAAATTATCTCTCCTGGATCTATTTTACAGGTCTATTGTTTATCCAATGATTTTGTTTGACTGATTCTTGATGTCTCATAGAGTCATTAGCTTCCACTTGCACAATTCTAATTTTTAAAGAGTTGTTTTCTTCAGTTAGCTTTTTTCCATTTGGTCAATTCTACTTTTTAAGGAGTTGTTTTCTTCAGTGTACTTTCTTTCATTTTGTCAATTGTATTTTTAAAGGAATTGTTCAATTTTTCTCCTATTCTTTTATTTGACTTTCAAAACCTTCATGAGCTCTTCCAAGAAGGGCTTGAGACCAGTTCATATTCCCCTCTGAGGTTTCAAATGTGGATATACTGACAATGTGATCCTCTCCTGAATTTGTGTTTTGATCTTTGCTGTTACCATAATACTTCTCATTGTTTTTATTTGTTGCTTTTTGCTCATATTGTTTGCCTTTTTTCTGGCTTTTAAAGTTGATCTCTGCTTCTGGGGCACAGGGAGTAGTCTCAGACTTCTTGTGCTGGGGACTAGGGGGTTACTAGTTTTATGTGCTGGGCCCTCAGGTGCTGGCAGCTAGAGGTTTTAGGGATCTGGTAGCTTACCTGGCTCTGAGCTGGAGCTGGTGGTCATGACTAGTGTATGCCTGGTGTTTGTACTTGCTTGCTCCACCATGCTGGGGCTCAGGATCTCCTATTGGTTTGCTGAGGTGGGTCTTGCTGCTAGCTTACTGGGACACCTCCTATCCTGTACTGGCCCCTTTCAACCACAGTAAGAGGCACTTTTCCTGTTAATTCCCCTAACCTCCTGAGCTAAAAGACTGCTGCACTTTGTCTTTCTACTGGCTCCACTACTTTAGGATTTTTCGTAGGGCAATATTCTCTGAGTTTTTCAAGGTCAATAAGGGATGGTAATTTACTGCTTACTCTGCCATCTTGTCTCCCAGAAAGTGAAATAAGTGACTTTCAAACATTCTGTCTCAGGGCTGATAGCTCCAGAAGTAGCCACTGCCACTGAAAACTCATTCACTCCTAAGGCCTGCTCCTGGTTTGTGGTGGCAGGGCTTACATTGGACTGCACTTCTCTCTCACCCAGGTCCAACAGAACCCTCCTACTGACCTAAGTTGTCTCTGGCATCTGTGGGCTGAGAAGTCTGGAAACTGCCACTGCTCCCAGTGATTCAGTCTCCCAGGCCTGCTTCAAGTTTGCTAGGGCCTGGTCTGTGCTGGCATAGCCTGCAGTGGATTGTGCTCCTCTCTCAGCCTGGTCCAACAAACCTTTCCTGTTGACCTTCCAGGTTGTCTTGGGCTGGAAATCTGCCTCACTTTCTCTCTTTGTGGGTTCTGCTGCTCTAGAATTTATTCAGAGCCATTTTAGATGTTTGGGAAAGGGTTTGGAAAGAGGACTTAGGCAAGTCTTTAAGAAGCAATTTCTTCAGGACCTTGGAATATCCTTTTGGAAAGTGACTTTTGCTGCAATAGCCATGGTTCAGGTTGGGTGAAAAAGGCATTCTTTCAAAGGAAAAGCCTATTCAAAGCAGAATCAAGTAAAAGATGGTTGAATTCAATCGTGCATTGTCATTAAAGTGAGAAAAAAGATGACTTTTGAAACTTTTGTTATAAAAAGAGTGGAATAAAATCTACCTATGTTGTTGATTTCCATTTTCTTGTCTATCAATGCCTATCTCTAGTTGTGTCAAATGAAATGCTTTTCCTCAGAAGTGTAATTCTGAGAATATTGTAATTCATGGTAATTATTCAGGACATTTTTTCCCCCATTGGATTCAATGCATTGCAATAGCTAGAGATTGTGGTGTTTTTAGCATTTGTTGACTCAATTAAGACTTTTCTCTTTCCCAGAACTGGCAGAAAGGATTTCCCTTGTCAAACCTTGACTAAAAGATCAAACAACATTTGGATGGGAAAAAGTTGGTAAGCATTATATATAACGGCTATAAACCAGAAGCATTTCCAATAAGATTGGAATGAAATAAGGCTGTCCATTATCATCACTGTTAGTCAATCTTGTATTAGAAATGCTAACTTTAACAATAAAAGAAGAAAAAGTAACTGAAGGAATTAGAATAAGAAATGAAGAAACAAAATTATCACACTTTGCACATATGAATGTATACTTAGAGAATCCAAGAGAATCTGCTAAAAAAAACCCCCAACTATTTAAAATAATTAACAACTTTAGCCAAGTTGCAGGATATAAAATAAACTGATGTAAATCATTAGCATTTATATACACACAAGTGTGTGTATATGTATGTGTGTATTTATATTTATAGCGCAGTCTAACAGCAAGAGATAGAAACACAAATTCCATTTGAAGTTATTGTAGACAATACAAAATATTTGGGAGTCTACCTGCCAAGACAAATCCAGGAACTATATGAATGAAATTATGAAAGACTTTTCACACAAATAAAGTCAGATCTAAATAAAAATTCTACCTAAATTAATTTACTTATTTAGTGCCTTACCAAACTACCAAAAATATTTTGTAGAACTAGATAACATAATACAAAAAATTCATTTGGAGGAACAAAATGTTCAGAATACCAAGGGAATTCAAGAAAAGAAATTCAAAGAGAGGTCACCTAGCTGTACCACATCTAAAATTTTATTATAAAGCCACAATCATCAAAACTACTTGAAAAGTAGTGGCTAAGAGAAAGAGTGGATAAGAATTCTCTTCGACAAAAACTGTTGGAAAAACTGGAAAATGGTATAGCAGAAACTAGGCATAGACCAATATCTTACATTGTATACCAAGATAAAGTCAAAATGGGTACATGATTTAGACATGCCTATTAGTAATATGGGAAGGTATCAATTTCTGTAGCTCCTTGGAATGTTCTATGGGCAATGGACTTTGGCTGCAATCTCCTTGCTTCAGATTGCACCAAGACGACATTCATTCCAAGGAACAGCTTTTTCCAAACAAAATCTGGTTAAAGCCATTGAATTCAATGCAGCATTACTCTCAAAGGCAGAAAAAGCATAGTCTTTTTGCCTCTTTTGTTGGAAATGGCTGGTCCAGAGCCAAACTGATGTTGATGAAGAGCCTCTTATCATATTGTGTGTCTATCAATGCCTGTTTCTACATGTGTCAAAAATAAGGCCGTTCATTTATGGACAACCTTAAGCTTCAAAGGACAGGAATTGCCCAGGCCTTGTTTGATTTCTTTGGACTCCATGTAATGCAGTAGCCACAGACTGTGGTTCTTTCTGCATCTTGAGTGTGAGTAAGACTTTTTCATTCGTTGCATTTGCAAAATGCATTGTCATTGGTCAACCTTTGACTGAAATGAGAAAATAGGCTGGGAAAAAAGTCTATAGAAATTGAAATAAACACAAAATAGTGCTTAGTAATATTACGAAGGAGGAAGATAAAGACATGCTCTCAGCTCCTGCACCATGTCTAAGATTTCTGTGCCATTGTGTTGAAGGAAACATTCAACATTACACAATTTGGTAGCCTACGTGTCTTCCACTGGATGTCAGTGGGCAGATATTCAATGAGTAAAGGAAAGATTTCTAGAAGATGCCTATTAGTTCTACAGGAAGGTATCTATTTCTGCAGAACCTTGGAATATTCTATGGGCAATGGACTTTGGCTGCAATCTCCTTGCTTTGGATTGCATGAAGAAGGCATTCATTCCAAGGAACAACCCATTCCAAACAAAATCTGGTTAAGGCCATTTAATTCAGTGCTGCATTGCCATTAAAGGCAGAGAGAAGCACAGTGCTTCTGCCCCTTTTATTGGGAAATGTCTAGTCCAAAGCCCTAGTGATGTTGATGAAGAGCCTCTTCACATATTGAGTGTCTATCAGTGCCTAGTTGTAGATGTCTGAAAGTTCAGGTCATTCATTGATAAACAACCATAGTGTAGAAAGAACAGGAATTGCTCAGGCTTTTCTCAGTTCCTTTGGATTCCATACACTGCAGTAGCCACAGCTTGTGGTTCTTTCTGCATTTTGAGGCTGAGCTAAGACTTTTCCTTTCCTTCAATTTGTATAACACATTGGCTTTGGTCAACCTTTGACTGAAATAGGAAAATATACCCAGTTGGAAAAAATATCTATAGCAATTGAAATAAATGTGATAAAATGCAGAGCATTATCATGATAGGGGACAATAATGACATGCCGTCATCACCTCCATGATATCAAAGTTTTCTGTTCCATTGCATTGTTGGAAACATTTCCTGGGCGAATCTTGTACAATTTGATAGCCTACCTGTCTTATACTGGATGTCAATGAGCAGACCTTCAATGATTGAAGGAAAGATTTCAAGAAGACTCTTATTAGTTCTTTGGGAAAGTATCAATTTCTGTGGCACCTTGGAATACTCTATGGACAATGGACTTTGGCTGCAATGTCCTTGCTTCAAAGTGCATGCACAAGGCATTCATTCCAAGGAACAGCCTTTTCAAAACAAAATCTCATTAAATTCATTGAATTCAATGCAGCATTGCCATTAAAGGCAGAAAGAAGCAGAGTTCTTTTGCTCAATTTGTTGGGAAATGGCTGGTCAAAGCCAAATTAAAGTAGATGAAAAGACTCTTCATATTGTGGGTCTGTCAGTGCCTATTTGTAGATGTGTCAAAGGGAAGGCCACCTTATTTATGGACAACTTTGTCCTGGAAAGAACAGTAATTGCTCAGGCTTTGTTCAGTTTTATTGGATTCCATGCATTGCTGTAGCCACAGATTGTTGTTCTTTCTGCATTTTGAGGCTGAGTTAAGACTTTTCCTTTCCCTCAATTTATACGATGCATTGGCTTTGGTAAAACCTTGATTGAAACAGGAAAATATGCTCAGTTAGATAAATGTCTATAGCAACTGAAATAAACGTGATAAAATGCAAGACATTATCTTGATAGGGGAAAATAAAGACATACCCTCACCACCTCTTTGATGTCCAAGATTTCTGTGCCTTTGCATTGTTGGAAACATTTCTCATGTAAATCTAACACAATTTGGTAGTTTACCTATCTTACACTGAATGTCAATGGGCAGACCTTCAGTGTGTCTATCAGTACCTAACAGTAGATGTCTCAAAGTTAACACCATTCATTTACATACAACCATAGTGTAGAAGGAAAAGGAATTAATCAGGCTTTGTTCAGTTTCATTGGATTCCATGCATTGCATTAGTAATAGATTGTGGTACTTTCTGCATTTTGAGGATGATTTAAGATGTTTCCTTTCCTTTAACTGGTACAGTGCTTTGGCTTTGGGCAACCCTTGACTGAAATAGGAAAATATGCACAGTTGGTCTATAACAATTGAAATAAATGTGATAAAATGTGGAACATTATCATAATAGTGGAAAATAAAGATATTCTTTCATCACCTCTATGATGTCCAAGGTTTTTGTGCAGTTGCATTGAAGGAAATATTTCCTGTGTCATTCTTACATAATTTGGTGGCCTACTGCTCTTACAAAGGATGTCAATAGGCAGAGCAGACCTTAAATGATTAAAGGAAAGCTTTCAAGAAGATGTCTATTAGTTATATGGAAGGTATCAATTTTTGTAGGTCATTAGAAAATTTTCTGGGCAATGGACTTTGGCTGCAATCTCTTTGCTTTGGGTTGAATAAATATAACATTAATTCCAAGGAAGAGCCTACTCCAAACAAAATCTGGATAAAGCCATTGAATTCAATGCAGCATTGGCCTTAAAGGCAGAAAGAAACAGAGTTCTTTTGCCCCTTTCATTGGGAAATGGCTAGTCCAAAGCCAAACTGATGTTGATGTAGAGCCTCTTTTCATATTGTGTGTCTATCAGTGCTTAACTGTAGATGTCTCAAAGTTAACTCCATTTATTTATGGACAAGCATAGTGTAGAAAGAACAGGAATTGCTCAGGCTTTGTTGGGTTTCATCAGATTCCATGCATTGCAGTAACCATGGATGGTGGTTCTTTCTTCATTTTCTGGCTGAGTTAAAACTTTTCCTTTCCCTTAATTTGTACAATGCATTGACTTTGGTCAACCCTTGAATGAAATAGGAAAATATGCACAGTTGGTCTATAACAATGGAAATAAATGTGATAATATACAGAGCATTATCATAATAGGGGAAAATAAAGACATGCCCTCACCACCTCCACAATGTCCAAGATTTCTCTGACCTTGCATTGAAGGAAACATTTCCTTTTTCAAGTTTACATAATTTGGTAGCCTGCCTGTCTTACACCAGATTTCAATGGACAGACCTTAAATGATTAAAGGAAAGTTTTTAAGAAATACGTATTAGTGCCATTGGAAGGTATCAATTTCTGTAGCACCTGGAAATATTCTATGGGCAATCAACCTTGGCTGCAAGCTCCTTGCCACGGGTTGCATTAAGAAGGCATTGTTTCCAAGGAATAGCTTATTACAAAAAAAAATCAGGTTAAAACCATTGAATTCAATGTAGCATTCCCATTAAAGGGAGAAAGAATCATAGCTCTTATCCCTTTCATTAGGAAATGGTTGATATAAAGCAAATTCTGCCAGACTTTGGCCTATTCTTTTGGAAAAGAACTTTTGCTTCAATTGCCTTTCCTTTGGTTTGCATGCAGAAGGCCTTCTTTCCAAGGAAAAACCCATCCCAAGTAGAATCAAGGCTAAATCATTGAATTAAATGGTGTCTTGCCATTGGGTTGTCAATATTGTCAATGATTGTCTTTGATCAAGCCTTGAGTGAAAGGGAAAGCCAACTTTGGATAGGGAAAATGTCTGTTGGGACCAGAAGACACAAAATATAATTCAAGAGAAGAAGAGAAAGGAGGAAGATGAAGACGTGTTATGGAAGAGGTCCAAATTTTGATGGAATTACATTGAAAGAAACTTACTGTGTGTAAAGCTTCAAAAATAATATATGAGACACACCTTTCATTGGAAATCAGTAGGCTGAGATTTGAAACTGAGGAGAATATTTCAATAAGAGCCCTATTGGATTTGGTAGAAAGGAACAAATTCTGCAGGACATTGTTCTATTTTGTTGGAAAAAGATTTTTGCTGCAATCCCCTTGATCCGGGTTTCATGCAGAAGTGCTTCTTTCCAATGAAAAGATTATTCAAGTAGAATGAAGGCTAAGTCATTGAATTAAATGATATATTGCCATTGTAGAGAGAGAAGTAGATGGCTTTTGCAATATTTGTTGGGAAAGAAATGGTATGAAGCCCTATTGATTTCCTTGATATTCCTCATTTGTGTAGGTATCTCAAAGCCTATCTCTACTAGGCTCAAAGGAAATGCTATTATACTAATGGCAAACAAAGACTGGAAAGAATGGGAATTCCTTAGCACTCACTTAGATTCCCTAGACTCAATACATTGCAATATGTAGAGGGTATGGATCTTTCTGCATTTGGTAATAGACTTAAGGCATTTTTCTTTCCCAGAATTAGAAAAATGGATTGGCTGTGATTGAGCCTTGAGTGAAAGGGAAAGCCAACCTTGGATAGTGAAATGTCTATGGGAACCTGATGATATGTGATAGAATGAAGAGAAGAAGAGAAAGGAGGGACAGCTAGGTGGCGCAGTGGATACAGCTCCGGCCTTGGGGTCAGGAGGACCTGAGTTCAAATCCAGCCTCAGACACATAACACTCACTAGCTGTGTGACTCTGGGCAAGTTACTTAACCCCAAAGTGCCTCACCAAAAAGAAAAAAAAAACAAAAGGAGGAAGATGAAGAATTACCCCAAGAGGTCCAAGATTTCTATGGAGTTATACTGAAAGAAACCTGCTATGCTTAAAGCTTTATACAATTTTTTAACCTCATTAGAGGCAATATGCTAAGATTCAAAGACTAAGGAGAAGATTTGTATTAGAGGCCTATTAGATTTAGTAAAAAGCATCAAATTGTGTCGGACCTTGGCCTATTTCTTTGGAAAAGGACTTTTGCTGCAATCCCCTTGCTTCAGTTTGCATGCAGAAGGCTTTCATTCTCAGGAAAAGGCCTTTCCAAGTAGAATGAAGGCTAAGTCATTGAATTAAATGGGGTATCGCCATTTCAGAGAGAAAAGTAAATGGCTTTTGCAATATTTATTGGGAAAGGAATGGTATGAAGCCCTATTGACTTTGCTGATGTTCCTCTACTATTTTTTTGAGTCTCTCAATTCTTATCTCTACTAGGCTCAAAGGAAATACTGTTTTACTAAGAGGAAACAAAGAGTGAAAAGGATGGGAATTCCTCAGCACTTGCTTAGATTCCCTGGATTCAATGCTTTGCAATATGTAGAGACTGTGTATCTGTCTGCATTTGGTAGCAGACTTAAGGCAGTCCTCATTCCCAAAATTGGAAAAATGAATTGGCATTTTCAAAATTCCTTGGCTTTGGTCAACTCTTGACTGAAATAGGAAAACAAGTTGGAAAAAAGTCTATAGAAATTTAAGTAAACATGGTATTGTGCTCTTTAATATCACAACGGAGAAAGGTAAAGAGATGCCCTCAGTACATGAACCATGTCCAAGATTTCTGTGCTGTTGTGTTGAAGGAAACATTCTTGGTGTCATCTTGCACAATTTGGTAGCCTATGTGTCTTCCAGTGAATGTCAATGGGCAAACTTTCAATGATTAAAGGAAAAATTTCAAGAAGATGTCAGTTAGTTCTATGGGAAGGTATCAGTTTTTGCAGCATCTTGGAGAATTCTTGGGCAATGGACTTTGGCTGCAAATTTCTTGCTTTGGAGTGCATGAAGGAGGCATTCAGGCCTCATTTGGTTTCATTGGATTCCAGGCATTGCCGTAGCCACAGACTGTGATTCTTTCTGCGTTTTGATGCTGAGTGATTACTTTTCCTTTCCCTTCATTTCCAAAACGCATTGGGTTTGGTCAACCCTTGACTGAAATAGGAAAACGTGCACTGTTGGAAAAAAAAACTATATAGGAATTGAAAGAAACATGATAAAATGCAGAGCATTATCACAAAGGGGAAAATAAAGACATGCCTTCACTTCCTCCACAATGTCTAAGATTTCTGTGCTGTTACATTGAAAGAAACATTCCCATGGTCAATCTTGCGCAATTTGGTAGCCTATATGTCTTACACTGGATGTCAATGGGCAGACCTTCAATGATTAAAGGAAAGATTTCAAGAAGACACTTATTAGTTAGGTGGGAAGGTATTAATTTCTGCAGCACCTTGGAATGCTCTATTGGCAATTAACTTATTAAGGAATAGCTTATTACAAAAAAAAATCAGGTTAAAACCATTGAATTCAATGTAGCATTCCCATTAAAGGGAGAAAGAATCATAGCTCTTATCCCTTTCATTAGGAAATGGTTGATATAAAGCAAATTCTGCCAGACTTTGGCCTATTCTTTTGGAAAAGGACTTTTGCTTATTAAAAAAAAATCTAATTAAAACCATTGAATTCAATGCAGCATTCCCATTAAAAGGAGAAAGAAGGAGAGTTCCTTTGCCCCTTTTGTTGGGAAATTGGATGGTATGAAGCAAAATTGATGTTGATGAAGAGTCGCTTTTCATATTGTGTGTCTATCAATGCCTCTTCGTACATGTCTCAAAGGTAAGGTCATTCTTTTATGGACAACCTTACTTTAGATAGAACAGCAATTACTCAAGCCTTGTTTGGTTTCATTGGATTCCAGGCATTGCTGTAGCCACAAACTGTGGTTCTTTCTCCATTTTGAGGCTGAGCAAAACTTTTCCTTTCCCTGCATTTGCAAAATGCCTTGGCTTTAGTCAACCCCTGACTAAAATTGGAAAACATTCATGTTTGCAAAAAAGTCTATAGAGATTAAAATAAATGCAATATGCTGCCCAGTAATCTTACAATGGAGGAAGATAAAGACATGTCCTCAGGACCTGTACCATGTCCAAGATTGCTGTGCCATTGCTTTGAAGGAAACAATCCCTGTGTCAGTGTTGCACAATTCAGTAGCCTATGTGTCTTACACTGGATGTCAATGGACAGACCTTTAATGATTAACGGAAAGATATCAAGAAGATATCTATTAATGGGAATGTATCATTTTCTGCAGCACCTTGGAAGATTCCATGGGCAATGGACTTTGGCTGCAATGTACTTGCTCCAGGTTGCATGAAGAAGGCATTGCTTCACAGGAACAGCCTATTCCAAACAAAATCTAGTTAAAGCCATTGAATTTAATGCTTTATTGCCATTAAAGGGAGAAAGAAGAATAGAAATTTTGCCACTTTTGTTAGGAAATGGCTGATATGGAGCCATATTGATGTTGATGAAGTTCCTTTTTTCTTATTGTGTGTCTATCAGTGTCTATTTGTAGATCTCTCAAAGGTAAGGCCATTTTTCTGTGGACAGCTTTAGTATAGAAATACAGGAATTGCTCAGGGTTTGTTTGGTTTGATTGGATTCCATACATTGCACAAGGCATAGACTATCATTCTTTCTGCATTTTGAGGCTGAGTTAAGAGTTTTCCTTTCCCTCAATTTGCAAAATGAATTGGGTTTTGTCAACCTTTGACATAAAATACACTGGGTTGGCAAAAAGTCTATAGGAATTGAAATAAACATGATAAAATGCAGAGCCCTATCACAATAGGGAAAACTAAAGACATGCCTTCACCTTCTCCACCATGTCCAAGTTAATGTGCCATGCATTGAAAAAAAAAACCATTCCCTTTGTCAGTGTTGCACAATTTAGTAGCCATTGTGTCTTACACTGGATGTCAATGGACAGACTTTTAATGCTTAAAGGAAAGATTCAAGAAGACATCTTTTAGTCTTATGGGAAGGTACCAAATTCTACAGCACCTTGGAGTATTCAGTTCCAGTGGACTTTGGCCTCAATGTCCTTGCATAAAGAAGGCATTCTTTCCAAGGAATAGTCCATTCCAAACATAATCTAGTGAAAGCCATTGAATTCAATGCAGTGTTCCCATTAAAGGGAGAAAGAGGAAGAGTTCTTTTGGCCCTTTTGTTTGGAAAGGGCTGGTATAAAGCCATATTGATGTTGATAAAGTTCCTTTTTTCACATCGTGTGTCTGTAAGTGCCTATTTGTAGAGGTCTCAAAAGTAAGACCTTTCTCTTTAATCTAGAAATACAGGAATTGCTCAGTCCACATTGCATTCCATGCATTGCAATAGCCAGACTGTGGTTCTTTTCCATTTAGAGACTGAGTATGAGTGTGTTTGTGAAATGCATTGTCTTTGGTCATCCCTTGACTGAAATAGGAAAACATGCACTGTTGGAAAAAGTTCTATAGGAATTAAAATGAACATGATATAGTGCCCAGTAATATCACAATGGGAGAAGATAAAGACATGACCTCAGCACCTGCATTATATCCAAGATTTATGTGATGTTGTGTTGAAGGAAACATTCCCTGTGTCAATCTTGTACAATTTGGCAACCTACGTGTCTTACAATGAATGTCAATGGGCAGACTATCAATAATTAAAGAAACATTTCAACAAGACAACTATTAGTTCTACAGGAAGGTATCAATTTCTGCAGCACCTTGGAAGATCCTATGGGCAGTGGATTTTGACTGCAATGTCCTTGCTTCAGGTTGAATGAATAAGGCATTCATTCCAAGGAACAGCCTATTCCAAACAGAATCTACTTAAAGCCATTGAATTCAAAGATGCTTTGCCATTAAAGGGAGAAAGATTCAGAGAACTTTCACCCATTTTCTTGGCAATTGGCTGGTATAAAGTCCTATTGTTGTTGATGAAAAGTCTCTTCTCATATTGTGTGTCAATTGGGGCCTACTTGTAGATGTCCTAAATATAAGCCCTTTGTCCTATGGACAACCTTTGTCTAGAAATACAGGAATTGCTCAGGTGTTGTTCGGATTAATTGGATTCTGTGCATTGCAGTAGCCACAGACTGTGGTTCTTTCTCCATTTTGAGGCTGAGTAAGAGTTTTCCTTTCCCTGAATTTGCAAAAAGCATTGGGTTTGGTCAACCCTTGACTGAAATAGGAAAACACACACAGTTGAAAAAAATCTATAGGAAGTGAAATAAATATGATGCAGCGCCTTGTAATATCACAATACAGGAAGATAAAGACTTAGCGCCTGCAGTATGTCCAAGATTTCTGTGCTGTTGGGTTGAAGGAAATTTTCCCTGTGTCAATCTTGCACAATTTAGTAGACTATGTGTCTTATACTGGATGTCAATGGGCAGACCTTGAATGATTAAAGGAAAGACTTCAGGTTCTATGACAAAGTATCAATTTCTGTAGCACCTTGGAATATTCTATGGGCAATGCACTTTAGCTGCAATGTCGTTGCTTTACATTGTATGAAGAAGGCATTCTTTCTAAGGAACAGTATATTTTAAATAAAATCTATTTAAAGCCATTCAATTCAATGTAGCATTGTCATTAAAGGGAGAAGGAAGTAGAGGACTTTTGCCCCTTTTGTTGGGAAATGACTGGTATAAAGCAATATTAATATTGATGAAGAGCCTCTTTTCATTTTGTGTGTCTCTTCCAAGAAGTTTTTTTGGGCTTGTGAGTATTTTGTATTTGTTTTTTGGAAGTAGAAGTAATTGTTTTGATGTCACTTTCTTCTGAGTTTGAACTCAAGTCTTCTGTAGCTATCAATGTTTTGGCTCTTTCTCTTTTGCTTACTCCTTTTTTTTTTTTAGTAGCTAATTTCTTACCTATCAATTTTATGTTAGAGTCAGGCTCTAGTCCTGAGGTATGGAAGATAATGTCTCAAAGTTCAGGTTTTTCATGCTGTTATTTTCTGAGCTCTATGTAGGGGACTGATCTCAGGTACTCCTTTATACCCCTGAGCCACAGTTTGGACTCTCAGCAATGTTGCCACCATAAATGCTCTTACTCTGTATGGTCCCTTCTATGACTGCAAGCATCAGCTTACCCTTCTGCCCTAGAACCAAAAGCAGGGAATCTGCTTTCTTGCAAATGCTAATAGAGAGCACAGCCACTGCTGCCCCTTCTCCCTCCTCTTCACTTACAACCACAGCTTGGGACCACATTTTGTCAACCCCATATCCATTGTCCTTGTTTTTGTTTTTTTTGACTGGGCAATGGGGTTTAGTGACTTGCCCAGGGTCACACAGCTAGTATTATGTGTCTGAGGCTGGATTTGAACTCAGGTCCTCCTGAATCCAGGGCCAGTGCTCTATCCACTGTACCACCTAGCTGCCCCTCCATTGCCCTTGAAAGGCCCTGCAATCTTCCCCTGATCATTTGTCTGACCCCCCACACTGTCCAAGGAGTAAAAGTGTGTGAAGTTGAGACTGGTTCCTTACACAGTTGCCCCCAGGGGTTATTTGTTGATTTAGTAGTATCTGCCTAGAGGTATCTGAATTTTAATCAGGACAAATAACCACCCAGTAGGTTAGGTCTTTCCTAATATTCTCCCAAGTTATTTTAGGCTATACAACTGCTTTACAGTAACTTTTAATTATTTCTGTCACTTAAAGTTCATATTGAGGCATTATTTTAAATTATTTGCGGAAGAATTTGGGAGAGCCAGGTAATTTTCTGCCTTATTCTGCCATCTTCCCAGAATTCTCTGAGGCAGATATATTTTTAAAGATTTTATCAAGCACTGAAGGAAGAGAAGCCAAAAGAAAATAAACTTACAGAATATAAATCTATCAAGTTACAGAATACAGAAATGTTATCTGAAAAAAAAACCTGAGTTAGCTTCACAGACTAGCACAATGTCTTGCTTATCTTTGCTATCATTTATGCCCATCTTTGCCACATTCTCTGCTATACTTATGCCCTCAAGGTCCAGTGCTTCACAGATTTTATTCAATTGCTGATTGACTAAACTTCTATGTCCTCATGATATTCAAAGTATGACCTTTTCTTTGAGACCTATTATATTTCTGTGAGATTGCTTCCAACTTGTTTTGATCTACTACTTTGGCTAGCCTCTACCCACTCCAGAGAGTTATAACTCAAGTCCATCTCCTCCTCTTCAATAAAAAAGTAACATCCACATATAATTTCCATCAACTGCGAAAAATGGAGCATCTTAGCAAGCTCAAGGGCCATGTCTAAGGCAATAATGATAAAATGAAAGGAAAAAATCAAAACAAATGAGAAAAAAATCTTTATTTTTCATAAAATGTCTGTTTTTGTATGTTCAAAATAATATACCAATTTGAAACCTAAAGTAACTTGTATTAGACCAGTAATCCTGGCTTTATGGTGCTATTCATTGATGGTATTTGTATGCTTAATGGTCAATCTGTGACATTTATTTTTGTTTCATTTTGTTTCCTTTTTTCTTATGGGAGGCAATTGGGGTTAAGTGACTTGCGCAGAGTCACACAGCCAGTGAGTGTTAAATGTCTGAGGCCAGATTTGAATGCAGGTCCTCTTGACTCCAGTGCCAGTGCTCTATCCACTGAGACACCTACCTGCCCCCATCTGTGACATTTAACTGAAATATTTACATGTAAATTGAACTTGTTGATATAGTTATTATAATTCCCTTTAAAATAAACATAATTTATTTGTTGACATTTCTCTATATTATTATATGTTACATTCCATTTCTTTTGAGTTCTTTAAAACTGAAGTATATCTGTACTAGATTGTACACACTCATTTGTCATAGGCTCTGAATCCCGCTTTGTGATTGCCCTAAACCAGGATAGGGAACCTGCAGCCTCGAGGCCACATGTGGCCCTCTAGGTCCTCCAGTGCAACTCTTTGACTGAATCCAAACTTCACAAAGATTCAGTCAAAGGGCTGCAGTTGAGGACCTAGAGAGCCACATGAAGCCTCAAGGGTGCAAGTTCCCCACCCCTGCCCTAAACAGACCTTTTATCCTGCCTGGTCACTAATTTGATGTTGATAAAATATGTCTAAATAAATCCATTTAAATCTAATAATTTCTTATTACTCTATGATTCATAAATTAGCAAAATACTGTATTAAGAAAAGATCTTTTTAAAAGAAATAAGCATTTACCTTGACAATTACATATTTTTGGTTCAGTAAGAAAGAAAAAGAAAAAAGAAGAAATAATGCTAATTTAGAGGAGGACCTTGTGATTTTTCCAGCTTCATTTCACGGATAATCAACGGCCTGCATTTGTGAAGAAATGTCAATATTTGGAGGTCTCTTTAAAGAATGGGGATATAGTCTCCCAAGTTCATCTTTTTCTTTTAATAGTCTTCAACATCACCAGCACAGATGGCAAGCAAAGCTTTCTTGTAATGTCCTGAAGCAAAATTCTGAAATGTAAAGCATAATGTTTATGAGAGAAAAATGTGGCAGTATTCCAAAAAGCATCATTCCTTTTTTTTTTTCAAAGGGAAGGCCAGGAAAGGAGTTCTCTACAAAAATCTTAAATGATGTGTAAAATAGACACAGTGGAAATTATCATGAAGAAAGAACAGAAGAATTCATGATCAAACAGGAGATAGAGAACATTATGAAAAGCAAAATAGATAATTTTGATTACGTTAAATTGAAAAGTTTTTGCACAAACAAAGCCAATACAACTAAGATTAGAAGGAAGGTAGAAAATTGGGAAAGAATTTTTACAGCCAGTCTTTCTTATAAAGGCCTCATTTCTAAAATATATAGAGAATTAAGACAAATTTATAAGAACACAAGCCATTCCCCAATTGATAAATGATCAAAGGATATGAACAGACAGTTCTCAGATGAAGAAATTAAAGCCATCTATAGTCATATGAAAAAATGCTCTAAATTGTTATTGATTAGAGAAATGCAAATCAAAACAACTCTGAGGTACCACATCACACCTATCAGATTGGCCAACATGACAAAACAGGAAAATGATAAATGTTGGAGAGGATGTGGGAAAATTGGAATGCTAATACATTGTTGGTGGAGTTGTGAAATGATCCAACCATTTTGGAGAACAATTTGGAACTATGCCCAAAGGGCTACAAAAATGTGCATACCCTTTTATCCAGCAATAGCACTTCTAGGGCTATATCCCAAAGAGATCAAACAAATGGGAAAAGGACCCATACGTACAAAAATATACATAGTAGCTCTTTTTGTGGTGGCAAAGAATTGGAAATTGAGAGGATGCCCATCAGTTGGGGAATGGCTGAGCAAGTTGTGGTATATGAGTGTAATGGAATACTATTGTGCTGTAAGAAACGATGAACAGGCTGACTTCAGAAAAAACCAGGAAGACTTATATGGTCTGATGCTGAGTGAAGTGAGCAGGAACAAGAGGACTTTGTACACAATAACAGCCACATTATGCAATGACTAAGATTCTCAGCATTATGAGGATCTAAGACATTTCCAGAGGCCTTGGGATCGATAGTTCTGTTCACATTCAAAGAAAGAACTATGGAAGTCGAATCGCTATCACTTATTTGTATCTTCTGTTGAGTTTTGTTTCCTCTTTCTGATGGTTCCTCTTATTGGTTTTAATTTTTACTTACAACTTCACTAATGTGAAAATATGTTTAATGGGTATGTAAATGTAAAGCCTATATCAGATTGTGTACCTTCTTGGGGGGGGGGGGGGAGGAAAAGGGAGAAAAATTTTCAACTCAAAAGCATATGGAAAAAAATTTAAATAAAATGGAAACAGATTGCAGAAAAAAAAGAAATTAAGTGGAAGGAAAAAAAATTGTCATGAAGACAAAGAGAAGTCACAAATGTATTGCTTTTGTAAGAACTTGGATGAAGTGATAAATCTCAAAGTAAATGACAAATTAGACCAGGAAACCATCTTCTCTCCCTCTTTGAGCCCAGAGCTGTCTGTGCTACAGTGATTGTAATACTCGGGCCAGAAAAGTAGTTCTGAATGCAACTAAAATCTCTCCATCCTAACAGGAAAGTCAACATAATAACTGATATTCAACTCAATTTTTTTTCCAGGCAATTGGGGTTAAGTGACTTGCCCAGGGTCACACAGCTAGTAAGTGTTAAGGGTTTGGTCTGAGACAGGATTTGAACTTAGGTCCTCCTGAGTTCAGGGCCAGTGCTCTCTCCATGGTGCCACCTAGCTGCCCCGATATTCAGTTCAATTTAATAAGCATTTATTAAGTGCCTGCCAGGCCAATTTCTGGGCTTACCAAGACAAAGTAAAACTGTACTTTGAGAAGTTTGTATTCTAGTGAGGGAGGGAAGAACAACATATATACAGAGAAATGTGTATGTGTGTGTGTGTGTGTGTGTGTGTGCACATGCACGTGTACATATGTGTATGTATGTGTGTGTGTATATAAACATATACACACACACATATATACATCACAAATTAATTAATTACAGGAAGTTGGAGGAGGGAATAACAATTGGGGGAACTGACAAAGCCTTTTATAGATGCTAGCATTTGACCTGAGGTGTGTTCCTAAGCTTGAGGTGAAGAGAGAGAACATTCCAGGTAGGGTGGCCACAATGTGTACAAAGACACAGAGATTAGAGAGAGAAGGCCTTGTACTGAGAACATTAAGTAGGCCCATGTAAAAAAAAAGGTGCAGTGTTATGAGTTTTTTTTTTACCAGAAGACAAAATTTTTAAGAAAACATCTAATTTTACAACCAGATAAGATGGAATATTTTATTTGTAAACACTTGTATTCAAACGTAAAACAGTCTAATAATTCAATTCAACACGTGTTTATTAAATGCCCACTGTATATAGGGTAGTGTGCTAGGGTTAAAGATGTGAAAACAAAACAAACAATATTCTCTGCCCTTGGGGAGCTTACAGTCTACTAGGGGGAACATACAGTATCTACAACAACAAGTAAATGTAAGATAATTTTAGGAACAAGGGAGTAGCAAAATCTAAATGTCATATCATAGATTGAGAACTGGAAGGACTTTGGACTACAACTAATCCCATTACTTCTTTTTACAGATTAAAAAAAAAAGAGGCCTAGGAAGGTTAAGTGACTTGCCTACTTTCAGAGAGGTAGTTGGTTTGGGACAAAATTGAGATTTGAACTATGGTCCTGGGATTCTGAATCCATCACTCTTTCCCTGTAACATGCTTCTTCCTCCCCCTTACAAGACTTCAAAGAAAAGGTGGTAACTGAGTTGGGAAATGTGGACAAGTTTTAGGTGGGGAAGATGAGTTCCATTTTGGACATATTCAATTTGAGATATCTTTTTAAAGTCTATCAGAAATTTGACTAAACCACAAAGTCTAGTAAAAAGCCATGAGACTTACTTTGATATCATGAAACAAAGATTTTCCATATCTTTCTTTGTATCTTTTTTGTATATTCATCAGGTCTATTTCACTCCTAGCAATTAGAATCCTGATAATGGTTTTGTTATGGAAACCAAATTCCTAAAAGAAAAGAAAGGAGAAAATGAAAAGGCCTAAGGTTCCTCCCCACCACCATGGATTTGACTGAAAAAAAAATCTCACATTAAAATGTGGGCCTTGGAAACCTCCCCTTGTGATGGAAGAGATAGAAGTTTTTGTTTTATTTTTGTTTTGAAAGATAAATAATGTTTGAGGGAAGAAAAGAAGCAAAAATAAAGAAACTTTTAGAAAAAAGGATAGAAATAG
Source organism: Phascolarctos cinereus (assembly GCF_003287225.1). Classification (NCBI taxonomy): domain Eukaryota; kingdom Metazoa; phylum Chordata; class Mammalia; order Diprotodontia; family Phascolarctidae; genus Phascolarctos; species Phascolarctos cinereus. Next base: position 87,356,900 of record NW_027556402.1, on the reverse strand, counting down.
AGGTAGAGTTGAAGGAAATGTTTCCTGCCAGCCTAAATTAGCAAATCTTAGTATAGCAGGGATTAACAATGAAAATTTCTAGTTGATTTTGGAAAGAACAGTGAAAGAATCTGATGAGAAGAGATTTTAGTTAAAGCTAATGTTAGAGTTAGAAGGGCTTAAGTTTCCACAGGTAGAATAATGCAGAGATTTAAAGAACAAAGGTCCCAGGAGGTGGTACACTGTAGGTGGGCTGGGCTTGACCAATAGGAAGTAAGTGGATTGTTCCAAGAAGACCTCAAAATCAAGATAGGGCTCGAGCCAGCTCAGACCAGTTAGGGTCAACCTGAGGACACCTGAAAAATGTTACTGTTCCTGCTTAATGAACTTCATTACTATTATCTGACACACCCCGCATAAAATTAGAGCCTCATTAATGAGTCATGGGACATTTGACCAAGGGAGGGGGAACATACTTGAGCATATCAAGGGGAAACATGTAAAGAAAGGTGTAACCTGGGAAGGGTTGGACCAATCCCAGCCTGGGAGGTTTTGGGCTGAATTCAACTGCATAAAAGCGTACTTTCCCTTGCACTCAGGGCCCACCCCTCCTGAAGAGGGGTGGAGCCCACTTCTGGCCAGAAACATCTAAATCCTCTGGACTTTCTTTATAATAAATTTTCTTGATACTAAATTTTTGGTGTCAAGCCTATTTCTAACAGCTAACCTTGGTGAAATTAACCCCAAATATCCAGGATAAAAGAGATAGCTTGGTATTGTGGATATCTGAGAGCTGGCTTTGGAGCCAATAACACAGCTCCCAGATAGGTTCATATTCCACCTTTCAAGTGCTACGTGACACCACCACCTTGACCCCAACCCCTCAGTGTTCTAGGCAACACTTAAAAACATTGAATTGCAAAGAAGGTAACAACCTGCATTGATATAGGAAGCTCTTCACCAGAACTCTCCAATAGCTGTGGAGTCTCAGCTCCAGTCCCTATCCCTATCTTGATATGGTTTTCAACGTAGAGGGGCAGTACTGACATCTTGTGGCCAAAGTGACTAATCTCAGTTTGGGGGGAGGTCTGAAAATTCTAGTGAAGTTTTTACTAATCAGTTGTGCGTCTTTTAGGAAGATGAAGGAAAGCCCATTTTCCAAACTTTTCTATTTAGAGTCTCACATCATCTGTTGAAATTTCCTGGCAGATTTTCTTTAATCCCATGGTATTATGTATTATTTCAAAAATGTTTCAGCTTTTCAACTTACTGCAAGAAGCTTTTTTTACTAAGCACCTATTATATGCCAGGCCCTGTGCTAGGTGCAGAAGATACCAAGACAAAAACAGAATAAATGAAATAGCCCCTTCCTTTAAAGAGCTTTAATTCAGCTGAGTATAGCTATTCAAGTTAGGCATTTATTTTATCTTTTGTGCCAAAATACTGATATAAGGTACTTTCCTCATCCAGACTCAACTTAAAACTCTCATCTTTTTTTCCCTCTCTTTAACTCTACCCCTTTCCTTCCCTCTCCCTTTCTCTCTCCTCTTTGTTTCTGTTTTTCTCTCTCACTGTTTCCTCTTTGTCCTACTCTACTTCTTGCTCTGTCTTTCTTCTCTTTCTGCCTCTCTTTCTTCTCTGTCTCTGTTCTGTTTCTGTTGGTTTTTCACTCTCTCTATTCTCTCTCTCTTTATTCCTTTGATGTCCCTCTCTGTCTCTCCTTTTCCTCTTTGTCTCTCTCTTTTTCTTTCTTCTTTCTCTTACTCTCACCTTCTCTCTTTTCTGTTTCTCTAACTTTCTATATCTCTTTCTCTTTATTCTTTACCTCTCTCATTCTCTCTGCCTCTGTCTCCCTGTCTGTTTGTCTCTTCTCTCTCATTCTCTATCCCTCAATCTTTCTATCTCTCTGTGCCTGTCCCTCACCATCTCTGTCTATGTATTTCTCTCTATTGCTCTCTCTCTTTCAGCATTCTCAGGGATGAAACTCCCTCCACCAATGCAGATCAGTGCCTTGCTTGTAGCTTATAATGTGGTACTGGGGGACTAGGTGACTTACTCATAGTCCCACAACTAATCAGTGTCATACATATGACTTGATCCTATGTCTTCCTGACTCCAGCTCCAGTGCTCACTCTCTTTGATATCATTCTATCTCAGCACACATTCATCCAGATTCACAAGCACTCACATATTTAGAAGCATACACAACGTTCTAGGGTGGACCACCATGCAGGACTGCAGCCTATTTAACTACCAAAATAGGCATGACTGGGATTGGGGAACACCAACAAGTAAAGTTTTATCCAGCTGCAGTGGCTTGTTCTGTGACAAGATCATGAGAATGGTCATATTATTCCCTACCCAAGTATCTTTTACTGGGTTCTAAATCCAAAGTAAATAGATTTTGCCTTGTGAAGGCACTGAGACTTTGGGTTTAAAATTTGGGGACAGAGGGGACAAATACCTATTTACTGGGCACTGGGCTGAGTGCTTTACAAATATTATCTCATTTGATCCTCATCACAACCCTGAGAAGTAGGTCCCATTATCTTATAGATGAATAAACTGAGGTAGGCAGAGGTTAAATAACTTGCCCACGGTCACACAGCTAGCAAGTGTCTGAGAGTGGATTTGAACTCTGATTTTCCTGACCCCAGGACTAAAGCTTTATCCACTGGGCTACTGTCTACAGGCAGTATATTATAGGGAAAAGAGCATCAGATTTAGAGTAAGGAGTCTGGTTCAAATCCTGCACTTACAATTACCTTGAGTAAGTTCTCTAATGTTAAGTTTTCTCACATTTTAAAATTAGGGGTTGGAATACTTATATTAGCTATGTGCCTGACAGGTCTTGTAGGAAAAGCATATTTTATACATTTAAATCACTTTGCAAACCTTAAGGAACATAATAAATTTGAGTTATTATTACTGTTGTGATTTATACATACATATATCGTACAGCTAGTATCTGTCAAAGGTAGAATTTGAATCCAGGTCTTTCTGGCCAGCTGTCTATCTACAAGTACCTGGCTAGCTAGGTACATAAAGCACTGGACCTGAATGAAGAGAATCTAAGTTCAAATAATACCTCAGATACTCATTAGCTCTGTGACCCTGGGCAAGTTACTTAAACTCTTTCTGCCTCAGGTTTATCATCTATATAAAAAAAAAGAGATAATAATAGCACTCACTTCATAAAGCTGTTGTGAGGATAAAATGAGATAACATTTCTAAGATGGTTTGTAGAATTTAAAATGCTATAAAAATGCTAGCTGTTATTATTGTTTTGAAGTGCTGCCTTTAACCCTCATTATTTCAATAGCACAAATATGAGCCTATTTCAATTTTTTGTTTGGGTGAAGGGAAGCATCTATTCTAGTGGGTGAATAATAATTTTTATGGCCCTTTACGATTTATAAAATGCTTTTGCTATATCATCATGCTGGCATTTACATAGAACCTCAAGGTTTTAGAGTACATTATAAATATTTTTTTTCATTTTAACCTCATATCAGCTGAGGTAGACAGAGGTTAAGTGAACTGTCTGAGGTCATGCAGGTAGTAAGTGTCTAATGCTGGATTTGAATTCAGGTCTTCTTGATTCCACTATCCACCAAACTACCTTTATCATCATGTAGAAGTATTATTTTTCCCATTTGACAGATGAGGAGCCTGCAGTTCAGACACATTAAGCAACTTAATGTTGAATCCCAACTATTGTACTACAATGCATTCTATAGAAAAATAATGCTTATTATGTTAGTGTTAAAAAAATGATTCTCAAGATAGATGGGCATGCTAGAAGTTTTATAACTACTTAGGAAGAGTTGAGGGCTTGTGAAAAATGACTTCTACTTCAATGTAGGCTTTAATCTTTTGAGAACACTAATAGATTTGCTCTCCATATTTTTCTTGTTTCTGTGACACCTGTACAACAATAGAAAATAGGATGGCATACAGCGTTTCCACTTGCATTTAAAAGCTTTATTGCCATTAAAAGCCTTGTTTCACTGACCAGATGCTGTTTAAATCATGAGTAACATGACCCCATTTAATTCAACAATGCATTTTGAGCTTTGCTTTAGAAGACAGCTGTCTGGCTCAATTGATAGAGGGTTAGACCTGAGGTCAAAAAGACTTCAAATTCATCCTCACTTATGTGACCCAGGAAGAGTTGCTTAAACTGCGTTTGCTTCAGTTTCCTCATCTGTAAATGGGGATAATAATAGCACCTACTTCCTATGCTTCTTATAAGGATAAAATGAGATAATATTTTTAAAGTACTTTGTAAACTTTAAACTGCTATATAAATGCTAGCTACTAATTTCATTAAGACAAGATTAAACTAGCATGTGGTTTCATAGAGAGGAGAGGGAACCCTTCAAGAAATTGGGTAAGCTTTACATTTATCAAGAGAATTCTCATTGTGTCCAATATTTGGTATGTATTCAAAAAGGTATTATTGCTTTGAAGCAAGTGTGTTAGTGAGCACCCAATTGTATTGGCTGTATTGACCTGTATTGGCTATGAGTTCATTGTCAATTTACAACATGTTACATTCTTTGTGGGACAGCTAGGTTGTGCAGTAAATAGAGGACTAGGCTGGGAGTCAGGAAGAACTGAGTTCAAATCAGGTCTCAGATACTTACTAGCTGTGTGACCCTGGGCAAGTAACAACTCCTATTTGCCTGTTCCTCATCTGTAAAATAGGGACACACTGGAGAAGGAAATGGCAAACCACTCCAGTATCTTTGCCAAGAAAATCCCATGGACAAGTCCATGGGGTCACATTAAATGAACAACATTCTTTCTATCATGCCTTTATATCATGAAGATGAAATCAAGGAGGTGACTGGAGGCCTACCAAACACTATAGCTGTAGATTAGCTTCAAAATATCTGAGGGCAGTCCAATCCTCAGAAAACACTACTTCTGCAATCTGATATTGTAAACAGATGTGAACCATGAGAAAGATTTTTATACTAAATTGGGATTTTTTGGGTCAAGAAGTCTTTCAGGGATAGGGTGTTATGATCTTTGAAACTGATATGATTCCATAGATGATCTATAACAGATGAATATAATTTTAATTAATGAAAATTGCTAAGTAGTACCTTTGAGATGGGGGCATGGTTCATGTAGAAAACTACTTAAATACACAGAGAATAGTACTTACATGGATCGCACTGTACAATCTATAAGCAAAGTAGGCGGGCTTGTCCCGGACACAGAGAACTATAGGATACAAAAAAGGAACTGCTTTGAGATTTGTGAAAGATACCTGTATCCATTTTCTTCCACATTACTGATGAGTAGATGATCAATTTATTGATAAAGGCCTGGGATAATTGAGCCTGGTTATCATTACAGAGTACTGATGAGTGATGTTCTTTGAAAACATATTTATATTGCAAATTTTAAGCAAGCCTAGAGAGGTGGTCAAACCCATTGAGAACACGCACAAGAGTGAGAGAGTCAGTGCCCCTTGGCAAGTCCTTATTGAGTTTCTCTTCCAAAATTGCATTCAAAGTTCCATATTATAGAATGGTTAAAGTTGGAATGAAATTGAGATTTCTCCCCCACTCCACCTTTCTCTTCTCATCCCTAAAATAACCCTTATTTTAACACTGAAGACTTTCTTTCAGCTCTATAAAGTCAAGAATTGTGGAAATCAAAATGACACTGAACAGACACAAGAGGTCACTACTGTCACAGAAATGAACTTAGAAATACATTGCTGTCACACATTCCAGCCAGTTCTAGGCTTACCCCACCTCAATCATTCCACCTAGAATAGTGAATAGAAAGTTAGCCATGTAATCAGGAAGGTTATATTTAAAGGCTACATTTGACATATACTTGTGAGTTATCCTTAGCAAATTATTTAAACTTTTTGTGCCCCAGGTAACTCTCTAAGACTGAGTGGCAGAGAGAGTACAAATTCACTTTGTTAGTGGGAATTATCTCAACCTGGAGATCCCCAAATCAATAAAATCACAGAGCTAGTGCAAAAAAAATTACAGCATATATCTCTCAATTTTTGCGTAAGGCTGAAATGAGATAATATATGTAAAGTACTATGCAAATGTCAGCAATTATTATTATTATCAGAATATTTTAACTTTTTAGGCTACCAGTGAACTGTTCATTCATGGAATTTCTCTGAGGACCTGGCCTGAACCTAGTGCTAGAAGTCGTAGAACCAAAACTGTGTTGGTGTTTGATGGTGTGCTAACCTAGAATACAAGTACAGAAAATGGTTCATTGGATTTATTTTTGGAAGATCTGGGGTTGAATATTGACTCTGCCACTTTAATAGCTAAGTCAGTCATTCAGTTGACACATGTTTATTAAGTACTTACTCTGTCCTAGGCATGGGCTAAACACTGGGGATACAAGGAAAGGCAAAAACAAGACTTGTCCGTAAAGTGCTTACATTATAATGGGGGGAGGGAAAGGGGAAGGGAACAAGAACTCATTAAGCAATCAACCAGGTGTTGTTTTAAACATTTTACAAATATTATCTCATTTGAAACAATATGTAGTGGCAGCTAGGTGGTGCAGTGGAAAGAGCACTGGCCCTGGAGTCAGGAGGACCTTGAATTCAAATCCAGCCTCAGAAACTTGCACTTACTAGCTGAGTAATCCTGGGCAAGTCATTTAACCCTGATTGTTTTGCCAAAAAATAAAAAAAGGAAAAAGACAAAAACAACAACATGTAAATCACTGCATGTATAAAATATATAGACAGAGTAAATGGAAGGTAATTTGAAAGACACAGGTACTAGGAACTGGGAGAAATAAGAAAGGCCTTCTGCAGAAGGAAGCATTTGAGATGAGTCTTGAATGAATCCAGGAATTCTAATAGGGATAGTATTCTGCACATGGAGGACAGCCAGTGCACAAGCAGAGATGGGAGATGGAATATTATATAGGAGGAATGGTAAGTAGACCAGCAACCTTGAAACTGACTGAAGTTACCAAACCTCTCTTGAAACCTCTGTTTCTTCATTAATAAAATGAGGACCTTGGATCAGATTATCTCTAAATTCTCTTCAGTCTCTAGAGCTCTGATTCTATGAATAGTCACAAATCAGTTATGTAGCAGATAATATGGCCTAGATATCAAGTTATAGGATAAACTGCTCCTATAGTTAAACCTCTCAGGCTATAGAAACTAAATTAGGCACAATTCAGAGCACTCAAAGTGCCATGTCTTCTTATTGCTATTGAATAATTGTATACTGGGCAAAGGGAAAAAAAAATATTGTGTTTCTGTTGTTTTTTCCCGAAGGGTCGGATTCAATAATGCTGTGGGATAATAAACTCTTTCCATTTCATCTTAATTACCTTTTGGACTACAGCTTGGGAGGGTGGGGAAGGGGAGAGAAAATTAAACTCTGTCAGACCAGGCTACATAAGATTAGAACAGTTTCAGTATTCTGTAAGATACACAGGTTTCTGAGTGTTGCATTGTAGTGTGTGTGTGTGTGTGTGTGTGTGTGTGTGTGTGTGTGTGTGTGTGCTCATGCAAGTGTGCTGGTGTAGGATGTATGTCACATAACACTTCAAGTATGGTGGCATAATGAACATTCCTATTCTCTTTTTTTTTCCTCTTAAAGGAGAAAATAACTTTAATTTTTAAGATAATCTGTTCTGATTTTTTTTCCCAATGGCTATAGTAATAACTTGTATTTTGACAAAGCTTTTAATGCTTTCTCCTTCCTCATCTGAAAGTTGTGAATTCATTAGAGTGACAGACTTCCAGTATGAAAATTCCCTCCAATAATGCTGATTGTCCATCCATCTATAACTTATAGTTTTAAAGATTTGAATGGGGTTCTGAAAGCATAAGTGACTTGCCTTGGTAATACCACTTGTGTGTGTCAGAGATAAGACTTGAGCCCAAGTTTTTTTCTGAATGCAAGGCTTACCTTCTGTTCATTCTACCACATTGTTTCTCATATGGAGCTTTATGTTTTATAAAGTGCTTTTCTCTGGACAACTGTGTAAGGTAGTCATTGAAGGTATGCTTATCTTCATTTTAGAGATGAAGAAATGAGGCTCAGAGACTTCTTTAAGGTCATATAACTGGTAATTGTTAGAGCTGAGACTTGAGCTTGGGTCTCTCTTGACGCCAAATTTAGTGCTCATTCTACTCTACCTCATACTCAGAGGTATGTTGGTAGATATTTAACAACTGTCTCTTCAGGAAAAAAAATGGACAATAGGACACACTTTTAAGTTTAATTTGTATTATTAACATTTTTTTCTATCACTTTCTTAAATCTAGACAATCAACAGAAAAGCAATTCAAGCCCCAATTTATTGTTTTTGTCAATTAATGAGGTGGAACTGAAAACAATCAGCTCTTGAGAGCCATTCCAAGCTTACATCAGCACACCTCTGTGTCATGCTGATTACATAATTTTATCCTCCAGGGACCTTCTTCCATTCTACAAATGTAGTTGGGCTTCTGTCATACAAAAGTTTTTTGAAACTGGGTCTAGAAATGTTTTTTGTCTTTTAGGAAGCATTGTATAGAAGAAAAAGGACTGTATTTGGAGTGAGTGACCCTGAGTTCTTACTCCATTATCCATGCTCTCTATCCAATTCTGTGATGCTGGGCAATAAACTAGTGTTTTTAGCTGTAAAATGAGAGGCTTGAGCTCTTTGACCCACTAACAATCTATGACCATGCCATTCTACAAGGTACATTTTACTAATTATGTATATTTAATGAATAAAGATTACATATTTATTTATACTTTTTATTGATTCATCAGATCAATATGTATTATATCTTCAATATACCTACTAATTGCATTTTGAGAATCTTTCACAGTCATACTTCAAATTATGTGGGTATCTTGACCTTCCTACGGTAAATATGAGGCAATTCCCAAAGTAATACAAAGATGAATTAGGCCATTTTGTATTTTTAAATGCATGGCAGCTGTGCCACTCCCATAGCTGCTTTATTTTTTATCTACTTGAATGGGGTAGTTATGCTTACTGGGATATAGTAACTAATATTTCTCTTTCTCCAAGCAGGTTTTTTGGCACGTGGCTAGGGACTGTTTGATGATTTTTTTTCCTTTTAATTCCAGCAGAATTTCCCAGGATAAAGACCAAGTGTTAAACAGAAGATCTGAAAGGAGATCTTAGCTTAATTAGAGAAGGTCATATTGGAAGTATTTTTCTGTCCTTGAATTAATTAAGTGAATATGAAAATAAGCTGAATAGGATAGTGAGTAAAATTACTCATGAGAGATGTTTCAGTAGTTAATATTCATCCTCATAAAAGATGAACTATGTGCATTAACAGTTTCTGGTCATGAAAGCTAATTTTGTACATATTTGTTACACAGAGCCACAAAATTTCAGAGTTGGCTGAGATCTCAGTAGACATTTACACTAAAAATCAAAAAGCTAGAATTGGGAGGGACTCCTGAGGTCATCTAATCCAACCCTTCACTTTGCAAATGTAAATTGTGGTCCATAGTGGTTAATAATATATCTAATATCACCCAAGTAGTGATCGGCAGAGCTGGAATTTGAACTCAGTTCCCATGGCTCCAAGTTCAGCTCTCCATGTTTAGTCTTCTCAAACTAGTACATGAATAGATATCCCCTCTACAGTGTCTTGGATGAATAGTCATATATCTCTGCTTGAAGTCCTCTACTGAAGGGGAACTTCTTGAAGGAGTTTACTCTAATTTGGGACAGCCTTAATTATTAGCAAATTATTGTTTATATAGGGTAGAAATCTGCCTCTCTGTATCTTTCTCTCATTGTTCCAAGTTCTGCCTTCTGGGGGCAGGCAGAAAAAATTAATACTTCTTCCCCATTACAAATATGAAGGTTCAAGCATGTGGGTTAAACAAAATGGACAAAAAACCCCTTCCGATTCTGAAAGTCTATGATAATTGCATCTCTTCAAATGGTTAATGTGGTTGTGCTACTTAAAATCAAGGTTCCTTTAGAAAACCAGACGTATTCCCTTTTATAATATACACATGCACAATTTATTTTAATCAGAAAAATTTATATCGTGGGGTTTTGAAAGTTCTATCCTATAACTAATGATTTTCCACTTACCTATTGCCATGAGTAACTCCTGAAAGTATCCATCATAGCATTCATTAATGGCATCTACTATGTCTTGTCCAGAAATATTTTGAAATTCCTGAAAAACTTCAAAAAAATTTGTATAGCTTACATATAACTTTGAAAAGACTGAGCATATCAAAATTATTGGTACAATAAATTTTGGTGATATATATTTCCCCTAAAAGGATCAAATATTTATATTGTTATTACATAATAATATATTATTAACATATATTATATTAATTAAGTATTAAAAACATTTAATATTTACACTGATTCATACTCTCATTATGGGTGGGTATTCCCTTCATTGTTGTAGATACCAATCCTCTGTGCCCTGTTATTCTATATAATTCTTACCTGCATTGTCCATGGATCCTTAACAGTGGATTTATCTTTTGTGCTAAAGACATTCTTCTAGGTATTTTTACTTTTTGTGTGTACCGCCAGAGAAAGTACTGGAGCTGTCCATCTGTTATCCCTCATTTTTGCCACATACTTGTAATCATGTTACTGTCTATTTGTGCTCACTGTGTATCCAGACTTTACTGAAGAACACCACTGGCATTCCCTCATGAAGCAGCCCTTTCCACTTTTGGACAGCCACAATGATGAAGAAGATGAGTCAACTAATATTCTAAGATTAAGAATCATAAAGCTTCGTTGGGAGAATATTTGAGTCAATTTTTTAAAAAAGATGAGTTTTTGTGTTAGGGAGTCTCTTGGAATCATTAAAAGCACAGTAAGATTTCAAATACAAGCCTACTAGCTATTCATTTCCCCTATTTATTTTTGAGTTCATATCTCTATTCACTTGCAGTGCCTTTTGAGACATATGCATTCATATAATAACTCAGTGTCCTGCCCATCAAAGTATATGGTCATAGTCTTGACAATAGATATTATCCATAATTTGATATTTTTTTGCATTGTTAAACCTGCTGCTTCTAAGTGATTATCATTAACTAATCTCTGTAACATTCTAGACCTTGATGCTAACAGCACAACATAATCTAAACACACAAGCACCTCACACACGTACAGAATTCCTTTCCTATTTGGACTTTGTTTGGACATTCCACTCAAGAATGGAGAATACATATGAAAAGCATACTGTATGTCTCACTTGGCAATAATAACCAGAGGAACAATGAAAAATATCCTTTTATAAAAAAAATCTTAGTTTACCTTAAGATATCCATGAGTTACACCTTGTGGAAAGCCTACTGAGGTTGTATTTTGCTTTCCTGAATCATTTTCTTATTATTAGGAAATATCGAATGTAGCAAGATTCTCTAGTTTCTAGTCAATTACATGACTACAAAAATATGATTTACTATAGAAAATAATTTGTCAAAATGTGTGTATTTCATATTTTCATCAAGCGCACCCTTAACATATGTATCAATGATTCTAGTAAAGATCTTTTTTAAATGAGAAAGTAGACTTATAGGTATTTATTGATCTTCTGATGCTTTGGGATAGTAATATCTTCCATGATTTTCCTCCATTCTTTTGATATCTTCCCCTTCCTGAGATAGTTTGTAAAGTGATTCCTTGGTTCTTTCAATATTGTGTCCCTTTCAACACAAGTTTTCTTTGTCTATATTTGGTCTGGTCTATACAGTCTTCTCAATGGCATCCTCTTCAGTACCATTTCTACATTTTCATATGTCATATTGTAGGGGTGGAGTGGCTCACATGTTATAGTCACAATGTGGTAGTTTTGCCATTACTGATGATAAACTAGAAATGTGGACACTTACTCTGTTTTCTAATATTTGGCATATTGTTTTCATCTATGAATATTCTTAAGACTCACTTCAAGTATTCTGCAGAATTTTCACTTCCCTTGTTTTTTGCTATTCTATGAGGCAAAACTTTTAATTTGCCACCTTAATGTTTTGCAAATATTTTATTTTAAATTGGCACTTCCTTTACCTGATATGCATCTCTATTCAGTAACAAGATCAAGTGTTTATCATTAAAACAGTTTCTGGGCTCTTTTGATCTAGGTGAGTGCCTTTTACTGTCTAAACTTTTGTGGAAAGTGGTGATTATCAAGGTGAATATATTCACCTTTTCCAATTTCACATTTTAAGGACATAGAAAGCTTGTTTGAATATGGACTCTTAAATTTTTCCTTATTGTATACAATATCTCCTTGCTGTTATCCTTTCTTTTAATTCCACATTGGTTTTGTCCTTAACTAGTAAATGACCAAATTTATATGTATAGTTAACTATGTCATGACTTCCAAATCAGCAATCAATCATTTTCTATCTGTCATGGTAGAGTAAATTTCAATTTTGGGCATGATTTTTTAATATTCAGTATATTTAGAACCTTCCAATTCTCTTTGGGAAGATAGTATTCATAATATAGTGGCGTGGAGATGATCCTGACTTCTCAAAGACTATGCCTAGGGGAAGGGGTGGAAAACAAAACAAAACAAAACAAAACTCTGGCATATCCTAACACCTAAGAAGATATTGGGCATGGGCCACATGATTGTCTGCATGTCTTGTCTCTGAGGACTATCCTAGCTTTGTATAAAATGAGATTCTTCAACAGAAGGATGACCACCAAGTCATGAAAATTTTGGGACAATAAAATTCATTAAAATCATCCACTAAGCCTTGGGAAAATTTCTATCTATATTGGTAGAGGGCATGTACAGATTGATCAAGCCCTAAGTCTTTTAAAATAAAAGAATAGAGAATGCACCTGAGGTTTTATTGGAATAGGAAACTCCCATATAAGGAAACTTGTATAGGCCAGCAACTTCTATGCAAACTAAAGTCTTAGTTGCTCAAGAGACTGAGAAGTTAAATGACTTGCCTAGAGTCACAGAGTCAGTGTCAGCAGTAAGCCTTGAACACAGATCTCCTGCTTTTAAGGCTTCCTCCCTATTCACTATTGCAAGCTGCCTTTCATTTGAAGTATATCCTTTTTTTGTCTTTTTTTTTTCTTTTTAGGCAATTGGGGTTAAGTGACTTGCCCAGAGTCACACAGCTAGTAAGTGTCAAGTGTTTGGTCTGAGGCCAAATTTGAACTCAGGTCCTCCTGACTTCAGGGTCAGTGCTCTATCCACTGCGCCACCTAGCTGTCCTTTTTTAAAAAGGCAAGAGGAGTCTTTAATGGATTGCTTAAAAATTCCCACCAGAAATAATTAAGCTTTTAAACCAAAAAATTTTTTAGTGCTTTTATCAATCAACCAGTACAATCTAATTAATAAATATTTATTAAGTGTCTGTCTACTTTATGTCAGGAACTGTGGTAGGCACTGGATGCATTTCTAGGAGTTGAACTATAGAGTTTAGCTTTAGTTATATGGAACATTCACTGACATGAAAAAACTTCCCTACTGCAGCTGGAAAAATAAGACTTGCTACATATACATAAATTAAATTGATTTATTGCCTTAGAGTTAAGTGATTACTATCCTTTTTCTGCTTTCAGTTCATATTTTTTTCTGTCTTTTCAGTTAGCTACTTGTCTTTTATTACACATTTAGATAAGGAGGAAGAAATAAAAATGATTAATAATTACCCATCCACAATTGCTGGTAGCTCTTGTTACAGAGGATCATTTGTAGCATAGTTTTATGTTCTCCTGTCTTTTGTTGACAAGCTTCCCATAGAACCTGGAACATTATGAGGCCAGGAAGGGTCATCAGAATAATCCCAAACCACAAGGAGAAATATCCCCAAGGAAAAAGCTGGTTTGGAATTTTGGCTTTTTGATTGTTTAATTAGACTTACCATTGCATCCTGGGCTGCCATAGCAGGATTGGTGTAACCTTCCTCTCTGGTTCCCTGTAAAGAGAAACACAATGATTGTGTCTTTTGTTGCTGTTTTAACTATACTTACCATAAACTAAATGATTGGAGTAGCTGTCTTGAGTATTTATGGAATTTTTGAAATATTAAAAACACTGGTAATTCCCAAGAATACTCCCCCAGGATTATGACAGACTAATGTCTTTAAAGCACAGATCTGATCATGTTATTTACTTGTTCAAGAAGCTTCAGAGGCTTTCTACTGCCTCTATGATAAAATGCCAATTCCTCAGTTTGGCCTTTAAAGACCTTCACAGTCTGAGTCAATCTATCTTTCTAAGCTGATTAAATGTTGCTGTCTTTCATATTCTCTATGTTCTAGCCAGACTAGATTTCTGGAAGTTGCCCATAGGTAGCAATCCACCTTTGCACATTCCATGCCTGGAATCCTCTTATTCCTCATACCCATCTCTTGGAACTTTTAGGTCATGCTAATGCTCAGCTCAAGTGCCGACTTTCCTGATTTTCCCAGTTGTTAGTGCTCTCCTTTCAACCCCGCTCCAACTATCTATTATTTATTTTGAATATATTTTATGTTGAGTTATCCATATTTCTATTATTCCTTTACTTCCCCTGCTTCAGCTTTTTTAAGGCAGCTACTATTTTGTTTTCATTTTTAGAACCAGAGCCTAGCATAGTGTCTGACATATAATAGATGCTAGAAAAATGCTTCTTGTTGAATTGAATCACCTCTGCTCATGGAAGTCAAGGGAAAATCATATGCATAGACAATGCTTTGTGAGTGAAATGCTACCAAAAGGTCTAGGAGAATGAGGACTGATAAAAAGTCACTGGATTAAATATTAAGAGGTGGTTAGTGACCTTTTACAGAAGTCATGATAAAAGGGTGGAGTTTGAAGCCAGAATGAAATGGCTTGACAAGTTAGTGGGTTATGACAAAGTAGAGACAATGAGTTATTTCTGGAGTTAAGAATTTAATAGCAAAAGGGCTGGGGTAAGGTAGAAGATAATAGCTTAAGGTACTGGCAGGACTAAGGGATGGTTTTTCAAAGAAAAAGGAGAGCTGAACATATTCGTTGTTATTCATCCTTCCTTCTCAAAATGGACCAATGATGTCATGAGGCTTGATGTTTTGACTTGCCTGTGAATTGGATTTAAGTGAGGCAGACCCTGCCTAAAGTCATCAGTCTCACTCTGTTCTCCAGAGTCATCACAGTTTAGTGGCAAGACAAAAGTCAAGATGACTGGTGATGGCCCAAGATGCAGTGGGTGACCTTTTCTAAATTAAGGTCTTTCCTAGTCCTCAGTTTGTCTGAGGCAACACCCATTCAATGACTAAAGGTTAAATATGAATTGAGGGGGACAGCTAGGTGGTGCAGTGGATAGAGCTCTGGCCTTGAAGTCAGGAGGACCTGAGTTCAAATCTGTTCTCAGACACACAGCACATCCTAGCTGTGTGACCTTGAACAAGTCACTTAATCCCAATTGCCTATCAAAAAGCAAAAACAAATAAATAAATAAGAATTGAGACAAAAGATGCCCTAATTTACCATCACAAAAATGTCAGTCTGAAAATGGAAAACCCTCACCGTTTCTGGCCAGAACATGAAACAATTGCTATTTATACTCATTAAAATTTAAAAAATGAACCACAGAGACTTGGGCTGGGGGCTATTATTGGCTATTCTATGAAAGCCAGAGTGATTTGGTTTTGAAGGCCTAGTCAAGTAGGTCCATTCAAAACACACTGGGCTTTTTAAAAGCTGTTTTTCTTTTTTTCTTTTTTTCCCAGAGCTATATTTAAAGAAATCATACAGGAAAACTGTACAGGAGAAAAAAATAAATGATCCCAGCTTTAAAAAAAATAATAAAACTAACTAAATAAAAATAAATAATTAATTGAAATTTGAAAAGAAATCTAGCCTCCAAATTCCTATGGACAGAGCACACACTTATAAGGATATTGCACCCCAAGTGGAGAGAGGGACCACAAGTGATGAAGGAAGCAGCAACAGAAGAAGAAGAAATAGAAGAATTCACCAACTTTTGCTTGAATTGACAGGTTAGGTTCTCAGAGGGCAGCTATGACTACTCTCAGAGTTCTAGAGAGAAGTCTCGGAGACTGTGCTTCTCCTACTATAGGTCTTGAGTGCCCAATGCAGTAAATGCATTGATGGTCATCGAACAGTCTCAAATTTATGTGTGCCAGGAAAAGGTATAGGAAAGAGAGATTGAGGGTAGAGAGGAAAATGATTGATGGAGAAAACTCCTTAAAGAGATGAGTGGGGATGGAATCAAGGGCACAAGTGGAGGAATTTGTTTTGGCATTTATTATATGTATAGAGCACTGTGCTAGCCACTAGGAGGGACATAAAATATAGTTAAAAAAACACTACCTGTATCTTAAAAGTTGAAAGTGTGGAAAATGCATTTATATTTTCACTGGCATACATGAGTCAGGTTTGCTACCTAAGTGAACCAGTCACACTCACTGGGCCTCAGTTTCTTTATCTGAAAAATGAAAGGGTTGGACTAGATGACCTCTGAGATCTCTTCTAGATCTAAAATACTATCAATTTAGTGCTTCAGGAAGTTAAGACTCTAAGTTACAGGTAAGTTGTTGATTTGAATCATAGTAAATATATCTTTGGTTAAAGATTTACTTCCCCTCCAAAAATTAAAAAAAGGAAATAATAGCCACAGTACTTACCTCACAGGGTGAATATGAAGATTATGTGTACTTAGTAAGCCTTAAACTGCTAAATAAATGCTGTTATCACCCAATAGGATATCATCTAATTGGTGTATTGGTTAAAGAAAGATGGAGAATGACTTGAATATTTTATTTCTCATCACACTGTTTTGTCAGAGCACTGTTATATATTATATTAAGGTCTATTGGCCTTTTAACAGGCTTCTCTAGGATTCTTTGTAGATGAAACACATTTTAAGCCAAGTACAGGTCTTTGGAGAAACATCTTTCTCTCTTCTTTTTTTCCTTAACATTGTATCTATTTAATTGCCAGAAATACTACGGGTATCCTGCAGATTAGTAGAATCCAGAGACTGACTCATGAGAAAATATTTAATATGATCTGGGTGCCATTGGACTGGGTCCACAGAGGCAAAGGACAGACTGAATGATAAATGTGGACAGCCTAAACTAGCAGTAGGTGATGCTTTAATTGATATAAATGTCACAACAGTAGTGTGTAGAAGCAGAGAGGGTGGGCTGGGGGCAGGAGAAACAGAAAAGGGAAACACTGATGAAGTTATGTTTCTCCAAAGACTTGTACTTGGCTGAAAATGTGTTTCATCTACAAAGAATCCTAGAGAAGCCTGTTAAAGGGCCAGTAAACCTTAATATAATATATAACAGTGCTTTGAGAAACCAGTGTGATGAGAAATAAAATATTCAAGTCATTCTCCATCTTTCTTTAACCAATACACCAATTAGATGATATCCTATTGGGTGATAATAGCATTTATTTAGCAGTTTAAGGCTTACTAAGTACATATAATATTCATATTCACCCTGTGAGGTAAGTACTGTGGCTATTATTTCCATTGCACCACTTAGGTGTATGAACTTGTAGAGAGGAATAGCAAGTTGTACATAATAGATTTGCAGTTTCATGTGCAATCATTTTTTAAAATTATGCTGTCATGGAATTGCATGTTTTATTCCATAAATTAAAAATAAAATACATTTTAAAAATCTATGTCTTTTTAAAAATTGGTTTTAATATCCTTAATAATTAAGCTTCCTGGATTCAAACCTGGAGGACAGTTTAGAGGATATAGTATGGTGTTTCACTAACTATCCACACAGTTCCAAAAATCATAAGTTTGCCTATAAAGTAACAATATCTGATTTGGGAGCATTGCATTAAAATATTGGTAGTTAAATTTTTTTTCTTTCCAACATCAATGATGCTTGAAAGATTTCAATCAGCCCAATCATTAGGCCCTCCTCAATCACATGAGGCATTTAATAATTGGCTAACTCAGCAGTATATTTTTAAAAGGTTATCTTTGGTTGATGATTACTCTGCCATAAAAATGAAAGAAAGAATTAAAAGTCAATATTGCTTGGAAAGTGTTAGAATAATTAGTTTGCTTTTCCTGTGTAGCAAATATGCTAATTTCCACTTTAATTGAATTCTCCAAAATTTGTGTCAAGTAAAGTACGAAGTTTTTAAGTCACAACATCCGTAAATCGGAGGAACCTGCACTGAACTATCTGTGAGTGTCCAAGTGGGAGTCTCTGCCAAATGAGAATAATGGAAAATGGAAGGATAACAATCTGCTTTATGTTTGTAATAGGCTATTCCAAGAGAAATAATTTATTGTCTTATCCCCTTTCCCACTCCAAGTTACTGCTACTGATGCACTTTTTTCTCAATACATAGGTCAGCCTCAATGAGAGTACAAATAACCTTGTTTCATCTTTCTTATGTAAAAATACATTTTTCCCACTTAATATTTGTAAGATACAAAGGAAATTTAGTTGATACAGGGAGAGTAAAAATAAAATTTGAGGTAAAAAATTCAAAATCCTTTCTAGTTGGCCCTAGAAATACTATTTATAACTAAAGGGATTTAATTTTCTACCTCAAAGTCAAGAGAAAAATAACATCCAATTACCCCCCCCTTCCCATTTATGCAGAATGGCTGGGAAATATACCACCTCAACACTGGACATTATGCATAATGGAGTCACCATTTCTGGATTTCCAGTTTTCAAACAATTATCATGCACAAAGGTATTTGTTTAATGAGAAAATTGGTCATTCACAGGGTACATCAGAATTTTTGCTGTATCTTGGTCATGAATGTATTAATAATAGGATTCTAGAGGAACCTCAGAAGCTATGTATTCAAGTATGCAGGTGACAAAATTGAGTTCCTGAGATTTTAAATGACTTGACTGACATCATATAAGTAGTAATTTTCAGCCTTCAGCGAAAGTGTACTTCACTGTAATGTTACTTCATTGGGGTAGGAGGATGTCATGCCTTTGACCCTTCCATTCACTACTATTCTAACTCTAATATCTTTACCTTTGAATTCCCAAGTACAGTCATCTGACCTTACCACCTTTTGCCCATGTCTATTCCTATTGAACTTAACTTTTGTTTTTTGTTCTTATCACTTTTTGGTCCTGCAACCTCTGCAATTTTCTTTAATCCACTATTCCTATTCTAGCCTCATTTGCCTTCTACTTAGTCCTTAACTTCTCTTCTACTCCTAAGAAAGTAATTTCAACAGTACTTTGGATTCTGCCTTTCAGTCCTGTTTTTTGACCTTCCACTGTTTCTGCCCCAATCTTGTTGACTAACTCCAACACCTTTTTTCTCCATTTCTACTCTTGCTGAGCCAAGTACTGCTAGAGAAAGTCATGAAATCTTTTTGATTGGTATCTGCTACAAATTTATTCTACTTAAACTCAATTAGGTTTTCACTGTTGCATGGTAATACATTTAATAATCTCTTAATGACATCCTATTGCCTCCTCTAGGGAAGTCATCCAAGGCTCATTAAACCTTTCTTTCCACTCCACTTGTAATGCTACTAGTGGATAATCTCACAACTTATTTTCCTAAGAAACTTGAAGGTGCCAAACAGCAGAGTTTCATTTAACTCCACCTCCATGCTTTGAAGCTTCCTATTCATTCAATCTCTCCTTCACTTTCATTGTAGGGGAAAAGGGTAGATATTGCCAAAGGCAAATCCTTCCCCCAAATCTTCTATGCTATTACTTTCTGTTGCCTCTGTGACTTTGCTTAACCAAGCCCACTCTCTCCTGAATCTTTAGTCATGTCTGATTCATTTCCTCTTTACCCTCTGATATCAAACACTTTCAGGTTTCCTCTATCCTGAATCTAAAAGAAAAACATAGATCAAAAACACCAAGGACTCTTCCCTGTAATCTGCTATCTCTGTCAAATTGCTATCTTATCTCACTCTTTCTTTCTTTACCAAATTTTTAGCAGACTGAGTGACTCTTCTTAATCATCTACTACTCTTCAATTTTTTTGTAGCCTAATTTTCACCTTATTAGTCCACTGAAACTGCATTTTCAGGTAGTCAGCAAACCACATAGGATTGTAGTATTTAGAGTTGGATGGGGATTTAAAGATCATCTAATTCAACTCCCCTCTCCCATTTTATAAATAAAGAAACCAAAGCCTATGAGAGTAAAGTGAGTTGCCTAAGGTCACATAGTTAGTAATGTGACTATAACTATAGCCAATATAACTACACATATAATTAATATAGTAATTATTAATACACTAGTTAATATAGAAATAACTAGTTACACATTAATTGTATCACATATATTAGTGAGGAGTTATATATAAAATGTGCTAATTATAATTAGTATATAATATATAGTTATTTGTATGTATGATAAATACATTAGTATGCAATTAGTTTATAATATAATTGTAAATCTATAGCAAATAAAAATGGGGATTAAAGCCCATATTCACTGAAATAAAATCTAGTACCTTTTCCACTTCTCCATATTTTCTCTTCTTTTTTTTTTTCCTCAATGCTAATACTCCTTGTCCTTTCTGGGGCATTTGACACTGTTGACTACTCTGTTCCTTGATAATCTCTCTTCTCTTGGTTTATATGACAATACTCTTTCCCTGGTTCTCCTTCTACCACAATTATATAGCTTCTACTATGGCTTTTTTTTTTTTGCTGATTCCTCTTTTATCTCTGACTCCCTGTTTGTAAGAGAAAAAAAGACTCTTTCATCCTCTATTTCATAGATTATTATTTTCACAGATTATTTCACAGATATTTCACAGATTAACTTGAGCTTGCTATGGAGGAAGCGAGGAAAGTAGAAAGAAACTATTTAAGGTCAAAAACAGAGATTAGGGTGCTGCATCATCCGTTTCCTTGTGTTATGATTCAGAACATAACTAAACTTTAAAATAATCATATCAGATCAATAGCTGAAAGATCAAGATTGCTGGTGATCAAAAGGGCAATGGAGAGATTAATCATAAGTGCAAGAAGTAAGATGCAACATGTTACCAAGGATGTGTAAGAAATTGGTGGGTAAATATGTATAATCCAGGAATCATAGGTAGTGTCTACCATGTTACTTCCTTTAAAGTATCCCTCCTTTCCTTGACTTGAGCAAGTCACTTAATCTCTCTAGGCCTTG
This sequence comes from Phascolarctos cinereus, assembly GCF_003287225.1. Classification (NCBI taxonomy): domain Eukaryota; kingdom Metazoa; phylum Chordata; class Mammalia; order Diprotodontia; family Phascolarctidae; genus Phascolarctos; species Phascolarctos cinereus. Next base: position 87,335,816 of record NW_027556402.1, on the reverse strand, counting down.
ATTTCCTCATCTGTAAAATTATGGGATTGGACCCAATGGCCTCTTAGTTTCCTTAAAGCTCTAGGATTATGATTCTACAATCCTGTGCTTAGGAAAGGAGGAGGGAGTTGTCCTGATCCATATCTGGTCCACATCTGGACCCAGACGGCTCTGGAGGAGGAAGTTACTTTGCACAATCCTCCCTCACTTAAATCCAATTCACTTGCATGGCACCTCCCTGATGTCATGGTCCTCTTTGAGAACAAAAGACAAACAACAGCAAGCAATGTGGAAATATATTTAACATGATTATACGTGTATAACCTATATCAGATTGTTTGCTGTCTTGGGGAGGGAGAGAAAAAAATTTGGAACTCAAAATCTTGTAAAAGTGAATGTTGAAAATTAAAAAACAAAAAAAAATAATTAAAAAAAAAGGAAGAAGAAGAACCAGGAGCTTATTCTGCCTTAATCAGACCATTGTTCAGTGAGTGTTGTGTTCAGATCTGGATAGCACACTCAGGAAGGACCTTGATAAACTGGAGAAAGTCCAAAAGAAGGCAGCCAGGATTATGAAGGGTGTTGAATTCATGCCATATGAGCAGAAACCAAAGGAACCAGAACAGGGCTGTTTAGCCAAAGAAGAGAAGATTGGAAGGATAAGGAAAGTAATGGCCAAAAAGTTGAGTGATTTCCTCCCACCCAGCTACTAAGGGAGCAGGGCTCCAACTCTGATTCTGAAATCAATATGTTTCTTTCAGTTTTATGCATGACTTTATTTTTTAATTCTCCTTGTTTATTCAAATATTTGTCAGAAATCTAATAACCATCAAGCAAAAGCAAAAGCAAGTCTCTTTCCACTATGCTCCACTTCCTCCACTGAGATACAGATGTCAACATGCTTGCCCATGCTCCACAAATCCTTCCCCTACCCCCTCACACCAGATGTTTAGACTAGGCCCCAAGATTCCCAATGCCATGTTTAGGGAGTCAGGTTTCCACAAACCTCAAGCCTAGCTAGACAAGGGCTAGGCTGGTCATCTCAACTCAGTCCAAAAGCTCTTTAACTTCAATGGGGCTGCTACTCAGCAAACCTTAGACATTTGTGATTAAACTCTCCATTGCAGCCCTTCCACATCTCCTTTCTTCTCAAACTTCCAATTCCCCAGCATCCTCTTTGCCCACAAATGACCTTTTCTTTCATTTTGTATAGAAAGTCAAAGTACTCAGGCATCAAGGTATTTTTAAAGCACCTGTTATGTGCTAGGAGATGAATATATGAAGACAAAAATGAATATTCCCTGACATCAAGGAGCTTGTATTCTATAGAGGGAGGCAATATATTCACATATGTATATATAAAACTTATAAAAATTAAATACAGGATAATTTTTGAGAAGGGGTGGAGGTACTGGTAGTTAGAGAGTGGGAGCCAGAAAGGTGGGACCTGATGATTTGGGGGGAAACTAGGGATGCCAAGAGGCAAAAGTCAGGAGGGAGAAGTACCTACCTATCCTCTGGGGGTGGAGGAGTAGGAGAGGAGTGGTCGCTTGGGCAGACTCAGAAAGGAACAGAGAGGATAGTTTGGCCAGGCTGCAGAATGCAGAGAAGTCATGTATTATATGTTATGTATAATAATGTATATGTAATGTAGAATTACATCAATAACAACATTAATATTTTAACAATTAATAATATAAATGATATAGTCATACATGATATAATATATACTTAATGTAATGATTCATTAAATATTAATCAGAATATTAAAAAAAAAGAAAAGGAAGAGGGCCAAGTAACAGAAAGAATTAGGGATAACGGGCAATACGAGTCCTCTTCAAATACTCATGAGATGTTAAAGACAAAAAGGAAGGCCTCTAACTCATTGGATGGCATTTCAATGTAGGATATAAGGGATGACATGGACAAGATCTTAGACAGTCCGTGTGGTGCAGTACTTTAAGCACTGGATGAAAAGTCATAAAGACCATAAATTGTTGAAAATGTGCAAATTTGCATTGGTGGAGGGAGATTCCTCTTTGGGAGTTCATTATACAAACAGATTTATGGGTTCATGTGTTTAGCTAAAAAAAATTCTGGCAATTACAGCAGAACCTTGACTTAATCTGTGGAATATGCTTCTAGTGCAGCCTATTTCCTCTTTCTAATCCCTTCCCTATTTTAAAGCAATTATTTTTCCTAGATCACTCCTGCTCCTTCTGAATTCTGGCATCTTGGATTATATGTCTTGTTTCTTTCTTTTACTTTGTAATATGATAAAAGGATGGGGTATAGCACTATGACTTTGATGGGATTACAGGACCTGGACCCTTAAAAAGAAAAGACCATGTCTCTAGAAACAACCCAATTCCTGAATTTTCCCATACATTCCAGCAGCCCACCCTACTAGGTCACCTAATTAGTCTACTAGATCTTCCTTTCACTATTGTACCTTGCCCCACCCCAGACTACTTACCACTCCTCAAACTCATTCAGATCCTACCCATCTCATCAGTTCCTTTTGTATGTAAAGCAACAGTCTCACCTCTATTAAATTGCAGGTTTTGGCATTACAATAAACTTTGTCACTGGACTAGAAGATGGTTTGAATGCCTGAATTCATTCCAGGCAGATGTCGTTCCATACCCTGACATTTCAGGGTTCCAAGCAATCCCAAATTGAGTCAACTTTACTATCAAAAGCCCAATTGGAGGAAACTGCCTCAATATCTGGAGTTAGAAGACAGAAAAGAGACCAACAAGAAGTGATCTTTGGATAAAGTCTTTTGTGCTATTTTTGTGGATATTGAATGGGATGTCCCAGTGAAGACTTCTCAGTGTAATTAAGGTAATGAGTTCAGAAGGTAGTGTGAGAAATGAACTCTCAGAAGTGAAGGCTCCTCAAAGGGTCAAATAATTCTTGATTATTACTTTCAAAATCCTCCCCCACTCAGACCCTGTTTTTAAGCACTTAACAGAAAGAATAAGCCCTGCCCCCACCCCCAACCTGAGCCGTTTGCCCTTGGCTTCCGGCCTCTTTCCTTGTCTTTGAATTTCTTGCCTGGAATGTAAGCCTCACCTCCCAGTTAAGAGGATAGGAAGAAACTTTCGAGCTTAGAATGTAAACCCCACCTCCCAGTTAGAGTGTAAGCCCACTCCCTAGTTAAGGGGGGTAAGGGATAGTGGTGGGTGGATACTTGTTTTCATGGTGGGCAGAGATTTGCTTTTGTAAGGTGGCCCCTGTTACTCGGCCTCTCTCTCTCCACGTGTTATCAGAGAAGCAGACAGCCATCTGTTAAGATTGTAATAAAGGTAACCTTTGCTTTCCACCTTGAGAAGTCTCTGAGTTTAATTTGGATTGGGGTTGCTGTCCCATGCAGCTTTGGAGATTCCACCGAGATTTTGCCCATCTGTGAGGCAGACTACCGTCTAGACCCTGGGGGTCTAGAGATTTCTCCGGCAAAACCCTCAGACCAGACTTAGGGAGTGTCCTTCCATTTGGGTAAGGTCTGGAAGAGAGACATTCAAGGGGGAAAGCAAAGGCAAGGCAGCTATGAGATTGTGCAAAGCTGGCTGGCCTCAGTAAATAGAGTGAAATAGGGTGAAGTTGTATGCATACAGCCTGAAAAACTCGGCACTCAAATGTCCCCTTTATTTGTAAGGTCCCTGATCTGGAGGGAAGGCGACAACCCTCAGCTAAATTAACAAATTGCTAAGTCTCTGACTTAGGGCTGGGGATGACCCCACCCAAATAAATTCTGAAGACACTGACAGAGCATTCGGGTGACTCTAAGGGGGGAGGATGACCTCTTCTGTTAGTTAATCGTTGAGTCACTGACTCGGAGAGAGGAGCAATCTCTCTCAGCCTAATTCATTTGTGTAATTGCATACAGGTAAGAAAATTATGGGCAAACTGCAGTCTAAAGTAGTAAACCAGAAGCTGCCATTTGATATTCCAGAAGATAGTCTTTTAGGGAGCAGACTCCAAAATAAAAAGGGAAAGATAAAAAAAAATTGATTAAATGTGGTGTGAGGACTCTGCAGCAATGTTATGTCTGGTTTGTGTTCCTGTTTGTGTCCATGGTGTGAATGAGAGTGAATAAAGGGTTTGAGAGTAAAAGATTTGGAAACTTTTGGAATTAAAAAAAATTTTTTTTGTAAGACCATTGAATTGTTCGGAATGAATAGTAAGTTGTTAAAGCAGTCCAGGAAGAGAGAGGGAGGGCCCTATTCAATTATCTATAGAGGATTATGTCCTGTTGAAATTGCTGAAGGCTGAGATTTTCTGGAGGGAAGTTCTGTTTGATAAGCCTCTAAGAAGCAGAGGGGACTTTTTTCTTAGTTCCCTTAAGGAAGTAGGAAAGAAAAGGAGGATTTAGAGCAGAAATTGTCACCACATGTCTTTTCAAGGGAATATATAAATTTGTGGAGTATATTTCCTTTTAAAGGGGTAAGAGCATTGGATTTAAAACAAAAATGTTTTTAATTGCTTATTATTAATCATTATAAATTTGGATCTGATTGGATTTAAGTGTACTGTTTAAAAAATGGTTGTTATGAGATGTGGCATTATCACTTAATGTAATTGTTGAAAGTACTAAGAATAATAGATTGATAATTTCTACTTGTGATAATCTGGAAATGCAACTGATTAAATCTGAAGTTTATTGTTTAAGTTGTTACTATGTTTCTAAATTGTATTGTATTTCTAAAACTCTTAGATTTTTAAAATTTGAGGAACCACTGTGAGGTAGAAATGGTGTTTAGGTAACTCTTGAATGGGTCTTTTAGTGATAAAGATGGGATAATTTGGAATTGTTAAATACCTAGTGAGGCATATTTGATTATAAGACTACGATAGGACATCTTGACTAGTATAAAAAATATATGGTGGTTTAAAGTTATAGTTTCAACATATTAATGATGAGATGAATTCTCTGGTCAAAGTGATTGGGAATGCATTCATCTAAATTGATAATAGGTTATTTCAAAGTTTATTACAATTTTGAGAATAATTTTGTAATGTATGCCCTGTGATACAAACATATTTTATTGTAAAAAACCTCTTGATATGTATTTGGAATTAATGAGGTATTCTCTTATATTAGGGCCTCAATTAGAAATTGGAAAAAAAATACATATGTTTTTCAACCCAGGCCTTCTTTAGGCCAACTATTGGGTTTGTTGGGGGATGGGCCATGTGGGCCAGACTCTTAAGGCAGGGACTAGTGGACCTGGGGGAAATCCAGGCTACCAGCCACCAAATTCCTGCTTGAGAGTGTCATTGTGGTTGAATCAGGATGTGGACCGAGGATATCAGACCAGTAAAAAGACAATGATGGGCTATTGTAGATAATAAAGAAAAGCCAGTCTAGAGGGGTGGGAGTGGCCCCAGGAGACTGGACCTGGTGAAAGAATTCAGAAAGAAGGAAAGATCTTTATTGGGTCTGTCCTAAGTTTTTAATATGCTGTTTACATATTTTTGAATGTGATGTAATCTAGTAAGTAATTGTATTAGTTACATTGTTGGAAGGGCAATTTATTTTATAACCCAGAATATTAAATTAAGAATTGTGCCTTCCAAGAAGAAAAAAAAAAAGGAATGAATCGGGGCTATATGGTCCTGTTTTGTAACATTTCCTTTTAAGTGTTGTAATTTAAGAAATGAGAACTTCCAAGTTTTGTCTCTGTTTAAAGGGAAGTTTTAGCTGGGATTATCTGGCTTTCACTCCTGAAGCTTAAAATTGTTAACTAAGCTATTTGGAGTTATTGTTTAAGCCAAGCACTGGTAAAAGTATTTTGCGTATGTGAAAAGAAACTTGATAATTATGCAAAAAAAAAAAACAACCCAAAAACCCGATTTTGTAAAATCTCATAATTCTTATGTAGACACCTTTTGATGAGAACTTAGGTAACTAGGAATTTTATGGTAATTAGAAAATTGTAAGCTGTTTTTCAGAAAGGGAGATACTATTACCAAAAAAAGTTTTGAAATCTTTGATACTCTTTTTAGAGAGCCTACTAAATTTCTATTTGCAAGAAAATTATGCCCAAGCCTACTATGAACTTAAAGTTTCGTTCCTGGGTTTGTTGTACTCTTGGACTGGAGTTAACTGAGTGCTTTTAGAGAAACAGTCTCAATGGGAGCAGTGTCAGAGATCTAAAGCTAGTGATTAATACTAAAGGATCTAAATTTCTGTAATCCATTGTTTAAAGGAATTATGAGAGCAGTAGTATTTGTCTGTGATCAGTCTTTTACTGTTACCAATGTGAGATTAAATTTTTATTATCTAGAATATGTGATTTTGTGGGACAGAAATTTACTATTGTTTTGAGCTTTGATTACCAGGATAATTGTCTGAGTTGTCATGAAGCCAATAGTAGAATGGCATGTGCTGCAGGCTGAGAACTGCTAAAGGTGGATGTCTGTGCCTGGGAAGAGTTTTGAGGACGACCTTGGACACAGCATAGGTAAGATCTTCCTGACTCTATTTCCCAATTGTGTTATTTGCTTTCTAAAAAGGAAAATCCCCACCTGATTAATCCCAAGCCCTGCTTTTAACATCCAGTGACTGCATGATTGGCTATCAGATATGACTCCTGCCTGGAATCAAATAGAGCTAAGGAAGTTCTTTCCTTCTGATATGATATATGACCCTGTCCCTCTGGAACATCTCTGAGTTACCATAACAGAGACTTCTTTTCATGGTGGGCAGAGATTTGCTTTTATAAGGCGGCCCCTGTTACTCGGCCTCTCTCTCTCTCCACGGGTATCAGAGGAGCAGACTGTTGAGATTGTAATAAAGGTAATATTTGCTTTCCACCTTGAGAAGTCTCTAAGTTTAATTTGGGTTGGGGTTGCTGTCCCACACAATATGATGGAAAGATAGGCACTAGACGATGGTTAAGTTAGGTAGATTTAGAATTCATTGAGTAACTAGATCCAATGTGTAATTAATAATTCAATGTCAGCTTCCAAGAAGGTGATGAGTTGTAAATTCACCTAGCCAAACTATATCTTTCCACCTTGTCCACAAAACTAGCATGAAATACTTGATCAGATAGTTTTCTGAAAGCTGTCTATAAAGCCCCTGGTAACAGTGTCTATAGCATACCCTTGATTTAACAGTTTAATAACCCAGTTTAAAAAAAGAAAGAAAGGAAGGAAAAAAAAAAAGAAAGAAGTAAATAACAAAAAAAAAGAGGCTTCTACTCTAGAATACCACTGGGGACTTAGAGGGAGGAAGTAAAAGTGCAATTAATTTTTTACATGTTGAAAGTAATGATTCTATGCAAAAATGCAAATTTTTAAGGCAACTATAATAATAATTGCTAGCATTTATTTAGTACTTTAAGGTTTGCAAAGCATTTTACAAACATTGTCTCATTTTAACCTTAGAGTAACTCTGGGAAGTAGGTATTGTCCTTACTTTTTTCCCCCACAAATGAGGAAGCTGAGGCATATAGAGCTAAGGAATTTGCCAAGATTGTACAGTTAATAAGTGTCCCAGACCAGATTTAAACTCAGGTCTTCCTGCCATTTCTAGAACTCTATTCATTGTACCACTCACAAACTATAGTTTGTATCAATGTTTAATTTAGAACTTCCAATAAAACTGTTGATTTCAAAAACTCTTTACAATTGAAAATAAGAGTTGTACAGAGCATTAATTTCAAATCTTTTGATCCTTTTGGGAAATTATTTTACTCTATACTAAACAATTCGGCTGAATGTATTGAGTATTGAATAGTAGGTTAGAAACCAGTGCTTCCTAGTTTAATTGTGAACATGCTTTGACCTGTACTCATGCTTCTGAACAGTATGCTTCATGTTTGAGTTTGAAAATATGGTACCTGGTCCAGATTCATAAGTGTGTCTCTGAAGTGTCCAGAAGTCTCTGAGTAAATGTCTTGCTGAAGGTCACTACTGTATTCTGGGGAAGAAAAAGCCTGTGTTAAAAAGAATGATTTATTATAGACCTATACATGTGATGTGCTTGGAATCCTCTAGTGATAACTCCCTAGAAGCAGTAGGTTCAAAGCTCAGGAAATGCATCCTGGCAGTTGACATTTATGTCTTTTAACACCTTCTCCTCAGAAGTCATCATTAAAGATCACAGCAAAGAAACAACCAGTTGGCTTTTCCTGCTAACTCATAAGCCTTTCACAAGCATTTATAAACACCACTGGCAGCTATTTTGTAATGGCTTATTTCAAACTTAAAAGGATCTCAGGTTTTTTGAGATATAAGGAAACAGAGAAGCCATTGCCTCCGAGATGACTTCCCTGCAAAAACTTGACATTCTTTCAATTATTTTAAATTTTGTAAGCGATAGTATCTCCTAGAAACTTCACTGGGAAAATCCTACATACATCCATATATGTATATAAATATATAATATAAACACAATAATATATAATAATACATATAATATATAACACATAATATAAGTGTAAATATATGTATGTATATATACATACAAGCATGCATACATATGTAAATATGCATACATATATATGTGCATACATATATATATGTATATGTGCACACATATATACACATACACACACAATGATTATCTAGCCATCATCCCTTGAATGTCTCTTGACATTCAATTTCAGATCAAAGATGATAGAGCAGGTTCCATGGCATTCAAGCTTATTGGAAAGAAAAATAGTTCACATTTCTATTTGAAAGTTTGCAGAAAATCTGATCTTTGGGTGAATTGGGGTGACATATAGATTATTGTTGTATAAATAAAGCAAAATGATGAGTTGAGGCAATTGTGCAGATACTTATTAAAGATATCAAAAGGAAAAGCATTTCATTGATGTGAATTATTTTACTGGTTGTCTATCATTGTAGAATTCACTAGATAAATTGTTAAATTTCCCTCTATTTTGTCCATGCAGAAACCAATCCTTTTCCTTTGGGTAGCATGTGAACATATGCTGGTGAGATCATGGAATTATAGATTTAAAGTTGAAGGGATCTTAGATGTTAACTAGACTATCATCTTTACTTTGCAAATGACTAAAATGAGACCTAAAAGGTAAAGTGACTTGCTCATTACCACCAGTAGTAATTCAAACTCAGGTTAATTATTTCCAAATCCACTGCCTGCCTCCCAAGAATAAAGTGCCTTGGGATATCAGAAACTGATAAGTTTCTTGACTTGGGAAGAATTTGTCTATTAGGCACTAGCTATTCCCAGAGAAATTTTTATTTAACCTGCTTCTCCATGGAACCAAAGTCAGGTTTGTGTCATCACCATACACTGGTGAAATGCCACTTTCAAAGTTATTTAAAGGAGCAGCATATTTCCATGGAACACTCTATATACTTAGCACATAGTAGGTGCTTAATAAATACTTCTTGACTAGACCTAAATTAGAGTTTTTATTTGCTTCATTTGCAGCAAAGTCTGACATGTACATGTAATTATACACACATGTTTATACATGCATACACACACACATATAATCTAAGCATTACGCAAATAGTATGCTTCTTTCATCTGGAAAATTTCTCCATTTGTTCTTGATGCTAATATATCAATGAGGCAATTCTCTTCTGTGCCTGCTCCCTAGAAGGAAAAACAAAACAAAACAGAGAGAGACATATACTATGGATTAATAGTTCAGAAGGTATTTAAATAAGGAGATATTTGTATAGAATTGAATGACAGATATTTATCATTCCAGCAAGGATTACAAGGATTCTTCTTGACTGATGCTGGAAGAGGCATGCTGAGATCACTGAGACACTAAGACTATAGGATATTTGCAGTGTGGAAATAAAGGTATATAAATACTAGTAGCTGAATAAATTCAATTTAGGGGAGTAGAATTCTGGGAACCAACTCCTAGAGAGAGACTAAGTAACTTGTGACCTAGCGTCTGGTGACCTCCGAGATTCTGTGTATTTCTCTGGTTCAATTCAATTTAGTTCAATTCTACAAGCATTTATTCAGTTCTGTCAACTGCCATGTGAAAGTCATTGTACTGAGTATTCAAAGCAAAAATAAATAAATAAATAGAGAAATAGATAAATAAATAAATCCCATAAAAATGGAATAAAAAATAGGATAAAAATTTAGAGTTGGAAGGGACTTAGAGGTCATTAGGGTCCAAATTCTTTATCTTATGGGTGGGGAACTGACTTCCAGAAAGTTTAAGTAGCTTGCCTACTCCATGTCACTCAGCTAGTAAGTGTCTGAGGCAGGATTCACACTCATCAACACTTTATCACTGCACCTGTCTGTCTCAGTAAGCTTACATCCTATTCTGACTTTGATAAGAGCCCAGATCATTTTATCTATGATTGGAGGCTTAGCATGAGAAGTCAGGAAATATATTGTTACCCCCTTACATGAGCCTATCATGATGATGAGGATGGGATCTAGATCCCCAAAAAGAAAAACCCTGGACCACATGGCCAAATCTCTGGTATTTTCCTGAGGCTATAATCCCATCAACTGGCCTTTTGTTATTGCCTACACCCAACCTTCCACTTCTCTATTATCCTTAACCTAGCCTAGTCCTCCATTGTCTTACCTCCCTATGGCCCCAGACCACTTCCTATCCTTAATCCTATCTAGGCTCCATTCTCCCTTGGCCAAGTGGTCCAGGTCCCTGGAGTTATATTACCTCATAGGCTACTTGGCTACTCCTAGATCCCTCCCATAGTCTTTCTGTATATAAAGTCCATCTTTTCTCCATTAAGATGCTCAGATTCTTACAATCCAGCCAATAGCTCACTAATGTTCAGACTCCTTAAGAGTCTGCCCATTATGATGGATGTTCTAATAAACCTTGTCTTTGGCTGAAAGAAGGCTTGGGTTGAATTTTTTCAGGCAGGACTCAAGTGTTGTGATTTTGAGGTCTCAGCACCCCTAAACTGCTAAACCTCAACAGGTAACAGTTACTAAAACTAGGATCTAACTATTTTGGTTCCAGGGAGTAATTGAGCCAGGATAATTCTAGTCTAGGCCTTCTGCAGGTGTATAGATCGAAGGAGATGAATAATGCTTCCTGGGCCAAGTGAAGGGTTTAATCCTTTGGAGGAAATTGTAAGCTTTATCTTCTTCTGTGGTCTGTTAGATCTTAAAATAAATGGCTTTGTAGCACCAAGTGAGCTATTTCCTTTTCATGTTGTCACTGGGCCTTGATAGTTTATCTTAAAATAAAATGGATTTGATCAGCAATATTTCCTGTAAAAAGTCTTTCCATCTTCGAAGTAGTAATTTCAGCACATGAACTCCTTTTTTTAATTTTAATTAATCAGAACTATAAGGTCTGGGGTGTCAAAAAATCAGTCCTAGCCATACTTTGTCTTAATTCATTGTGATCAATCTATGATAGTAATGATAATGATAATGATAACAATAATGTCAATTATGTAGTATTTTAAATTTTGCAAATTTGAAGGTTTTTCCCCAATAAAATGAATAGGTTCCTTTTGTTGTACCTACTTAATATGAATGGCTCTGCAGTAGCCCCACCTTAAGTTTAAGAGTTTTTGATAGTAAGTGTGACTACAGGAGGATCTAAGGTCCTATTGCTGAGGGAAATTCCTTGCTTTCATGCAGATCGTTAAAAAAAAATAAGGCCCAGGGAGTCATCTGAGGCTTTCAGAACTTGACTTGCCCAAGGTTACAATTAGTAATAATATGAGAAATAGAGATTTAAACCTAGAGATTCTTATCTAGCAATCTTACCACCACTCATTGACTTTCTATTTTAACTATCGAATTTTTAAAGAAAATATCTAGCCATACTTTCTGTTCCTTGGAATCCATTCCCCAGAATCATAATCCATTAAATTGTGAGCTCCTTGAAGGCAGGGACTTTTTTGGCTCTTTTTTTTTAATCCCCAAAGATATGTGCCATTTCCTGGAACATAGTAGGTATTTAATAAATGTTTATTTATTTATTGATTGGAATGGTGATCAATAAAAAATTATGATTGCAAATCAATGGTAAGATTTGAATTCACTGATTAAGTTTTGATTCCAGAAGCATTCAGCCAAATCCCTGAGGTGGATAGAATTGACATGTAGTTTAATAAAACATAAAGTAGTTCCAAATGTAGAGAAGATTTTAATAATGTTTATTCTGGCCCTAAATGATAACTACCAACTGGTCTTGCCCCACATACCCTCTGTTCGTAGACTGTGATAATCTTCTCTGCCAACTAATTTTGGAAAGATTTCAGAAGTCCTACTGGTGTTTGAGTATAGGCTTTAAAAGTAAGAAGGAATACACAATCTCCAAGCAACAGCAACAACCAAAAAACATAAGTAGAATCTATAATTGTTTCATTTTTAAGAAACAACTTTCTTGTAAGAAAAAAAACCACCTCAGTTGTTCAAAATGGAAATTCAGATACATGGGAAAGCATATTATTTCATAAAGGAGAAACTTAAGGTCTTTTCAAAATAAATAGAAAACGTCATATAAACATTTCATTTCTGATACTGTTTTCTATTTGTATGTGATGTGCTAAAATGATTACCAACTTTTTAAAGAGCAGAATATTACTTCTGCCCTCCTTAATATGACAACAAACATAAATCACATTGCACAATGTATTTCTCATTATGGTTCATTTAGAAATGGCCTTTACAATAATTGAGGATCCTGTTAAATGTCAGAAAGCAATAAAAATGCACGTGATTGTAGGCAAACAGTATCTGAGGATAGTTCCCAGGGTTTGGGGGATTGGAGAAGTACCTTAATGGCATGCCAGAGCTCGTGAGCATCATAAGATGGTGGTGGATACATCAGACCAACCATAACATCCTTAAAATGCCCTGAAAGATTCTCCTTTAGGTCTGCAATCAAATCCTGCAGAGGAAAACAAATCAGTAAATCCACATGCTATCCACATCACAGCATACCTACATCAGAGGCATCATGGTTTCAGGGGTCCAAAAGACATAGGTTCAAGTCCTGTCTCTGACACCATGTTACTCTAGGTATTTAATTATGTATTAAATTATATAACTCATCTCTCAGAGAATCAGGCAACTCCCTAAGACTGTAAATTGCAGGAAAGTTGCTGATGAACATTGATTGAGCATAAATCTTAGGTTCATTAGCACATAGATTTAGAGCTGGAAGGGACTTGAGATATCCACTAGTCTAACTCAAGAAATGAAGGCCCAAAGAAGTTAAAATGACTTATATGTTCAACATAGGTTTAAAATAAGTCCTCTGTCTCTAAATACAAAGTCTTTCTCCTGTAGCATGCTCCTTCTATATTAGACCAAAAATCTGTGACCTTATTTCCATCTGTACAAATCATGGAATGGTGGAGAATATATTTTACAGCCTGAAATATTACCTCATCTCCAATCCTTCCCCAAGGCATATACTTTCCTGTTGAAAAACATGAGTGATTTGGGAGCAAACTAATTAGTGGATCTTGCTAGACTGAAAACTTCAGGATTCCTGGATGACTGAATTTTACCCCATTTCCCCATCAAAAAATATCTTACCATATATAGCAATATAATAATAATAATAATAATAATTAAAAAAAACCAGGATAACATTGTACCTTCTTCTATCCAACCCCGCCAAACTCATACAACTGCCTTTGTCTCACTGTAAATAGGAATAGCAGTTAAAAACTAAGTATGCTTTAGCTGGGCTATGTTTACCCAGTATCCTTAATTGCCTGGTAGGGGCTTTAGAAAACAGTATTCTTCAACAAAAATAATTTTTTCCATTGTGATAATAATAACCCTTAGAAGGAAGGGACTGATTCTGCTATTGCCCAAATGCTTATGTTATCTTTTGTGACTGTTTAAAAAAAATAATCATGTAGGCATTTCTGAAAATCATTGCTACATGATGATTGTAATGCATAAAAGAACATTGAAAGTGAAAATATTTTTTTCCTAAAGCCAAACATGCTGGGTTTTCTTTGTTAAAACATAAGATTTAAAAAAAAATCAATGTTTGCAAAATTACAAAAGTATAAAAATTGATAAGAAAGGACATTTCATTCTCAGTCTTTAAGTTATATTAACAACAGAAATATATGTATATATTACATATAACATACATAATATAGAAACATACATATAATCTTTTTGCAGCATATTTATTTTATTAAGACTACTTTTATTAAAATTACTAGAAAAAGGCTTATAAATCAATTTCACATGGTTCAAAGACTAGACAAAATGTGTAGATAATATTCTATCCTCAATATATCCAGCATATTAGTTCAAATTTGTTCTGATCATATATATTAAGATATCTTAGTGTGAGAGATGAACTCTCAGAGGTGAAGCCTCCTCAAAAGGTCAATAATTTTTGATTATTATTTTCAAAATCCTCCCCCACTCAGACCCTGTTTTTAAGCACTTAACAGAAAGAATAAGCCCTGTCCCACCCCCAACCTGAGCCCTTTGAATTTCTCACCTGGAATGTAAGCCCCACCTCCCAGTTAAGGGGAATAAGGGATAGCGGTGGATAGAGACTTGTTTGTGTGGTGAGTGGGGACTTGTTTTTCTAAGGTGTCCCTTTTCCCGTGACCAGTCTCTCTCTCCCCTGTATGAAGAAGCAGACAGCCATCTCACAAGATGGTAATAAAGTAACCTTTGCTTTCCACCTTCAGAAGTCTCTGAGTTTAATTTGGGTTAGGGTCACTGTCCCACACATTAGTTACACAGAAAGGCATAAAGGTTTTAAGAAAGAAGAAAAAAAATCATAAGTTGAATTCTCAATGTGCTTTTATGTTTCATTTTAAGTAAAAAGCAAAAAAAAAATTGCTGGCTGAGCACTGTAGATATGAGGACCATATGGCTTATATTTTCCTGAACAATTGCTACTTCAAGATTTTTATCATGTTGTCCCTATAAACCATCAAAATGTCTTAGGAATTGCACTATGTCAGTAACTAGAGATTGAAAGAATCAAGACAGCAAACATTACAATAAAACATCCATAACTCACAAAACATTGAGAACTACAAAAGATGGGGAAATAGGGGTTGAAGAAGTGTTGAAGTTACCAGTAAAAATCAAAAACCTTACACTTTGAAATGTGACATAAAATCCTGGTGGTAGGGGCTATGTTTCATTTTTTTCTTTGTCTAGTGAATAGCAGAGTACCTTAAATAATATTAAGCACAACAGTGGTTCTTAATAAGTGCTTCAAGTAAATGAAAGAATGAATGGAAGATCAAAAACAAAAGTTATGCTTTCTGCCTTAAAGAATGAATTATCAAACTGAGAAAATATGGTATGTACCCATGAAATGATGGAATATTAATATAAAATAATAAATATTTAACATTTTATTTTTACTTTCAATATTACTTTTACACATTATCAGATGCTAAATAAATGGTAGACAGTAGGTACAATAAAAAGTTATGGTGCTGGGCCAGAACTAATAAGATGAATTTAAAAGAGATGAGTAAAGTCTTACCCTTAAATTAAGGGGGTGGGGACTGGGGGGTGGGAGAACCAATGAACTTCACCAATATAGTATTGAGGAGGTGTGACTAGATGACAGTTTTTCTGAAGAAAATATATGAAGATTTCAGTGGGCTGGAATCTGTATGTAACTCAAAAGTGACAGCCAAGAAAGTGAATGTGAACTTAGCCTACATTAAGAGAGGCATTGTGGGCAGGAGTAGGGAGGTGATAGCCTGCTGTACTCTGTCAGACCCCACATCTATAGCACTGTGTTCAGTTCTGGGCATCACATTTTAGGAGGCTCATTGATATACTGGAGAATATAAAGAAAAGTCCAAACATGATGGTGAAAGTCCTGTAGATCTTGCCAAATGAGTATCAATTAAAGTTAAGAGGGGTTATATGGCACATAGAAGACTTGGGCATGGGGAGGTATAAGTTATTTATGCCTATCTGAAAAGTTGTAGAAAAGAATGAAATAAGGGAAATAAAACCCAATTTCTTCACAATTAATATTCCTCTAAAGAGAGAGGATCTTCCTAGTGAAGTTGCTTTCTCCTCACAGTATCTTAGGGCAAAAACTGGAATTTTACTTCTCTGACACATTTCAGAGAGGATTTTTGTTCTGGTTTGGTTTGTATTCAATGGTATTTTGAGATTCTTCTTCATTCTGAGATGATGTGATTACAATTTCAGAAAAGAACATGAGCTGAATGTGTGACAGAAAAATGAATCCTTTATGGAGGAAGTGAGGTCTTAGCTGGTCCTTGGAGGAGGGTATGATTTGCAGAATCAGAGAGTGTAGATGGTGAGGGCATTCCATATGGTAGGGATCAGCAGGACCAAATATAAAGGAAAGCATCTTTGTAGAGACAATAAGGTGACCAGCCTTGATGACAGGAGATCTTGTGTGGGAAAGTAATGGGACACAAGTTGAAGAAGTAGAGAATGAGAGCAGTTTGTAGAGTGTTTTAAATGCCAGACTGAGGAGTATAGATAATATCTTGTTGATATTGAGGAGGTCGGAAGAGATAATACCATGAGAGCTATATGCATTGATGCTACAGCTGAAGCTATGAACATCTATAACCACTCTAAGAAGAGTAGAAAACCAGAAGAGAAGGCTTAAGGGAAGACCAGATAAGGAAACAGTGAAGGAAGGATAAAAGAAGCACAGGCATTTAGGTGGCGTAGTGAATAGAGCAATGGTAATCAGGATGATCTGAATTCAAATTTAACATTGGATACTTACTAGCTATGTGACCCTGGGCAAGTCTCAGGGTTAAGGTTACCTTTTACCAATGCACCTGTGCATGTGATGAGGATGGGAGCTAAATCCCAAAAAGGAAAAACCCTGAACTTTCCCACATGGCCAAATCTCTGGCATTTGCCTGAGGCTGTAATCCCATCAACTGGCCTTTCTTTGAGGCTACACTCAATCTCCCAATTATGTTACCTTTAACCTAGCCTAGATCTCCCTATGGCCCCTGGCCATTTCCCACACTTGATCCTAGCTAGGCTCCATTGTCCAGGTTCTAGGAGTCCTGTTCACCCCAGCTTACTGGCCACTCCCATTCAAATCTTCCTTAGATGCCTCCTCCAGTCACCTCAAAATACCTGGCCACTCCAAGACCCCTCCCACAGCCTTTCTGTATATAAGGTCCATCTTGTCTCCATTAAGGTGCTCAGATTCCTAAAATCTAACCACTATTCTGATTCTTAGAATCTAGCCAATATCTCACAGACCCTCAGATTCCTCAAGAGTCTGGCTAATATGGCGGAACTTTAATAAACCTTGTCTTTGGCTGCAAGAAAGCTTGGCATGAATTCTTTTGGACAGGACCCATGTATCATGATCATGGAGTTCCAACACCTCTAACCTCTAGACCTCATCACACGAACTCTGAAAATTTTGATATTAGAATTGCTGGGGGCAGTGACAATAACCTCAAGGGCTCACCCAGCCAGTATTTATCTGTGGCAGGATTTCCAACCTAGTGCTTTCTGACTGTCCAAGACCAGCAATTCTCAGTTGCTAGACCATGGTGCCTTTCAACAAACATTTATTTCCTCTGCACCCTCCCCCCATTCCCATACTCAAATTCATGTTCTTGCTTGTAGTCATCAATTAATTGTTTTCTCTAGGCATAGGTTTCCAAAGTGAGCAATACTGACCCCTGCAGGGCAATTGGAAGCTGTTGAATAAAAATAAGAGGACAGTGGAAGCATAAGGAAAGAAGAAAATATAAAATTTTGCATTCATGCATGTTTTATCTGTTATGCAGTGATTACATTATTACGTGTATTACACACAAAATGCAGGTTATAACCATCAACGGTCGAGTCTGCTGAGAGGTGTTAATAAGCAAGTGTTGGCAGGAGAGTGTGTTGAGCATTGTTGGGAAGTCCAATATGCATTGGCAGGAATATATGAGTGTAATGACTTGCTTAAAATATGATGTAATATGGTTACATGACGCAATATTGGGTTGATGGGAATGGGATGTGAACTTCTAAAAGGAAAAGACTGTGTCTTTGGGATCTGGACCACAAAAAGGAAAAGCCCCTGGGCTTTCCCACATGGCCTGGCTTTCACCTGAGGCATTGCCTATCCCAGTCAATAATCCTTTCAACTATCTTTTCATTGTGGCTCTGACTTAGCCCCAACCTTCAATTCTCTGTTACCTCTAACCCAGTCTAACCCTTCATTGTAGGTTAACTCCAGATCACCCCAGACTATTTCCCCAATCTTCAATTTTCTCTTACCTCTGACCCAGGCCAGCTCTTCATTGTCTGTTACTTCTGGACCACCCCAAGCTATTTCCTACCCTTAATCCTATATAGACCCCCCCATTACCTTTAGTCACCCGAGTCTATTGGCTATTCCTAGATCCCATTCAAATCTTCCTCCAAATATTTTTCCTTGTAAAAAAGGTCAGTCTCTTCTACCAAATGCTTAGTCTTAAAATCTGGCCTGCTTGTCAATATAGGCCTCACAAATGTGCAAGTTCTTAAATCCCTCCTGCTTCTATTGGCAAAACAATAAACCTTGTCTCTCACTGAAAGAAGGCTTGAGTGGCCAAATTCTTTACAAGTAGGACCTCTGCCTTTTGCTCTTGAATTCATGATTCCTAGCACCCCTAGATTGCAACAGAGACATCAAAATTTCAACACACGGGAAAAAAAGTTTACAATGAATTATTACACTTAAGATGCATCATTCTTAAAAAAATATTATATGTATATCTATCTATCTATCTATCTATCTATCTATCTATCTATCTATCTATCTATCTATCTATCTTTGGAATGATGCAAATTTCTAAAAACCATTAAAGTGTTAAAGAAATTAGATTTCCAGGGTAATTTTCTTTCCTGAAAAGATGGTGACAGGCAAATAAGTTTGAGAACCTCTGCTTGTAGTGCAAGAGTTCTTGGGGTTTGTGAATTTTTTAAAACAAGTTTTGAAAATTATATCTTAATGTATGTGGCTTCCTTTGTAATCCTTTGAATTTTATCTTATGCATTTAAAAGCATTATTGTGAAAGAGGGTATATAGGCTTGGGAAAAGGTCCATGACACAAAGGCTAGAGCAAAATTGTCAGCTTAACCTGTGATATTCGTTTTATGGATGTAGCCTCAAAAATTCTAAGGCAGGAAGCATTTTGCAAGGGAAAAAATGTTGAATTTAGAACCAGAGGACTTACGTTTGAATTTGGGTGTTGTTTCTTATGACCTGTGTGACCTTGGGCAATTCATTTAACTTTTATGGGCCTCAGTTTCTTAATCTGAAAAATGAGAGAATTGGACTAGAAGACTTCTAAGCTGCCTTCTAACTCTAAATCCATATACACAAAATGCAGTAGGAAGAGGACACAGGCCTATAATAGATTTCATGGAGAAATTCAGGCAGTGTTTTGAATAATCTTTGATAGAGAACGTGAACATAGAATTTTAAAGAAATGATACTTCTAATAGAAAAGCAATTTTGCCAGAGTGGTGGGTGGGAATAAAAGCCAGATTGCAGTGGATTAAAGAAGGAATGGATATTGAGAAAATGGAGAAAAGTATGTACATTGTTCACTTATGAAATATGATAATGATATGAACATGAATGAAGAGAATGAAAGGAAGGTACTAAGGTGATAATAGGATGAAACAAAGGTTGTTTTTCAAAGTGAATAAAACCTGTTCAAGCTTGAATGCAAACCAAGAAGAGCCAACTACTTCATCAGTTTTCAATAATACACACACACACACACACACACACACACACACACAGAAACAGAGAGAAAGAGTATAACACACAACTTGGCCATTTAGATACCACGGAAAAATCAAATCTCTGGCTCTGGAATTAGAGGATCTAGACTTGACAATAAAAGCTAGTCAGAGGGGCAGTTAGGTGGTGCAGTGGATAGAGCATAGGCCCTGAGGTCAGGAGGACCTGAGTTCAAAAATGGCCTCAGACCAAACACTTGGCACTTACTAGCTGTGTGACCTTAGGCAAGTCACTTAACCCCAGTTGCTTAAAAAAAAGTACTAGTCAGAGAGGGTGGGATTTGGAGTCAGAAAGATCTGAGTTCAAATTTCACCTGAGACACTTACTAGTTGTGTGACTGTTGGCTAAGTCCCTTAACCTCTCCATGCCTTAGTTTCCCCATATGAAAAATGAGGTATTTGAATTTGACAGTCTCTAAGGTCCATTCCAGCTCCTTATCTAAGATCCCATAATCTGGGTTGAAATGCTTGCTACCTGTGTTACCTTGGGCAAATCACTCAGGTTTTTGTGTTTTGTTTTTATAAAAGAAGAGGGTTGGACTAGATGGTCTTTGAGTTTCTCTCTAGATCTGGATTGACCATCTGATGGTACTTTTGTTTGTCTGAAAAAAAAAGCTTTATTAGAACAGAGATGGTCTAAAGTGCAGTTTCCTCAGGCCTAAGCCCTGAGTTGAGTTTCACCTTTCTCAAAAATCCATGTCAGCACAGGCAGTTCCTGGTGGCTCCTGCTTCCTGGTGCACACATACATCTAGTTCCCAAATATGGGTATGTTAGCTTCTATTGGGTATTAGTTGCCACATTTAGATTGTATGCCTTGAGTGCCCAGACAATGGTGGAAAGAGGTAAGAGAATGGGAAGGGGCATGTGTTAGGGCTATAAAACTTTGCTTCTCACAGCCAGCTGCGAACTCCCTGGCTGATGTTGCTTGAGCAGCCACAAGGGCTATGCCCTTTCTCATGAGAAAGAATAAAGACCTTTTCTGATCTCTGATTCGGAATCCAAAGTCCTGAGTTTTGTGGTCGCTATCCCACACAGTTAGAGCTAGGAGGGAGAGATCATCTAGAATCACACAAAATTAAGGCAAGAAAGGTCCTTGTCCTTATTCTCTTTATTTTATACATAAAGAAACTGAGGCAGGGGAACTTCTGCTTCCAGGAGCCAAGATGGTGGAGTAAAAAGGTAGTCACTCTCACCCTCCCCTATCAACCTCTGAAAACTCAGAAAATATCACCCCAGGAAAAAAAGAACCTAGAACAGCTGAACTAGAAGAAAGATGGGGAACAGCAGTGCAGCAGTCTAGCAAAAGGACCTCCCAGTGCCTCAGCAAAAATAAGGGAAGCAGCCCCAGGCAGATAAGCACCCTGCAGCATTCATCTGAAAGGAGCTGAAGAAAGCAACCTGGAGTCTTCCGAAAGTCCCAGCCTTGCTGATTCCAACCCAACACCAGGTAAGCTGCCAAAACCCCACAGCCTCCAATTGCCAGCATAAGAGGCCCCAGCACACAAAGCCAGTGACCAAGACCTAGGCTCCCAGCACAAGAAGCTTGGGTCAGTGCCCTCTGTTCCCCAGCAGGAGAGCTCAATCTCTTTAAGGGCCAGGGAATAAAGAAACCATGAGTAAAAAGAAACGTACCACAGATTCATATTATGAGAAGAGTGAAGATCAAGATAAAAATTCTGAAGAGGACAACATTGTCAACAAACCCATACGTGCAACATCAATAGGGAATATGAACTGGTGTGAAGCCCAAAAAGCCTTCTTAGAAGAGCTCAACAGGGGGATGATAGAGAGAAGGGCAGAATGGGAAAGGGGGTAATCAGAAGTAAATACTTCTGAGGAGGGACAGGGTCAAAAGAAAGAATAGAATAAATGGGAGGGCAGGATAGGATTAAGGGAAATAGAGTTAGTTTTTCACAACTTGTCTACTATGGACGTGTTTTGCATAACTGCACATGTATAACCTATATTGAGTTGCTTGCCTTTTCAATGAGGGTGGGTGGGGAGGGAGGAAGAGAGAAAATTTGAAACCTAAAGTTTTAAAAATATATGTTTAAAAAAACTGTTTTCACATGCTACTGGGAAATAAGAAATATAGGAAATGGGGAACAGAAGTCTATCCTGCCCTATAGGAAAATAGAAGGGGAAGGGGATAAAAAAAGGGGAGAGAGATAGAAGAGAGGACAGACTAGGGGAAGGGATATTCAGAATGCATGCCATCTTGGGGTGGGGGAGGGGGGAGATGGGGTGAAAATTTGGAATTCAAAAACTTGTGGGAGTGAATGTTGAAAACTAAAAATAAATAAATTTATATTAAAAATTAATAAATAAAAATAAAAATTAAAATTAAAAAAAGAGCTCAAGAAGGATTTTAAAAATCTAATGAGACTGGTAGAAGAGTCCTTAAAAAACACGATTGGCCAATTGGAAAAAAAGTACACTGAAGAAAACAAATCCTTTAAAAATACAATTGGTCAATTGAAGAAGGAAGTACAAAAACCTAACAGAAGAAAACAATCTATTAAAAACTAGAATTGGACAAATGGAAACTAATGACTCTATGAGAGAGCAAGAATCAGTCAAACAGAAACAAAAAAAAAAGAAAAAAATAGATGAATACATAAAATACCTCATTGGTAAAACAACCAACCTGGAAAATCGATCCAGGAGAGACAATTTAAAAATCATTGGACTACCTGAAAATCGTGATGAAAAAAAGAGCCTGGGCAATATCTTTCAGGAAATCATAAAGGAAAACTGCCCGAAAGTCCTAGAACCAGAAGGTAAAATAACCACAGGAAGAGTACACTGCTCAGCACCTGAAAGAGATCCCAAACTGACAACGCCAAGGAATATAATAGCAAAATTCCAAAATTACCAGATGAAAGAGAAGATGCTGCAAGCAGCCAGAAAGAAACAATTTAAATATCATGGAACCACAGTCAGGATTACACAGGACCTTGCAGCTTCTACATTAAAAGAATGCAGGGTGTGGAACATGATATTCTGTAAGACAAAGGAGCTTGGAATGCAGCCAAAGATCAATTACCCAGCAAAAATGAGCATCATTTTTTTCAAGGGAGGAGATGGATATTCAACGAAATAGGGGACTTTCAAACCTTCCTGATGAAAAGAACCAGAGCTCAACAAAAAATTTGATCTCCAAGTCCAAGATTCAAGAAAGACATAAAAAGGTAAATGGGACAGAAAGATACAAAATATTGTTGATAAGGGCAGACTGTTTACATCCCTACAAGGGAAGATGACACTTGCAACTCTTGAGAACTGTATTGTTATTACACCATACTAAAGGAGTATACATAAAGGGGGTGTATATTAGTTGACTTTGATATAATGATAAAAAAAAATCTAATCAAGTGGGTTAAAGTTATCCAAATAAGTGGATTAGTCTGATCTTAGAAAATGTACTGAGGAAGGAAGAGGCAGACAAGGGTAAATTACATTACAGGAAAAGACAGAAAATACTATTACAGCAGAGGGAAAGAAAGGAGGGGGGTGAACATTGTTTGAACCTTACTCTCATCAGATTTGGCTGAAAAAGGGCATAACATAACCAGTTAGGTATAGAAATGTAACTTGCACTATAGGCAGTGGGAGGGAAAAGGGGAAAGAAAAGGGAGAGGGGGATAGAAGGGAGAGAAGAAGCAGTAAGGACAAAGGGGAAGAAAAGGGAAAGGGATAATAGAAGGGAGGAGAGAATGAAGGAGGTGGTGGTCAAAAGCAAAACACTAGTGAGGGGGGGAAAGGAGAAAGGAGAAAGAAAAGCATAAACGGCAAGAAAAGGATGGAGAAAGACGCAGATAGTAATTGTAACTGTGAAAGTTCAATAGCTATTTTTTCCTCTTCTGTTGAGTTTTGTTTCTTCTTTCTGATGGTTCCTCCTCTTGGTTTTAATTTTTACTTACAACTCCACTAATGTGAAAATATGTTTAATAGGAATGTGTATATATAGCCTTTATCAGATTGTGCGCTGTCTTGGGGAGGGTGGTGGGGAGGAAGGGAGAGAAAAATTTTAAACCCAAAAGCACACGGAAGTGAGTGTAGATAAATCAAAATAAATTAATAAAAGAAAAAAAGAAACTGAGGCATACTGTGGTCAATTGATTTGTCCAAAGTTACAATGCTGTTGTCAGTGACTGAGTAAACATTAGAGCCCACTTCTTTTTTTAAATTCTCAGGCCAATGTCTTTCCTACTAGAGCATGATAAAGCATAAATATTGATCACTAATTGTTAAACTTCAGAACACATTTTCCAAAAAAAAAATTATTTAGAGTGAGATTCAAGGAAATAAACATTTAGATGAAATTTGGTAATTTCATCACCAAACTTTAATTAATAATCATTAAATAATGGAAAAAATAATTTTTTTTCTCAAAGGTTCCATACTCATTACTAACTCCAAATTTTTTTTTATGGTTCAAACATTATATACTGTATGCATAAATTGCCCTCCTCTTCTGTCTTCTATACGTCAGGGCTACACACAGGGAGATTCTGGAACTGATGGGGTTAGTGGCCCTGGACTGCTAAAAGGAAAAGACAATGTCTTTGAAAGCAACCCAGTCCCCAAATTTTCCCACACATTTCAACAGCCTAGATTACTGGCAGCTTGCCCAAGGCATCTGCCCCATCCCAGCTCACCTAGATACTTGACAGTCTTTCACAATCACTCTTGACCCACATCAGACTACTTTACTCCACCTGGCCAGTCCTAAGCTATTTATGGCTCCTTAATCCCATCATTGTCCCTTTTTTTTGTATATAAGCCTCTGCTTTACTCCCATTAAGTTGCAGATTGATTAGGAATCTAGCCCACACTATTGGTGTTACAATAAATCTTGCCACCTTGACTGAAAGAAGATTTGAGTGTGTGAATTCATCCCATATGGACATTGCCCTTTACCATGACATTTTGGGGTTCCCAGCAACCCAAAACTGCATCAGAACCAGCTCCAACCTGCTTGATCCATAAGTTTTCAGTGTGAGAATTTTCACCTAAGTGATCAATCATCAATACAAATTAGGGCTTGATTTATTGTTTTATTGTTTAAACTTAACAAAGTGTTAATGATGCAAGCTAAATTTAAAAGTGTTATGTGCTTACATTCCTCCTCCACCCCTAGACCCCCACCTCCCTAGCCAAGTTGGCAGGTCAACCAACTCTCGTATTGCTATATGGAGATTGCCTGAGTTTAGCAAGAGGGCAGCAGAAGGCTCACAAAATTAAGTCATCACCAGACTGGAAGCTGCTGCTGTTGTTGCTGCTGCTAATAACTGACATTTAAATAGTGCTGGAAGGCTTGTAAAATGCTGCCTGGATATGAGAGCAGATTTTTGAGAGTTTGTGTGTTTGTGTCAAAATCCTCATTTTACTTTAAATTGTGAGCCTTCTCCAATAGATGACAACTTTCATTGATCCTTATATTGTGCCAGAGAGAGAAGTTAAACATTTGAGCAATTAAAAAGACATTGACTATCTTATATTTATTTCTCAGTTTTAGAACTGCTTTCTATGAATCATTGCCATTGGTCCCAACACACACCCTATGAGGGAGTTAGGGCAGATATTATTATTGGCATTTTGCACATGTTCAGGGAGACTGATTTGTCCATGACATAGTCAATTAATGGTAAAGATAGAAAACTCAGAAAACTTCTGATTATGCATCTTGTACTCTTTCTTAGACCATGATTTAATTTAGTTCTCAGTACTTCCTATGTATTTTGCCATTCCAGCATCTTCTTTGTGACCAAGGAAACTCCTTGTTCCATGTGGCTTATCTTAAGCTTGAAAAAGCTAGCTAGCTAGGTGATGCAGTGAACAGTGATGAAGTTTGGAGGTTTAAGGGTGCTGGGACCCCGAGATCACAACATGCAGGTGCTGCCTGAAAGAATTTGAGCCAAGCCTTCTTTCAGCCAAAGACAAAGTTTATTAAAGATCCACCATATTAGCCAGACTCTTAAGGAATCTGAACATCTGTGAGCTATTGGCTAGATTGTAAAAATCTGAGCACCTTAATGGAGACAAGATGGACCTTATATACAGAAAGATTATGGGAAGGATCTATAGAAAGCCAGGGACCTGGACCACTTGGCCAAGGGAGAATGGAGCCTAGATAGGATTAAGGGTGAGAAGTGGCTGTGAGCCATAGGGAGGTGAGAGAATGGAGGGCTAGGCTAAATCAAGAATAGGGAGATTGGGAGTAGCCACAATGAAAGGCCAATTGAAGGGATTGTGGCTTCAGGGGAACACCTGAGACCTTGATCAAGTGAGATCAAGGACAGTTCAAGGGTTTTCTAGGGCCTGTAGACAAATGGGACCCAAATGAGACAAAGGTCTCAGCTTGGGCCCATACCCCATCACAGGATGCTGGATTTGGCTTTAGGAAGACCTCAGTTCAAATCCTTACCCAGACATTTCTTAGCTGTTGGACTATGGGCAAATCACTTAATCTCCTCTGTTTACTCATCTGTAAAACTGGAATAGTAACAGCATCTACTTCACAGGATTGTTGTTGTGAGGGTCAAAAGAAATAGCAAATATGAAGTACTTTGCAAACCTTAAAATATTAACATGTAGCCATCTGTATTTCTGTACTTCTGGATGCCAACAGTCCTCTAGATGAATATTTTTCTAGATATAAAAAGTGTTCCTTGCAAACCAGTTTTACTAATCTTTCCAGTTTATTCCTTTAATCCAATCCAATAAACATTTATTAAGTGACAGGCACTGTGCTAAGCTCGGGGAATACACTTAGTAAAAAGAAAGACAATCCCTGTCCTCAAAGAGCTTATAATATAATGAGAGATACAACATATAGAAGGAGACAGGATTGGGACTCTAGATGGTATCTTCTGTGGGGGGCATCTTGTTCCATGTGGAGCTGAAAGTAGACAGACAAGTAGATGCAAAGGGGAATGAACTGAAAGTCTAGTCTCTCTATAAAGAAAGACATTGGGAGGAATTTGGAACTCAGCCATCTAGCCCTTCAAACAGACGGAGATGGTGTTAATCAAGACTTGATTCAAAGCTTCCCCTGGAAGATCTTTTTGGGCAGAGGATTTACATCTTTCCTTCTCTCCCATTTCTTTCCCTGCCCACAGTCAATTCACTACACATAACAGATGCATAGTAAATGTTTCTACATCAAATTGAACAAAATGTAAATACCTTTTCTCTTCTGATCAATTCCTAATGGATCTCTTACATATTCATTAATCGCCATTTACGAAGAAATACTTAAAACAAGTTATACCTGAGTTCCCACTGCAATAATTTCTGTCTTTGACCACAGAAGGTGCTAAATGACCAGCCCTAGGTCATGGGGAGCCCTGGGACAAGGCAAGCTAGCAGGTAAATCAGAATATTTACAAATAATCACTTAGTAACCTGCAGACTTCTGGCATTTTTTTTTGAATCTGGATTCTTAAGGTAGTTATTTTTTTTTCTTACAGAATTCTTTACAATACATTTATGGAAACAGTTTATAAAAAGTGGTTTCCTCACTTTAGGGAGAAACAATTTTCTTAGAGAAGAAGTAGAATATAAAGGAAAGAGGATAAACTTTTAGTCAGGAAACATGGTTTCAATTTCCACCACTGACACTTATTAACTAGATACAACTTTTCTTAGTCTCTGCTTATCTATAAAATGGGTATAACAACTTGTTCTACCTACCTTGCAGAGTGGCTGTGAAGGCAGGGGATAGGGAATGGATTTGTGATTTCATTAATATAAGGAGTTTCCAGGTGAGGAAACTCCTCTCACAATGTTGGTAGGCATCTTTTCTTCAACTAGAACACTGACAGGTTAAGGTAAGTTTCCAGGGCTGCAGAGTCACTGTGTCAGAGGTGGAACATAAGTCTTTCTCTTCTGAGGCCAACTCTATCCACTCCAATGCTTCTCAAAATGTGGTCTGGGTATTTCTGGGGGCCCCTGAGACCCTTTCAGGGGTATATGATGTCAAAACTATTTTTATACTAATGCTATTTTAAATTTTAATACATTAAATATCTATAGATATAATCCACATAAGCAAAAACCTCTTAGGAGTCCTCAATAATTTTTAAGAGTATAAGGGGTTCCTGAGACCAAAAAGTTTAGAAAGTGCTGTAATATAACCATGCTGCCTTTATTTCTTGTGAAGCATATCACTATGAAAAACCTTATGGTGCAATAGAAATATGAATTATTGCTATTATCCTTAGGTTTTTCTGAAGTTGTGAAGGAACCGTCTCTATCAGCTGATCATTTAACCTTTGATTTCATAATATATTTGATATCTTTGGTCATGCCAATAACATTTTTCTTTTGGATGAGACCTGTGAATTTTATTGGTTTAGTCCGTCAATAAACATTTATTAAACCTCTACTATTTAGTAGGCACAGTGTTAATTGCTAAGAATACAAAGAAAGGCAAAAAATAATTAAAAGCAATCTAATCTAATAGGCAAACAACTATGTACAAATAAGGTATATACAAGATAAGAATGAAATAATCAACAGAAGGAAGGGAATAAAATTAAGAAGCCTTCCCATAGAAGGTAGGATTTTAGCTGGGATTTGAAAGAAGTCAAAGAAGCTAGGAGGCAGAGATAAGAACTCATACTAAGAAAATTCCCTTTACCAATTCAGATCAGCCCATGTTCTCCAAATCTTAGAGAGCTGCTTAGAATGTTGAGAGATCCTTGGGGCAGCTAGGTGGTGCAGTTGATAGAGCACCGGCCTTGGATTCAGGAGGACCTGAGTTCAAATCTGGACTGAGACACAACACTTACTAGCTGTGTGACCCTAGACAAGTCACTTAACTCTATTGCCTAGCCAAAAAAAAATAAAAATAAAAAAAAAATTAAAAAAAAAGAACATTGAGAGATCCAATGATTTGCCCAGGGTCATAAATCCACTATATATATATATATATATATATATATATATATATATATATATATATATATATATATATCAGAGGAGGAGTTTGAACCCAGGTCTTCTTGATTTCAAGACTGACTGTTTACCATGCCATAATGCCTCTCTTCCTATTAACATAGGTAGCACTTAATTACAAGTCATGTTTTATGAAGCAAATTAAATTTTATTCACAAAATGGCTCTCAAGGAAGTGTCATCTTAAGTACAACTTATATACAAATAAGTAAATACAGAGTATATGTAAGGAAATATGAAATAATATCAGGTATGAAAAAGCACTAACAACTAGGGAGATTAAGAAAAATTTCATATAAGAGGTGTTACTTGAACTATACTTGGAAGAAAATCAGAGATTCTACAATTTTGAAGCAAGGTAGGAAAGTTATTTCAGATGCCAATGAGAAAAATTTGCCAGGGCACATAGTTGGATTAGGTTATATAACTTCTTTTAGGGGTATAGGCTACAGACACAGGATGCCAGTGGTTGGGTTGTAGAGAAGAATGTTGAATTGGGTATAGTAGTTGTGTTGGAGATAAATCCTATTTAGGGGAGAGTAAGGGATAGGATAGGAAGTGACCCATTTTTCCACCCCTCCACTCCTTCAAAGGTTAATCACACAACCTCTGGGGCTAAGTACCCACTTTGGGGACCACTGTATTAGAGGACTCACATCTCTCCTACAGTCTCCCAAAACCTTCAGAACCTTCTCTAAGACAAGAAGTAGCTCGCATCTCCTACTCTTATTCAATCACATCGGGGATGCTCCCTAACCAAGGCATAGGGCAGGCTTTGCCCCAGGAGAACTAGTTGAGCTATTCTAAAGATTTTTTTCCTTGTACTTGAGCAGATCCCATTTTTACTCTCTGCCTATTCTTTACTGATCACATTGTGTCTCAGAATGCTTTCTTGCTTGTCTTGGGGCTCTGGACCTAAACTTGTCTATTTTCTCCAATTTGGTCTATTGACCTTGACTTTGACCTTAGCTTTGCCTTTAGGATTTACAGTAAATTTAGCTCACACAAGCTAGCATATCTCCCTGGCCATGATTCCTACCTTTCATGCTATTCTAGTCATTCTCTCTGATGGCATGGTCCAGCTCTCTGTCCTGACCTCTCATAGTCCCAGGATCAGCCCTTACTCAGGGCTGAAAGTTTAGTAGCTTACATGGTGTGCATCAGAAATAGCTCCCCAAGTACAACTTGTATTATGAGCTTGATTGTGAATTAGGGAAAGTTTCATTTCTGAGAGAGATAGTAGCAAATGGAGACAAACTTATAAAGTCATCAACAACTCAGTTTCAATAAAACTTGATTCCCTGAAGGAGAAAAAAAATAATTGAAGATATCCACAGGATACTGAGTATAATTAACTTGGTAGATAGAATAGAAACAGGAAAAAAGCCTTAGAAATTTTGTAAAAAAGGAATTTTATGGTCAAGGAACAATTAGTAATGTTCACTGAATGCACATCAGTTACTTCTGACAACCACTAAATTACAAAGAGAAAAGAAATTAATTCATTAAGGCATTTCAGTACTGACACCACGCCAGTGGGAAAATGGATTAATAGTTGGAATGATGACTAATTAAAAATTACCCCCTGCTGTCTGAAACAAGATTAACAGAGAGAAGTACTGAGAAATAAGAAACTAAATTGTCATTATTAATTGTGTTTTTTTCTAAGTATCTCATTATATAATTGAAAGAAGGCATTTTAGACTCCATGTATGTCTAACTTGGAACTTACTTGAGTCCTTCTTATTCTCAAAATCTTTATTTTTTTCTTCCTACTCCCATATCCAATTTGATGTTCCTACCAAAGCCAGGCTAAACATGTTTCTGAGTTAAAATTTATTTCAATTTTCTTTTATATTTATAACACTACATTGTACTTTGCCCAAAACAGGATTAAAGGTTTTACATGATAGACTTAAGTATTGACTGATAATAAGAATCACAAAAGATTTCACTTCATAATCTATATACATTATTCTGTTCTGGGATTTGATTAAGTTGTGAAAGGTGCTGGTCTTTTTGATCCTTAAATAAATCTGAAATGAAATACCTCCATAATTTGGGGTTATTCCTGAAACAGCTAATAAATAAGCTACATTTGTTATAAATTAAAAGTGGATTGAAGCCACTGCCTTAGAGTTGCTGTAATTTGTGTTGCAATGATTTTAGGATGACTGTGTACATGCGGAGGCTTACAGCAACCAGGGACTGTCTTAAAAAAGTTAATGGTTTCTTTCGCCTGGTCCTTGTGTTTTTCTTTCCACTAACATTACACCTTTTCTGATTGTGAGGATAGGTTAATTCACAAAGTCGTGACAAGAGCATGCCATATACATTCACTCTCTTTTTGTTTGTTTGTTTTTGTTTGTTTTGTTTTTGGGCAATTGGGGTTAAGTGATTTGCCCAGGGTCACAAAGCTAGTGTCGTGTTTGGTCTCAGGCCAGATTTGAACTCAGGTCCTCCTGATTTCAAGGCCAGTGCTCTATCCACTGTGCCACATACCTGCCCCCATATACATTCACTCTCAAGCTGTCCTGATAAGCAATTGAATTTTTTTCTCCACCTTGGGACTTCAGTATTGCCTGTACTAAAGTAGATTTTTTTTTTTGCATACTGATTACTTTGATATCAATTGACTTGTTTCTTGGTGTTTCTAAGCTGAGGTTTATTCAGTTTTTAAACCAACAAAATAGGGGGCCCAAAACCTAAACAGAATCTTGATGTTCACTTGCATGATTGATGTGAGAACTGAATTTTTGCCACATTAAGGTAACTCACCATTATTGTTTCACCTAAGAAGCTTGAGATATTTGGTGAACTTATGAGGTTATTAAAACATACTTTTTCTTTTACTAGTAATATAAATCACTTATTAGCTAGGTGATCCTGGGCAAGTCACTTAACCTCTGTCTGCCTCTGTTTCCCCAAGTATAAAATGGGGATAATAATAGCACCTACCTCACAGGGTTGTTGAGTGCATCAAATGAGACAGAGTGCTTAGCATGGTACCTGGCACATAGTAAGTGATTAGTAAATGTTTACTCCCTTCTCCCTAGTTTGGAATTTTATTAATTTTGTTTTCTTTTCACCTTGTTGGTTAAGTAGTTCATTAAAAATCCATCCCCTTCTCCTACTCTCCAAATTATTTTGTTTCCTGGACTTTAAAAATCTTTTTCTGCACACTTTCCTAAAAAGGATTTATTTACCTTGTTCTCTTCTTTAATTTTTTTCCAAGCCTGTCTCTTCTTTTCAGAAATTTTATTCTTTAATTTTTATTCTTTTATTCATGGTGTGTATACTTATTTATTCTTTCTTTATTTTCATGGCATTCATCATAGAATACAAACTTCCAAAATACCATGTTTGAGTTCCTTTTTTTTAACCAAATTCTATTGTTATTGCCTACCCCCCTCATCTAAAAGTCCTCTACCTTTCATGCATAATTCCTCTTTTTCTTTTGAGAGGTATTGTGGCTTGGATACAATGTCTAGTCTTCCTCTTTTTGGTTATGTTAGCCAGAAGTAATCATTGTTTGTTATTTTTTTATTTGAATGTTATATTTTTATTTGAATGGAACCAATAGGTTGGGGATATTATTGCTCACAGTGTAGAATATAACATCTTAGACTATAGGTTTATGGAGTTTGTAATGAAATCCTGAAAAAGAGCATGCCTAGTGACTAAATTAGATTTGCCATTTATAATTGTCTCAGACAATAACAGAGAAGCAGTATGGAAGGAGTGAAAAGAGCCTTGGCCTTGGAGCCAGGAAGATCACTATGGTTGCTGGCTAGATGACTGTTGGTATTTGATACATTCCTAATAACCCAGACAATTTTATAAGAATGAATAAATGGATGAATAAAGCATTTATTAAGCACTTAGTATGTACAAAACACTGTGCTGAAGGCTAGACATTCAAATAAGGACTAAGACAAAAGCACTTCCTGCCCACAAAGAGGTCACAATTTAATAAGAAGATTGGTTATAAATTATATAAGCAAAATCCATGTCTGATGTGAGGGGAAAACATTCTAACAATTAGAGCTGTCTAATAGTATAATGGGATGCTTCAAGAGTTGGGGGGTTTCCCCTTCCTTGGAGATCTTCAACCAAAAAATGGATGGCCATTTGTTAGAGAGTGTACCATGGTTTTTTTTTTGGTTGTTGTTCAGCTATAGGTTGGACTAGATGGTCTCTTTCTATTTTAACTCAGAGGTTCTATGATTCTGAATATTTGTTCTATTAGGAGAAATATTGTTTTGAAGAGACTATGAGATTCACAAGCCAAAAGAATAAAGCTCAGAAGCTATTAAAGCATTTTGTAGCACTTGACTTCAGGTAATCTTGCTTAACTGCCTCCAGAAAATAGTGAAATCTGGGAGTTAAATCATTTCCAAAAGGCTTCACATGAGAAGAGTCCTCAGTATATTGCAGTATTTACTGTCAGCCTCATAAATATGAATTCAAGTACAAGGCCATGGAAATTGACTATGGTTCTGATTGATAAAGATATTTTCCACAATATATCTTGATTTCAGAAGGGGACACAAAGAAGGCAATTTTCTTACCACATTTTTGAATACGCACGTAAAATTTTGTTCATAATAGGAATTCATAGGTTTCATATAAAAACCTTTTTTATTCTTTAAAATTTTAATTTTTTTTTTTTGGTGAGGCAATCAGGGCTAAATGACTTGCCCAGGGTCACACAATAAGTATCAAGTGTCTGAGGCCAGATTTGAACTCAGGTCTTCCTGACTCTAGGGCCTGTGCTCTCCCTACTGTACCATCTAGCTGCCCCTCTTTTTCATTCTTTGTACATTGAATTTTTGTTCAGAGTTATTCAGTTCATAAAATTAAAGAATATAAGAAAATTTTATCTTCACCTGAATCTCTGGCAATTTTTTTGAGAGTACAAAGGATTATTTTTTTAAAAAATAGCCTGTCCACATTACATATAATGCTTGCTGATGGTTTTAAGTAGATACTACTTATCCTTTTAAGGAAGACTTCATTTATTTCTGTGCTCTCTAGTATTTGTAATAGGAATGGGTGTTGTATTTTGTCAAAAGCTTTTTCTACATCTATTGAGATAATCATATGCTTTCTGTAATTTTTTTGTTGATATGGTCAATTATTCTCATGAGAAGTTGCTGTAATCTTTTTGTTAATATTTTATTTAAAAATTTTTAATCTATATTTATTAGGAAAATTGGTCTATAATTTTCTTTTTCTGTTTTGACTCTTCCCAGTTTAGGTATTAGTACCATATTTGTATCATAAAAAGAGTTTGGTAGGATTCCTTCTTTGCTTATTTTCCCAAATAGTCTATACAGTATTGGAATTAATTGTTCTTTAAAAGTTTGATAGAATTCATGTGTAAATCCATCTGGCCTTGGAGATTTTTTTCCTTGGGAGTTCATTGATGAATTGTTTAATTTCTTTTTCTACAATGGGGTTATTTAAGTATTTTACTTCCTCTTCTGTTAATCTGGTTAAATTATATTTTTGCAAATATTCATACATTTTACTAAGACTGTCAAATTTATTGGCATACAATTGGGAGAAAATACTTCCTAATTATTGTCTTAATTTCCTCTTCATTGGTGATGAATTCACCCTTTTCATTTTTGATACTGGTAATTTGGTTTTCTTTTTTCTTTTTAAGCAAATTAATGAAAAGTTTATCTATTTTATTGTTTTTTCATAAAACCATCTCTTAGTTTTATTTGTTTGTTTAATAGTTTTCTTAACTTCAATTTTGGTTTTCAGCATTTCTAATTTGGTATTTAATTGGGGATTTTTCATTTGTTCTTTTTCTAGTTTTTGTAGTTGCATGCCCAATCCATCTATCTCCTCTTTCTCTGTTTTATTCATATAAGCATTTGGAGATATAAAACTTCCCCTAAGAACTGCTTTTGCTGCATCCCATAAGTTTTGGTATGTCAGCTCATTATTTTCATTCTCTTAAATGAAATTATTGATTGTTTCTATGATTTTTTGTTTGACCCACTCATTTTTTAGGATTGGATCATTTAGTTTCCAATTAATTTTTAGTCTATCTTTCCATGGCCATTTATTACATCTAATTGTTATTGCATCATGATCTCAAAAGATTGCATTTAATATTTCTGCACTTCTGCATCAGATTGTGAAGTTTTTATGCCCTAGTACATGGTCAGTTTTGGTGTAGGTTCCACATACTGCTGAGAAAAGGTATATTCCTCTTTATCCCCATTCAATTTTCTTCAGAGGTCTACCATATCTAATCTTTCTAAAATTCTATTCACCTTAACTTCTTTCTTGTTTATTTTGCAGTTAGATTTATCTTGTTCTGAGAGGGTGAGGTTTAGATTCCCTCATTAGTATAGTTTTGCTGTGTATTTCTTCCTGTAACTCCCTGAATTTCTCCTCTAAGAATGTGGATGCTATATTACTTGGTGCACGTATGTTTAGTAATGATATTACTTCATTGTCTATGGTGCCTTTTTAGCAGGATGTACTTTCCTTCCTTATCTCTTTTAATTATATCTATTTTTGCTTTTGTTTTATCTGAGACCGGGATTGCTACCCCTGCCTTTTTTTACTTCACCTGAAGCATGATATATTCTACTCCAGCCTTTTACTTTTACCCTGTGTGTATCCCTCTGTTTCAAATGTGTTTCTTGTTAAACAACATATTGCAGGATTATGGTTTTCAATCCATTCTGCTATTCACTTCTGTTTTATGGGAGAGTTCATCCTATTCATATTCACAGTTATGATTACTATCTGTGTCTTTCTCTCCATCCTATTCCCCCCAACCTGTTTATGGTTTTCTTTCTCCTTTCTCCCTTTCCCTCCTCACTAGAATTTTGCCTTTAACCACTGCCTCCCTCAATCTGCCCTCCCTTCTATCAACCTCCTCTATTTTCTTTCTCTTTTCTCTTACTACATCTTTCCTCCCTTCTATCCCTTCCTCCCTTTTCTTTCCCCTTTCCCCTCATACTGCCTTTAGGGCAAGTTAGATTTCTATACCTGGTTATGTTATTCCTCCTTGAGCCAAATCTGATGAAAGTAAAGTTCGAACAATGTTCATCTCCTTCCCTTCTTTCCCTCTACTGTAATATATCTTTTTGCCATTGCATGTAATGTAATTTACCCTTCTTTGCCTGCTCTTTTCCTCTTCTCCCATTGCAATCCATTTTCACCACTTAATTAGGATTTTTTTTATCATCACATCAAAGTCAATATGAACACACCCACCCCCTCTGTCTATTTATATCTCTTCTAAATGTCTTAATAAAGGTACAATTCTCAAGAGTTAAAAGTATCATCTTCCCATGTAGGGATGTAAACAGTTTGCCCTTATTGAGTAGTATGCTTTTCCCCCCCTTTCCTGTTTACCTTTTTATGCCTCTTTTGAGTCTTATATTTGCAAGTCAAATTTTCCATTGAGCTCTGGTATTTTCATTAGGAAAGTCTGGAAATGCCCTATTTCATTGAATGTCTATCTTCTCCCCTGAAAGATTATGCTCAGTTTCACTGGGTAGTTGATTCTTGATTTTAATCCAAGCTCTTTTGCCTTACAGAATATCATATCCCAAGCCATCTGATCTTTTAATGTATAAGTTGCAAGGTGCTGCATAATTCTGATTGGTTCCATGATATCTGAATTGTTTCTTTCTGGCTGCTTGTAGTATTTTCTCCTTGATCTGATAACTCTGGAATTTGACTATAATATTCCTTGGCATTATAAAGTTGGGATCTCTGTCAGGAGGTGATCATTATATTCTTTCTCTGGCTATTTTACCTTCTGGTTCTAGGACCTCAGGGCAGTTTTCCTTGATGATTTCTTGAAAGATGCTGTCCAGGCTCTTTTTTTGATCATGGCTTTCAGGCAGACCAATAATTCTTAGATTATGTCTTCTACATCTATTTTCCAGGTCAGTTGTTTTTCTGATGAGATATTTTACACTTTCTTCTGTTTTTTTGTTTAATTTCATTTGACTGATTCTTCCTGTCTCATAGAGTCATTAGCTTCCACTTGCCCTATTCTATTTTTTAATGAATTGTTTTCTTCAGTTCTGATGGACTCCTCCTGCTGACCTTCTAAATTGTCTCTGGAGTCTGTTGGCTGAGACATCTGGAACCACCACTGCTGCCAGTGATTCAGTCCCCTGAGGCCTGCTCAGGGTTCACTGGGGCTGGGGCTGGCCTCATGTGGCCTGCACTAGACTTCACTCCTTTCTCAGTCCAATGTAGCAGAAACTTCCTCTCAACCTTCCAAGTTGTCTTGGGCTGGAAATCTGCCTCACTCTCTCTCTTTGTTGGTTCTGCCACTCTAGAATTTGTTCAGAGTCACTTTTTAAAGGTATGTGAAAGGGTTTGAGGGAGAGCTCAGGTGAGTTCCTGCTTTTACTCCTCTATCTCAGCTCTGCTCCTCCATCCTATTTTTTTTGATGCAATATTTGATCCAACTCCTTTACTCTAATTTGCTACTGTCAATGCTACTGTCAATATTTGTACATAGAAAGGTTGTTTTCCCTCTTTCAATCATATCCTTAGGGCATTTTCATGGCAGTGGGTTCAAAAATTATTTAAAAAAATTGTAGCCGTTATTATATACTACCATAGGATCATAGGATCAAACCTGTAGAGCTGTAAGGGACCCTTCAGGACACTGAGTTCAACCTCTTCATTTTACAGATGAGGAAACTAAGGCAGAGAGAGTTTCAGTGACTTGCCCAGGGCTATTCAGCTAGTGATTAAATATCTGAGGTGGAATTTAAGCACAGGTCTTATGGACTCCAAGTCTAGCACTACACCTACTGTTCCATACTGAATATTACTTTCCAAAAGAACACTGTCAGTCACTACTTCTCCAACAGTGTAAGTGTACCTATTTCTCCAGACCTCACCAACAATGATTTTTTTTTCCATTTCAGGCTATTTTCAATTCAGTAGGCATAAGGTGGTCTATAATAGTTTTAAGTATATTTCTTTGACCATTAGAAAATTTGGGACAATTTGTCAATGATTTTTTGTTTGTTTTTCTTTTTAGAATTGCCTATTCATGTTCTCTAGTACTTACCCCTTGATGGTAGTTTGATCTTACCCTTAAAAAATTGAGGTAATTCCAAGTAGATTTTTGGATGTCAAATTTTTATCCAAACTTTTCTTCTCAATCTATTTCTTTCCTTTCCTTTTTGGATACACTGTCCTTTTTTTTTTTGGCAAGACTATTTTTCTAGAAATTAATCACTTTACTTTGTCTCCTATAATTTCATTGATTTGTCACAAAGTATTCTTCTTTTTAAGTTTTGGTTTTTTTTTGGTTAGGCAATGGGGTTAAGTGACTTGCCCAGGGTCACACAGCTAGTAAATGTTATGTGTCTGAGGCCGGATTTGAACTCAGTTCTTCCTGACTCCAAGGCCGGAACTCTATCCACTGCATCACCTAGCTGCCCCCACAAAGTGTTCTTTAGTGGAATGTAAGTTCCTTGAGAGCAGAGATTGCTTGTCTTTTTGTCTTGTATCCTCAGTACCTGGCATAGAGACTAGCTCATAGTAGGTGCTTAGCATATATTAACTATATTGGATCATTTTCACAGTTAGTATTGATGAATTGCATATTGCAAATATACCGAACAACTCTTTCATGGAGAACCTTGAATGTTTAAAATTACTCTGCTCATTTTTCACCTGAAAATTAGTCTTTTAGTTCAATGCTGGACCATGATGGATACCTGCCACTGAAGTCACTGACCTAATGCAATGTAAACTCTAAAGTTCAAATCAGCCTGTATAGCACTGGCATGTCAATTAAATGTGAAGTAATCTCCATCAGAATGACTCAACACTAACAGAATCATTAGACGCAGATCTTCTTGAGGTGGCTGCCATTTTTTTGTGTGGCTATACCACCTGAAAATTTTCCAAGATTACAAGTAA
This sequence comes from Phascolarctos cinereus, assembly GCF_003287225.1. NCBI lineage: Eukaryota > Metazoa > Chordata > Mammalia > Diprotodontia > Phascolarctidae > Phascolarctos > Phascolarctos cinereus. The sequence goes on along the minus strand of NW_027556402.1, from coordinate 87,297,220 downwards.
AGTCAGTCATTCTTTACTGTGCATTGCAACTTCTGATGTTCTTTTATTTATATGTAACAAATATTTGTATATATGTATGCATATTTGTATTTATTAACTTTCTAAATATTCTATATATATTTGAGATATGTATATATAAATACATTTATATATGCATGTGTATGTGTGTATACACCCCCCCCCCATACATACTTGTCTCTTCCACTAGAATATGAGCTCCTTTGGAGTGGAAATTATTCTCTTCTTTATACTTGTATCCCTAGAGTAAGCTCAGTGTCTGGCATTTAATAGATTCTTAATAAATACTTGGGGGCTGAGCAATTGTTATTTATTTATTTTCAGTGGTATATCATGGAAAGAGGCTTAGCGAAGTATTCCTCCAGACTCCTTTTCTCGAATTAAAAAAAAAATGTTCATTAAGGGGGAAAAGGTGTGGTGTATGTCAGGGAGTCCTATGGTATAACACTAATGTTTTTATTTATTTTGGTTCTTGTTAATGATATCTTACTACTTAATTGCCTTTGTTATGGATAATGATCACTTCTTTTTTTTTTAATGTGAGAGGCAATCTCAGTTTAAAAGTCACACAAAGTGACTTGCCCAGGATCACACAATAAGTATCAAGTGTCTGAGGCCAGATTTGAACTGAGGTCCTCCTGACTCCAGGACTGGTGCTTTATCCACTGTTCCACCCAGTTGCCTTGATAATGATCATTTCTAAAATGGAGAATTTATCCAGAAAATTTGAAGCAGTCAAAGGACTATCAAATTAAAACCTGCATGTCACTAGGCTTTTTGCAGATACATGATAGATTTCAGTTCCTTGGGGTAGGAGGCTGCCATTTTTTACCTATATATCACCAATACTTTGCATTTATTTTGGTTCTGGGCATTTAAATATTTGCTAAATGAATGAAGGAGCCTAATGCATGATTCAGATGACTACTATAAATGGATTTGGTGATGGACCATGAGTAATGATGAAAATACTTGGTTTATTTTCCATGATCCAATGGTAATTTGTATTTATCAGCAATATGTTAAAGTGAAAAATTCAGAGCAAAAGGTATGTTAAATTCCTTCTATTTCTATAAGAAGACACAGTATTATTTTTAATAAATAAAGGCAAGGGGGCTGTTATGTCTACAAATGTAGGATTTAAAATATTATGGAGGGTTTATTTTCACAATTTAATCAATTGCATAATCCATAGAGATTTTACATGTAATGTGAAGTTTATATTAATATAAATATCTTTATTTCTTTAAATATGGATTGTCCATCTTTGAGAAACAAGATAATGAGTTGGGGAAAAGTTTGTTTTCAGAGGAAAACAACTTTTAAGGCTATTACCCTTTGTCAAATGGGATGTATTTCAACACTTTAAAAAAAGGTTGTCTGTAGTTTTTGTAAAGGAATGTGATTCTGGATTAAAAAGAATTTTAAATGGTTAAGCTCCCAAATGAGTCCCAGTAAACTGTCTTTACCTGCTATGGTGTTTAAAGTAGATAATATGCTAATAATATTTAAGTTACACCTAATCATCATTTATAACATTGCGTCTATGTGGAAGCCTGAGGGCATTAAAAGCACTTGCCAGGTCCCCAAAATTAGTCTAGTCTGTTTTCCTCCTGTTCAATTTGGGGCCCAGTTCAATGTTTCCAATATACAAGAACCGATTTACCAAATTAATGGTTACACATGCAAATACATATTGTAATGTGAACAGAAGACATTCTTCACTACTTGGTTTGTCTTGTGTGGATAGCTAAGCCAAAATTCTTAGATTATTACAGATTTCCTTAGAAGTCTCTTTCATAATTTGATGAAATGAACACAATGCCATTCACAAACAGGAACACTTGGCAGACCCCCCCTCTAAATGCCTTAAGGATTGGATTAAGAATTTGCAGTGTTTTTAACCACTCTAAACTTTTCTATGAAAGACAGGTAAAATTCCACTGTCTGTTTCTGTAAGGGTCCTTCACAGTTTGGGTGTGTTCATATGACAGATTGTCTTTATTACATTCAGTCAATGGGTCCAAAAACATTAAATACCTACTTATATTGAATAAAGGCAAAGGACAGTCCCTTCTCTGAAGAATAATAATAATGGGAGAATAATAGCTAGCACTTCTATAGCATTTTGCAAAACAAATATTTTCCCATTTTATCCTCAGAATTCTAGGGAAGGGTAGATGTGATGATTACCTTCATTTTACAGATGAGGAAACTGAGTCAAACAGAGGCTAAATAACTTGCCAAAAGTCACATAGCTAGTAATTTTGAAGCTGGAATTAAGAGTTTTTAACTCTACGTACAACACTTGATCCACTTCACCACCTAACTGCCTTTACATAGAGTGATATTGAAAGGGAACATGGAAGAGTAAATAGAGAACTTTGACATCAGGAAGAATTGAGTTTAAGTCCTGTCTCTGACATATACCTCCCTTGTGACCCTGTACAAATTACTTAACATTTCAGTTATTGTTGTTAAATTGTGTGACTCTTTGTATCTCTGTGGACCATAGCACACCAATACTGTCTATGTGGTTTTCTTGGCAAAGACACAAGAAGGGTTTGCCATTTCCTTCTCCAGTGGATTAAGGCAAAGAGAGGTTAAGTGATTTGGCCAGAGTCACACAGCTAGTAAGTATCTGAGGCCAGATTTGAACACAGGACTTCCTGACTCCGGGCCTAGTGGTCTGTCCACTGAGTCACCTAGTTGCTAAAATTTCAGTATTCTAGGCAACTCTCCAATATCATAAATTGCAGAGAAGCTGGCAACGTGTGTTAATAGAGGGAGTTTACTTACTCAGGAGTTTGTTACAAAAATAAAATTATAGGTTCAGTCTCTATCCCTTATCTCAAAATAAATATTCATTCCTGGGCATCATGCCAGTGACAGATCCCAGAATTTTAGATAAGAAAATAGTTTGCTATGCTGGTGAAACTTGAACTCTTCTTAGCAATATGCTATCTGACTGACAAGAGAGTCATGTATTAACAAATACCAGAGACATCTTGATGTTATGTTGATTTCAACATAAAATCAATAGTGTATTTATGTTAGGTGGAAGATACAGTATGATTTCATAATTATGAGGCCAGAACATGGCAATCATAAGAGCTCCAAAATGCTTTGTGGTTTATTTTTACTTCTTTACCACTCACTCACTCCTTTCTATCCCTGCAACCTAGAATAACCTCCATATTACTTTATAAGGTTATCTTATTCCCCAAAACTCATTGTTGCTTTTTTGAGTCTTCATCTTGTTTCACCTTTCTAAAACATCTGAGATGGTTGACCAATTAGTCCATTTTAACTTTGGAAAAGAGGCCCAGGATAAATTAGAGAGATTTGGCAGTGATGGTTGGAACCATGGAAATGAATGTAAATCACCAGAGGATAAGTACATAAAGAAAAGAGAAATAAGTTATGGATGTGGTTAGGAAAAGGACAAGGCATTAAAAAAATCAGTTAGAAAGAGGTTGAATACCCTTAAAATCTATCAGTCTCAGATTCTGGCCAATTTCTAAAATGAATGATTTAGCTGCACATATTTACATTCCCATTTAAGTTAAAACAAACACCTCTTAGTATTCCTTGCAAACTTTATCTACATTTCAAATTGCATGAGTTCTTCTAGATTAACTGGCACCCATCACTCAGTTTTGAGAATCCTTCCCTTGCTCATAGACTATTTTGATACACATGCATTTAGACATTCTAATTTCTAAATACAAGGTCCTTTTTTTCAGCCCTTACCTCCCCAATCACTTTGAAGCATTTGACAGTGTTGACCAACCCATTCTAACTCAGTTTTTGAATTAATCTTCCTAAAGAGCAGATCTGACCATGTCACTCCACCGTATTTAATAAATTCTAGTATGTCCCTATAAACTCCAGGAGCAAATAGAAACTCTTCTGTTTGGTTTTGAAAACCCTTTTTAACCTGGGCTCTCCAAACTTTCCAGATCTTACTTTCCCCACTCCCCCAACATGCTCTGTATCTGACTATGGGTGTTTTCACTGGCTACCCTGAATGCCTGGAATTTCCTTCATCCTCATTTCCATCTCCTGGCTTCCCTGTCTTCTTTCTTTGGCTTTTTGTTAATACCCTGCCTTCTACAAGAAACCTCTGCAGATCTTTTTCGATATTAGTGCATTACCTCTATTGATTGTCTCCAATTTATCCTGTATATATCTTATTTGTCTGTGGTCATTTTCATGTCTCCTCCATTAGACTGTGGACTCCTTGAGAGTAAAGATGATCTTTCGCCTTTCTTTGTATTCCTAAGCAGTTATCACAGTGTCTTGCACATAGTAATTATTGAATAAATTCTTGTTGACTTGACAAGTAATTGTAATAATAGTTACAGTAATAATGATAATGATGATAATAATATCATTTCATATAGCACTTTAAGGATTGCAAAGCACTGTACATGTTTCAGGGCCTTTTGACTTGACAAGTTTCTATTCTGAATTATTAATCACAAGATAGATTAATTACAAGACAGATTGTTTGGTGAGACATATTTTGAACATTCAGTGTAATCACTTTAAAATGTTGTTGATAATGTTTAATATATCTTGAGCAATTTTGAAGGTGAAGATAAAAGACTCTGCTTCTTAATGGTCTTTAATAATACTATTAGATAAGGAGAAAGCCAGGAAGGAATTTACTCTGGCTGAGAATGAGGTGAAGATGGTAGAGAGGGGGACAGTATTGGAACAAAAAATCACTTTTTCTCAACTTGGAGATTATTGCTGCTGTTCTACACCTGCCCTCAAACTCTGCAAATGTACATTTCTAGTGTAATATTTTTAATTTTTTATTTAAACTTAAATACTAAAGCTTAAATATACAAAAAGAAAAGGAAAATAAAACATAAACTTAAATATGAAAACTTAAATGCAAAATAAGAAAAGAAAAAAAAGCATTTCCATGTGCACAGCAGAACATAAGAGAGGATTCAAAATATATAGCAATAAATTTGCATTTCAAGAAAGCCTATATAACAAATACTATTCATTTTGTTGAGAGCTGTCCATCTCTTCTTTGCTTTGTTGTAAGTTTTCTTTTATTTTCTGCTATGCACTTTTCTTTTTTCTTTTGTTCTTTTTTCCCACCTTCTTCCCCACCTACACACACACACACACACACACACAGAGGTATATACACACATATACATATATACACATGCATATTTCCATACACATATAAATATGCACATGCACACATACATATATACATATACATACATATACTTACATGCACATACATATACTTAGATATCTATAATCATACTCATATATAGACGTATACATTAATATGCATCCATGTAAGACCATCCTATAGTTATTTGTTCTCTGCTTCTCTGAGGGTGCATAATCTCTTCCTTTGTAAGTCCGAATCTTTCCATAATTTTCTAAGTCCACCAACTTGTCGTTTCCTACACCACAGCAACGTTTCAATCTTATACTCTCTAGTTATTTTAAATAGTCTAAAACAATATTGATTAATATGGCTGATATGTAGTGTAGTTTTTTCTCTTATGATTAAATCTATTTTAGCTTAAACTTTACTTAAGATCATGATTACTCTCCATGCTTTTTTCCCTAATAAATTCTACTCTTGATCTCTATTTTATATTTGTGTGTATCTCTTATATCTTATATCTCTTATCCTAATCCTCCTGACTCCTCTAGTTAACTTCTACCTGCTACCTTGTCCTTAACCTATCCTCCAGTCCAAGAATCCCTCCTTTTTCTTCCCATTTCAGTTAATCTAAATACCCTTCTACTAATCCCCCCATTCCCTTGCTCTCCCCTCTAAAACTCTCTCCCTTATCCTCTCCTCCTTCTCTATCCCCTTAGCCTTTTATTTCTTTCTGAATTTAGGAGACTTTTATACATACATACATACAGACAGACAGACAGACATACAGACATACATATGTATACCCCCACACCTGCACATACACACACACACGCATATACACACATATATATGTATGTATAGTTATTATTCCCTCTTAAACTCATTCCTGATGAAAGTAAGGTTCCAGAACTACCAGCTCTCCTCCCCCATCTACTTCTTCTGTGTCAGTTCTTTCTCTAAATCATATCATACTCAGGTCTACCCCAATCTTGCTTACAAACTACCCAATTACTAATAACAATGTTGGATGTACATTTTACATTTCCTAGTATAAAAGAGTCTGTCCTAACTGAGTTTCTTGTAATTAGTCTTTGAGAAGTACTTTTTATTTTTCTTCTCTCTTATATGTCAAATCTTCTATTAAGTTCAGATTTTTTTAAACAAAATCCTGAAAGCCTGACAATTCATTAAATGTCTATTTTTTTTTCATTCAGGATTATGCTTAACTTTGCTAGTCTGATATTTTCAGCCACAACCCCAGTTCTTTTGTGGTGTTCCAAGATCTGCAGTGTTTTGGTGTCACCACTGCTAGGTATTGAATGATTCTAATTGTGGCACGGTAATATTTAAATTTTTTTCTTGTTGTTTGTAATAGTTTATATTATGTCAAGATTCCTTTTTTGATTGTAGCTTTCAGATGTCCAATTATTCTTATGTTTATTCTTCTTGATCTGTTCTCCAGATTAGTCATTTCTCTTATGAGATGTTTTACATTCTCTTCTATTTTTTTATTATATTTTATTTTATTATTTCTTGGTCTCTTATAACTTCACTGGCTTCCCCTCGCTCAATTCAATTTTTTATTTTTGCTTTCTTTTTTGGGTGAGGCAATCAGGGTTAAGCGACTTGCCCAGGGTCACAAAGCTAGTAAATGTCAATTGTCTAAGGTTGTATTTGAAACCAGGTCCTCCTAACTCCAAGGCCAGAGCTCTATCCACTGCACCACCTAGCTGCCCCTAAATTCTAATTTTTAAGGAGTCATTTTCTTCCTTAAGGTCCTGGATCTCCTTTTTAAATTGGATGATTTTCTTTCCTTAATCTTGTTTTTCTTGGATTGTTCTTATTTTTAAAGACTTTTCCTCAATCACTCTCATTTGATTTTTAAGGTCTTTTTAAAAGTTCTTCTATTTTTGGGTAAGTAACCATTTGATGTACTCTTTGGGGTAAGAGAGGCTTTTTTTTTTTTGCTTCAGTATCCTTCTCTGAAGACTAACCCCAGTCTACTCTATTCCCATAGTAACTTTCTGTGATTGGATTATTTCTCCTTTGCCTGCACTTTTAAAAAAATTTATGTAGCAGTTTATTTTTTTGCAATCATCTCTAGTCCTAGGGTTTGGGGGTTGGTGCCTCTGGCCTCAGATCCTCCTTCAGTTCTCCCCTCAATCTGGAATCAAAATCAAGAGCTCCACCCTCCTGTAAGTGCCCATAGCCAGGTGTTGCTGCCACATTGCTTCTGCACTCACCAGGCATGGGCTGGTTCCTTCTCACCCAGGGCCATGTCTCAGCCCCACAGCTAAGCCTGTTGTCCCTTATCAGCAGAGATTTCCTCAATCTTTCCTGGATCAGACTCCTGACTCCCCACACAAAAAAGTTAAGGAGGTAAAAGTTCCCTGTGGCTAGGGCGGAGGCCACCTCCTAACCCAGCTAGTCTCAGGATCCTGTTTTCTATTTCAGCAGAACTAGCCTGGAAGTATTTACTCTTCACAGGGACCAAACCTCCATCCTTTGATTTTTCTTTTCTTTCTTTCTTTCTTTCTTTCTTTTTTTAAAAAAATTAATTGATATTTTTTAGTTTTCAATGTTCACTTTCATAAGATTTTGAGTTCCAAATTTTCTCCCTCCCCTCCCCCCATTCCAAGACTGCTTGCAATCTGACATAGGCTCTATATATACACTGATATTACATATATTTTCACATTAGTCACATCGTTAAGAATTAATATAACATAATTAGTATAATAATAAAAGATTTAAAGGAGAATTAAAACCAAGAAAAAAGGAAAAAAAAGGTCCTGGGATTTTTCTTTGGATCTTCTGGTTGTCTCAAGAGGACCACTATTCTGCCCCAACTCTTGGTTTATTTTTGCCACTCTATGTTTACCCTGAGGCACGATTTTATTTTGTTTGTGGGGGAAATCTAGAGAGGTTGGGATTTTCTGACCTACTCCACCATCTTCCCAGAATCCTCTGTAGTGCAATATTTTTAATATAATTGGACCAACTTGAAATATATAGCTGTCAAAATGAATATTTTTAGGAGAAAGCATTCCTCATAACCTAGAATAGGTTAGTTAGTGTATGTAGTTAGTACTTAATAAAGGCTTGTTAACTTGAATTATATTGTTGAGAGTACTGGGGAAGCTTCTGTGATGGTGTAGGCACTGAAAGTGTTTCCCCCAATAATGAACAGCTCGTGTTCCTTGTAATTAAGTAAAGAGGTTTTCACTGTGACTAATTTCAAATAGGTACTGGCTGACTAACATTTCAGGGATCATTAGCATCCACATGTTGGGAAAATCTCTTTTGTGATCCTCATTTGTGTACTCTAGAAATCTGGCTGGGTGAGAGAAAGCAAATCATAATAAACTGATAGGCTTAGTAACAGGAGAACTGAAAGGACAAAGATAGAGTTTGTACCTTGCCATACATGCTCTGATATGCCTCTGCAATCATAATCCTTTGTGCATTACAACGCTGAGTCAAAATATCAATCAACATGTTTTTGTTGCAGTCTAAAAAAGAGGCAAAACAATATTCTAAGTTTAACACTACCATAATCTATATGAATATAGAACCTTGATGATACTTTGCAAAACCTAATACTTTGCAAAAATTAATCCTCATATTTCCTTTAAAGAAGAGGAAAAATATTAATTACTTCTTGAATTTACAAGGACATATATTGAAGGAGTTCATTAAAATAAGATAAAATGAAAAACCCTTGCTTCTTATTTAAGTATTTTTGCTATTGCTTGGATCTTTCCCTTAAAAAAGGGTAGATGAGCAATTGCTTATATACCTATGTGTTTCCTTAGGTCACAAAATTGTACAGTAGGTGGTATGTGCCCAGTAATCCCAAATGCTCTTTTTTTGTGACTTCTTTTTCTATTTCTCTGTGTGTTTTGGTATCCAGTGCCCCTCAAATTTACTCCCACTCTATAGACACATGCTATTAAAATCAGGCTCAGAAAAGAATTTCATATTTATCTTTAAACATTCATTTTAATAACACTTTTTATATTTGGAGAATAGCAAGTTATTGCTTTTTGTTAAAGGCATTTTGATCTGCAAGTAGATGAAGCAGATTTTTTTAGGGAGTTATGGGTGAAGAAGTTGGTTTCTCTAGTACTAGTAGGTAGCTGCTCCCTCTGAGTAGTAAGCTCTGACCTTTGGGGCTACATAAAACAACAATAAGCCTTTTCTGGTATGAAGATCCTCTAATATTTGAAGAGAGGCATTTTGTCCCCAGCTAAATCCTGTCTTCTATAGAGTAACATACCCATTTGCTTCAAATGATCTCATGTGGCTTCCATTCCTCATCAAATTATCCCTTCTCTACTTCCATTTTCATGCCTGTCATAACCTCAGAAAGTCATTCCTCCATTTTATATTATCACAAGATCTCAGGTAGGAGTGGTTATGATGGGATCTGGACCTCCCCTCCCTCCTTGAACTTTCCCAAGAATTTCAGGAATCCAGACCCTGAATTCAGATCCCAGGCATTCCCCTGAGGCATTGGGCTATTCCTAGTATAATCCTTTCAACTGTCCTTTCATTGTGGCCCCGGGAACCATCCCAACCCTCATTGTCTGTAACCTGGCCCACTGGCTCACCCCAGGCCCCAACCCCACAGCAGTCTAGGCCGCATCTCCTCCTCTGACCTCTCCCCCACCTCCAGTGCAAGCTAATCTCTTCCCTTGGCTGCCTTGCTGTTGAATCCAGTTCAGCTCTCCCTCTCCAGCCCCTGTCTTACAAGAAGTGGGACTTCCTATCTCTCTTCCACCGCACCATCTGGGCTTTTTCCTCTAAAAGAAGTAGCTACCTAGCCCAGGGGAACAATTAGAGTGCATGTCCCATTTTCAATTTCAGACCTTACTCAAGTTAAAGAGAAAGTGGGTTGATACTCTGAAGATCCCACTAAGTTTACTGAGGGCTTTAGGGATGTGTCTCTTCAATTTGAGCATTCTTGGGGAGACTTGCATATCTTCTCCACCTGTTGAGAAGAGAATCTGGGAACAGGCCAAGAAGTTTGGCTAGTTCTGACCCCCGGAAATACCCCTGGTGAACAGCTTCTGTTCCCACTAATGATGGGACTATCAGAAAAGTGAAGATAGGGGAAAGAGAGACCATATGGTGATTTGCCTGTTAGAAGGCCTAAGAACAGGATTTTAGAAACAAAATTTCAAAAAATTAAGGAGATTACTCAGGAGAAAGGGAAAACCCTGCCCTTTTCCAGGACCAGCTGGTAGAAGGTATTAAAAAGTAGACTAATTTAGATGCTGACTCTATAGATATATAGAAGAGGCAGCAATCCTTGGCATGTATTTGATTAATCAATTTACCCCAGATATTCAGAGGAAGCTGCAGAGATTGGCAATGTGACCTCAAACACCTCAGGCCCAATTACTGGAGACAGCCTTTGGAGTCTTAAAAAACAGCGACCTAGTTGCAGCAAAGGAGAGAGAACTCATAGATAGGGCTAGAGACAGAGAATAGGTTCAATTCTTGGCTGCTGTTATAGTCGGGATAAGACTCCATGGCACTCCTGGTGACACGTAGTGGGGAAACCTGTTTTTGACATCACAAGGAGGGCCACTGGTGCAAGGAGTGGCCTCCCAGGGCACCCCCTCCCCAGAGGAAGCCCACCCAAGACCAAAGCCTCTGGGACCATGCCCAAGATGTGACCAGGAGGGACTTTGTCCCCAAGGTTGAAAAAGTGGCAAAACCACCTCCCAGTACCCTGTCTTCCAGTCTTGAGAAGACTTAGAATGACAGGAAAGCCTGAGTCTTGGAAGTGCTTCCACTTTCTCCATCTCTCACTAAGCCCTGGACAAAAATCAAGGTTAAAGGTAAGGTTACCTGATTTATCATTGATACCAACTACTCTAGTTCTACTCGCCCCTGATGGTTATGGTCACTGAAGGGAAAATTAAGGGATGTCTTGAGAAATACCTCCTCCCCTGCTATTTGAGGAGCTGTTGTTTGAACACTCCTTCCTTATCCTCTTCTCTTGCCCTGCCCCTTTGTTGGTTAGGGACCTAATGGTGAAATTGAGGAATCAATTTTCTTTAGTTAAGACTTCTATCTCTCTTTCCCCTCTGTTCACCAGACCTCCCCATGTTCCCTCAGAAATGCGGGTAACAGTTGAGCCAATTGTTTGGGATGAGGGAATTCCTGGGTGAGCTACTTATGCTGATGAGGTCTAGAGGTTTAGAGGAGTTGGGACCCCAAAATATCAAGAGCAAAGGTCCTGCCCAAAAGAATTCGACCCAAGCCTTCTTTCAGCCAGACACAAGGTTTATTAAAGATCTGCCATATTGGCCAGATTCTTAAGGAATTTGAAGGCTTGTGAGCTGTTGGATAGGTTCTTAAGGAATCTGAGCACATTAATGAAGATAAGATGGACATTATATAAAGAAAGACTGTAAGAGGGATCTAGGAGTGGCCAAGTAGTCTGTGGGGATTGTGAGGTAATAGAACTCTGGGAATCAAGACCAAGTGGCTAAGGGAGAATGGAGCTTAGATAGGATTAAGGGTAGGAAGTGGCCATAGGGAGGTAAGACAATGGAGGATAGGAACAGAGAATTGGGAGACTGGGTGTAGCAAAGGTCAGTTGATGGGATTATACCTTCAGAGGCTTCCTTGATCAAATAAGAGAATTCAATGACAGTCCAAGGGTTTTCCAGGGCCCATAGAAAAATGGGACCCAAATTCTTTTTGGAGTAAAGGGCAAAAGTCTTTGCTTGGGCCCATCAATGCCACACCAGCCATTGTTTGCCTCCAAGAACCCGATATGCTCCCCCAATATCCAATTAAGCCTGAGGTCTGGAAGGCACTGCAACCATTGATTGAAAAATTCCTTAAGTATGAAATCCTTGTCCCTTGCCAGTCCCCATGTAACACCTCTACCCTTCCTGTAAAAAAAGCCTAATGGAGAATACTGAATAGTTCAAAGTCTCAGGGCCGTTAATGAAGCTGTTATTCCCATGTAACCCATAGTCCCTAACGCATATACTGTACTCACTCAGATCCCTGGGAGTACCCAATGGTTTTCCACCCTGGATCTCAAAAGTGCCTTTTTCTGTATACCTCTTCATGCAGACTCACAATTTATCAAATCCATGTCAGCTAACATGGAAAGTCTTACCCCAAGGTTCTTGGAATAGCCCCCATTTATTTGGCCAGGCATTGGGAAGAGATTTAAGGGACCTGGAACTAGGAGACAGTAACTGATGTCAGTATGTCAATGATATTTTCATATCATCCCCACCTGGGAGGCTGCCGCCACAGTAGCTCTTAATTTCTTGGGCATTCAAGGCTATAGGGTCTCTTTGAAGAAAGTCCAAATGGCATGTCAAACTGTAAAGTATCTGGGCCATGAAGTAACACTCCCCTCTTGCTCCTTAACCTTAGAGAGGAAAAGGACAATCCTGTCTATCCCTGTTCCAGTTATTAAAAAACAACTTCACACTTTTCTAGGTGTGGCTGGATTTTGTAGACTCTGGATCTCTAATTTTGATCTAATTGCTAAGCCCATTTATGCCTTTATTCAAGGCCCTGACTCACTCCCTCTAGAGAGGCACCCCAATGAGGCTAAAGCTTTTGAGACTGAAAACTAAATTGACCACAACTCCAGCATTAGCTCTCCCCAATCTAGAAAAACCTTTCACTCTGTATGTTGATGAAAGGAGAGGACAGACTTTGGGAATCCTAACCTCGGTCCTTAGGACCTGACCCCTCCCCCCCCTTAGCCTATTTCTCAAAACAATTAGACTCTGTGTCTGCTGGATGGCCTTCATGCCTCTGGGCAGTGGATGTTACAGCCATTCTAATTGAGGAAGCCTCCAAACTTATACTTGGCCAATTCCCCACAAGTTCAGAGCATCCTGGAAACGAAGGGTCATCAATGGCTGGCTAGCAGCTGGCTCATCAAATATCAAGCCTTGCTCTTAGACACTCCTAACCTAATTCTTCCCTCCAAACAAAGAAAGAAAAAGATTTGTATAAACTGGTGCAAGGTGAACTAAGCTGAACCAGGAGAACATTTTGTACAATAATAAGACCATTATAAAGTAAAATGGCTTTGAAAGACTAAAGAACTCTGATGACAAAGACCATCCATGATTTTAAAGGACCAATAATGTAACATGTAACGTATTTCTTGACAGAAAGGGGATAGGCTCCTGGTGTAGAATGATATGTACATGTTTGGAAGTGGCCACTGTGGGGGAACTTGTTTTACTTAACTATTCATATCTGATACAAGAGTTTTATTTTTCTTTCTTTGTCTGGAGGGAAGAATTTGGGAAGAGGCAGTAGGGTTACCACAATAAAAAACAAACAAAGAAACAAAAAGAAAGTTACAAAAACAGAGTATTGAAGCATTTAAGAATGCATAAATAACAAATAGAATGAAGGTCAGTAGGAAACACATATATGGTCCTTCTATTCTGTTTTGTATATATAAAAACCCATTTGGTATTAAAGTTCAGAATTTTTAAAAAAGGCAGGATTACAGCTACTAATTGACTTGTTTTTGTATGCTTACTTTTGCTGAATGCAAATACACTCTACTAGCAAACACTCAATTTCAACCCCACCCCCATCCAGGTTTATCATTCATTACCCCTTTAGGCACATCTCATTGTCACTATTCAAACTGAAGCAATTATCAGAAAATTAAAGACATAAGCATTGCTGGGACCTCTGACTCTCAAAAGTTCAAGGAGAAGCAAATGAGGATGGTGGTCAAAAAGAATCCATATTCTGACCCCTAACCTCAATATCAGGTAGATTGGAAAGTGGGAAAGTGGGAAAAAATGCTCTAGTGAAAAAAAATGGATTTTTTCTGATCTGTAGCATGAAACTACTGCATTCCTGGGGGGGGGGAGTCAATCTGTAGCTTTTTGTCATTTTGTCTTTATAATTTTTTTTTTTAGGCAATTGAGCTTAAGTGACTGGCCCAGGGTCACACAGCTCATAAGTGTCAAGTGTTTGGTCTGAGGCCAGATTTGAACTCAAGTCTTCCTGACTTCAGAGCCGGTGCTCTATCCACTGCACCACCTAGTTGCCTCTATAATTTTTCTCATGATTGATATTTTGAAAAACATAAAAGCTTTGTAAATTTCTAAGATAGTTTTTTTAGAAGGCACAATTGAAGCCATTTTTGGCTTGAAGAGACAGACAGCAAAAATTGACTTCTTCCTAAGGGCCACTTTTTCTTTAAAGACATGGAGCTTGCTTTCCTGGGAAAGCTTTTATAAGTTTTTAAACAAATGTTTCTTTTAAGGCTATTGATTAACATAGTTTTTACCAAGAGACCTCATAAAAAAAACAGATCTATTTAAAGCAGCACGTAGGTGTGTGAAAGATACTTTATTTAAAATTATTTCAGTATTTAGAAGACATCAATTTTTTTTTAAAATTCTTTTTGAATTATCTCCTTTAATCATCTATTTTACAGAGACAGTATTGTGCAGTGGATAGAGAAATGGCTGGAGGATTTGTGTTAAGGTTCTGACTCTGATGCTTTCTGGCTGTAGCCAGAAACACAGCAAGTGATTTCAGGGGACTATGACCTTGAATAGGAAGAAAAATACATCTTTATTTCCACTGACTTTAACTGAAATTTAGCATTTCCTTTATTTAAAAACTTTTTTTCTGAGAAGGGTCCATAAACTTTACCAGCCTTCCAAAGGTGTCTGAGACATTAAAAAGGTTAAGAATCTCTGCCCATCAGTAGAGGGTGCTGACCTGCTCATCTTAGAATTCCTTAAACCATGAAATCACAGATCCAGTACCTTTCCCAATACTACCTTTTCAAACTCTGAACCAGACTGGTGTATAGGTTTGAATCCTACACTGATTATCTTAGACAAACTTCTCCAGGTCTCAGTTTCTTTATCTGGAGTACATGGTCTTTAGTTGTTGTTTAGTTGTATCTGACCCCATTTGGGATTTTCTTGGCAAATATACTGGAGTGGTTTGCCTTTTCTTTTTCCAGCTCATTTTACAGATGAAGAAACTGAGACAAACAGCATAAAGTGACTTACCCAGAGTTGTACAGCTAAAAAGAATCTGAGGCCAGATTTGAACTCAGGAAGATGAGTCTTCCTGACTGTGGGCCCTGCACTGTACCATTTAACTGTCAACATGATCTTTAAAAACTTTAAAAACTTGATCATCCTGTGGACTCTACATTCTTCTCTGTTGCTTATATCCTTGTTTTTTCTCCTCACTCAACTTTGATCTCTCTTTTTTTATCCTTATTTAATTTCTTCTCCCCATATATTTCCTGACCCACTCCCTCTAGTCTTTTTTGCAAGTACTCAAATAATTTCACCTTTAAACATACTTAAATTAAAAAGAAATAACAGTGAAATAAAAGGACAAAAATTAATATATGAAGCTTACCAAATCCTTGAAGGGCTCCCCCTATCATTTGAGCATCCATGACAGGATTGAAATTTGGAGCTGGAAAGATGGTTCCCTGTACCTGGTTAGAAGAGAAACCATAGAGCCCATCATTATTGTCATGAAGGTGGTCTTCTAAATAACTTAGTGAAACAAAGTTTAAGAGGATCCCAAAGACAGCATTTTCTATGTGCATTGACAACTGCAAAGTGAATACATTTGACTAGATCAGAGATTTCCAAACTTATTTGGTCTACTGCCCCCTTTTAAAAAAAATTACTCAGCGCCCTTTGAAAATCTACTTTCTTTAACACTTTAACATTTTTTAATATTTGAGTCATTTCAAAAAATAATTTTTAAAAAATGATGCTTCTTAAATTTAATACTTTACTGTAAATTTGTGGTTTCTTTCCTGCATTGAAATTTTGATGACATAATATTGCATCTTGTAACTATATAACATCATATTGTAAACAAGTCATTACATGCATATATTTCTGACAATGCATGCTGGATTTTCCGACAACATGCTTGACTGCTGATACTCTCTTGCTAAGACTTATGCGTGGACTTTTGTGTAACTCTGTCATACAACAAATGAAATATTTTCTTCTCTTCTTTTCTTATGCTTCCATCACCCCCTTATTTTTATTCACTGCCCCACCTCAATTGCACCAGAGATTACTACTGTTCCCCCCCCCCAGATCTTTCTAGCATCTCATAGGGAGTGGTATCAACTACTTTGGAAACCTACGAACTAGATTGTGAAAGTATGGTTACATGATCTCCCTTTCATGTTTGGATCAGGTTACTAATCTTGTTGCCTTGCATAAAAGAAAAAGATACCTTCCAGATTCCAATATCCTGAGATTTACTATCTAATTAAAATACCCAGTTTATGGTTCATATCACCTTTGCACCATCATAACTAATATTAGAAAATTATAAGAAGTTTTGGATTTAAACCAGCTGTTGTTTTCCTTTTTTTCATCAGAAGAACTTTGATAACCTGAAAATGGACTTGTCTATAGAACCAGTTGGGCATTTTATATGAATAAGAAGTAGAACTTCCTTCAAAACAATTGCATGTTGCTAAAGTCATTTAGGAAAATTGAGACTGCTTAAGTGGATTATGGGGGTCTATGCATGGCAGTTTATAGGAATGGATTATAGGACCCTCTAGGTAAAGTGACATGAGAACTCTGCCACTTTAAAAAAAGAAAAACAGAAACACTTAGGTAGAAGATATGTTCAGGTAAAGCTCACCAGTGACAGAAGAATACCAAGACTTTATCATCATTTTTTTAAATGACATTTTAGGCTAACAAAAAGGTGAACTATTTGAAAAAGGCATTTGGTTGACATGGTCCATTATTTCAGAAAGATGGTGGAAAATTAAATGTTTAATAATTGATCAATCTGTCAACAATAATTTATCAAGTACCCATTCAGTTACCAGGTACTGGTTATGCAAAGACAAAAAATCAATAGTTCCTGCCCTCAGGAGCTGATGTTTTATTAGGAGAGGCAAAGCCTACATTAATAAGATTATTTACAATTTTTGTAATATAAATACAAGGTTAAAATATTTTTGGGGAAAGGTACTAGAAGCTAGAGACATTGAAAGAAACTTCATATGTAAAGTAGTGCTTGAGTAGAATTTTGAGGGAAACAAGGAAGTTCAAGAGAATGAGGCCAGTTGGGAGTGAATTCCAGTTATGGAGAAAGACCAGTGCAAAGGGGAGGAGATGGTGTGTGTGTGTGTGTGTGTGTGTGTGTGTGTGTGTGTGTGTGTGTGTGTGTAAAAACTGGCCTTGTTTGGCTGCATTGTTGCTTGGGAGAAGGGGAGAAATTATAAGGTTGCAAAGAGAGGTTAGGGACAGACTTTGAAGGGCTTTAAAATCTAAACAGAGGAACTTATATTTAATCTGAATGACAATAATAATGGGGTTGGGATTTGAATCCCAGAAAGAAAAAACCCTAGACTTTCCCACATGGCCAAATCTCTGGCATTCACCTTAGTCTATAATCCCATCAACTGGCCTTTCATTGTGGTTGCACCCAATCTCCCAATTCTGTTACCCTTAATGTAGCCTAGCTCTCAGTTGTCTTACCTCCCTTTGCACATCCCCACCCCCCATTTCCTACCCTTAATCCTAGCTCGGCTCCATTCTCCCTTGGCCAATGGTCCGGGTCCTAGGAGTTCTGTTCATCCTAGCTTACTGGCTATTCCCATCCAGATCTTCCTTAGACCCCTCTTCCAGTCACCCCAAACTAGTTGCCCACTCCTAGATCCCTTCCACAGTCTTTCTGTATATAAGGTCCATCTTATCTCCGTTAAGGTTCTTAGATTCTTAATGTAGCCACTGCTCTGATTCTTATAATCTAACTGATGAGGATGGGATCTAGACCCCAAAAAGGAAAAACCCTGGACTTTCCCACATGGAATCTCTGGCATTCACTTGAGGCTGTAATCCCATCAACTGGCCTTTCTTAGTGGCTATGTTGGATCCCCAGGCTTTGCAGTCCAGTCCAGTTCAGTCAGCATTCCTCAGTCCCTCCCTCAAAAGAAGTGGGACCTCCTACCTCCCTTCCTCCCTATCTCCAGTTCCTACAGTGCCTTCAGGGCTTTTTCCCCTAAGGGAAGTTCCTGCCTGGCCCAATGGGAGAAACTGGGGCAATACTCAAAAGATCCCAGTAAGTTTGCTGAGGGCTTTAGGGACGTGTCCCTACAATTCAAGCTTTCTTGGGGTGATTGCATATCATCTTCTCTACCTACTGTACCACTGAAGAGAAAAAGAGAATCTTGGAAAAGGCCCAAAAATTTGGGGATCATTTTGCTACCGATGACACCATAAAATACCCCCCCCAGGAACAGCTACTGTTCCCACTACTGACCCAGGATGAGGTTATCAGAAGAGTGAGGGTAGGGCAAAAAGAGATCACATGGTAATTTGACTGTTAGAAGGAATAAGAACTGCATTTCAAAAGCAAGTAAATTTTCAAAAAATTAAGGAAATTACTCAGGGAGAAAAGGAAAACCCTGCCCTTTTCCAAGACAGGCTAGTAGAAGCTATTAAAAAGTATACGAATTTAGATACAGACTCTATAGAAGGGGCAACAATCCTTAGCATGTATTTCATTAATCAGTCTGCCCTAGATATTAGGAGGAAATTGCAGAAATTAGCAATTGGACCCCAAACACCTTAGGCCCAATTACTGGAGATGGCCTTTGGAGTTTTTAACAACAGAGACTTAGTAGCAGCAGAGGAAAGAAAAAGAAGGGAAAGGGCTAGAGACACAGTACATGCTCAATTCTTGGCTGCTGCCCATAGCCAGGAAAGGACCCAAGGGTGTTCCTGGCAACCCTGGCAGTGGGAAAACCTGCCACCAGGAGGCCTGCTGGTCCAAGGAATGCCCCTCCAGGGCGCCCCCACCCCCAGAGGGAGCCCACTCTACCAATGTCTCTGGGACCATGCCCAAGATGTGACCAGGAGGGATATTGGAGGAAGGATTGTCCCGCAGGTTGGAAAAGTGGTGGAGTAACTCCCCAGTACCCTATCCTCCAGTCTTCTCAGGACTGGGAATGACAAGGGAGCCTGGGGTTTGGTAGTGCTCCCACTTTCTCCATCTCTCTTGCAGAGCCCTGGGCAACAATCGAGGCTGAAGGTAAGGTTACCCACTTTATCACGGCTATGTTCTCTGTTCTCTGTTTTAACTAATTACTCTGGCCCTACTTGCCTCTCAACCTGTTGGGTCATGGGCATTGAAGAAAACTATGGGATGTCATGAGACATACCCTCTCCCCTGCCTATCTGAGAATCTGTTGCTTGAATACTCCCTCCTTATTCTCTTCTCTTGCCCTGCCCCTTTGTTGGTAAGGGATCTGATGGTGAATTTGGGGAGTCAATCTTCTCTAGTTAAGCCTCCTATCTCCCTTTTCCCTCTGTGTACCAGAATTCCCCATCTTCTCCAGAAGTATGAGAGACAGTTGAGCTAATTGCTTGGCATCAGGGAATTATGTCAAGCAACTTTTCATAATTTGATTATGGCTAAAACATTTTGACTATTGTTGGTTATTGTTTTAATGTGTAAATTTGCCAAAAGACTTGTTTGGGTTTTGTCTCGCTGAGAATTTGCAAGTATATAGGAATAATTTCTAACGACTGGCTTTTTACACCAGGACAAATTTAAGTTTGAGATGTAAATCCTGGAAAAGGTTTTCCTAAACTGTGACTAGTGAAACCTGTTGTTTGAGATAAAAGCTGGTGGGATTTATTTTGAGATGGGTCATAATAATCCATTGATAATCAGTAATCCACCATCTGAGAGAATTGCCACAAGCTGCTCAGAGAGAATGTGATACTAGTGGGAAGTCAGCATCGGGAAAAGCTGAGAGGATAATTTTAGTCTCAGTCTAAGATGGGCTCCTCCTTGCTCAGTTTCCCCAATATGTTCCTTTGAAAGGGAATGTTACCCACCTGGCTATTTCTGAGTCTCGTAATGAGGTCAATTTGATACTGCATGGTTGGAAAACTGAATTATCTGATCCAAATAGAACTAAGAATGTTTTATCCTCTCATGTTTGGGCCCTAAATCTAGTCCCTGTTTTATATCTAGGCTCTGAGGGTTTTTTTCTGTCATATTTGTGTCTTCCAGACTACAGGCCATTCACCTACAGTTGGTAGCAAACAGTGAGTACCACCCAATGTCCCCACATTGTTCCCTGGATGTAGCCTGTGCTCAGTTCCAGTCAACCTCCTCTTTGGGACCACCTCGAGACAGGGACAGCTCTATGCCCCTTGCCAGCAGGAAACAGATTCAGAAGCTGAGACCTTCATCCCTTATTCCAAAAGAATTTGGGCCTCATTTGTTTGAGGGGAGAATGATGAGGATGGGATATAGACCCCCAAAATGAAAAACTCTGGACTTTCCCACATGGCCAAATCTCTGGTGTTCTCCTGAGGCTATAATTCCATCAACTGGCCTTTCATTGTGGCTACACCAATCTCCCAATTCTGTTACCCTTAACCTAGCCTAGCCCTCCCTATGGCCCCAGGCCATTTCCCACACTTAATCCTAGCTCTTTGTCCAGGTCTTGGGAGTTCTGTTCACCCCAGTTTACTGGCCACTCCCATTCAGATCCACTCCTAGATCCCTCCCACAATCTTTCTGTATATAAGGTCCATCTTGTCTCCATTAAGGTTCTGATTCTTATACTCTAGTCACTGTTATTTTGGGTGGGGCATAAAATGAGATCAGCTTTGAAATGAGGAAATTCAGAGGTTTTCTAGTTCAACCCCCTCTTTTACAGAAGAGGAAACTGGAAGCTTGAGTGGAAAAGTGTCCAGGGTCACGGAGGTATCAAATGGGAGAACAGAGATTCAAATCCCAATTTTATGACTTAAAATTCAGCACATTTTTTTCCCATACCACATTACTTTCTTTATATATCTGCCTACAGGAAATTTAAGCCCATGCACAAAATGTAATGTTGATATTATCAGTGTTCTCCTAAGGAGAAAGTTAGTAAGTTATTAAACAAGCATTTAATAGGTGCCTATTATGTTCTGGGTACTGCAGTAAGCAATGGGAATGCAACAAAATGCAAAAACACAGTCCCTGCTCAAGGAGCTTATACTTATCCTTTCCACCTTGTGACTTTTCCCATTGCACTTGCATAGGACATTAAATCAGAATTTTTTGGGGGGAATTTTGCAAAACCTGCAGATGACACATGAAGGCCAGCAGGTCACTAAGAAAAGGTTTAGAAACTCAGAAATGTATAAAATATAGGCATACTACTGTAGAATACCAACATATTTTATTTTTTAATGCCACAAATATGCACAATTTCTTTTCTGTGGTTCAAAGGGAGGGCTAAAATATTTTACATGAATTTTCCAGATGGGAGGCACTACACTGTGTTTCCCCAGGGCATAGAAAGGATAACTGTATTCTATAAGGTGTTGCTGAAAGATATCTTGGTGACCTCAATTAGTCAATCCAGTCTTGACATTAGGGAATGATTCAAGTATGATTCCACTATTTCCATACCATGCCATCCATTCTCCAGCCCTTTTTCCTAGATTCCTCATCCTTATCCCACTAGATCTTCCCACTAGGCTCTGGGAAGCTAGGTTTTAATAGATTTTATCTGTCCTGGAACCAGGGCTCTAAGTACTTTCCTGATCGTTTCCATAAAATGTCACAGTACAAATATCCTGCCCATTCCCCTTTCTAGGTCTCCTTCTATCTTGCATTCTCCTGTTAGAATATAAACTCTTTGGGGTCTGTGGTTGTCTTGCTTAAGTGTATTTGTATTCCTAGCACTTAACATGAGGTCTGGCATATCACAAGATTTAATAAGTTATTTGTCATTTATTCATAAAAATCATTAGAACTTGTCCTGGGGGTTTAGAGTCAGGTGCTATTTTTCTACATCTGAAGGTGATACTGTTTCATGACAGGGAATATTTCATAGGATTATTCAATTATAGATGTAGAGCTAGAATGCACCTTAAAAGTCATTTAATCTAACCCCCTCATTTAACAGATAAGGCAATTGGGACACTATAAGGTTAAGTCAATTTGTCACGGTCATGCAGCAAATACTTATTAGGTGAGATTTTTTAGGCCTCCTGACCCCAAATTCAGTGCCATAACTTCTCTGCCAAACTGCACCATGTTAAGACCATCTTGTAAATGTGTCCTAGATCTGTCATTTTCAGGTCTACAAGGATTCTTATAGATCTTAACTGTGTTTGGCATTTTTGCAAATGGTCAATTTGACATAGTCAAGCAAGGTGGAAGGTAGCAGTAGTTTGGTGAATTTGGGCTATGTTAGCCACCAATTTAGATAATTTTGGATTTTAAAAGTGATCTGAAAGTTTCTTTAAATTTGAGAATGATGCTGGAGATGAGGGAGGAGAAAAAGGGAAGTGTGAGAAAAGATTTATCAAAAATGATATTTGATCGGGAATGAACTTGAGAAATTATCTAATAAACTCTAGATCTTTGACCAGTATGAGATGACTGGGCTTTCACTCAGGGTACTAAAATTTAGCAAGGCATACTTCCTTCCTGGTATGTCTCTGGTCCACAATTCCCACTCTTTGTGATCTGCAATCCACATGCCACAGTCCTTTGTATCTGCAACATGTTGTTCCTCATTTCCTTGACTGTGACTACAAGTGGCCACTAAAGATAACTGAGGCACAATAAAGGTGAAGTGTGTGTGTGTGTGTGTGAGTGTGTGTGTGTGTGTGTGTGTGTGTGTGTGAGAGAGAGAGAGAGAGAGAGAGAAAGAGAGAGAGAGAGAGAGAGAGAGAGAGAGAGAGAGAGAGAGAGAGAGAGAGAGAGAGAGAGAGAATTCAGAGGTCTTCATGCACCCCAGGCGAGCTCTTCCACTACTCTATTCTGTTCCCATCCCTTGAAACTTCCCTATCACTACAACAAAACAAAACAAAAACAAACTTCTTCCAATTTCTCCTTACCCTTGTTAAAGGAAGACCCCAGGACCCAAAAAGGGGGACCTTAAATGCAAAAGAGTCCTATAACAAATTACAAAGTGTTTCTCATTGTCTGAGGAAAAAAAAAAACCTTGCAGGGGAGAGAAGGTCCTGTAAGGGAACAGAGGGAGAGCTAATTAGAGAATTAGTAAATTGAGAATATTTTAATATTTCTACTGCTTCATAAGATGATTAAGACACACACATGTATGTGTATGTGTGCATATATATACATATATAATATGTAAATTTATAAATATATACATTTATACATAAATATATATATACGCATATATAAGCATACATAATCAATTGGTTTCACTGTCTTCTTTTACAATGCTCCTTGATAACAACGCGTTTCTTCCAATTTTCTCATTAATTACACTAATATTTTGGAAGCATTTCTGTTAAAAAAACCTGAGTAGAACAAAGAGAAATGTCATGAAATATTAATAATGATTGCTGATGCTTTGCATAGCACTTTGCGCAAAACATATGGTCATTAGCTTGTATGGTCCATTAAAAAGAATTCTTGTCAAGTAGATAGTATAGCTAGCATCCCAATTTTACAGGTGGGTAAGTTGAGACTCATGATCTGCCCAGTCACAGTCATAGTTAGTTAAGAGGTATGGCTGTGATATAAATACAGGTTTCTTGATTCTAAATCTATTGCCCTTTCTATTACATGAGAGCTGTCTCCTAAAAAGCAAGGAATTCACTTTTCTTCTTAAGTTAGTATTAAGTGAGTCAGTGGCATTTGAACTGAGCCTTAAAAGATGGATTGAATTTAAATTAATATGAAGCGATGAGAACATTTGCAATGATGGGCAGGGGTGAAATAATCTAGGGTTATGGAACTGTACAACCTAAAGTGTGGGGGTGGAATAGTAAGGGTCATGTATAGGGGAAGCAAAGAAGGGGGATGACCAACAGTTTAATTTGGTGGGGACACAAATTATGTATATAGTATAGGCTATAAATCTTGAAAGGAGAGGTGGTGTCAAATTGTGAGGTGTCTTGAGTTGGCCCCAGATTTACATATTATTTTTCTGGTGACTTTTGAGTTCAGTAGATTATCAGAAAATAACCCTGAAGGTTTCTCGGGTTCATTACTACTTTTTTGTTCTATTATCACTCCATGAGTTTCTGATGAATCCTCAAATTCACTGTCTTATCACATTAAATGAGACTTCACCAGATAAAAGATTGGACTAGGCTTTTATATTTCATAAATTTTAGCTATCATCCAGAGAAAACTGATGTTTATAAGAAGTCAAATAGGTTTATCAGAAGTAGATAAAAGAACATTTTCTGCCTCAGATAATAATAGCATGCATTTAAGTGCTTTTAGATTTAGAAAGCAATCTTCACGCATCACATTTGATCATAATAAAAGCTCTGTATTGCTATTACAGGCATTATTGTCCCAAGTGAACAGATAAGGAAACTGAGGGTCACAGAGGATGTTACTTGCCCATAGTCACACTAATAGTAACCCATATTTTTCCTTGCTCCATATTCCACAATCTTTTCTTTACCACACAGCAGACTCAAGGTCTCACCTCTATCTCCCTGGGCTCTGATTGGTGATCATTCAGCTTAACTTGACCACTTATAAACCTATCATTCTACTCCCTGGACATCTCCAGTCTGTACCATAATGCAAATATGCTTTGTTTCCTATTACCCTTCATTTCTAAATCTAGCTCTGAGAACAATAATCTAATAAACTCATTTCTGAAAATGATATATCAATCATTTTAGCATATATCTCCAATCACCATTTCCTCTGACTTCCCCATCCACAACTCTGCTGTATGTGGTGTCTTCTATTAGAATGTAAATTACTTGAGGATGATGACTAGCTGGCCAAATTTTATCCCCAATGCTTAGTACCATGCCTGGCATGTACTAAGTTGCTTCATAAATATGTTTTCTTCCTTCCTTCCTTCCTTCCTTCCTTCCTTCCTTCCTTCCTTCCTTCCTTCCTTCCTTCCTTCCTTCCTTCCTTTCTTCCTTCCTTCCTTCTTTTGGATAATTCCAGCCATCAAATAAGCTATAGAAAATAAAAGACTAGAAATCTTCACGATTATGGATTTTGTTTTTTGCTCATTCCTTTAAGAATATCTTTAATTGCTTTACTGACAAAGAAAATTTAATTTTCTCTGTTGATTCCTTAGTCCCAATTTCTTTTGTTGCAGCTGCACACCATCAGCTGAGAGTGTTATTACTTTGTCAATGCATTGTTAACATTGTTTGTTTGGAAGGTGTAATGGCAGAAACATCACCAAATGTGTTGATAAGATCTTTAGTATTTCTAGAAAGATTAATAGGTCTCTAATGACTACATGATGACACTGTATAAATGGGAATATATCTATTCTAGAAAAAAGTCAATGTCTTATCACAGTGACTTCAGTGACTCTATTACTTGAAATAGACATTTTATGCTGTATTCAGCAGCAGCCTTTCATAGTTTATCAGATGATTACATGGATTCTATATCCTTTGCTAATGATGATGTGACAAAGCCACACTATTTATTGAATTTCCAAAATCAATTCTTTAAATAGAGTTTTTGGCTTTTCATTTTTAAAAACCAAAATGATTGTTAATTCTATCAAAAAATTTGACAGAGTAGTCATAGAGTTAATGAATTGTTTGACTGTTGTAGTGTCTTATTTCAATAGAGCAATGGAACCATGCTCTCAATGATGTGGAAATTGTCTTTGGTTGTTTAGCTCATAATCAGCCATGCCTTCTCAGCCGGAGGGATATTTGTCAATTTCCTGCCTTCTCATTTCAAAGGAAATGTTCATTTCTTTCTAGGAATTCTCCTCAATGAACTATTTAATGAACTTCCTTCCTTTAGACCTTTTAACATGCCTAAGATGCCAAATAAGTACTTGGGCTGTTGTATGATTTTTATCCTTCAAGATGTAGCTCAAAAATTGTGGTAGAATGGTGCAGTAGAAAATATGCTAGACTTGGGGTCAACAAACTCTGGCTTTGAATTGCAGCCTAGTATTTGCTAGACATAGGACCATGCCGAAGTCACAACCTTTCTGAGTCTCAGTTTCTTTTTCATCCAATGAGGACACTAATATCTGTAATATTTACCTTATAGAGTTGTTCTGAGATTCAAATGAGAACATACATATATGTATGTCTTAAATACATTCATACATATATATGAATACACACATAAATTACATAAAAGCACACATGTATCTCTAATGCTTTATAATCTTTAAAGCACTATATAGATATCAGTTATTATTTTGAGAATTATTGATATATTGATCAAAAGAACCTTAGAAGTTATTGACTTTATTTTACAAATGAAGATAGTATTATGTATTGATTCTTTGTTTTCCTTGAGTCTAAAGATGTTTGTGCTTTTTATCCATGCTGTTATTCTTTATTTATGCATATCTAACACATCTTTCAAGGTCCAGATCAAGGCCAAGTTCCTCTGCAAAGCTTTTCCTAAAGATCCTAACCGACATGGATATTGTTTTTCTAAGCCTTTTTTTTTTTAAATAAACTTAGCCCCTTCTTACCTTTCTAGCCTTTCTGTACCTTAAGTTTTTTTTTTTAGGCAATTGGGATTAAGTGACTTGCCCAAGGTCACACAGCTAGTAAGTGTCAAGTATTTGGTGTGAGGCCAGATTTGAACTCAGGTCCTCCTGACTTCAGGGCCGGTGCTCTATCCACTGCACCACCTAGTTGCCCCATACCTTAACTTTCAATCCAGTGTACTGACCTCCTTGTTCCACACAAGACATTCCATACTTAGGATCTGAGCACTTTCTCTGGCTGCTCATAGTGCCTAGAATACTTTCTGTTCTGTCTATCTGTTGTTCTCTGATTTCTTTCAAATCCCAGCTAATTGCTTAATTAGGTTTAGGGTTAGAGTTAGAGTGCAATTAGGGTCAGGGTTAGGGTTATAGGTTTGAGTTAGTGTTAGCGTTTGGCTTAGGGTTAGGGTTAGAGCTCAGTTAGGGATAGGGTTAGGGTTAGGGTGAGGGTTAGACCTCAATTATAGTTAGGATTAGGGTTATTGTTAGGATTGAGCGCGATCAGGGTTAGTGCTAGAGCTCAATTAGGGTTAGGATTTGGGTTAGGATTAGGGGTAGAATGCAGTTAAGGTTAGGGTTAGGGTTAGGATTAGGAGTAGGGGTAGGGTTAGGGTTAGCATTAGGGTTAGGGTTACAGTGCACAATTAGGATTAGGGTTATGGTTAGGGTTAGGGTTATAGTTAGGGTTTGGGTTAGTGTTAGTTTTAGGGTTAGGGTTCGGAGTAGAGTGTGCTATTAGGCTTAGGGTTAGTGTTAGGCTTAACGTTAGGGTAAAGTTTAAGTTCAGGTTTATATTTAGAGTGCAATTAGGGTTAGGTTTATGGTATAGCTAGGGTTAGGTTTAGTGTTAGGGTTAGAAATTAGGGCTAGTGTTCTTGTTAGGGTTTGAAATTAAGGTTAGTTTTAGAAATTAGGATTAGAAATGATTAGAAATTAGTGTTAGGGTTAGGGGTAAGGTTAGATCACAGTTAGGGTTAGGGTTAGGGTTAGGGTTAGGGTCAGGGCACAATTATGGTTAGGCGTAGGGGTTAGTGTTAGTGTTAAGGTTAGGGTTAAAGTGTGCAGTTAGGGTAAGGGTTAGGGTTTGAAATTAGGGTAGCATTCATTTTAGGGTTTGAAATTCAGGTTAGGTTTAGAAATTAGGATTACCAATAATTAGAAATTAAGGTTAGGTTTAGAGTTAGGGGTAGGGTTAGAGTGCAATTAGGGTTAGGGTTTGGGTTAGGTTTAGGTTTCGGATAGTGTTAGGGTTAGGATTAGGAGTAGAGTGAGGTGTTAGGATAAGGGTTAGTGTTAGGTTTACTGTTAGGGTTAGGGTTAAGTTTGGGATTAGGTTTAGAGTTCAATTAGGGTTAGGGTGCAATTAGGGTTAGGTTTGGGGTTAGGATTACAGTCAGGGTCAGGGTTAGGGTTATGGTAAGAGTTATAGGTTTGAGTTCATGTTATGGTTAGAGTTAGGGTCAAATTGCCATTAGGGTTAAGTTTATGATTAAGGTTAGAGCTCAATTATGGTTACAGTTAGGGTTATCATGAGGGTTAAAGAGCAATTAGGGTTAGGGTTAGGATTAGAGCTCAATTAGGGTTAGGGTGAGGGTATGAGTTAGGGTTGAAATTAGGGTTAGTGTTTGGGTTAGGGTTTTCAAATTAAGGTTAGGCTTAGAAATTAGGGTTAGAAATCATTAGAAATTAGGGTTAGGGTGCAATCAGGGTTATGCTTAATGTTAAGGTTGGGGTTAGGGTTAATGTTAGTAATTATGGTTAGTATTTGGGTTAGGGTTTGAAATTAGGGTTAGAGTTAGAAATTAGGTTTAGAAATCGTTAGAAATTAGGGTTAGGGTAATGGTTAGGACAATTAAGGTTAGAGTGTGGGTTATGGTTAGGGTTAGGTTTTAGGGTTAGGGTTAGAGCTCAATTAGAGTTAGGGCACCATTAGGGTTAGGGTTAAAGTGCAATTAGGGTCACGGCTAGGGT
Organism: Phascolarctos cinereus; assembly: GCF_003287225.1. Lineage (NCBI taxonomy): Eukaryota > Metazoa > Chordata > Mammalia > Diprotodontia > Phascolarctidae > Phascolarctos > Phascolarctos cinereus. The sequence goes on along the minus strand of NW_027556402.1, from coordinate 87,268,574 downwards.
TAGGGTTAGGATTAGGGTTAGAGTTAAAGGGTTAGGGTTAGAGTTAGGGTTAGGGTTAGGGTTAGGGCTCAATTAGGGTTAGGATTAGCGTTAATGTAAGAAATTATTGTTAGTGTTCTGGTTAGGGTTTTAAATTCGGGTTAGGTTTAGAAATTATAGGTTTGAAATCATTAGAAATTATGGTTAGGGTTATGGTTACGGTTAGGGGTATGGTTAGAGTGGAATTAGTGTTAGGGTGTGTGTTAGGGTTTGGGTTATGGTTAGGGTTAGGGTTTAGGATTAGGGTTAGGGTTAGGGCTATAGTGTGCAATTAGGGTTAGGGTTATGGTAAAGGTTAGGGTTAGGTTTAGGGTTAGGGTTAAAGTAAGGGTCAGAGTATTAATGCTAGGATTAGGGAGCCATCAGGATCAGGGTTAGGAGTAGGGGAATGGTTAGTGCAACTAGGGTTACGGTTAGGGTTAGGGTCAGGATTAGGGCTCAATTAGGGTTAGGGTTAGTGTTTGGTTTGGATTAGGGTTAGGGTTAGAGTTAGGGTTAGGGTTAAGGTTAGAGTTAGGGTTAGGGTTAGGGTTAGGATTAGGGTTAGGGTTAGAGAGCAATTAGGGTTTTTCTTAGGGTTATAGGTTTGAGTTTGAGTTAGGGTTAGTTTCAGGGTGCAATTAGGTTTAGGGCTAGGGTTAGAGTACATCTAGGGTCATGGCTAGGTTTAGGATAGCGTTAAGATTAGAGTGCAATTAGGTTAATGGTTAAGGTTAGTGTCAGTGTTATGGTTAGGCTGAGATCACAATTAGGGTAAAGTTATGGTTTGGGTTAGGTCTCAATTAAGGTTAGGGGTAGTTCATCCTTAGGGTTAGAGAACAATTAGGGTTAGGGTTATGGTTAGTGGTAGGGTTAGTGCAGTATTTGGGTTAGGGTTAGGGTTAAGTTTAGGGTTATAGGGGTAGGGTTAGGTATAGGGTTAGGGTTAGGGTGAGGGCTAGAGTGCAATTAGGGTTAAGGTTAGGTTTAGTGTTAGGGTTATAGTTAGGGCAAAATTAGGGTTAGGGTCAGATCACAGTTATGATTAGGATTAGGGTTAAGGTTAAAGTTAGAGTGCAATTAGGGTAAGGGTTAAGGTTAGTATTAGGGTTAGGGTTAGTGTTAGGGTTAGAACTCAATTAGGCTTAGTGTGAGGGTTATTGTTAGGGATATTGTCATAGCTATGGTTAGCTTTTGAGCGCTATTAGGGTTTGGCTTAGGGTTAGGGTTAGAATTAGTGTTAGTGTTAGGGTTAGGGATAGGGTTAGGTTTAGGTTTACAGCGCAATTAGAATTAGGGTTAGCTTTAGGGTCAGGGTTAGAGTTAGGTTTACAGCGCAATTAGAATTAGGGTAAGCTTTAGGGTCAGGGTTAGAGTTAGGGTTAAGATTGGGGTTAGAGCTCAATTAGGGTTAGGGGTAAGGTTAGAGTTAGGTTTAGAGCATAGTTAGGTTCAGGATTAGGGTTAGGGTTATGGTTAAGTTTAGGGTTATGAGTTTTGGTTTCTGGTTAGGGTTAGTGTTAGAGTGCAATTAAGGTTAGGGTTAGGGTTAGGGCAATTAGGGTTAGAGTTAGAGCACAAGTATTGTTAGGATTAGGGTTAGGGTTAAGGTTTTGCATTAGAAATTAGGGGTAGTTGGGTTAGGGTTTGTAATCAGGGTTACGGTTTGAAATTAGGGTTAGAAATCATTAGAAATTTGGGTTAAGTTCATGATTATGGTTAGGGGTATGGTTAGAGTGTAATTAAGTTTTGGGTTAGGATTAGGGTTAAGTTTAGGGGTATAGGTTGGGCTTAGTGACAGGGGAAGGATTAGGTTTAGTGTTAGGATTAGCATTAAGTTTTCGAGTTAGCCTTAGATCGCAATTAGGGTTAATGTTATGATTAGGGTTAGAGCTGAATAACGGTTAGGGTTAGGGTTATCATTAAGATTAGAGCTCAATTTGTCTTAGGATCAGTACGCAATTAGTGTCAAGGTTAGGATTAGCGTTAAGATTAGGGTTAGGGTTAGGCATAGGGCTAGGTTGAGGGTTATGGTTAGAGCTCAAGTAATATTAAGGTTAGAGTTAGAGTTATGGTTATGGTTATAGTTAGGGTTAGAGCACAATTAGTGTTAGGGTTAGGTTTAGGGTTAGGGTTATCTTTAGGGCTAGAATGCAATTGGGGTTAGGATTACAGCGCTATTAAGGTTAGGGTTAGCGTTAGGATTAAGAGTAGGGGTAGGGTTAGTGTTAGCATTGGGTTTAGGGTTATAGTGCACAATTAGGGTTAGGATTATCGTTAAGGTTAGGGTTAGTGTGCGAAATTAAGGTTAGTGTTTGGGTTAGTGTGTGAAATCTGGGTTAGGGTTAGAAATTAAGATTAGAAGTAATTTGAAATTATGGTTAGGGTTATGGTTAGGGATAGGGTTAGTGGCCAATTAGGGTTATGGTTAGGGTTAAGTTTAGGTTAATAGGGTTAGGGTTAGGGAGCAATTTGGGTTTGGGTTAGGCGTATGGGTAAGGTTAGCCCAATTAGGATTAGCATTAGGTTTAAGGTTAGACTTAGGGTTAGGGTGAGGGTGAGGGTTAGGGTTAGGGTGATGATGAGGGTTAGTGTTAGGTTTAGAGCACAGTTAGATCTAGTTTTAGGGTTAGTGTTCGAGTTAGGGTTAGGGTTAGGATTAGGGCTAGGGTTAGAGTGCAATTATGGTTAGGGTTAAGGTTAGGCATATTGGTAGGGTTAGCGCTACTAAAGTTAGGGTTAGCCTTAAACTTAGCATTAGGGTCAGGTTTAGGAACTCAATGAGGGTTAGGGTTAGAGAGCTATTTGGGTTAGGGTTAGAGTTGGCATTGGGGTTAGTAGTTATGGCTAAGTTTAGTGTTAGTGTTAGCGTTTGGGTTGGAGTTTGAAATTTGGGTTAGTGTTATGTCAGGGTTTCCATTTAGGGTTAGGGTTAGAAACTAGGATGAGAAATAATTAGATATTAGGATTAGGGTTAGGGTTACTGGTGCACAAGAAAAGTTAGGGTTAGGGTTATGATTATGGTTAGAGTTAAGTTTAGGGTTAGTAAGGTTTGCGTTAGGTTTAGGGTTAGTGTTAAGATTGGGGTTAGGGTTATGGTTAGGCTTAGGGTTAGGGTTAGGAAAATTAAGGTTGTTGTGGTTAGGGTTAGGGTTAGGTTTAAGTTTATGGTTAGGGTTAATATTAGGTTTAGGGTTAGGGTTAGGGAGAAATCTTTGATGATCACCCTTAATGGTAGTTCTTCCCTTTACTGATTATTTCAAATGTAATCTTTATATGTTTCATTTGTATGTAACTGTTTATATTATGTTTCCCTCGATAGATTTTGAGCTACTTGAAAGTAAGGACTGTCTTTTGCCTTTCTTCTAATCCCCAGAACTTAGCTTAATGCCTAGCATTTAGAATGTACTTATTGACTGACTGTTGTATGTATTCATCATTATCTTATTCAATTTAGTTCTTTAATAGCCTGTATCCCAAAATGAGCACTTAAATCAACTAATTAATCAGTAAGTGTTTATTAAGTGCCTACTATGTGCTAGGCAAGATCCCTACTTACAAGGAGCTTGTAGTCTAATGGCATAAGTCAACTAACACATATATAAATATATACAACACAAAAATGAAGGAATAAATACATATAAGTTAACTATAAGGTAGTTTTGGAGGGCAGGCACAAGCAGCTGTGGGATCAGGAAAAATTTCATATAAAAGACAGTGCTTGTACTATGTCTTAAAAAAGACAGTGATTTTATGTAACAGAAATAAGGATGGAGTGCATTTCAGGTATGGGAGCAGCCAAAAGGCATAGAGATGAGAGATGGAACGTGGGCCATGAGGAGTCACAGGAGAAGGTTTGGCTAGATTGTGGAGGACAGGACAGAGTGTAATATACAGAAGAAATTAAAGCTATCTATAGTCATATGAAAAATGCTATTAAATTAAATTAATTAGACAAATTAAATTAAACAAATTAAACACACCTATCTGACTGGTTAATATAACAAAAAAAAACAATAAAAGGAAAATGATACATGTTGGAGAAGATGTGGGAAAATTGGAACTGTGAATGCTCTTTGACAGCTGTACTAATACTAGGTCTGTATTCCAAAGATATCATAAAAAAAGGAAAAGGACCCACATGTACAAAGACATTATATAGCTGCTCTTTTTTTGGTGACCAAGAATTGGAAATTGAGGGGATGCCCATCAATTGGGGAATGGCTGAACAAGTTGTGTTATATGAATGTAATAGAATACCATTGTGCTATAAGAAATGATGAGCAGATGGACTTCAGAAAAATCTGGAAAGACTTGCATTAATTGATGCTGACTGAAGTGAACAGAGCCAGGAGGATATTGTAAATAGTAACAGCAGTATTGTGTGATAACTAACTTTGATAAACTTAGCTCTTCTCAGCAATACAATGATCTAAGACAATTCCAAAAGACTCATGATGGAAAATGCTATCCACATCCAGAGAAAGAACTATGGAGTCTGAGTGCAGATTAAAGCATACTATTTTCTCCTTTTTTCCCTTTCTCTTGGCTTTTCCTTTTTGTACTGATTATTCTTTCACAGCTTGAGTAATGTGGAAACATGTTTAGTATGATTGTAAATGTATAGCTTATATCAGATTACATGCCACGTTGGAGAGGTAAGAGAGAAGGGTGGGTAAAAATTTGGAAACAAAAATCTCATAGGTGGCACAGTACATAGAGCACCGGCCCTGGAGTCAGGAGGACCTGAGTTCAAATCCAGCATCAAACACTGTGTGACCCTAAGCAAGTCACTTAACCTCAATTGCCTTGCCAAAACCCAAAACAAAACAAAAGTGAATATTGAAAACTAAAAACAAATAAACACATAAATAAAATAAAATAAAAATAAAAGGAAAAGGAGAAGAATATCCAACAAGGCTGGAAAGATCACTTAGGGACAATATTTGAAGGGTTTTAAAAACTAAAAAGAGTTTATAATTTATCTTGGAATAAACAGAAAATCCCTAGAGTTGTTTGATTTACACAGTCAGATTTGTGCTCTGGGAAATTTGTTTTGCTAGCAATATGTAGGATGGATAGCATGGTGAGATACTTGAGACAGGGAGATCAGTTAGACGAGTTAGAAGGTTTCATTAAGAAAGATGATGAGGGCATAAACTACTGTGAATGGAAAAAAAGGGTTACTTGCAAGAGATGTTGAAGAGGTAGAAACAGCAAGATTTAGCAACTGGTTGAGTATTTGGAATTAGAGAGAGGAAGGATATAGAATAATGCCACAATCTGATCAGCTTGAAAGACTGAAAGGATAATGGTGCCTTTGACAGGAATAGAGAAGTTTGTAAGAGAAGGGTTTTTTTATGGGTTTTTTTTGAGAGAGGGGAAGATAATTAGTTCAATTCTGAATATGTTGCATTTGAGATGTCTTTGGTACATCCATTTGTACCATTGTACATTCAATGGGCAATTGATGATGTGAGTCTGAACCTCAAGAAAGAGGCTAGGGCTGTATAAATACAATTATGCTAGTATGTACATCTATCTATCTATCTATGTATATGTATATATCTATATATCTATCTGTATCTATCTATATATCTAATATCTACAAATCATCTATGTATCCATTATCCACCCATCTATCATCCATCTATATGTAATTTGCATAAGGATGATAACTAAATCCGTGGGAGCTAATGAGGTTTTTGAGAAAAAGTTTAATGGAAGAAGGCCTAAAATAGAATCTTGGGGAAGCCAAGTCATGGAGTGTGATGTGGATGATGAGCCAGCAAAAGAGTTGAGGAGTGGTCTGAAAGATTGGGAGAGAACTGAGAGAGAGTAGTATCACAAAAACTCAGAGAAAGCAGAGCCAACACTGCCAAATATGGCAAATGAATAGAGATGGATAAGGACTGATGAAATCAGTGTAAACTATTTTATTGGATAGTCCCTTCCCATTCCTTATCTTCCCCCTTCAGCCCCTTCCTGTCCAGATCCCATTATAGTCACTAGATGGCTCACACTACTTGTGTGAAATGGGAGTTGCCAACTCTCTTCATTCTATTGAGTCTGAGGCTTTGCCATTTGTTTTGCCCCTGACTCCTAAGCTTTATCACATGCATTGCCTTCCAGAACCTCAGCTATGACTAAATATGAAAAATGAATAGAATAGACAAAATGTTTATCCAACCAGTTGATCATATGCCATCCTTAATTGTTTGCACAAATGTTCTTGACTAGTACAATTTGCAATTAATGAGATAAAGCATGAAGTAAAATAGGGGACCATGAATAATTATAATTCTCCTGAAATTGTTCTTTCCCCACTGGGGAAATAGATATTAGGAAAGAAAAGATCATAAATAAGAATTAAGTTTTACTTCTTTAAGAAAGATCTTTTCAAAAATTCAGTGGTTTCTTTTTCAATTTAAATGATATCTTCTTCCTTCAAAAATTTTTGTCTGAAAAAATTTTTTTCTTTTTGGAGTAGGCTGTAAGAAAGAGAGCCTCTACAGTCCAGAAGATATACTATAACTATGATTTTAAATGCCTTCTAGTCAACAAAACCTCCAACAGGAGTTTGAATAATTCAGGTAACAATGCCTCATCAATCAGGATGAAGTATTAGAAAAAAAACTCCTATAACACTGGTATCATCTATCTTGTTTGAATGAATCTGTTATTATCATTTGTATATATGTTGTTTTCCCATCTGCAGAACATAAGCTCCTTGAAAGCAGGGACTGTGTTGTTCTTTTTTTGTTTGTTTTTGTTTTTGGTCACCTCGGTATCTGTGACATCATTTTTCATAAAGTAGATGTTTAATAAATACTTTTTTAATTGAACTATTCCAAGTTATATCCTGTTGGAATCTTTTTGAAGCTTGACAATGACAGGATTGTAAGAGGTTAAAAAGAAGCATAAGAAACGACCCTTGCCTATAAGGGACTTTAAATCATTCTGGGAAAGCAAAGAATTAAAAATGTGCCTCAAAATTAATTGAGAATTATACCTTTTTTTAAAAGCAAGTATATAAAGGCATATCTAAATGGAGTTGTTACTGCTAAAGCAATCATCTTGAAAGACTATGCCCTCATTCTAATGATATTCAAAGAAAAGAGGGTGATTTTACGAACCAAATAAATATCATCTTTAAAAGTATCCACGTTAAGAGGGTAGGCATATTCTACTAATGCTGATGCTGTCAAATTATTTTGGGGAGATCATCTATTGCAGATTTATTCAGAATGTCTAAATGGGAGGCTGCTAGATAGCCCAGTGGGTAGAACATTGGATCTGGAGTCAGGAAAACCTGATTTAAATCTTACCTCAGGCACTAGTTGAGTGACCTTATGCAAATCACTTAGCTTCTGCTGCCTCACTTAAGTTTGTCATGATGATAAAATTAAATATTTGTAAAGCACTTTGCAAACCTTCAAGAGCCATATAAATTTTAACTATTACTATTATTAATAAATGTCATTAAAGGTGAAATGCCTTTATGATTGAGAGCAACTTTTGGTGATTTCAAATGGACAAAAATTCATTTGGCATTCTGTCTGGGAAATAAGGTGCATGGTCAGCTTGGAAAATATAAAAAATATTAGGCCTAGATAAAGTGTGATTTTTGAGGTCTTGAGACTGACGTTTAGTTTGGTGTCTTGAATAAATCTGCTTGACTGAAGGACACTTTTGCGAGGTTCTGAAGATTCTCAAAAGTGTTTTTAGAAATATTAGAGTAGGCAGAAATAAGTGCTTTTCTTGTTAAGGAAAAAATTCATTTGGCTCAAAAACTTTTGTATTTTAAAATATCAATCTCATTTCTTTAAATGGTGAGAAAGAGGGAAAAATCATTAGTACTTCCAGTACAAGCAAATGACATATATCTTATCAATACTGACTATAATTTAAAAAAAGTGTTTGAATAGATGATCAAAGAAGATGTGGGCAACTTGAGTGAAATTCAACTGGAGCATTTGCCTTGTGTCAGACCTTGAGCTAGGTGCTAGATGGTTTACAACAGACAAAACAAAAGAATCTCTGCTTCAAAACACTGACATTCTGCAGGAGTGAGCTAACTTGGACATAAATCAATCAAATATCAAGTACATACTATGAAAATATAAAGGGAGAGGCAGCAAAGTGTAGTGGAGAGAGAATCAGTAAGACCTGGATTTGAGTTCAGCCTTTGAGGCATATTAGTCCATGAAAATGGGCAAGTCTCAATCCTTTAATGTCCCATGCAACTTTCTAAGCCTTAAAGTTGCAGAGCAGGTCCTGAGTGTCCTTGTTAGGGAGAATTTCCTAACCAGGGAATTACCTACACAGTGAAATCACAAATCTGGACCAAACCAAACCAAAGCAAAGCCCCAAACAATGGCCCTAACTGCCAGAGTTCCTCAGTCCATTCATTAGGTTCATATTTAACTACTAAAGGGACCCTTTGTCCCTGGTTTCAATCCAGTCAAACTACACTTACCTGTGAGTCTATTAAAGTTTCTAATCAGGTTTTACAAGCCAGACTTCGAGAATCCCAATTTAATTTTTAAGAGATGGGGACTATTTAACTAGTTGTGGGGGTTAGTGGTTGGGAGTAGGGGTGGGGGTGAAGGAGGAGGTCATGAAATCTTGTGTGTTCCAAAACAATTTCTTGTTTCAGAGTTGGATTTTTATATTTAGCTTAAACTGTAAAGGTGTAGTTTATATGAATATAGAACTTTTTTTCTTAAAAGGTAACAACCTTAAAAAAACCTGAGCATTCTTTTGATTTCAGAACTCAGCAAAACTAGGGCAAAATTTGTATAGGGCTATTTTTAGTTAGACACAGTCTTTCTTGTATTTGCCTGTAATTATAGCAATAAAACTTGGGTCTCAGTCTCTGTTGACAGGTATATAGGATTGATATCAATTAACTGCTGAGTAGAATACATTTTTCATGTCTTGGTCTATTTCATTCTTCCCTGGGAGTATGCAAATTCCATCTAAGAGAGTCCAATAATAGTTAAAGCAGTCAAGGAAGGAGAAATATGGCTGTGGTTGATGGCATTAAGCTTTGGATGTCATTTAACTGTTAACAGATGTTTATCATGTGATGTCATATAGACTCAAAAAAGATTACATGGTTTTGATTTGGAAGAACTGATAAATTAATGAATGGAGGAGCTCTAATGGGGTTTTAAAATAGAATCCAGCAAATCAAGCTTGTAAAATCTGACTGGAAACTTGAACAGACTCAGATGTAAGTGTTGTGTGATTGGATTGACATTTGGGGGACACAGTACCTAGAATAGTTAAATGGCAACCTGATAAGTAGACAGATGGAGCTCTCGGGGATGGTGGAACTGTTTGGTGAGGGGCCCAGCAATTGTAATTAGTTCAAATTTATTTATTCTTTTCAGTAATGACCTAGAAGACATAGTGAAAAACCCATGAGTTAATTAAATTGAGTGTTGTATGTATTGGGGCACATGGAGGATTAATATAAAGGATCCTAGGTAACTTGTAAAAATGGTAGGAAGGTATCAAAGTGAGAATTTACCTGGGAAAAGGCAAGGTATATCTTCAAAGAATAACAGTTCTGAAAAGAAATATTTAACTGAGAGAAAACTGTTGGGAAACTGGATGACCAAAAGAAATTAAGTATGGAAGTAAATAGAAATTGAGAGAGAGTCTGCCCAAGGGGTCAGTGTGATGAATATTAGTCTGCAGCAGAGGGAGGCTAATCCTACTTTATGCAACTCTAGTGAGAATTCTTTTAGAAGCTCTAATCACAAAAAAGGGAGAAATATGATACTATCTGTTGGATATAAGAAAAATAATAGGAGAGACTAAAGCACTGTAATAGCAGAAATATGAAATGCTGAATATGTGCAGCATGGTTGAGTGATGCCAAAGATCCAGAGTAGAATGATATGGTGCTGCAAATATTTAAAACACAGGGACAAGCAAAGAGACAGACTGTCTAGGCTATAGCAAGTGACAATAAGATATAATTAAGGTGGCAGATATTGGAGCTGGGTTTGAAGAAAACTATAGGACAGTTTGAATTTGGTTTTTCAGTGGGGAGGAAGGTAGAAGACAGGCTCTCCTCTGCTTTGCCCTCCCTTCTCATCTCCCTACCTTCCCTCTCCCTCTGTTGTGCATACATTAACATTAAGTTAGGGCAATAGAAAGGGAGAGAGAGAAATAGAAGAACTCACACAGTAAATGATGTCTTTCAATATATTTTGTGACTAGATGGACATATACTTAAGCATTTTCTAAAAATCTAGACAGATTGGAAACCTTCTATGCCTTTGTATGAAGTTTTCATTAGTGGCTGTTCCTACTCTTCCCCATAAAACAATATCTTCTAGTGGCTAATCATGTGAGGAAAATTCTTTCAAGATTCACTAGTCTGTTCCTTGCATACTGAGTTCATGGCCAAGCCCCTATAGATGTCAATAAGCATTGATATTTTGATGTGCAAAAAAGAAGAAAGAGGATTCTACATGAAACTGTGAACTGTTGCAAGTGGCTTTTTATAAAAAGTGTATATTAAATTTAACATGATCTTAACAAAATTGCCTCACTTCTCTCTCTTTCTGAACATTTTTTCTGTCTTTTGTAGATTTTTAAAGAATATTTCATGGATGTTCTTTTTTTTTTTAAATTTCTGCTACCTTTTCTGACCCATTCATAGTTTAAGAAACTAAAAATCTCATACTTTCTCCATCACAAGTGGGCTCCAATTCTGGATGTAACAGTATATCTTGTTGTTTCCTGGTTTCTCATACTATTTGATTGGTCTCTCTGTCCATCTTTTTCCCCTTCCTCTTTATCTTTCTGCCTTTCCTCTTCCCTATATTCCCTGCTCTGTTATCTTGGACTCTTCTTTCTCCTTCACCCTTACAACCCATCACTTGCCATGTCTATCAATTCTACTTACACAATATATCTAACATCCATCCTCTTTTCTCAGATCACAAAGCCACTATTCTAGTTCAGGCCCTCATCATCTCTTGCTGGATTATTGTAATAGGACCCTAGTGTATCTCTCAGCCTCGAGTTTCTTTCTTTTTCATTGCATTCTCTACACAGGTATGTAGCTGCCAAATTGAAGTTCCTTGAGTACAGTTCTGACCATATCAAGAAACCACATCAGTTCTCTGTTGTCTCTGAGATAGATTAAAAATTCACTCTATTTGATTATTCTCTCTTCCAGCCAGACCAGTTTCCTTGTGCTTCCCTGAGAATGAAAATCTGTTCTCTGTCTTTTGGACAGGTTGTCCCTTATGCTTGAATATGCTCATTAGTCAGTTCTATCTCCTAGAACCCATAACTTCTTTCAAAGCTCAGCTCAGATGCCACTGCCTACAGGAAGCCTGTTTTGGTCCTCCAAACTGCTAGTGTCCTCTTAGAAATTAGCTTGAAAACATTTTAATTTTGCATATCCCAATATAAGTTTGTTATGAGCAAGAATGATTTCATTTCTTGCTATATACCCATTACCTAGTACAGAGACTATCACATACAAAGTGCTTAATAAATGCAGATTATCAAATAATAAGTTGACTCTTCAATAGAACATTTTTTCCCTAATAGTAGAACTCAGAGGAAGCCTAAGGTGGATATTAATTATATAGATGATGCTCAATGAATACAAGTTAGTTGTTAGATTAATTCAAGTTGAATTTAATAAAATTCATTAGCTTGGAATTCTGTACACTAAAAAGTTCTGACCTTCTAACTGGATGAATTATTTATGAGAAGATACCATATATTTAGATGTAGGAAAACAATCCATTTTTTATATTTTCTTGATCACCCATAGATCTTGTGAGTATCTTTGACTGTTCTATAACTAAAAGATAATATATGACCATAAATTACTTTTGAGAAAATCAGGGCCATAGTCAGAATCATGAATGTATCCCTCAAACTCAAAGCATCAGATTGTGGAAAACTTGCATTAGCCCCTTCACATTTTTATTTTTAATACAAGCATTTCCAAGGAGTACTCAAATATGTAATATTGAAAGGTAACAATGTTACATATATATATATACATACATATATATAATATTTCATATTTTCACACAGCTTACAAAGAAATTTACTCACAGTATTCTCAGGTAGCACAGACATTGAACCCCATTTTACAGATAAGAACACTGAATCTTGTAGAATTCAAAGCACTTGCCCAAGGCCAAATGGAAAAATCTAGGATTGAACCTATTACTCTCTTAGAAGTACTGAAGGAAGTTAACTGTAGAAATTGTATTGGCATCTTATTGTACTACGGTAAAGACTTTTATTTGTCTTGACTGGTAATATGTTCCATAATGCACACATTGCAAAAAATGTTATTTTGTCATTTGTCTCAAATAAAAAAGACCAGAGACTCACACCCAGGAGAGCTAGTTATGGGAGATGATGCAATATATAATAGCTCCTGTCAGGAAAGAAGTAAATTCAATACATGACTGGAATGATTTTCATGCTCAAAGTAAAACACACAGTTGTGAATTTCATACTCTATTATGCCAATATTTCATGTGTGAAATATTGCATTTCATGGAGTTATTAAATCTACTCCAGCAAAATGATGTTGTCTTTAGATGAAGGGTGATTCCACAAATTCATCAGCTTTCTTCAAAATATGTCATTAAGCAGCTTCTCTCAAAACTTCAGTAATTTCACAAAATGGAAACAATGGGCAGAGACTGTGGTGGTTGTCATCACTGTATCCCCAGCACCCTGTACAGTAGGTGCTCAATAAATATTGGTCCACTTTAACGCTATTTCTCTATGATCAATGTGTTAATTTTCCATAGTCAATTGTGATCAAGATATTTGGGATTTAACTTTGTTGCATCTTTTAAAAAAAATTAGATTTGTGATTCTGTCAATGTAGGGAGCTAGCTCCCTGTGAGGAACTCCTTTTAACAAGGCTATGACTTATAAGTTTCAAGAATTATTTGGGGGTAGGTTAAGTGACTTGTTGAGGGTTACACAAATACTTTATGTCATAAGTGGGACTTGAACCCTGGTCTTCCTTACTTTGAGGCCACATCTCCTTCATCTGCCATATTGTAAAATTCTAATCAGCTGCTCTGCTTATTTTTGTCTCCAAGAACATCATGCCTTTCCCAGAATAAATTTATAATCTGAAATCTCACCATCATGGAGACTGATTAAGCTTTAATACTCAATACCTCCTTGGCTACCTCATCTACCTCTCCCTTCTGATTGGAGGGCAGGACAATAAGCCCTTCTGAAAGCTTTCCTTTATAAAGAGCTTTTAATTTCCCATTTAACTTCATTTCCCATTAGCTGTTCTCTGGGGGCCTCCCTGACTTTTTAGCTTTTTTATTTTGTATATTGTCTTTCCCCATTAGATTATAATTTCTTTGAGGACAGAGGCTATCTTTCTTTGTATTCCTAACCCTTGTAATAGTGCATTGCATATTGTTGACACTTATTAAATATTTATTGACTATTGACCAATGAGAGTGAAATGGTCCCAATTAGATATTTCTGAGTCCCTACCAACTCCAGAAGTATTAAGTTTGGAATTGGAATTCCTAAGTGTTAGTCTGAACTCTGCACCTATCTGCTACATGTCTTTACTTTCCCTCAATTTTCTTATCTGTGAAAAGGTACTTGGAATAGATGATCTTTAAGGTCCTTTCCACCTCCAAATTCTAAAAGAGTGAGTTACAGGCGGAAACCAATTTGGAATTAAGACATTTTGATAATCCCCAGGGACAAAATGGCTCCTAGGTACAATTGAAGACAGATTATTCTTACACCAAAATCATGTGACCATGTGGTATAAACATGAGTTGGGCACTTGGAGGTCAATCCCAGGTTAGTTAAAACTATTTATTGTTCTTAGTGAATACTTGGTCTAACTTCACTCTAGGGTGGATCATAGATAGACCCATAGATCTAGGGCAGGAAGTGTCATCTAGTCCAATCCTTTCATTTTACAGATATAGAAACTGAGACCCATGGAAGCTAACTGACTTGTCAAATGTCATACAGGTGGAAAATGAAAAGACTAGATTCAAACTCAGGTCCCATCGTTTCAAATTCATCACTTGCTCTTCTACTCAGATTGCCTTGGGTAAATTCAGATGTGAATTATGCTGAATTGTGTCTTTCTGGATTATTGATAGTTTTCAAAAGTCATGCAGAAGAAGAATCATTAGCATGGGGGGGCTGTTTTATTCATGAAGTTTTATCTATAGATAACAGGTGGGCATCTAATCATAATTTACCAAAAGCACTTCTATTTATCTTACGTGATTTAAATCAATTTTGTTAACTAGATTTCACCTTTGGGGAGAAAACATGTACTGATGGCAATCTGGTGAGGAAGCCAAGATAAGTAAGATGTTTTAGATAACTTTCCAAATAGTGGAAAGAAGCTAAAATATTTACACTATCTAAAGGTAAGTTGCCAATTTTCCAAGGGTACCTTACCTTATGAAAACTCTGTATTCAAGACACCAAATATGTGAAACTGGATCAATGATATGATACAGATTCATGGTATAGTGACTTCATGGTATAACAAATGCTGCTACATCAAAACTTTGAAAAGCTACAGGGAGGGAAAAAAAGACTCAGAAAATATTATGCTATAGAATAGTGAAAGCAGTGTTAAACTCAGAAAGCAAAGAAAGGGCATTAACAACTGTCCAGTGCTTTAGGCCCCTGATCATAGGTGTGATTCCACAGCCTAAGATTCTATACAAAGAGTTAGTTAGTCAGTCAATCAATCATCATTTATTAAGTGCCAATGTGCCAGCTATTGGGAACACAAAGACAGTAACATAACAGTCTCAGTGTTCAAGGAGCTCACAATATATGAAAGAGATACATGTGCATATAAGTATATACATTCTCTGTAAAAATAAATACAAGATAACTTTGAGGAGGAAGGCAACAACAACTGGGTTGAGAGAAATCAGGAAAGACTTTGAAAAGTTCTTGAGCTGAGAAAAGAATTAGGGATTCTAAAAAGTAAGCTAAGTAGGAAGTACATTCTGGGCAATCTTTGTGCAATCTTTGCAAAGGTATGGAGATGGGAAACAGTGTTCTCCATGTGAGGAACAGATAGATTGTAGAGTTAATAAAGGGAGGTTAATATAATGAAACTGAAAAAGTAAGTTGAAGTAAGGATAAATGCTAAGCAGACAAATTCATATTTGACTATAGAGGCAGTGAGAAGCCATCTGAGTTTATTGAGCAGGGGAGTGACATGGTCAGTTCTATGCTTTAAGAAAATTACTTCGGTGGCTGTGCAGAGGGTGGGTTAAAGAGTAAGAGACAGTGCAGAGAAAATTATTAGGAGGCTACTGCAATAATTCAGGTGGAAGGTGATGAAGTTTGAGGAAAAAAGGTTCATAACTATGTAGGTAGACAGAAGGAATGGATGCAAAATACAGTTTGGAGGTAAAATCAATAAGACTTGGCAACTGAGTCATCACAAGAGGATGTTCAGTTTCTTTTAAAAGGAATTCTAATGACACAAACAGTACAGATTAAGAAATAGGGGAAGAATAATATAAAGAGACTATTGTAGATGAACAGAGAACTCCTCAGACAACTTGGATTTTAAAAGAACATCTAAAGAAGATGAAAGGTAGTGGAACCAAAGATGTATAATGGAAGATTTTTTTAAACCATGGGTTTGTTCTTCGATAATTGTTTCTGGACCCCTCAAAATTCATGGTGAGTTAATTTTGACAAGGAATCTTGAGAACTTCAAATGAAGCTTTTTTTAAAGCTAGTTTTGGGACAAGTGGGAAACCAAAGAAGGGATAGGGCCACAGCTCAAGACAGATTGGATGTTGATATGAGGGAAAAGGCAAAACTACTCCATTTGCTGATTTTTTTCTTTAAAGGAAAATGATCTTCTAATTGGAAAGGATAGAACACAATCTTTTGGGATATACATATATAGCCCTTTCTCCCTCCTCCCCCCATTTTAAGAGTGTAGTATCATTAAAGGTATGGCTTATGAGAATTTAAAATGACAAGGGTCGATCACTAAAAAACAGTATGCCTTCATCAAGAACATTTCTGACTAACCTATTATCTTTTTGTCATAGACTGGTAGTTCAGGGAAATGTTTCATATTTTTATCTAGATTTTTTACAAATCATTTGGTGAAACCACCTCCCATGACATCTTTGTGAATTAAATGGGGAAATGTGGGCTGGATGCAGTTCAGAGGATTTAGAACTACTTGAATCACCAAACTCAAAAGTTTAGTGATTGGTGGATTGATGACAATTTGAAAGGAAGTCTCTAATAAAGAAGCTCAGCCTTCTGTCATTTGCCTTGGGCTGCTTCAAATTTAATTGGTCACATTCACTTTGCATATATGGTCTTATGAAATATGCACATGATTTAAAATTAAGAGGGATGTTTAACACATTGGATGGTAGAAGCATGATCCAAATGGTGTTTCTAGGCTGGACAGAGATATTGATCTCACCAGGGCTAGCAAAATTCCTGTGTGTTGCCAGAACAAGATTAAAATGATTGGGGAATGTTTAAAATAAATAAAAAGAAAATGAAATGCAGAAAATGTTAATTTGTGGTATTCTAAATTAATATGTGGCCCACAGGGACCCATTTCTATTTGAGTTTGATAATGCTGGGCTAGGTCATTTGCCAAATCAAATGAAGTGAAACTCTTTGGAATTAATTTGTAATCCTTTATCTGGATTCAAAAAGCAAACTCTCCAAATACCATAGGAGGAAGGAGTAGATGTCAAATAGTCCTGTGTAAATGATCTGGAGGTCTGAAATGTCAACAGTGACACATGGCAGCCTGAAAAGCTAAAAATAGCCTAGGTTGCTACAAAAGAGGAATAATGCACTGAATGAAGGATATTCTCTAAACATATTCTGCCCTGTTTACATCACACTTAGAATACTATGTGTCAGTTATGGTTAAATTTTCAAGGTAAGCATTTACACTTTAGAAATTGGAAAATAGTACAAATTTATGCTTGATTTATTATTCAGTTGATTGCTAGACTTAAGAAAATGATGGAGAAAATGTTAATCATGCAGATTAAATTGAAAAGTGGGTTGTGCAACTTTTTTTTTTCTTCAGAGATGTTCAAATGTTGTTGAACATTTACCGGAATAGTGATTACTGTAAACCATGCCATAAATGGAAAGTCCTGTTAGATCTGGAAAAGAGAATACTGGATAAGCTTAATAGCATTTGAACTATTTGAAGGGCTGTTATGTAGAAGAGGCATTGTTCTTTTTATATTTGGTGCCAGTGACCAGAACTAGGAACTAAATGGAATTCGTAGAACTAGGAACTAAGTGGAATTCATAGAGAGGCAGGTTTCAGTTTGACTGGCACCCTCAACTCTCCCCTCTTCCCTTGCTCCCTCATTACCACATACATACTTTTCTCCTGATTTTTATGTGTTATTTCTCCAAATTAATATGAAATCTCATTGACGAAAGGAGCTATTTTTTGTTGCTTATAGTTGTATTCCCAGCACTCCCAACAGTGCTTGGAACATAGTAAAAGCTTTAAAAATGTTTCTTGTTGAATTGGTGTGAAGAAAAAAAACTGTAAGAAAATCTATTAAAAAAAAAGAAGAGTTAACTTCTACAGAACGGGAGTTTTTCCTGAACTGCGGGTTTATAAGAAAAAGCTAAATTATCTCTTTTCTACAGTAGGAACATAGATTTAGAGCTGGGAGACAACTTAGAGGTCATCCACCTCAATCCCATTGTTTTACAGATAAGGAAGCAAGGTCTGCATCCTGAACCTACTGACTGTGTAACCCTGAAAGTCACCCACTCCTCTGGATGTCATCACTGCTCTCCAGAATTTCCTCATTCTGCTATGTCAAATTAATTCTGTAAGTTACCTGTGTTCAGCCCCCCCCTTACCCCTGGGCTCCTCTATCCCTCTGATTGGAGAGGTTGGAGGGTAGACAATAGTGAAGTCCTCCTAGATATTTCATTTTTAAGAAGGGTTCCCAGGGCAGACATCTCATCATCTTCCACATGGCTGCAGTCCCCTGGATTTCATCATACCTTTGTGCTGTGTATTTTCTCCCATTTACCCAACCTCCACACCTTTCTAGGTTCTTGTGTGTGTGTGTGTGTGTGTGTGTGTGTGTGTGTGTGTGTGTGTGTGCTGTCTTCTCACATTATATTATGAGCTTTTTGAGGGCAGGAACTATCTTTTTGTATTTCTTTGTCTCCCTAGCACTTAGCACAGTACCTGGCACATAAAAGGTAATTAATGCATACTTAATAACTGACTAATTAACAACATGTCAATACCCCAGGCAACTCTCCAAAACTCTTAAGTTTTACAGTAGGTACTAAGTTGCATTGGTAGGAGTTCCCTTACTGGGATTCCCTATGTCAATGGGGTCATGGATCTAGGTCTATTCCCCACAAAAATGATTAAACATAAAAAGGGAAATTACATCCTAAAATTTCCCATTGATTAGGGCACTCCTTTTATCAAGTACCTTCCAACTGCTGTCTAAAGTAGTCACAGGCCCATATGGCCCTCAACACTTATGAAAGCTGCCTGATTAAATGTAATTGGGAAATAGTTAACAAAATAAATTTAAAAGAATGACAAAACACACATAAAGTACAATAACACATGTTAATATTTGGTTTTCTAAGTCAATAAGTGCCCACAGAGTTCTTATGTACATATGATTTACTAGTTCTCTTTCTTTTTGAGTTTGACTCTATTGGCTTCCAGAATAAAGTCTGGTATTTCTTTTCTCTGTAATCTAGCCTCACCCTACCTTTCTTATCTCAGCTCTCAGTCTTTCCGGTAATGGACCCTTTACTACAACAGGGTTGATCACCTAACTACAAGACTTAGTAATATTATTTGCCTGTCTAGAATATATTACTTCTCTGTTGTTTCTTTTTTTTAAATTATGTGAAAACATTTTTTTAAAACATGTGTTTTTAAAACTTTGAGCTCCAAATTTTCTCCCTTCTTCCCTCCCCACCCACCCTCACTGAAAAGGCAAGCAACTCAATATAGGTTGTACATGTGCAGTTATGCAAAACACTTCCCTAGTAGACATGTTGTGAAAAACTAACTCTATTTCCCTTAACCCTATCCTGCCCTCCCATCTATTCTATTCTTTCTTTTGACCCTGTCCCTCCTCAGAAGTATTTACTTCTTATTACCCCCTTTCCCAATCTGCCCTCCTCTCTATCACGCCCCTGCTCTCTTGTCCCCTTCTCCCCCGATTTTCCTGTAGGGTAAGGCAGATTTCCATAACCAATTGAATGTGTATGTCAATTGAATGTGTATGTTATTCCCTCCTTAAGCCAAATCCTATAAGAATAAGATTCCTTCATTCTGTCTCACCTTCCCCTGTTTCCACTCCACTGTGAGAGACTTTTCTTTTCTGTTTTTTTTTGTGAGATAATTTACCCCATTCTACCTCTCCCTTTCATCTCCGAGTATCATCCTCTCTCATCCCTTAATTTTATTCTCCAGATACGACCCCTTAATCTTCAACTCACCCTGTGCCCTTTGTCTGTCTCCCTATCTATATATACATACCTACAATTTTTTTTCCTTCAACTACCCTAATACTGACAAAGTTCTCATGAGTTACACATATCATCTTTCCATGCAGGAATGTAAACAGTTCAATCTTAATAAGTCTCTTATGATTTCTCTTTCCTGTTTACCTCTTCATGTTCTACTGGAGTCCTGTATTTGAAAGTCAAATTTTCTGTTTAGCTCTGGTCTTTTCATCAGGAATGCTTGAAAATCCTCTATTTCACTGAATGAGCATTTTTTCCCCTGAAGGATTATACTCAGTTTTGCTGGGTAGGTGATTCTTGGTTGTAATCCTATCTCCTTTGCCCTCCAGAATATTATATTCCATGCTCTGCGATCCTTTAATGTAGAAGCTGCTAAATCTTGTGTTATCCTGATTGTGTTTCCACAGTACTTGAATTGTTTCCTTCTGGCAGCTTGTAATATTTTCTCCTTGACCTGGGAGCTCTGGAATTTGGCTATAATATTCCTAGGAGTTTTTCTTTGGGGATCTCTTTCAGGAGGAGATCTATGGATTCTTCCAATTTCTATTTTGCCCTCTGGTTCTACTACATCAGGGCAGTTTTCCTGATAATTTCTTGAAAGATGATGTCTAGGCTCTTTTTTTGATCATGGCTTTCAGATAGTCCAATAATTTTTAAATTCTCTCTCCTGGATATATTTTCAAGGTCAGTTGTTTTTCCAATGAGATATTTCACATTCTCTTCTATTTTTTCATTCTTTTGGATTTGTTTTACAGTGTCTTGATTTCTCATAAAGTCACTCTCTTCCAATTGATCTATCCTAATTTTTAAGGAAGTATTTTCTTTAGTAATCTTTTGGACTTCCTTTTCCATTTGGCCAATTTTTCTTTTTAGGGCATTTTTCCCCCTCTCATTGGCTTTTTGAACCCCTTTTGCCATTTGGGTTAGGGTATTTTTTAAGGTGTTATTTTCTTCAGTATTTTTTTGGGTCTCCTTTAGCAAGCTGTTGACTTGTTTTTCATGATTTTCTTGCATCACTCTCATTTGTCTTCCCAGTTTTTCCTCTACTTCCCTTACTTGCTTCTGAAAATCCCTTTTGAGCTCTTCCAAGGCCTGGGATGGATTCATATTTTTCTTGGAGGCTTTGGATGTAGGAGCTTTGACTTTATTGTCTTCTTCTGGTTGTATATTTTGATCTTCTTTGTCATCAAAGTAAGATGATATAGTCTGACTCTTTTTGCACTGCTTGCTCATGATCCCAGCCAATTACTTGAGCTTTAAACTCTTTGTTAAGGTAAGAGTCTGCTTCCAATGTGGAGAGTGTACTGTCCCAAGCTTCAGGAGTCTGTACAGCTGTTTTCAGAGATACTTGTAGGGACCTGTACATTTTCAGTTCTTCCAAGGTGGTATGATAAGGGGTGAGGTGTTTATTTCTTTCCTGGACTATGACCACAAGTATTCCTTTCTGTCATGTAACTGTGAGGAGGGGTTCCTCTGTACAGCCACTCCAAGTTCTACCACGCCAGCGCTCCTCCTCACCCCCAGCACAGCCGCCCAGAACTGTGACCGAGATCCACACCTGGGCAAAGCAAGAGATTCCTGCCTCAGCACTGGCAAACAGATCCCTGCAGTCTGTCTCTGATCAGCCACTGGATTCCCCCTTGGTCTGTGGGCCAGAAGCTCAGGAAGCAGCTGCGCCCCACTCCCTGCCAGGGGTCCTCTCTGACCACCGACAGAAACAGACTTTTCCCACTGACCTTCTAAATTGTCTTTGGCATTCGTGCATTGAGGAGTCTGGAAATCTCCACAGCTGCCCGAGAATCAGTCCTCTGAGGCCTGCTTCAGGTTAACTGCGGCCTGGATGCCCACGCCGTGCTGTGCTCCCAGCCCAGCACAATACAGCTTTCTGATTAATCATCCAGGTTGTCTTGGGCTGGAAGTTTGTTTCACTCTGTCTTTTTGTGGGTTCTGCTGCTTCAGAATTTGTTTAGAGACATTTTTTATGAGTATTTGGAGGGGTTTGGGGGAGAGCTCAAGCAAGTCACTGCTTTCATTCCACCATCTTGGCTCTGCCCCAACCTGTTCTGTTTCTTTACATCCTATCAATTCGTTAGAATGTAGCTTGAGTTCCAAATCTTCCATAAGGTCTTCTTGAACTACAGAAGGCCATATTGATCTCCCTCTACTATTAACTGTCACAGAATGTCTTTATCTAAGCCATTTTTAATACTATTATATAACTGTTCCTTGTAAGCGTGTCCTCAGAGAGAACTGCTACAAAGACATGGTGGGGTGAAGGGTACTTATTCCCTAGGAAGGCATTTTTCTCCTCTGCTGCAACTGCCATCCTCAAGGTCTTTTGCCGCTGCCACCTCTCATGATGATTACTTGCCACCAAGGTCATTACCAACCCCTCAAGGAGGAACCTATCACCAGTTTTTCCCTCTCCTTCCATTACTTATTTATACAGATTGTCCTCAGGATAACCACTCATTTTCCACTTCAAATGAATGTGTTCTAGGCACCAGAATTCCTACTTACAGGGCTGACTAAACTCTAAGTTCCTAAAGGACTGAAACCACATCTTAGTCTTAAACTTCCCCTTTACATCCCTCTTTGTCACCTCCTCCATAAGTACACAGTGTATATACTGTGAATATAGCAGACACCCAATAAGTTCTTATTGTAAGAAAAGTATAAATGTAATTCAAGAAAATTGGAGAGGAAACACTTAGAAGATATCTATGGATATATAGACCCAATATAAAGTCGTTGTTAAGTAGAAACAATCACTTACACACAACATTCAGGTATTTAATCTATATGCTTAGTGTTACATAATGTGGGAAATGTTTTTGCTTACTATTTCCACTTTAAGCCTATTGCTCTTATTATTTAAAAAAGATATTCTTGTTACTATTAATAAAAAGATTTAAATTTATATAGCTTTTTACAATTCAAAACTCTCAGTGGATAGTCAATGAGTCCTTGTTGATTGACTGATATTTACCACTTTAAGGATCTAACACATGTCCTGCAAGCTCAGGTTGAGTACGCATAATCATTGGACATAGAAAGAGTCTTTCTTCATTGCTTTCTAAATGTTATCTTAAAGTTGGAGGAATGGTTCTGCTTCCATGTTTGTTTTTCCATCAATCTTATCTTTTCCAGTACTTACTTTGGTTGCAAAGACTGACCCAAAATCTTCTCCATAATTTTTTTCCACCAACTCTAAGACAACTGCTGGGAACTTTTCTTAAAAAAAATTCTAACTCTAAGCATATAAGTCAAGTCAGGAAAAAAAAATGGTTGCAACTTTATGATTTCTTCTTTCTGAGGCTTAAGGAGTTCAATAGAAACCTTTTGGAAAGTTGAAGCTATAACTGGCCTGATTCAAAACTTTTATTGATTCAGGGTGTATAAAAGTCAGCCAATGCAGTCTCATGATTGTAAAAAGCAATCTAGAGTATGATCAACCTTTTAATAATATTTGTTTAGTAAGTCATAGTGCTGATAAAAAATGAAAGTCAGATCTCTTGGTCAGAACAAGTTCTGAGGGAACGACTACCTTTCACTCTTAAAAAACAAAACAAAACAAAAACAAAAACAAAAACATGTGTCTAAAAGTAAGCTATGTGCTATCTGCCTTTATGAGGTGACAGTTCTCCTCCAAAGATCAACTATAGGGAATGCTCATTCCTAGATAAAATGCTTTAGGTTAGTTTGGATTTTCTGAGTGAATTTTTTTCTATTGTCTGCACTGCACTAAGCATAATGCATACGTATATAACTTTCTATCTCTACTTTTATATTTTTCATACTTATGATTTCAAAAGTAGAGCCTCTATGAATGCATGTGGCACTTGTTATGCCATTAATCTGAGAGGTAGACTTAACCTTTCTTGTGTCATGGACTCTTTTTGGCAGTCAGAGAAAACCTATGCACCTTTTCTTAGAGTAATATTTTTAAATACATAAAATAAAATACATAGAATTACAAAGGAAACCAGTGATATTGAAATAAAGATGAAATTTTTTCCCCGTTGAAGTTCAAAGACCTTCTGGTATCTGTTAACAAACCCCATGGGGTCCATGGACCCTCAGGTTAAGAATTCTTACCTTAGAGAATTGTTTTAAGTTGGGGGGAGGAGTGGGTGGGCACTGAAAGACAGCATGGTACAGTGGACAGAGAACTGGCCTCAGAGTAAGGAAAGGCTGGTTCAAGATTCACCTCTGTCACATAAGGTCCAGAGGTTAGCTCAGTCAGGTTTAAGATGGCTAGACAGATGAATAGCTAGATATCAATGAACATTTATTAAGTGCCTCCTATGTGTCAGGCCCCATGTTAAGTGCTGACAGAAAGACAGATAGATATGCATACACAAATAGAAATACGTACTGAACATAACACAAGCATAGCTGCAAACTTAACTTGCTGAAAATACCCAATACCTATGTGATCTATTCTTTGGAAACATAGTACTGTCACTGAGTCTGTTTTCACCTTATCACCACTATACTATGACCCACTAAACAATTGCCTAGAATGAGAAAAAGTGACTTGCTTTATTATGTGCCTTCTACAGCTTTAATTTTTTCTAGATTAAAACATCTATCACTTTGGATATCTCCTCTATGAAGAATTTACAAGAAGATATAGACAAAAATTGCACAGGATGAGCTTTATTAGTGCAGGGAGTACCAATATCAATAATTTCATGGATGCATGACTATAAAAAACAAATCTTTACCTGAAGTTTTGTCTATTTAAAGGTTAGAAAAGAAGTTGAATAGGTAATAGATACAAAGTGTTATATAAATGTTAGCAAGTAAAGCATTGATAGATTCTGTTAGAATAATCTGTTTGGTTACCACATTGGAAATTAGTTCGAACATTATCTGAAATTTTTTTGATAAATTGGCAACACAAATATGCATCTAGTGCTATACTAGATTATAACTATTAATGTCAGCCATTTGGGTATTCCATCTATAAGTTGTTATTAAGAATTTACTATGTGACAAGTTCTGGATATACAAAGAAATGCAAAAATAAGGTCCCTGCTCATTTATAATTATCACCATTATTAACTTTTGAAGTACTGACCTCAAATGTTTACATGGGCTAATGTCACATTGTGATTTTCCATTTTGGTGGAGTTTGCTTTAGAAAAGCAAACAAATCTTTGTCTAAGGTGTAAAGCAGTGGGAAAAGAACTGAATTAGAAGTTAGAGCACTTGTGGTTAAAGTCCAGCTTGCCCACTAATAATAATAATAGTAACAATAATAACAATAATAGCTAAGATTTATATAGTACTTACTATGTGCCAGGCATTGTACTAAACATTTTATAATTGTTATCTTATTTGATCCTTATGGCAATGCTGGGAGATAGGTGCTATTACCATTTCCATTTTACAGATGAGGCAAATGCAGGTTAAGTGACACTTTGAGTCACATAGCCTTTATTTGACATCAGATTTGAACTCAGATCTTCCTGACCTTAGGCCCTTTGCTCTGTCCATTGTGCCACTTAACTGCCCCCCTTAATTGACTGTGTGATCTTACCTTTCTAGGCTTTAATTTTCTCCTTTATAAAAGAGTTTGATTAAATGAGCTCTAAGAGACTTAAAATCTATGAGCCTATGAACTATATTTCAAAAGGATTCTGTTAGCATGATCCCTTTATAAGTATTATTGGGATGTAGTTTCAAAATTATCTGAAAGTTTCTTTTGATAAATTGGCCATGCTAATATGAATCTAGTGCTATGTGATACTGAATATGCAGTATGAATTATCCACAAGTAATTAGGCTTGATTAGTCAGAGACAAGAAAAAAAAACAATATCATCCTTCAAATTGAGTCAATTCCCAAGCTGGCTCAAATGATTTAATCCTATCTTTTGCTTTCTAGTGAAATGTAATGACCATGGAATTAACAAAGTAGTAATGAAAAATTCAATGTGTATCTGGGATTATGAAGTCTAAAAACGTACTTGAGTTCCCTAAACCCACACTAGTGGAAAATCAGATTATTATAGACCTCTATTTAATGTCAGTTTGACTGGAGAAATGAAGATGGTCAAGAAAGTTCCGTAAGGAGAAATGCTTTGTAAGTAGATTGAGATGACTCAGTTCAGCAATCGTAATTTCACACACATAGTTTAAAAATATGATGTTAAGCCATAGTTATTGGAATAATCTTGTTCCTGCCACCCTAAAAGCATTTTTAAATTGGTCAGCATCAAATTTTTTACAGATAAAGTCAAGTACATGTGGAAGTAGCATAGATAAATGAATTTTTTTTGGGAAAATCTAGGTTCAAATTTTTTTTCTGCCCCCTCCAAGCTGTGTCTTTATAGGCTTACCTCATAACCTCTCTAATTCTTAGTGTCCTCCTCTTTAAAATTAGTAAACTAATACTTTCAGGACCCATCTCACAGAACTGTTGTGAGGTTTAAATGTGAGAAGGTATGTAAGGCATGCTGGCAACTTTAACCAATGATATAAATGTTGGTTATTATATAATTATCTATTTTAATTGCTTCTTAAATGCATGTGTCCACTGTTAGATTGATACATTTATGACTGTATAGTTAAGTCAAATAAAGAGGTTCAAATTTCTTATACTGTTAAAATTAATCAGATAACTTTTCATTTGTTTGTGGGCAAAGGATCTTAGGTTTTTCAGATTTTTTTTTTTAATGAACATAGCTAAAATTGTTTATCTTTACTACAGGATATTAATACAGAGAATACAGCCCTTATTTCAAATGTATTCATTTTCCCATAATAATTCTAATTATTAAAATGCTCTATTATAAATCTAGTAATATTGAGTGTGTCCTCATCATCCTCATCAGGCAGTATCTCAACTTTAAAATACATTTGAGATGCAATAAAATGTTCATCTGGCTAATGTGCATTACCACATTGAATTCGTGTTACTGGAGTAGAAACAAAGATTGGACTAGATGTCTCTTTCCACTCTAGGTTGTTCCTGACATTTAGAGCTAGAAAGAACTTTAAAGATCACCTATTCCTATCCCATCTACTTTTATAACTTTCTGCATATAATAGGTGTTTAATAAATTTGATGTTTCTTTGATGAGAAAATTCTAGCCCAGATGGCAGAGCTGAGATTTGAATCTTAGTCCTATGGCTCTAAATTTAGCATATTTTCTGTTACATATAAGTAAAAGAATTATAAATACATTGCAATTGAAATGAAAAGCTACAGTTTAACAATATTTTCCTATTGAAATTCTAAATTGAAGCCACATTTTTATCTATCATTCAGAGTTAGTACCTCAGATGTCAAAAATCTGTAGAATATTCTACCGAAATACCATATATATGTATGCATATTACATAATTATACTTTATTATAGATTATGTATTGCATACATATTACATTACATAATCTTATATATACTTTGATATAGTGTTTATATATATAATATATATAATATATATATATATATACACACATATATATATATATACATATATATATATATAATATTGTGTACAATATATTGCTACATAATTATACTTACATACTCCCCAGAAAACATTTTGATGTTGGAGGCTAACTTCTGTCTAGATCAGAGAATAACTGGAAGGAAAATGATCAGTTGCTGTAGGAAGAACTTACTTCAGTAACACTGGTATTAAAAGGAACTGACAAGTTAGAATAGCCAATCAAATTTAAATGTTTCTGCCATTCAAATTAGTCTCTTGAGTAAAAATGAAGCCCTACAGGATGTCCCTCAATGCAATATTTATAATATGCTATTAATTATAAACTAGTAGGTAGAATTATTGCCACAAGCAAATAGAACCATTGATTTCACACCCAGATGCATATTGATCCAAGAAAGTTAAGATAACCAGTCAGCCAACAAAAGAAGCAAAATCCTTTGAAAAATGATGCTTTAGTCAGAGGTTAGATGATTAGCCAATAGGTTAATGATTTACCTTATGCCTTAAAATAGTCAGCACTTGGGCTCTATATAGCATATAATTTCAAAATACCACAGTTAAAAAGCCAGTTATTTTGGTGATTTTTTTTTTTTAGGCAATTGGGTTTAAGTGACTTGCCCAGGATCATACAGCTAGTAAATGTCAAGTGTTTAGTCTGAGGCCAGATTTGAACTCAGTTACTCCTGACTTCAGGGCCAGTGCTTTATCCACTGTACCACCTAGCTGCCCCAAAATGCCAGCTATTAATTTGTAAATTGTAAGTTGAAATGATGTGTAAATCTGTCACTTGCTAATGATGACTGTCTGGGACAGGAAGGGGGAAGGATAGTGGAGCAAAACATAATGATATAAAAAAGATGCCAATACAAACACATTTTTAAAAAAAATTACTGAAAGTACCTTCATCGGGAAGTATTGATAAATGCTTACTCTGAGTTTCAAATCATTGTAGGTTCTGATCAGTGATTGCATTATGGGTTCAATTATCATCACTATACAGATGACTTCCAGATCCATATATTCAGCTCTAACGTCTGCCTTGAACTCTTACCAGTTGCCTGTTAGACATCTCTGCTTCTATTAGGATGTCCTTTTCTTCTCATTATCTTCATATTCACCACCCTACCTCTCCAAAAGTCCCTCTTTCCAAAAAGACAACCACAGTTCTTCCATTCATCTATCTTCACAACCTTGGAGTAATTCTTGACTTTTCTTTCTCCCATGCCAAATTTTGTCTATGTTCACCAGATCTCTGTGCTGAACCATCTTCTCTCCATTCACATGGCCACTACTCTTATTAAGATCTTTTGAACAGTTATAATAATATCCTAATTGGTTCTATTATTCTGGTCTTAACTCTCTGTAGTCCATTCTCCACACAGCTTCAGTCACTCTATTCTCTAGCCAAGCCTTTTCTTTCTTTTTCTTTCTTTCTTTCTTTCTTTCTTTCTTTCTTTCTTTCTTTCTTTCTTTCTTTCTTTCTTTCTTTCTTTCTTTCTTTCTTTCTTTCTTTCTTTCTTTTTTTCTTTCTTCTTTCTTTCTTTTTTCTTTCTTTCTTTTCTTCTCTCTTTCTTTCTTTCTCTCTCTCTCTCTCTCTCTCTCTCTCTCTTTCTTTCTTTCTTTCTTTCTTTCTTTCTTTCTTTCTTTCTTTCTTTCTTTCTTCTTTCCTTCCTTCCTTCCTACCTTCCTTCAATTGGGGTTAAGTGACTTGCCCAGGGTCACACAGCTAGTATGTGCCTGAGGCCAGATTTGGACTCAGCTCCTCCTGGCTCCAGGGCCAGTGTTCTACCACTGTACCACTTAGCTACCCTTGCTTTTTTCTTTTTCTTTCTTTTTTTGCCAAAATTTCTTAACTCTTGAATTCTATCCTGTCATCATTCCTTTTCACAAATTGTGCCTTGGTTCTGAAATGCACTGTCTCCCCACCTCTGCATCTTAAAATATCTGACTCACTTTAAAGCTCAGAAGAGATGACATCTCCTATGTTAAATCTGTCCTGATTCTCCCCAGTTGTTATCATTTTATTTCTCCCTCATTTTCTTGTATTTATTTACCTCCAAACTCCCTCTTTCCCTCTCTCCCAATGTGCATAGGTAGATAGGTGGCATAGTGGATACAGCCTTGAATTTTAAAATAGGAAAAACCAAATTCAAATTCAGCTTCAGAGACTTAATAGCTTTGTGACCCTGGTTAATTCACTTAACATCTATTGGCCTCAGTTTCCTTTTTGGTGAAAGGTGGATAATAGTAACTCCTACACCCCAAGGTTGTTGTGAGGATAAAATCTGTTAATCTGTAACCCACTTTGCAAACCTTAAAGAGGTTTAAAAACATTATTGTTTTTGTTATTATTATTCATATGTTGCAGCCATTTAGTAGAATGTAAATGCTTTGAAGGTAGGGAATATTTTGTTTTGATCTTTGTATCCCCAGTGCCCAGAAAAGTCCCACCATCTCCATGCTACACTATCTCCTCACTATCCTTTACTGCCTTCCAGAACTGACTGTTGCATCTTAGACTCTGGTAAGTATTTAACTGTGCTTTGACTATTCTTAGGTCCACCATGTATATTCAGATCACATTCTTGTGATGCCATTCTTCCCAGGTATCTGAAGTCCTCTTGCACCCCTCTCCCCTTTCCAACTTTAGCTCTGAGAACAGTCATCAAATCCACACTAGTATGACTTACAAGGATATCAGTCAATCACTCTAGTCACCATTCTGTTTTACTTCTCCATATAAAATACTATTTTCTGGCTAGGAATGCTCTAACAGTGTTGTCATTTCTAAAATGTAACTAGCTTCAGTGCGTGGCCTGTCTTGCCAGCTTATAATTATATTTTCAATACCACACTACTTGACACATATTAAATATTTAATAAATGCTTTTTCACTCATATAAGATACTTTATAAATGGCCTTTGGTTTTGAATGAATTATTCAGCCTTCCTAATGGCCACATCCTATGTGTATTGAAAAGGAAAATTAATATTGACATCAGGAGCAGATTTTCATGTAAAACAACACAGGATATGAGACAGAAATCAACTGTATGTCTAAAAGGCAGCAAAGTGCATTGGAAGCTAACTGCTATTTAGTCATAACTTCCATCAAACCCACAAGTCCATGCTAAATGAGATATCATGCTGACCCTCCCTACTTTTGTATCAATATGAAACTATGAAGAAAAATAACTCAGTTTAATTATTTTCCTTTTTTGTTTGTTTGTTTTCAGGCAGTTGGGATTAAGTGACTTGCCCAGGGTCACACAGCTAGTAAATGTCTGAGACTGGATTTGAACTAAGGTCCTCTTGACTGCAGCAGCTGCCCCAGTTTAATTATTTTCCTAACAGATAGCTATATCCTTGTGAAAGAGTGCTTAATTAAAAAAGTAAAGTAAAAAGGGAGTTACCATTAAGTTGTTCTCTCCACTTTCTTGAAAATGAGATTCTAGCATGTCAGTTACCTGTATTCAGTTAAAGCAAATTTCACCTTGCTGAAATAAGTTTCAGGTATTTCTTAGAGACTGGACATCAGTGAAATATTGAGATTAAGAAAGAGATCCAAGCATCATCATGGTCTACTCTTCAATGAATATTTGGGATCAAATTTAAGCATTGTAGTAGTACAGAAGTTACATGTGTTAGAATCTTTGTGTTATCAACATGTGCATTACAACAGGACAATTCTCATTAAATTTTTTTTTCTTTTGGCTAGGCAATGGGGTTAAGTGACTTGCCCAGGGTCACACAGCTAGTATGTGTTATGTGTCTGAGGCTGGATTTGAACTCAGGTTCTCCTGAGTCTAGGGCTGGTGCTCTATCTGCACCATCTAGCTGCCCCTCATTAAAAAATTTTAAGGCACAAAATAAATTAAAAAAGAAATAAGGCAAGTGATTTTTCAATCAACACAAAAGAACCAGAAAGAGCCTTAAAGGGAGACATGCTTCTAAAATGCTTCTTAAAAAAAAGCACAAACAAAAGTAGAAACACTTCAGAGAAGTAAAATAGCTAAAGAAATAGTACATAAGAAGTCAAATATGATGAACATGAAGGATTGAGAGAAAAATGTGAAGTTTTCTATGAAGTAATTCAGAATGAAATAGAGCCAAAGAACAATATACCACAGTGACTACAATATAAATGGAAAAAGAAATCAATTTCCAAGAGCCAAGATGGTGGAGTAAGCAATAAGTTGCTCTCACTCTCCCTTATTGACTTCTATAAACCCAGAAAATATCACCAGTAGGAAAAAACCTGGAACAGCAGAGCCAGCAGAAAGACAGGGTGCAAAAATCTTTTAGCACAGAAGCCATGGGAGATTAATGGGAAAGGTCTCTCTAGGTCTGGTGGTAGAGGAGTAGTACAGGAAAAGATGTGTCCCAGCAAGTCAGTGGCAAGCCCCACCTCAGCAAACCAATGGGAGATCCTGAGCACCAGGTGGTGGAGAAGGCAAACTCTACTACCAGGACCCACCACGTGCCTTGACACAGCCAGGGGAACTAGTACACTTCCGGTCTGAGAACCACTGAGTGAACCAGTGGTCCTCCAGGAGCTGAATTTTCCATGATTCAGTGTAACTCCAGGTGGGCAGATGTCCTCCAGAAGCCAAACCTCCCCATACTTCAGCACAGTCCAGGTGAACAGGCATCCTTCGGGGGCTAGACCCCAAACCCCAAGTGTAGCCTTGGGAAATACAGAAAAAACCCCACCTGGCTTTAGCATATGAAAGCCAACACCACTAGGACCCCACCTCAGCATCAGGTAAGCTGCCAGAGTCTTGCAGCTGCCAGCACCTGAGGCCCCAGCACACAAAGTCCCTGCCCCCCAGCACAAGACCTCTGGAGAAAATTGAATGGGGATACAAAGGAATATGCTTTTTTCCTCAGCAGTATGTGGCACCTACACAAAAACTGACCATGTATTAGGACATAAAAACCTCACAATCTCATGCAGAAAGGCAGAAATATTAAATGCATCCATTTCAGATCATGGTGCAATAAAAAAAAAGATACATGTAATGAAGGGCCATGGAAAGATACACTGAAAATTAAGTGGAAACTAAACAATCTAATCCTAAAGAATGAGTGAATCAAACAACAAATCATAGAAACAATCACTAACTTTATCCATGAGAATGAAAATAATGTCAAACACACAAAAAAACCCCCAACATAATGAAACTTATAGGATGTAGCAAAAACAATTGCTAGGGGAAGTTTTATATTTCTTATTACTTACATGAATAAAATAAAAAGAGGATACTAATGAATTGGGCATGCAACTAAAAAAGCTAGAAAAAGAACAAATGAAAAATCCCTAATTAAAAACCAAATTAGAAATTCTGAAAACCAAAGGAGAGATTAATAAAATTGAAATTAAGAAAACTATTGAACATTAAATAAAACGAAGAGCTGGTTTTATGAAAAAACCAATAAAATAGATAAACCTTTAGTTAATTTGATTAAAAAAAGAAGAGAACCAAATTACCAGTATCAAATATGAAAAGGGTGAATTCACCACCAATGAAGAGGAAATTAAAACAATAATTAGGAGCTATTTTGCCCGAATGTATACCAATAAATCTGACAATCTTAGTTAAATGATTGAATATTGAAAAACATAATTTGTCCAGGTTAACAGAAGAGGCAATAAAATACTAAAACAACCCCATTTCAGAAAAAGAAATTGAAAATCCTTTAATGAACTACCTAAGAAAAAATCTCCAGGGCCAGATAGATTTATAAGAAAATTCTATCAAACATTTAAAGACCAATTAATTCCAACACTATATAAACTATTGGGGGAAATAGGAAAGGAGTCCTACCAAGTTCTTTTTGTGATACAAATATGGCACTGATACCTAAACTGGGAAAAGCCAAAACAGAGAAAGAAAATTATAGACCAATTTCTCTAATAACTATAGATGAAAATATTTAAATAAAATATTAGCCAAGGTTACAGTAACTTATCATGAGCATAATACACTATGATCAAGTATGATTTATACCAGGAATGAAGGGTTGTTTCAATATTAGCAAAACTATGAGCATAATTGACTATATCAACAGCAAAACAAATCATATGATTAGAAAAATCATATGATGATCTCAATAGATGCAGAAAAAGCTTTCAATAACATTCAGCACTCATTCCTATTAAAAACACTAGAGAGGACAGGAATAAATAGTCTGCATTAAAATGAATCATCAGCAAGCATTGTTTGTAATGAGGATAAGCTAGAAGCATTTTTAATAAGATTGGGGATGAAAAACGTTGTCCATTATCATCACTGTTACTCAGTATGCTACTAGAAAAGTTAGCTTTAGCAATAAGAGAAGAAAAAGAAACTGAAGGAATTAGATTAGGCAAAGAAGGAACAATGCCATCACCCTCTTTGCAGATGCTATGATGGTATGCTTAGAGAATCCTAGATAATGAAGTAAAAACCTATTTGAAATAATAAACAACTTTAGCAAAGTTGCAGGATATAAAATGAACCCACATAAATCATCAGCCTTTGTATATATTATGAATAAATCCCAGCAGCAAGAGACAGAAAGAGAAATTCCATTTAAAGTTATGTAGACATTATAAAATATTTGGGAGTCTATCTGGCAAGACAGACCCAGGAACTATATGAAGACAATTACATAACACTTTTCACACAAATAAAGTCACATCTAAATAACTGGAAAAACATCAGTTGCTCACGGGTAGGCTGAGCAATATAATAAAAATGACAATTCTACATAAATTAATTTACTTATTCAGTGCCATACCAATCAATCTATGAAAAATTATTTTATAGTGCTACAAAAAAAATAACAAAATTCATCTGGAAGGACAAAAGATCCAGAATATCAAGGGAATTAATGAAAAGAAATGCTAGGAAAGGTGGCTAGCCATACCAGTTCTTAAATTGTATTATAAAGCAGCAATCATGAAAACTACTTGATATCACCTTGGAATAGATTAGGTACACAAGATGTCGATGAATGTAACAATCTATTGCTTGATAAACCCAAAGATTCCAGCTTCTAGTATAAGAACTCAGTATTTGACAAAAAATACTGGGAAAACTGGAAAACAGTATGGCATACTTACCCCATATACCAAGGTAAAGTCAAAATGGGTACATGATTTAGGTATAAAAGCTGATACTGTAAGCAAACTAGGGGAGCAAGGAAAAGTTTACCTGTCAGATTTATGGAGAAGTGAAGAATTTTTGACCAAACAAGAGATAGGGTACATTATGAAATGGAAAATGTATACATTAAATTGACAGGTTTTTGCACTAGCAAAACGAATGGAACCAAGATTAGAAAAGGAGAAGAAAGCTTGGAAATAATTTTCATAGCCATTGTCTCTGATAAAGGCCTCTTTTCTCAAATATATAGAGAACTAAATCAAACTGATAAGAATACAAGTCATTCTCTAATTGAGAAATGGTCAAAGGATATGAATATGCAGTTTTCAGATGATGAAATTAAATCTATTTAGAGTCATATGAAAATTTGCTCTAAATAACTATGGATTAGAGAAAGGTAAATCAAAACAACTCTGACATACTACCTCACACCTATCAGATTGGCCAGATGACAGAAAAGGAAAACAATAAATATTGGAGATGATGTGGGAAAAATGGAACACTAATGCATTATTGGTGGAGTTGTGAACTGACCCAATAATTCTGGACAGCAATTTGGAACTATGCCCAAAGGGCTATAAAACTCTACATGTCCTTTGACCCAGCAGTAGCACTTCTAGGTCTCTATACCAAAGAAATCATAAAAATGGGAAAAGGACTCACATATACAAAAATATAGCAGCTGTTTTTGTGGTGGCAATGAATTGGAAATTGAGGGGATGCCCATCAATTGGAGAATGGCTGAATAAGCTGTAGCATTTGAATGTAATGGAATACTGATGTTTCATAAGAAATGATGAGTAGGCAGACATCAGAAAAACCTGGAAAGTCTTATATGGTCTGATGCTGAGTGAAGTGAGCAGAACAATTGTACACAGTAACAGCAACATTGTGTAATGACTGTCTTTGATATACTTAGCTCTTCTTAGCAATGCAAACATTGACAACTCCAAAAAACTTACGATGTCATCGAGAAAAAAAGAAGTATAGATTCTGAATGCAGATGGAAACGTACTATTTGTTTTCTCTCTCTCTCTCTCTCTCTCTCTCTCTCTCTCTCTCTCTCTCTCTCTCTCTCTCTCTTTGTTTCTTCTTTCTTTTGGTTTCTCCCACTGGTTCTAATTATTTTTTACAACATGAGTAATGTGAAAATATGTTTAATATGCATGCATACATAAAGCCTATATCAGATTGCATGCCATTTTGAGGTGGGGGAAGAGGAGGGACTGGAAAAAAATTTGAAACTAAATCTTATGGAAGTGAATGTTGAAAATTAAAAATAAATAAATTAATTAAAAAAAAGCTCACCCAAAGGAAGCCAAATTCAGAGTAATTGAAAAACCAATAATGATGCTAGAAAATAAATCAGAAACCATATCTTTCAGGGCAGAGAGATGGAAGGTTAGTAGGGCAGAATGGATTATACATTTTCAGATGGATTGATTGTTTCTGTTGTTGTTCAAACTGAAGGAGGAAGGAGAGTTCCCCCTCCCTCAAACGTCTGTGATGCTAGAGAAAGACATAAGATATTAATAAAGAAATTAAATATGTAAAACTAAGGAGAAACAAAATTTAAGTAGGAAAGCAAAGAAAAGATAAAACTAAATGTAATACTAGTGAGCAACTGAACTGACTAAAATACCATAACAAGTAAATATGGAAAAGAAACAGTCCAAGATATCATGAAAAATATCCTCAATTAGGTGACATAATTAAAGAAATTATTCAGGAATCAACACTGGAAGAAAATCATGAAATTAAATAAAACAACTTTTAAAAAAGTAAAATAAAGTTGGAAGAAATTAAGCTAAACAGAAAAATGTAGAAAAGGTCAGCAGGAAATGCTTAAACAAATGACAAATATGGAGAACATTCGAGAAACAATATGGAAAAAGCCTGGAAAAATCAAGAGAATCAACAAACAGCAGACACAATAAATTAGAAAATATAATGGCAGCCAGTATGAATCAACTTGAAGAAATACAGGCTCAGAAAAATCAAGATATCCAAAGACTTGGAAAATCTGTAGAATTAAGTGATAGATTTTCTTTTTTTTTTGGATTTTATTAATTTATTTTGATTAATCAACAATCACTTCCATATGACTTTGAGTTGAAAATTTTTCTCCCCTGTCCTCTTCCCCACCCTTCGCAACGTGGTGCACAATCTGATATAGGCTTTACATTTACATTCCCATTAAACATATTTTCACATTAGTGAAGTTGTAAGTAAAAATTAAAAGCAATAGGAGGAACCATCAGAAAGAGGAAATAAAACTCAACAGAAGGTAAAAATAAGTGAGAGTGATTCAGTTAGCATAGTTCTTTCTTTGGATGTGGACAGCATTTTCCATCCCAAGGCCTCTGGAGATGTCTTAGATCCTTTTAATGCTGAGAAGGGTTCAGTTTAACAATATTAGTCATCGCATAATGTGGCTGTTATTGTGTACAAAGTCCTCTTGGTTCTGCTCACTTCTCTCTGCATCAGACCTTATAAGTCTTCCCAGGTTTTTCTGAAGTCAGCCTGTTCATCATTTCTTATAGCACAATAGTATTCCATTACATTCATATACCACAACTTGGTCAGCCATTTCCCAATTGATGGGCATCCTCTCAATTTCCAATTCTTTGCCAACACAAAAAGAGCTGCTATGTATATTTTTGTACTTGTGGGTCTTTTTTCAATTTGATTGATCTCTTTGGGATATAGCCCTAGAAGTGCTGTTGCTGGATCAAAGGGTAGGCACATTTTTGTAGCCCTTTGGGCATAGATCCAAATTGTTCTCCAAAACGGTTGGATCATTTCACAACTCTACCAACAATGTATTAGTGTTCCAATTTTCCCATATCTTCTCCAACATTTATCATTTTCCTGTTTTGTCATATTGGCCAATCTGATAGGTATGGTGTGGTACCTCAGAGTTGTTTTGATTTGCATTTCTCTAATCAATAATGATTTAAAGCACTTTTTCATGTGCCTATAGATGGCTTTAATTTCTTCATCTGAGAACTGTCTGTTCATATCTTTTGACCATTTATCAATTGGGGAATGGCTTGTGGTCTTATAAATTTGTCTTAATTCTCTATATATTTTAGAAATGAGGCCTTTATCAGAGAGACTAGTTGTAAAAATTCTTTCCCAATTTTCTACCTTCCTTCTAATCTTAGTTGTATTGGCTTTGTTTGTGCAAACACTTTTCAATTTAATATAATCAAAATTATCCATTTTGCTTTTCATAATGTTCTCTATCTCCTGTTTGGTCATGAATTCTTCTGTTCTCCATAGATCTGATAGGTAAACTATTCCTTGTTCTCCCAGTTTACTTATGGTATCAGCCTTTATATCTAAGTCATGAACCCATTTTGACTTTATTTTGGTATATGGTGTGAGATTTGGGTCTATGCCTAGTTTCTGCCATACTCTTTTCCAGTTTTCCCAGCAGTTTTTTTCAAAGAGTGGGTTCTTATCCCAGAAGCTGGGGTCTTTGGGTTTATCAAATAATAGATTACTATAGTCATTGACTACTGTGTCTTGCATATTTAACCTATTCCACTGATCCACCTCCCTATTTCTTAGCCAGTACCAAGCAGTTTTGATGATTGCTGCTTTATAATACAATTTAAGATCTGGAATTGCTAGGCCACCTTCCCTTGCATTTCTTTTCATTAGTTCCTTTGATATTCTGGACCTTTTTTTTCCAAATGAATCTTGTTATTATTTTTTCTAACTCTATAAAATAATTTTTTGGTAGTTTGATTGGTATGGCACTGAATAAGTAAATTAGCTTAGGTAGGATTGTCATTTTTATTATATTAGCTCGGCCTACCCATGAGCAACTGATGTTTTTCCAATTATTTAGATCTGATTTTATTTGTGTGAAAAGTGTTTTGTAATTG
Source organism: Phascolarctos cinereus (assembly GCF_003287225.1). Taxonomy (NCBI): domain Eukaryota; kingdom Metazoa; phylum Chordata; class Mammalia; order Diprotodontia; family Phascolarctidae; genus Phascolarctos; species Phascolarctos cinereus. The sequence goes on along the minus strand of NW_027556402.1, from coordinate 87,230,471 downwards.
TGTTCATAGAGTTCCTGGGTTTGTTTGGGAGGTAGACTCCTAAATATTTTATAATGTCTACAGTAAGTTTAAATGGGATTTCTCTTTCTATCTCTTGCTGTTGGGCTTTGTTGGTAATATATAGAAATGCTGATGATTTATGTGGGTTTATTTTATAGCCTGCAACTTTGCTAAAGTTGTTTATTATTTCAAGTAGTTTTTTACTTGATTCTCTAGGATTCTCTAAGTATATCATCATGTCATCTGCAAAGAGTGATAGCTTTGTTTCTTCTTTGCCTATTCTAATGCCTTCAATTTCTTTTTCTTCTCTTATTGCTAAAGCTAATTTCCAGTACAATATTGAATAACAGTGGTGATAATGGACATCCTTGTTTCACCCCGATCTTATTGGAAATGCTTCTAGCCTGTCCCCATTACATATAATGCTTGCTGAAGGTTTTAGATATGCTATTTATTATTTTAAGGAAGACTCCATTTATACCTATGCTTTCTAGTGTTTTTAATAGGAATGGGTGTTGTATTTTATCAAAAGCTTTTTCTGCATCTATTGAGATGATCATGTGGTTTCTGTTGGTTTTGGTGTTGATATGCTCAATGATGCTGATAGTTTTCCTAATATTGAACCAACCCTGCATTCCTGGTATAAATCCTACCTGGTCATAGTGTATTATTCTTGTGATAAGTTGCTGCAATATTTGCTAGTATTTTGTTTAAAATTTTTGCATCTATATTCATTAGAGAAATTGGTCTATACTTTTCTTTCTCTATTTTGACTCTTCCTGGTTTAGGTATCAACACCATATTTGTATCATAAAAAGAATTTGGTAAGACTCCTTCTTCACCTATTTTCCCAAATAGTCTATATAGTATTGGAATTAATTGTTCTTTAAATGTTTGATAGAATTGCATGTAAATCCATCTGGCCCTGGAGATTTTTTCCTAGGGAGTTCATCAATGGCTTGTTCAATTTCTTTTTCTGAGATGGGGTTATTTAAGTATTTTACTTCCTCTTCGGTTAATCTGGGCAATTTATATTTTTGTAAATATGTATCCATTTCACTAAGATTGTCAAATTTGTTGGCATATAGTTGGGCAAAATAATTCCTAATTATTGTTTTAATTTCCTCTTCCTTTGGTAGCTTCACCTTTTCATTCTTGATACTAGTAATTTGGTTTTCTTCTTTCTTTTTTTAATTAAATTAACCAAAGATTTATCTATTTTATTTTTTTTCACAAAACTATCTCTTAGTTTTGATTTATTAGTTCAATTGTTTTCTTAATTTCAATTTTCTTAATTTTTCCTTTGATTTTCTATATTTCTAATTTACTGTATAATTGAGGATTTTTAATTTGTTCTTTTTCTAGTTTTTTTAGTTGTATGCCCAATTCATTAATCTCCTCTTTTTCTATTTTATTTATGTAAGCATTTAGAGATATAAAACTTCCCCTAAGAACTGCTTTCGCTGCATCCCAAGTTTTGGTATGTTGTCTCATTATTGTCATTCTCTTGAATGAAATTATTGATTGTTTCTATGATTTGTTGTTTGATCCAATCATTTTTTTAGGATTAGATTGTTTAGTTTCCAATTATATTTTAGTCTATCTTTCCATGGCCCTTTATTACATATAATTTTTATTGTATCAGCATCTGAAAAGGATGCATTTAATATTTCTGCCTTTCTGCATTGGATTGTGAGGTTTTTATGCCCTAGTACATGGTCAATTTTTGTGTATGTGCCATGTACTGAGAAAAAAGTATATTCCTTTCTATCCCCATTCAGTTTTCTCCAGAGGTCTAACCTAATTCTAACTTTTTCTTCTTGTTTGTTTTGTGGTTAGATTTATCTAGTGCAGAGAGGGGGAGGTTCAGGTCCCCCACTAGTATAGTTTTGCTAATTCTTCCTGTAAGAATTTGGATGCTATACCATTTGGTGCAAATATGTTTAGTAATGATATTACTTCATTGTCTATGGTGCCTTTTAGCAGGATGTAGTTTCCTTCCTTATCTCTTTTGATTAGATCTATTTTTGCTTTTGCTTTGTCTGAGATCAGGATTGCTACCCCTGCTTTTTTACTTCAGCTGAGCATAATATATTCTGCTCCAGCCTTTTACCTTTACCCTGCATGTGTCACTGTTTTTCAAATGTGTTTCCTGTAAACAACGTATTGTAGGATTATGGTTTTTAATCCGTTCTTCAATTCATTTCCGTTTTATGGGAGAGTTCATCCCATTCACACATTCACAGTTATGATTACTATCTGTGTCTTTTTCTCCATCCTTTCCCCCATTTATGCTTTTCTTTCTCCTTTTTCCTTTCCCCCTTCACTAGTGTTTTGCTTTTGACCACCTCCTTCAGTCCCTCCCCCTTTTATTATCCCTTTCCCTTTTCTTCCCCTTTACTCTTACTGCTTCTTCCCTCCTTCTTCCCCCCTCCTTTTCTTTCCCCCTCCTTTTCTTTCCCTTTTCCCTCCTACTGCCTATAGGGCAAGTTAGATTTCTATACCTAACTGATTATGTTATGCCCTTCTTGAGCCAAATCTGATGAGAGTAAGGTTCAAACAATGCTCCCCCCTCCCTTCTTTCCCTCTGCTGTAATAGGATTTTGTGTCTTTTCCTGTAATGTAATTTACCCTTGTCTGCCTCCTCCTTTCTCAGTACATTTTCTAAGATCAGATTGATCCACTTATTTGGATCCATTTAACCCACTTGATTAGATTTTTTTTATCATTACATCAAAGTCAACTAATATCCACCCTCTTTATGTATACTCCTTTAACAAGGTGTAATAACAATACAGTTCTCAAGGGTTGCAAGTGTCATATTCCCTTGTAGGGTTTAAACAGCCCCCCCCTTAACAACATATTGTATCTTTCTGTCCCATTTACCTTTTTAAGTCCTTCTTGAGTCCTGTACTTGAAGATCAAATTTTTTGTTGAGCTCTGGTCTTTTTATCAGGAAAGTTTGGAAGTCTCCTATTTTTGAATATCCATCTCCTCCTTGAAAAATGATGCTCATTTTTGCTGGGTAATTGATCCTTGGCTGCATTCCAAGCTCCTTTGCCTTAGAATATCATGTTCCATGCCCTGGTCTTTTAATGTAGAAGCTGCAAGGTCCTGTGTAATCCTGACTGTGGTTCCATGATATTTAAATTTTTCTTTCTGGCTGCTTGCAGCACCTTCTCTTTCATCTGGTAATTTTGGAATTTTGCTATTATATTCTTGGCATTGTCAATTTGGGATCTCTTTCAGGTGTGATCGGTATTCTTTCTATGGTTATTTTCCCTTCTGGTTCTAGGACTTCGGCAGTTTTCCTTTATGATTTCCTGAAAGATACTGTCCAGGCTCTTTTTTTCATCATGATTTTCAGGTAGTTCAATAATTTTTCAATTGTCTCTCCTAAATCGATTTTCCAGGTCGTTTTACTGATGAGGTATTTTATTTTCATCTATTTTTTCATTTTTTTGTTTCTGTTTGACTGATTCTTGCTCTCTCATAGAGACATTAGTTTCCATTTGTCCAATTCTAGTTTTTAACAGATTGTTTTCTTCTGTTAGTTTTTGTACTTCCTTCTTCAATTGGCCAATTGTGTTTTTAGGGACTTGTTTTCTTCAGTGTATTTTTTTTCCAATTGGCCAATTGTATTTTTGAAGGACTCTTCTACCTCTCTCATTTGACTACTAAAATCCTTCTTGAGCTCTTCTAAGAAGGCTTTTTGGGCTTCACACCAGTTCACATTCCCTTTTCTTTTTGCAGATGTGTGTTTGTTGACAATGTTGTCCTCTTCAGAATTTCTGTCTTGATCTTCACTCTTCTCATAATATGAATCTATGGTGTTTCTTTTTACTCATGGTGTTTCTTTATTCCCTGGCCTTTAAAGAGATTGAGCTCTGCTGGGGAACAGAGGGCACTGACCCAAGCTTCTTGTGTTGGGAGCCTAGGTCTTGGTCACTGGCTTTGTGTGCTGGGGCCTCTTATGCTGGCAATTGGAGGCTGTAGGTTTCTGGCAGCTTACCTCATGTTGGGCTGGAATCAGCAAGGCTGGAACTTTCAGGCAATTCTAGGTTGCCTGCTTTTCCTTTCCTTTAGCTTTCTTCAGCTCCTTTTAGATGGGTGCTGCAGGGTGTTTATCTGCCTGGGGCCCCTGCAGTGTTGTCTCCCTCTTTCTGCTAATGCACTGGAGATTCCTTTGGTAGAGTGCCAGGCACCTGGTGGTTTTCTGAGCTGGTTTCCACGGTTCCCCCCCCTCACTGAGGCACTGGAGGTCCAGGTGTTGGTGTTTGCCTTCTACCACCTGGGCTTCAGGATTTCTTCACAATGGAGGCTGTAGGGCTCCAACAGCTCACCTGGTGTTAGGTTGGAACCAGCAAGGCCATGGCTTTAGGAAGCCTTTAGGTTGCTTTCTTCATCTCCTTTCAGATGAATGTCACAGGGGACTTATCCACCTGGGGCACCTTGTAGTTCTGCCTCCCTTATTTTTGCTGAGGCCCTGGGAGACCCATTTGCTGGGCTGCTTCCCTGCTGCTCCCTGTCTTTCTCCTAGTTCAGCTGTTTCAGGATTTTTTTCCTTGGGTAATATTTTCTGGGTTTTCCGAGGTTGATAGGGGAGAGTGAGAGCACCTACCTTTTCACTTCACCATCTTGGCTCCCAGAAGTGGAAGTCCCAAGTAAACACATTTCTAATAATTCATTAACTGAACCTCTAAACTTATGACATAATGAAAAGATGATTTGAAAGACAATGTATAAATTTGGGAAGATAAATGAATCAACAAATAGTTTTCACTGAGACTAAATAGTTTCTAAAACAAATATTAATAAATACACATTTAAATTCCTGAGTAACTCATAAGAGTATTTCCTATGTAATAGGAAGAAAAAATGCATCTCTTTTTGGGGGGAGAGTGGCAATATTTCATTTTATTTTTTCAATTGTTTTAAATTTCTTTTGGACATTTTCTTTCACATTTTGAGTCCTAAATTTTCCTCCTCCATTCAGACTCTTCCCCATTCATTAAAAAGAAAACCAATATGACATCAATTATGCATGTGAAGTCATGCAAAACACATTTCTGTATTAGAAATGTGGCAAAAAGAAGCAAGGAAAAAAAATTAGGTGAAAAAATAGTGCTCAAATTTGAACTCAAAGAGTTTATTAGTTCTCTCTCTGGAGGTGGATAGCATTTTTCATTATGGGGCCTTTGAGGTTTTCTTGGATCACTGTATTGTTCTAAATAGTCAAGTATTTCACAGTTGATCATCATTTCAACATTTCTGTTACTGTACACAATGATCTCCCAGTTCTTCTCACTTCACTTTACATGAATTCATATAGCTCTTCCCAGGTTTTTCTGAAACCATATTGCTTATCATTTCTTATAGCATTGTATCACAATCATACCATGGCTTGTTCAGCCATTCTCCAATTTATGGGCATCTCTTCAATTTCTTTTGGAGGGCAGCATTTTAAATGTCCGTTTAGCTGGTTCGTCTTAGCAAATGTCTTACCACATAATCTAAACCCCCAATATGTGAAGAATAACTGATTTTGTGAGTATAGGGAGCTCCCAGTGTGGAATTTTTCTTCATTGAGTCAGATCATGCTATCTAGTACATAAGTCCTGGAAAACCGCTTGAGGCAGAGAGCTTAAGTGATTGTTTTTTTGAAGATCACACAGTTAATAAATGTCAGAGCAGAGAGCCTGTTGGCTTCTTGAGTGTGAGACACAAAACTTTTTTTTTTCTTGGCTAGGCAATGGGGTTAAGTGACTTGCCCAGGGTCACACAGCTAGAAAGTGTTATGTTTCTAAGGCTGGATTTGAACTCAGGTACTCCTGAGTCCAGGGCCAGTCTTCTGTCCACTGCACCACCTAACTGCCCCAGACGCAAAACTCTTTAGAAAGAGCTGAATGTATGTTATTACAAGACAAATTGAATCATGCATTTGGTTGATACAATCCCCAAATCTCCCTCTGCCCCCACTAGTTTTGCCACAGTTATTTTCATTTCAATTTTAAGTGTGTTTTGGCTAGAATGATCCAGATGCACTGCAGTTCTCTATTGTGCTTTGTATGTGGATATAGTTTGAAAATCGTTTTAAAATTTACCTAAATTTGGAAGATTAGGCCAGATCTTTTTTTCCTGCCTCCTGGTACCTAAGACTATTCTTTCTGTTGTTCATGCCACCTTCTACTAAGATGGGACAAATGAGTTGTTTTTCCAGTATCATAATTTTTTTCTGTGCCAAATTTTCACTGAATTTACAAATTCTCATCATTAGGCAAGTGAGTACTGGTACTATTTCCATATGGTATGACCACATAACAGATGGGGTCCTTCATTGGAATTCAGGAAGACCTAGGATAAGGGGCTCACAGATCTGTAGCTGAAAAAGACCTTGTAGTCATTTAGCCCTACTCTTTCATTTTACAGAGGAGGAAACTGAAGCCCCAGAAATTTTAAGTGCTTTGACAAAATTCATGTAGCTAATAAGTCAAAGAACTAGAATTTGAACATATTTTCTCTGATTATGAATAGTGTTCTTTCCTCTGCACCAAATTCAAAAACAAAGTCTCCAATACTTAATAGCTATGTGGCCATGGACAAGTCACTTGACTTTTAGAGTCAGAGGAAAACATACTTATTGGCATATGGCCTTGGGTAAATCACTTAAACTCCTAGGCCCTATCTTTCCTTATCTGCAAAAAAAAAAAGGAGTTGCAGCAGATGGCTCCTATGATCCTTTCTAGCTCTAGCTCTATGTTCTTATTATCTTGTGAGATGAGAGGTATACTGATTTTTTGCAAGGCTATTAAAATGAGACTCCTATCATTCACAATATATTACTATAGAGTTACCATTCTGGCTCTCTGTAGTATCATGGAACCTTCAATCATCATTATTTGGAGATCAATTTTGTTATGGTAAAAAATATGAAGCAACCCTATACCAGCAATAAGAATGAATTTCCCCTCCTCTAGATTCCCTTTCTCTGCATTCACGTACCGTCCCCAACCCTCCTTTCCTCCATTTAAAAGAAAATTCTGATAAGTATCTCAATGTAATTTGGTCCCTTTATATTTCTATGTACACATTATTCTGAGGAGGAGTCCATAGTCTTCACCAGATTACCAAAGTCTATGACAGAAAAAGAATTCAAAATTCCTGTTTATAGTTTTAGGGCAGGGAGAAGTGTGGAGCATAGTGGAGCTAACAAGGTTATTGCTAACATGTTTTTGTGAACTAAATAGGAGTAGTAAAAATCTGTTATATCCTCCTTTTTTGGAAAACATCTTTTAACTGTGTTAGAAAAGGGAAAAAAATTTTTGACCTAGTTATATAACTAATGGGCATATATCCCAAAAAGGTCAAAGTTCCAAATTTGCAAAAATACTTAGAGTACTACTCTTCATGACAGCAAACCAGTAGAAAGAGTAGGTGCTTTTTGATTTGAGAGTGGTAGAACAAATTTTAATGTGTGAATGTAATATAATAGAATTGTGCTATGACAAATGATTATGAGACATTCAGAAAAAAAACCAACAACATGGGATGCATTGTATGATCCAATACAGAATGAAGCAATGAGAGGAACCAGCAGAACTAAGATCAACACAATGATCAATTTTACTCCTGGGATAGGATGATGAAATATACATATCTTCCCTTGGTAGAGAGGTGGTGGACTACAGGTATAGAATGAAGCATACACTTCCACAAACAGTCAATGTGTCTCTCCCCTCACCCCATTTCATTGTACTTCATTACTAGAGGGGGTTTTAGTAAAATTGGGAGGGTATCAGGATAGTGATATAAAAAGTGTCAATAAAACATTTAAAAAAATCCAACACAAGCAAGTTGAGAAATTGATTATTTTAGTTATAACAGATAAAATCAGAATAGTGTAGCATATTGGTTTGAGAAGCCATCCCTAGAATTAAAAAAAAAGACCTGGGCTCAGGTATTGCCTTTTAACATGTGATGGTAAATCACTTAACCTCTCAGTTTCTCAGACAATCCTTAAATACTATAAGTTTCAGAAAAGGTCATAATTTTCATTAGTAGAAGGGGTTTCCTCACTGGAAGCCCCCTTTGCTAATGAATTCACAGTTACTTGAAACACACACAAGGCTACTGTGGTTTCTATGATCATTGTACAAATGTTTCAGTAGTTATTACTACTGTATGTCTACTACTAATAAATAATTATGTTCATATTCTTCTTTGGGTAGTGATATGTATGTTGTATGCGTAACTTTTTTTTTTTAATACATCGCAGTCATTGTCAATGTAGTTATCACTTGTGGTTATGTGGGTGGAGTTATAGGAAAGGGCCAGGTACTGAGTGGCCAAGGGTATTGTCCCTTATCAAAGAGCTGGATTAAGCAAACTCCCAACTTCTAAAGGGCCCCATAGAGTACCCTGAACATAATAAACCATTCATGACAGAGGCTGGAGCATAAGGAAGATGTGTGGCTATCAAACTATGTGAATTTTAATATTTTTGTCTTCCAGGTAGACAGTAGAGTTCATAAGATTTAGAGTAGGAAGGTCCAGAGAGGAGATATAACTTGTATAAGTTCAGACAGACAATAAGCAGCTGAATTCAATTTCAGATCCATGCTTTTAGATTCCCTGTTCAAGGCTCATTCTATTAAATTAAAATTAGGGAAATGTCTACCATTTAGTTGGGCCAGTTAGTTTCTTTTTACAATAATGATAATAATAATAATAACAATAAAAACAACAACAACAATGAGTCTAAGATTGACTTGAGATTGAGAAAGAGAAAAGGGGAAGATTAACCGTCCAGAAGGTCAGGCTTTCACATGACAATAGCGGTTTGAGGTACAATGAGAGAGCGGCATAGAACTATAGGCTCATTGATCAAGAGTTGAAGTGAGTTCAGAGGCTATCTAATTCAACCCTCTCATTTTATTATATGAAGTATTCATGTCTTATAACAAGCCAAAACATCTTCAGGTGAGTTTCATTCATTGGTCTGAAACTGATTTTTTGAAAAGAAGAGCTTCTAGTAAAGAAACCACTTGTACTGATGCAAATTGCCACCTGTTCTGCAGCTTATAGTTTTAAAAAGGAAATTGAGGTCCATGGTTAAATGATTTGCCTGAGATTGCTTAGGTAGCAAGTATCAAAGGCAGAATTTGAACACACTTATCTGAGTGTCAATGGAATTTCTACTGGGATTTATCAAATCAAAGAAAGAAGAAGCCTGAAAAGCTACCTAGGTACAGATGTGAAGGGAATCCCCTGTATTCTATGGACTAGACAAACCTAAGGGATTTTCCCATCACACTTTTTCACTAATGATGTAATCTTGGGGACTTTAGTTTGAGATTAGAGAGTTAGTACTCTCTCTCTCTCTCTTTCAACAAGTTGTTTAATCTCTCTGGCCTCAATTTCCTCATTTGTAAAGTGATTCAAGTGGAATAGGTTTCTTTCAGCTGTAAATATATGGCAATATTTATGCAAAATTAAGAATCTTGAATCATTGTGTGGCTGGCCATGGGCGTATTGCCTCTGTCTATGGTCCAGTAAGTGAGAAAGTACTTAGCTGGAAATACTTGTGAGTTCTGGGCAATGGACAGTGAATAATGACTCTTGGTGAGAAACACGATGAAATTGAATTTTTGATGTACTACAGATGGTCATAATATGGATATGATTTTTGCAATTTGTAAAGTGCCCTGTTAATTCTTGTTGTAGACAGCCTTTAGGATTGAGCACTCAGGTAAAATTTAAGGTAGAATAATTTAGTCCCTATGTGGACCAGATTGGCATAAGGATGTAATTGATTCTTCCATTATGACTGTTAACATTAATTATCTGATACTAGTCATTATTGGCCATGGCTTAAATATAGAGTCAGGGACCTTAGAATGGCCACTTGTCAGAATCATTCCATCTGCCCAGAGCCTATGTTTGATTATAAAATGTGTTCTATATGCATATATGTTTCTGAATTTGAAGTGACTATTATTCTGAAATATTTGGACTCCAGAATAAAATTGTTAGTTTTAAAACATATCAGTCAACACTATGTAGGTGATAAGTCAGGCAAGAATTTTGTTTGCCCTCCAAGATTACCTGTCTCCTTCATGAACTTTCAAGGTCTATCCTATTAATAATTTTCTACCATGTTTAAACATTAGAAAAAAACTGAACTTCTAGAGCTTTCTTCTCACCTTCCTCCAGGAAGGGCAAGAAAGAGGCTAAAGAATTCTTAAGTAAAAAAGCTAAAAAGTGACCCCTCCATCTGAAAAAGGAAACACCAGAATGAAATGAGGAGCAAGAGGGAAAACAAGAAGGGTTGGGGGAAGGATTCTACATTTTTTTTGTTTTAAGGAAGGTTATCTCAATGCTAAATACTTAGCATTTCCAACTAAGTACTTTCTCGCTTCTCAAAAGGTTACTGGACCATAGACAAAGGCAATAGTCCCATGGCCAACCACATAATGATTCAAAATTCTTAATTTCATATAAATATTGTCATATATTTATAGCTGAAAGAAATCTATTCCACTTGAATCACTTTACAAATGAGGAAATTGAGGCCAGAGAGATTAAACAAATTGTTGAGAGAGAGAGAGAGAAAGAAAGAGAGAGAGACAGACAGAGAGACAGAGAAAGAGAGAGAGAGACAGAGAGAAAGAGAGAGAGAGCTAGGTCTCCAATCTCAAACTAAAGGCAATGCAGGGTAATAGATCAGCAGATGAACTAGTTTCAAATTATGACTCTCTTACTTATCATCTGTGTATCCTTAGGAAAGCCATTTGGATTATTTAGCACTCAGTGTCTCCTTCTATAAAATGGAAGGTTTGAGCTAAATAATCTCTAAAATCTCTAGAAATTCCTTCCAGTTCTTGCTTTTGAGATGCTGTAATCCCATTAGTAAAGTTTGGTAAACATAACTACTCATATTTTCAGGAATAAGAAATACAAAGTCATACTTTAAAAAATGATTAATAAATGTATAAAGAAGACTCAAGGAAGATAGTTTATTAAATACTATCCTGTCCTGACAAGGTTATGAGGATTTCCTGGGAATGGAAGTTTACACCAAAATTATTGGTTGATTGTTGCCATAAGTTTGGTAGCAGATTCAGAAGACCTAGGATCAAGTCCAAGTTTCTGATCCTTATTAATTTTGTGACCTTGACCAAGTCAATTAAACTCTCTGAATTTCAATTTACTTACCTAGAAAATGGATGGTAATATTTGTACCTCAGCTACCTTGCTGAGTTGTTATACTGGAAAAACTTTTAAAAAAAACACTATGTACATGTCAACTATTATTGTTATCTTGATAAGTAGCTATAACAAATCTATATCAGAACAGGGAGATTAAGGCTACTGTGCTATCATAATGAAGCTAGATGCTGGTAATTGTGATGGGGTACAGGCCCAAGCTGAGACCTTTGCCCCTGACCCCAAAAGAATTTGGGTCCCATTTGTCTACAGGCCCTGGAAAACCCAACCTTGGACTCTCTTTGAATTTTCCTTCTTGATCAAGTAGGACTCTGGAGTTTGCCTGAGGCTATAATCCTATCGACTGGCCTTTCGTTATTGCCTAAGCCTCTCTGTTACCCTTAACCTAGCCCAGTCCTTCATTTTCTATTACCTCCAGATCCTTCCTAGACCCCTCCTCCAGTCACCCCAAACTACTTGGCCACTCCTAGACTCCTCCCACAGTCTTTCTGTATATAAGATCCATCTTGGCCTCCATTAAAGTCCTTAGATTCAATCTAGCCCACTTGTTAATATGAGCATCATAAATGTTCGGATTCCTTAAGTCTGACCAATATGGTGGATCTTTAATAAATCTTGTCTTTGCCTGAAAGAAAGCTTGGGTCAAATTCATTTGGGCAGATGTCGCTATTTTAGGTCCTAGTACACCCAAACCTCAACAATTGCACTCTTGGAGTTGACATTTTTCTAGGTGGGCAGATATAATCTCAATACATACCAGTATAATATATGTATGTATATATATATATATATATATATTATATATATATATATATATATATAAAGTATATATATATAAGTATATATATATATAAATATATATATATATAAGTATATATATATATAAGTATATATATATATATATATATATACTTATATATATATATAAGTATATATATATAAGTATATATATATATAAATATATATATATATAAGTATATATATATAAGTATATATATATACTTATATATATATATATTTATATATATATATACTTATATATATATATAAGTATATATATATATAAGTATATATATATATAAATATATATATATATAAGTATATATATATATAAGTATATATATATATATATATTGTGAATCCTAGTAGAATACCTTGTCTTGTTTTCAGAGACATCTGGTATGAGAGTGAGAAGGCAAGGGCTCTCATACTTACTTTGACTGTTTACTAGCTGTGTGACCTGTGAGTCATATGCAAGGTAAATCATTTCAAATCCCTCTGATCTCCTATTAAATGGGACTAATAAAGCCAGCCCAGCCCTGCCCAGCCTTGCCCAGCTTTGCCCTACCCAGCCCTTTCTTGTCTTACCTAACTCACTGGAGCTTATCAGAAAAAAGAAGGAATTGTGCAAAAAGCACTTTCACTAATTTCAGGAGTTATCATTTTGGGTGTGGGTTGGACAAGGTGGCTCTTGGGTCCCTTCCAACTTTAAAATTGTTATTAAATATTAGATAAGCATTTACAATAAAATATCAGAGCACTTTAGGTAGTTTCAAATTCTAGGTCTCAAGTTGTAATGTTGAATGAAGTAAAAAAAAAAAGGGAAAGAATGAACCTATTAGTCTTCACTCCTAATGTCTTGAGCCTGGAGATTTTTCTTTTTAGGCTATTGAGGTTAAGTGACTTGCTAAGGATCACACAGCTAGTAAGTGTCCCGTGTTTGGTCTGAGGCCAGATTTGAATTTAGGTCTTCCTGACTTCAGGGCCAGTGCTCTATCCCCCCCGAGATTTTTTAACTGGTTCTATAGCTACTTCACATGTGAGGAAATTGATCTGTTACTTCCCTGTGAATTTCTATCCTGGTCTTGTGTTCTGCTAATTGGTATAGTTTCCCATACAATTTTCAAGAATCATTTTTTTGTCCTCTAACCCAACATCTTAACAATAAACATAAGTCTACCAAATTGGTTTTATTAACTTCTTTGGATCCCATTTGATTGAGGGACAAGCCCAAATCTTTATTTCTTATTCCCAAATTACTTTATGAGTCTCAGATATTTCTGGAGACTGTTGCTTTGGTAATCATGAATTTTTAATTTAATTTAATTTAATTTAATTTTCTTTGATTTTTTTTTACACCCTAATGGAAAAGGAGGAAATAAGCATTTTTTAGACATCTACTATGTGCTAGGCGCTAGGCTAAGTGATTCACAAATTGGAATTTTCCTTAATTTATGAATATATTGTTTGTCCACACTTGATCCAATCTTTACATATTGTAAATGCAGTCCTGGCCTGACTATATCATTGTCTATTTTCAAATCATAAAGGAAAAGGTCAGGATAGTCAGAACCAATACACTGGACTATGTTGTGCTGTCATATAATAATTACGCAGCAGTAGAGAACTTTTTGCGATTTAAGTGCCTTGGAGTAAACTTCTGGAAACTTCTGGTCTATATATTAAATATTATACATTGAAATGTTGTCATTTAACATGCATATGTCTTTAGCAAGATTGAAAGATATCTAGGAAAGATAACTTGGATTTGAAAGCACCATATAACAAAAAAATAAAAAGCAAAAACTTTCACAACTTTGAGCAAGTGACCAATTTCTAAGAAATTACTTATTTTCAAAACACATAACTCATAAACATTTCTTCACTACTTCTGTTATTGCTCTGTTCATCATGGAAACAGAGGAAAAAATGATAAAAATCCATCTGTTAGATGCTCAAGTATCAAGGATATTGAAGAGGGACTCATATATCTCATAGGTTAGACTTGATGCTCTGCAAGAGCACACCCAATGCTAAAATTCTAGGATTCTAGTCTAAGTCTTGGAGGTCCAGTGGGAGAAGTAAACAAGAAGAATTTATTAAAGAAAATAATTATTTTAAGTGCTGTGCTTTTCATCACTTATATATTTCTACTTTTCTAAAATAATTCAGTGGCAACATTCCCAAAGAGGAGACATATGAAAAATGTGAATAATCAATTCAATTCCCCAAATATTTGTGAAGTGGATACTATGTGTGCTAGATGTTGGGGATATGAAGATAATGGAATAATCCTTGGCTTCAAAGGACTTACATTATATTCTTTTACATTTTACCTATCCAACTATTTTTTAATACACTTTCCCCCCATACCAAAGATTCTAAATCCCCTTTGGAAGTCTATGTGAAGCCTATGGGATCCTCAAAATAATATATATTACCCACACTCATAATGGAAGGGAATGCTAATTTCCTATTGGAGTTAAGTGAAAATAAAGTTTTAATTTCTTCCCCATCCAAATTCTTGTCCAGTGAACTTGGGCTTCAAAATGTTACCTAAGAACTCCTACCCTGCCACCTTTATTAACACCAATTTCTGCATATGGAATTTTCATTTTGCTTCTAATCAAATGACTAAATAAATTAGAAATCATTTTGTAAAACAGGACACTATATATTTCTTTCCTCTGAATTGTTTCCTCTCATTATTTGGTTTCTCATTTAACACTCCTCTATGATACAGGAAGGATGTCCTTACTCAAGCACAGTGACTCAACTCCTGTAGACTTTTCCTAATACTTAATCTTGGGTATTTTAAGCAATGTGCTGAACAAGGAATGGCAAGGATTTGCTGATATTGTTCTCATCCACCTGAGACTTGGAGAATATCAAAGTTTGCCTTTTAGATGAACCCCTGAGATCTAGCAAATATAGTTTTAATATGGTGGCATAGATGACAAGGTTGTATAATTTGTAGATGTTATAAAACTGGAAGGAATATTTCATCCTGTAGATGAGAGGGTCCAGATCCCATGAGATCTAAACCAATTAGAAAAATGCACAAAATCTAATAACTTGATAAAGTCAACTATAAAAATTAAAGAAGGCATAAATGCAGAGCAGTAACTAAGGCAATTTAATCAATATTTTGTCCAGGGTATCATCATCTAAGGGGCTATATCTTCTCTCTTGACCATTCCTCTCTTTCTCAGCCCCTTTCCCCCCTCATCAAAAAAAGCCAAAACAGATTTTAGCTCCGGGTAGATGTTATAAAATAATAATTCTTGTGAGAAAAATCTAGTAGTTTTAATGGAATGCAAACTTAAACATGAATTAAAAATGTGAAACAACAGCCAAAATCACTACCCTGATCTTAGGCTATAAGAATAGAGGCATGATATGCAAAGTGGTGAAGGAGATGATGTTTGCTATTCTACTTTGATCAAACTAAATCTGACTTATCATGTTTAGTTCTGGGCACTAAATTTTAAGAAGGACGTTAATTAATTGGAGAATACAGATGAGGAGTAAACAAGATGGTGAAAGAATTGTAGACAGTTGAAGTAACAGAAGATATGTAATCTAGATAAGAAAAGAAGGTGAAATTGGGGATGAGAATTTGTTATCTGCCCTCAAGTCTTCAAAGGGCAGTTATGATGGTGGAGGATTTAGATTTATTTTGTTTAGTCAGAGATCAAGCAAGCAATTAACTAATATTCATTAAAAGATTACTACATTCAGACACTGTGCTGAGGATACAAGGATGAAAACAAAAGAATTCCTGTTCTCAATGAACTTACACGGAGGAGAAGAAGTAGAAATAATGGGCAGAAGGTCCAGAGGCAGATCTCGGCAAGGGAAAAAATATCTTGAACATGAAATTTTCTCAAGCTGGAATAGACTATCTGAAGAGGCAGTAAATCTCCCCTGACGTGATTCTCATCCAGTTACTAGTTGGACTAGATAACCTGTCAAGTCGCTTACAACTCTGAGATTCTTTGATTTCATAATGGCCTATTCATTGTCAACTTTTACTTTTTTATAGAGAAGCCCAGAATCTGAAAGCTACTTTTGTTGATAAAAATGTTATATGCTATATGATTATTTATAGAAGTTGGAAGAAAATACCCAGAGACATTTAAGTCATTTTGAAACCAATTAGAAGATGGATATGTGTAATGCAAGCATGAAGGGTTACCCCAGATTTCGATAAATCAATTTGAGCACTAAAGATACTTGTACAAGTTTTATTTAAGATTTAGGTTTTAAAATCTTGGTTTGAAGACAAAATAGGAAAAAAAAGATCAGAATCAGTTTCCCTTTGAGTAGGTATATGTTTATACTACTTAGTTCAAGTTAGAACTAATAGTGTTCATGGTTTTGAATGATCTCTCAATGATTTTTGGACACTAACAGTTTAGATACTTGCAGACAATTCTATCCAGGAATGGGCAGATTTCTATATCTGGAGAGTAATATTTCTGATATTGGAAAAGAATAAATGTATAAGGAAAATACAGTATTTTTCCATTATGCAGGACAGTAAATCACAGGCAACAGGACAAAAGGATTGTTGTTGATTTGAAAGCCAGCAACAGAAGAACCAGCCAGCAAGAGTACCAGTGAATATTAGATACATTCCCATTATAGAAAATATATAGAATCCACCTTTTTTTTTGCCAGTCACTTTGAACTTGTTGCCTTTTCATGTGATTTCCCATAAATAATTTGTGCCCATCTATGTTTATATTATCTACTTTGTTATATATCTATATATCGATTTTATACATGTATATATATATATATATGCATGTATGTATAAATTTCAACCACAATACATAATTATTATAATTATGTGGATGTATATATGTATATGGGATGTATATGTATACGGGGAAGACTAGTACCTCTAGTATGAAGGCTACCAAGCTCTTTTCAGAGCTGCTTTCCACCTTTGATGTCTAATTGGTGACACAACTTTCACCTATGGCTGTAAGAAACTGTAGCATGTACAGTGTCTACTCCCTGGTAAATCATTTCAGATGAGCTACACCCAGTTGATGGTAACTAAAAGTCTTCAAACCTGTTGGTAAGTTATGAAGGTGCCCGCTTCAAGCATGTGAAGACTTACCATGACAGAGTGAGTAGATGAGAATAATTTGTTCCAATGAGCCATGAAGATAGCAG
Organism: Phascolarctos cinereus; assembly: GCF_003287225.1. Classification (NCBI taxonomy): domain Eukaryota; kingdom Metazoa; phylum Chordata; class Mammalia; order Diprotodontia; family Phascolarctidae; genus Phascolarctos; species Phascolarctos cinereus. The sequence goes on along the minus strand of NW_027556402.1, from coordinate 87,213,278 downwards.
AATCAGGCAGTGTAGAGTGCATAAAGCTTAGTTAGAAATTGAAGATGCCAAGGTCATCCGCTGTATCCTGATACATTGCCACTTTCTGACTTGGACTCTGCTAACACTTGAAGAGAGAATGAGGTCTATTACTTTGTGCAACTCTGCCCTCACAAATCCAATTTATGTGCAAGTCAAGAGACATCATCCATATCATTCTACCATTTTTACCTACCTGAAAGTCCTGTGGTGACAGGCAAATCATGAAGCAGCAAGTGCAGAAGCTGTAGTCACAGCCCAGCACACGTGTAACCAAAGTCATAGGGACTTCTCAGTAGGCTGAAGTAGCATTGGGATTCAGTAATCTTAATGTCTGAGTAGACTTTTTTAAAGGACTGAATTGATCACCTCCTGACATAAGGAAAGATGGCCTAAAAATGGTCTGCTTCACCTGCTTATGGAGACAGGCTATCCTGTTTTGAAAACATAAAATAACGTACAAAAACTTTCATGAAGATGATTTTACTCACCATTGGTACATAGAATATGCACACACTTGTGGACAACACAAAATCCAGTAGACCTGAAAGATGAAAAACTCTTGTGAGAGAACTCAGCAGGTATCACATACCAATAGCAGCACTGAGCGAAACAAGGCTGGCAAATGATGACCAAGTTACTGAAGTTGGAGATGGATACACATTTTTCTGGAGAGGCTGCAGTGATGTGGAATGCCATGAAGTTGGCATAGATTTCACAATGAAAACTAATCTGGTCAACAAGCTTATATGCCTCTCCAAAAGAGTGAATGATGGGCTCGTGACAATGTGATCTCCACTTGCAAGAAAGCACCACATTATCAGGGCTCATGATGCCATGATTTTATGAGACCTAGAAACCATCATCATCAATGTGCCAAAAAAGGACAAGTTTATAATTCTGGGTGACACTAGCAGCCATGGTAGAGAGTCCTTGAGAGGAACAGGGTCAGAAACAGCAACAGCAACAGTCACTTACTGCTGAAGAATGTGTGTCTCATGAATTTCTCATTTCTCATCACCAACACTGTGTTCTATTTACATAAGCACAATAAAAGTTTGTGGATGCACCTTCATGGCAAACATTGGCATTTAGTAGACTACATCATTGTAAGGAGAAGAGAGACAGGATATAAGAGTGAAATACGTGGGGAAGAGTGCTAGACTGATCATAGACTTATCTTCTCTAAATATTCATATTCAATGAAAGCAGTGGCCTCGAGGCTAGACAACTACCAGAAGACTCAACATCAACAGATTAGAGCACTTCTCCATGTGGTCAGTTTTTTGCTGATGTGGAAGGAAAGCTGAACCAACATGTGGATGGCAACAGTGGAGGAAAAAAAGAGTGGGCAACTTTCAGAGATTTGGTGTACAGCCCCTTGTTTACCCATCTGGGCCTGAAAGCTTGCAAGTAAAAAGATTGGTTTGATAAAATCGATTGGGGAATTTAGCTGCTAAGTTAAAAACAAGAACTCCATAGGGTTTACCAGCAGGATAGTTTTTCCCTCTATGAGAAGGCAGCATTTAACTCAGATTTAGGATTCTTGGTTCAGTAAGAAGGCAGATGAAATTCAATTTCGTGCTGACAGTAACAATCCAAATCTCTTTTATAATACCCTGCAAGCTATTTATGGGCCAAAGACCCATGGTGCATCTCAACTACTTGGTGGTGATGGAGAGCCATAATGATTAGTGATAAGGGTATGATCCTGGAGAGATGGGCCTAACACTTCCATAGCATTCTCAAGTGATGTCATCAACTAATGCTGAAGCTATTCAGCCACACCTTGAAGTCAAACTCTAGCCAAATTTCCAAATGAAGAAGAATATTTGAATTCCAGTAGGCTCCTCTCATGTGGCAAAGTACCTGGTGCTGATCGTATTCCAGCTGAGATTTACAAGGCAAGGGGTCCACTGCTCATACAAAAGGTGAGAGAAATTTTCTAGGTATATGGCAGGAGAAGGTTTTCTCCCAGGAGTTCAAGGATGTCTCCATTGTCCATCTCTATAAAGGAAGTTGCCTATGACAATCATACTTCTCTCTCTCTCTCTCTCTCTCTCTCTCTCTCTCTCTCTCTGTGTGTGTGTGTGTGTGTGTGAGAAAATCTCTCTTAGCCATTGCTGGCAACATTCTTGCCAGAGTCCTCCTTAATAAACTGATCCTTCACCTGGGAGATGGTTATTTATCCTAGAGTCATTGTGGCTTCAGAAATGCTGAGGAGTGATCAATATGGTATTTGCTGCCTGACAACTCCAGGAGAAATTCCACATGTCTATACACAATGTTCATCGATCTGACCAAGGTTTTTGATATTGTCAATCATGAGTGCTTGTGGAATATCATGGGAAAATTTGGTTGCCTGGAGAAACTCATCAGTATTGTGTGCTTGTTCCATGAGGGTATGCTTGCACAAGTTCTGGATAATGAATAATGTTCTTATATTTTCCCAGTCTGTGTGCTTGCTCCCATGCTTTTTAGCATGATGTTTTCAGTGATGTTGTCAGATACCTTCAATGATAACGAAAATGGCACCAAGTTTAGCTTCTGCACTAACAGTAAATTATTTAACTTGAAGCCAAGACTAAGGTGGAGGGAGAGGTAGTGCACAACTTTTTGTTCACAGATGATTGTGCATTCAATTCATCCTCTGAGGCTGAGATGCAGTAAAGTATAGATTGATTCTTTGCTGCTTGTGCTAATTTTGGCCTAACAATCAACAGCAAGAAAATAGAAGTTTTCCAGCAGCCAGCACCATACTATTCATATATGGAACCAGTGATTACAACAAATGGAGAAATTTTGAATGCTTGTGAATAAGTTCACTTAACTTGGCAATATACTTTCCAGGGATATAAACATAGATGATGAGGTTATGCACACATTGCCAGAGTTATCTCAGTGTTTGGAAGTCTCTGAAGTAAAGTGTGAAAGAGCTGAGGTTAGCTGCCTACCAAACTAAAGGTCTACAGAGTGAATGTACTGACCTCCTTGTTGTATGCCTGTGAGACTGGACAGTCTACCAGCACCATACCAGGAAACCGAATCACTTCCATTTGAATTGTCTTAGGGAGATTCTGAAGATCACCTGAAGATCTGAAGAAGGGTAAGGTACTGGACGTTGAGTTCCTTTCTGCAGCTGAGCTTCCAGGCATTCAATTTCTACTGAAGAGAGTGAAACTCTGATGGAATGGCCATATTGTTCAAATTATACATTTGCCTAAAAGACTATTGTACAGAGAACTGACACTAGGCAAGAGCTCACATGGAGGTCAGAAGAAGTGATACAAGGACACTCTCAAGGTCTCTCTGAAGAAATTCAGAATTGTGAGATATGGGAGACACTAGCACAAGACTTCTCAGCATAGCGTATCTACATCGCATGCATGTATATGCATAATGTATACATATGTACTATGCATACATACATATACATACATATGTATGTATTTATACAATAAAATAGTAATTAGGGCATCAAACTTGTCCATATAAATCTATTTGATCCTATATCATGCCATCAACCTTTGCTCTTTGTTCTGGAAGAAGATCATATAGCAACATGGTGACAAGGGAAGTAAGAAGCATTAGGGACATTTATTCTCTTTTCTTATGACAGCTAACACTTTAAAATGGGTTTCCTAAGCTTAGCTTTTTCCTTGACATACTTCTCTCATCTTCTAATGTCCCTTGCTTCAAGACTCCAGGCTTTCCATAAAACCTTTATTTTGCCAGAAATTTCCCACCAGGAAATACTGAAAGACCTAGGTGGCATGGTGAACAGTGTTCTGGACCTGGAGTCAGCAAGATTTGAGTTCAAATCCTGCCTCAGACATTTACTAGTTTTGTAACTGTGGACAAGTTCTTCTGTGTGCTTCAGTTTCCTCAACTGTAAAGCAGAGAAAATAAGAGCACCTACATTCCAGGGCTGCTGTAAGTATCAAACAATATAATGTTTGTGCATTGCTTAACACAATGCCAGTTTACATAATAGACACATAATAAATGCTTGCTTCTTTCCTCCATTTTATAGAAGAGGGAACTGAGCCCATAAGAAAGTAAATGATTTGCCCAGGTTCACATAGTAAGTTAGCGGCAAAGACAGACCTCAGACACAGGACACTGGACTCCTAGGTCAGCCCTATTTCTGCTACACAATATTTCATATGTGCATGAAACAGTATAAAGAATAAACAAAGGACAATTTAAAGTTCAGTTTGAATGTAGGACTTTGGCTGTAGATTGTCCTTCAAAATATCTTTCTTCAGCCATGAGAAATCTCTGGTTATGAGCCAAACAGTTAATGTGAGACAATAAATGCAAAATTGAAGAAAAGCTTAAAAAAAAAATTAAAACAAACAAACAAATAAATAAATAAATAAATAAATAAATAAATAAATAAGTCAAATTAAAAAAGAATTTAAAAAAGAAAGAAAACTTTATGACCTGTAAAACAAAGGGGAATTCAGATGATGCTCCATGGAACCCATGCTATTCCTTTAACTTGTTTTAATTCTATTTTGGCAACCTAATCCATGTTTTCATATCTGGATTAGAAAATTCTTCCAGTTCTCAAGAGTATGTTTTTGTAACTCAACAGAAATAACAGAAAATAGTCAAAAGGAAAATTCACAGTTTTTCCTAAATTCTCTGTAAATTATTTGCTTCTCTTCAAAGACTACTTAGTAATTATCAAAGATTTAAAACTATGAACTCACTTAAAAGCAATTTGAAACTTTAAATCCTGAACTTGACTAGCAATTGAGTTGCATTGTTTTTTTCAATCATGCCTGACTCTTTGTGACCTCATTTAGGTTGTTTTTGTTTTGGTTTTTTTTTGGCAAAGATACCAGAGTGGTTTGCCATTTCCTTCACCAGCTTATTTTACTGATGAGGAAAGTGAGACAAAAGTGGTTAAGTGATTTGCCCAGAGTCACACACTCAGGAAAATGAATCTTATTGACTCCAGGCCTGGCACTCTATACACTGGGCCGTCTAGCTGCTCTTGTCTGGGCCATCTAGCTGCCGTTGGCTGGTAATAGCTCATCTCAAATCATTTACATTCCTTAACAATTAGAGTATTGGTAATAATTGGATATCATATACTCTAGTTCAAAGAAACAGCATGTGGTTAGTGATGCTTGGAAGCAACTGCAGGTGAGAATATAATTGTCATAGGTGTCCAAGTCTTTCAGTTAAGATATTGCAAGATATCCATTAGCAATTCATCAGAATGTGATGTAGAACAGTGGTGTTAAACTTGAATAGAAATGAGGGCTACTAAATGTAAATAAGGATCCCTGCTGGCTGCATATTGATTTTTTGTTGTTATTGTTCAGTCATTTCAGTTGTGCCTGACTCTTCATGACTCCATTTGGGGTATTCTTGGCAAAGATACTGGAATGGTATGTCATTTCCTTCTCCAGTTTATTTTATAGATGAGGAAATTGAAGCAAATAGGGGTAAGTGAGTTACATAAGGGCACACAACTTGTAAGTGTCTGAGGCTGAATTTGAACTTAGGTCTTCCCAGCTCTAGACCCAGGGCTCCATCCATTGCACCACTTAACTACTTGTACGTATTGATTTAGAAAATCATATATGAATAGTGTCTATGCTTTATTGTATTTTAATTTATTTCTTAAAATATTTCCCAATTATATTTTAATCTGGTTGGGCCATACATGGGAATATCACAGCAAAATACAGCTTGGAGCTAAGTGTTTGAAACTTCTGATCTTGAGGGAAGCATTTAGAAATGTGATCTATAGTATAGTATTGGAAGGATTCAAAGAAAAGAAATACCTGTTAGCCACACCTTGCTTACACACATTTTTTTACATTGGTATTTTAACATTTTCTTTTGAACTTAAACTATGATGTTATAGGCTTAAACATTTGTGAAAATGATTAGCAGAATGCTGGCTGTGATATTTATTCTAGACTAGAGTCTCTGAGCATGGGGATAGAGGGGTTGGGGTAGGGTTCAAGGGACAATATTACAGATTCCAAGCTTTAGGGTACTAAAGATATTAATCAGGGTACTCTTTACTTCTATGGAGTCAGAAGTGAAGAATGATCCTCTACTCTCCACTCTTCCAGTCCACAAACTCTGTTCTGGCTTCCCTTCCCACCATTTACATTCTTGACTCTGCAATTGACTAGTTCAATCATATCCTATGATATGATTTGAGAGCTGAATTTTCATACAATTCTCTTTTAGAAAGAATTAGTAGAATGTACATCATGATATTTGTATAGTACTCCAAGGTTTACAAAGCACTTTACATATCCTCATTAGAGCCTTAGGATAATGCTTTGAGGTAAACACTATGGATATTATCATCCTCATTTAATCAATGAGCAAACTGAGGTCCATAGAGGTTTTGCCCAAAATCAGGCAGCTAGTAAGTGTTAGGCAGAGATTGACCTTGGTCTTAGCAGACTTTAATGCAGATCATAAGTATCATTTTAAGAATTTATAACTGCACTGTATCTGCTTGAAAGTGGACCCACAATACATACACGTTAACTATTTTGGATAATTATAGGCCAAAGCTTATTTGACATTATAATTTAATGGCAACACACTCAACTAAAAAAAAGTAGCTCAAATTTGTAAGGGGATAGGGAAAGAGGGATGAAAGGAAAGAGGGAGGGAGGGAGAGGGAGAGAGAGAGAGAGACACACACACACACACACACACACACACACACACACACACACTGACTGACTTTTGTAGCCTAGGTCAAGAGTTTTTGTAGTGCCTTATTGGTAAGGTTCCACATGAGAAATTGTGTTCAGCACCATGGTTTGCAATTAATATGGGAAGGTAATATGGCCAGAGATTGGTTATGACAAATAAAGACTGGGAATATATATATATATATATATCAGACCTGATGATCTGAGCAGGAGAATTTTAAACTGAAAATCCAGTAGACAAGAGGTGAGGAGCACCCAGTTATAACTGCAAAATCTACCACCATAGAGAACAATAGGTAACATGCAAAACAGGCAGAGGAAGTGTCTAGAAATGAACAGGTGAAATTCATTGGAAAGAAGGTTGATAAACACTCTCCTGGCTTCTAGTGTCTTTACACTAAATTTCAGAGTATGGTTTACAAACTGAAGGAAAAGCAGATTTGTCCTAGCATCATATGGAACTGACCTCACTGATGTCAGTAATACCTTGTGAAATGTGATGCTTGACTAATATGTAGCAATGAGAAGGTACACTTTGTTCAAAAGAAGCCAATCAGAGGGAAGAGGCAGCTGAGTAGCAGCATTTGCCAAGGATACCTGAAGGACGCTGACATGGAGCTCTCTGTGATGGGCTCAGATCTTTTAAAAAGGACATGCACAAGGGATGAAAGTAAGGTCAGGTAACTGATCACAGATGTAAAGGTATAACATAGGCTGTTAAAAATATCATCAGGAAAGCTAAAGCCATAGTGAATTGGCCCAGAAGAAGAAAAGGTGAAACAAGAATAAGGATCCAGGGAAAGTTGTCCAGTGTTGATTTGGAGTAAGACCAGCATCTGTTATTTCTACTCACTAAGCTAGGAGCGAGGTGGCCTTAAAACCTGGGGGTTGGTGTTATAAGCACCTAAATAACTTATCTGAAGACTAGTGTGATAAAAGACAACATGAGAAGAGGTGTGATGCAATGGAGAGAGCTAGCTTTAAAGTCTAAAAGATCATGCACATACTGGATAAGTGTCTCTGGGCACATTTCATTTGTGTTTTCAGGGCTCTAGGCAACTTTCTCACACTCTAAGTTGCAGAGAGATGCTGGCCTGCATTTTGAGAAGGAATTTCCTGACTTGGGAGTTCCCTTTATCAAAGAAATCACAGATCTTATGTCTACCCCTAGCCCAGTCTAGAAGGATTATAGCTTAGATCTGTCAGGTTCATTGAAGAAGAAGATATAGCTTAAAGCCATGTTATGCTAGGAGGTGGATCTAGGGTTTCTAGAAAGAAAATTGACTCAAGTGCTTATCTGTGGTTATAAGTAGAGAAGGCAACTTATGAATAAGGGCAGTAACTGACATTTCAAACTCACTAGAAGACAGAATATGCTTCAGGGGTGAAAAAAGGAGAATGTCCAGAACCTAAAGGACCAAAGTCTCCAAGGAAATGTGTAAGATGCTAGACAGCTAGCAGCCCAAGGGGAATATTCTTGGAGATATCAAAGGGAAGGATCTTTCTCATTCAGACAGGCAAGGGGTCAAGAGAAGGGGGAATGTACCCCAGATCAGGGCTAGAGTAGAAAAAAATATTTTAAAAGAAGTTGTTCATAAATTCATTGAGTACAGACAATGAAAAGAAAGGAAAGAAAGAAAGAAAAAAAGAAGGAAAGAAGGAAAGAATGATGGAAAGGAGAGGAGGGAGAAAAGAAAGAATGATGGAGGGAAGGAAGGAAAGAAAGAATGAAGAAAGAAATTAAGGAAGGAAAGAAGAATTAAGAAAATGTTAGGCCTAGTTTCTGAGGTAACATGGAAGGAAGGTTGATTGAGTTTTCCTCAATGAATTCAGCTTGATAATTTTGCATATTAGTGAGTCTTCATTTGGATAATACTTAAAAAAGAAATCATCTGTCTGTGGAGATTGTGGACATACTCCCTGGAACATTGCTAAGCAGGCAAAAGACAACATCTGATTGGATTTCAATGACCTGCTGATGATTTGGACCAATTGTGTTAGAGTCATCCACCTTTGAAGGCTGATTGAGGTTAGTCAATTATCATGCTTAGCTCTTTTGTGGCCTCCTTTTTGCTTCATTTTCAAGGCTGATTCTAAAAGAGTAGAGTAAAGGAGGATCCTAGGGGGACAAAAACCAGTGCATCAAATAATCAATCAACAAGTATTTATTCAGTATCTATTAAGTGCCAGGCATTGTGCTAGGCACTAAAGATATAAAGGAAAAAAAAATGAAACAACTCTTACACTTCAGGAGTTTAGATTCTATCCATGGAATTAACACATAAATATGTAGATGTGCACAAGTTCTGTCCCCCATCCCCAACATGAGCTGCTGATGACTGTGTTGCAAAAAAAAAAAAAGAAACAAAAAAAATGAAACTTCCTGTGCTCATCCCATGGCTTGGGGTAAGACTTTCTTAAACTCAGAGATGACAGTAATCATGTACTGAGTATCTTAGGGTTGCATACATGTGGGAAGTGCATATTTTCACCCATACAGCCTTAAATAATTAATGGACAATAATTTTGAGCACCTTTTAGAAAAGGAAGGGATTTCCCAGGCTGTATGATGCAAGAATATAGACTTTTAGAAGAAAAGGTAAATTCATTGGGCAACTTTAGCCTTGGGGATTGTTTTGACAACTTCACATTTAAGAGTTCAGTGATATGATCGTTAAAAGATAAGAGTATTTTGGGGATAGATAAGGGTCACCTACATAGCTTCCATAGGTGGATGGGCAACAAAAACTTAACGTAACTCTAAGGGGGAACAGATGTCCTATATCTATGTTTGATCCTTATGATTACTGCGAATATTTGGTTTTAATAGTATTTTATTTTTCCAATTATATGTAAAGACTAACAGTTAACATTCAGTTTTTTAAGTTGAGTTCCACATTTTTCTCCCTTACTCCCTTCCCCTCTCCCCTCCTTCTTCCTAAGGAATTTGATAAGTTACATATGTTACTTTAAGTATTTTGGTTGGTACAGGGACTTGCCTAGTCAGCAGTCCAAAAGTGTGTTTTACAAAACTGTGGATTACCCCAAGGTGGTACTCCAAAGCAGTCTGGGAGAGACTGTGAAGTACGTTGTGGGATAAAAGAATTTCATCAAAATGCCAGGGTTGTCCCATTGACATACTCAAATTCCACTCCCTTTTACTGAGGAAATGGTAGGCTACTGTGTGTATGTTTTATGTGTTTTCCATACCTGTGTATGGCTTCTATAAGCCCTTCAGGTATTCCAAAATAAAAACTGTAATAAAAACTTTTCTTCTTCCTTTATTCATGTATTACACTGAGAGATTGTTTAGAATTCTGGATGGATGCGATAAGCCAAAGAGAATACGGCATGTTTGGGTCAGCCCTCAAGTTTGGACCTGTGTGAGCCTCATGAATGGGGAGACCTGGAGCTGAGTTATATGAATAAGTATACAGAGGAGCCTGGGATTGACTGGTGAAAACAAAATAAAGCCAAAAACATACATAAAATTGTCATATTTCACTTTGATGGTTATTTTAATTCTCTACTATGTTTCTCTGTAGTATTAATTGGGAAAATAAAACTTTAAAATTGGATGGTGCACTCTTTTTTTAGAGAATAGGAATAAGGAAAGGGTAATGACTTTTACTAGGTTTGGGTTATGATATCAGTTCTCAGAGTGTGGTCTAGGGTCCTTTGAGCAATGCCCCCCCCCACAACACTTTAAGGGTCTGAATGAGATCAAAACTAATTTCATAATAATACAAAGATTTAAAATTTTCTAATATGCTAAATATTGATAGATATAACCCACATTAAAAAAAGTTCTTTGAGAGGTCATCAATAATCTTTAAGAGTATATAGAGTTTCTTATATCAAATGGCATGAGAACTACTGGGTTAATATAGTCAGTCAAGACAAGGGAAATAGTGCTAGCTAGAAATGTGTAAAAGGCATCAAAAAATCAAGTCCTAGGACTTGATGATGGTGCAAGAAAGAATGGTAACATAGGGGGGATCATGGAATTACAGCATCTTTCAAAGTTGGAGATGTTCTATATCAGCCAGATTCCATCCTTTTCTGGCAATTTCACATAGCCAGAGATTTACAGTTGGAAGGAAAATTAAGATAATTTCATCCAATTCAATTCAATAAACATTTATTAATAACCAACTGTGTCCAAGGCACTGTGCTAATCATTGCTGGTGCAAAGACAAAAATGAAACACCTCTGCCCTCCTTAAGGAACTAGCATTGTACTGGGAAGGTGCAACATGTTTATAGATATTTTAATCCAAGGTAAGTTGAGAAGAGAGGAAGTACTAAGTAATTGGGCACATACATAGTGTTGATGATGGGGAATTCAGAGAAGGCTTCATGGAGGAGGTGTTTGTTAAGATGAGTCTTAAGGAACACAAATTCTGAGAGGTAGAGATGTGTATATTCCAGACATGGGGTTTAGTTGGTGAGAACGCATGGAGATGGAATATTTTTGAGTCAGAGGAACAATTGTAGTCAAGCTTTGTTGAAACATTGAGCTTGTGAAAGAAGGAATATCAAGCAAGACATAAAATGGAGAGATATAATAGCCAAAGATGTTTGCCATTGTCATAGAGGACATGCCATGTAAAATCCAAATGTAAAAGAGATTTCCTAAAGTTGCTGAAACTCTCCAAATTCTTGAGTTTGCAGATGAAATTTTGCTGATTCTACCAAATACTATAACCATGCAGAACCTACTGGATGAGATATGTAATCACCCATAGGTTCAGACTAACTCATGGGAAAAAACAAGTGAATAAAGCACATTTATTGTCTAGACTGTGATATGCAGTTGGATGGAAAACCCTTAGAGGTAGTTTTTCAGTATCTATGTGTTGGTTAGACACTACAGATAGACAACAAACAGGATTGAATTGGATAGGAGGAGAATAGGCTGGGTTTCTTTGGGGAAATTGAATAGTACTTTGAATAATCTCAAAGTTTTCTTTGAAACAAAGGCCCATCCTTTTTAACATCAATACTCTTCCTATGTGAGAGGGAGTAATGTGCAATATGTCTCAAGATTTACCTGACCCTTTATCCCTTGCATCAGGTAAAATAAATCACTTCTTTCTCAAACTTTCTCAGATTACACTGTCCCTATCAAAACCTATGTTTGTGTTCTGCACAGACAGAAAATAGTAACTAGAACACTAAAGTCAAAGTCAGGGAGACCTGAGTTCAAGTTCTCAGACACTAGAAGTGTGACCTGTGTAAGTCACTCAATTTCAGCCTCAATTTTCTCATCTGTAAAATGGGTATCATAATGCTACCTACCTCATGGGTTGTGATGGTCAAATAAGATCCCATATGTAAAATGCTTTGCAAGCATTAAAGCGGTTTATAAATACCATCTATTATTTCTATTAACATCAATATTCTTTTAGTCATGCTATTGAGCTGTCAAAGAACATTTCAGTCTCCGGGGAGAAAAATGAAATTGCAGGTACTCAAAAGGCAATGAAAATGTACACGGAAACAGGCCATAGCACATTCCAAAAAGGTGACTAAAGGTTACTTTAAATAAATCAATTAGCAGAAAAGGGGTGGGAACAGTTGGTCGTGTAACAAAAGTGAGAAATAATTGATTGATCTGCATACTCCATTGTTATATACACACTCCAAGTAATCTAGAGGGTGGCAAATTTATGGGGAATTTATGGTCAAGCATGACACAGAAAAAGTGAGAGTGAATTGGGATCTGCAATGCTGTGGGGAGAATTTACATCCTTGATATCTTAAAGTCATCTAAGCAACAAGTTTGAGGGTTTTACATACATTATCTCATTTGAGTATAAAAAGTAATTTTTGTATTACAGTAAGTTTGAATGCTGAATGAACATTAATGTAAAGTCTAATCATGATAGTATTCCTTTTTTTCCCTCTTTGTTCTCTGTAATGTTACAGAGGTAAAAAGATCAATTAACAAATTGTTACAGTAGCCCAGGTAAATGGCAATGAGGACAAAAGTCAGAGTGGAAAAAAGTGTACAGACTCAAGAAACTTGGCAAAGGTAGTATGCTCAGGTCTTGAGGAGGAATCTGGAAGTTAAAAGGAAGAGCAAGTTTCACAGAATACTCACCAAAAAATCTTCAAAGAAGCAGAGCCTTTGGTCTAGAAATCTAGTTATATAATTTACAAAGGGCAAGGGAACCCTCAATGAAATTGTACTGAAATAGAGAGGTGGTTTAACTTTTAACAGATTGCATGCAAGATTGTTGGAGACAATTTTTGTTCAAGACAATGAATCATCTAATATTTGTGAAATTATAAATCTAAGTAGTATTAGACCTGGAGGAGGCTGAGGAAAGCAATATGAATGGAAAGCAGTTTGCTCTCTGGATACCAAAAGGGAGTGGTTTGGTGGAAGGGAAGAACCACACAAATATGTGCAGTTGCATAAATATAATTGATTAGTGAGGGGATTGTTAGATGTAATTGGGGTGAGTTGGATCAGGCAAAAATATGCTTCCTAGAGACATACATGTACAGCATATTCCTTATAAGTAAATACAAAAGAATATATAGTACTTTTGGGGTGCCTGAGCAACTGGGGAAATATGAGAAGGTTACTCATAGGAGATAACATTTGAGTTGAGCCTCAAAATGACTTGAAACCCAGATGTCTCAAGAGGCAGACTTGGTAAGGGAGATTGTGCCAGGCATAGGAATAACTTTTGCAAAGTCAAGGAGTTGGGAGATGGAGTGATGTAAAGGAAACAGTGATTCAGGCTGTCTGACTGGATCATAGGGCACATTGGGGAAAATAATGTGGAAATTTGTGGGAGCAGAGCCAAGGTGCTGGAGTAAAAGCAGTGACTTGCTTGAGCTCTCCTTCAAACCCCTCCAAATACCTATAAAAATGGCTCTAAACAAATTCTAAAGCAGCAGAACCCACAAAAAGACAGTGAAACAAATTATAGCCGAAGAGAGCCTGGATGATTGATCGGAAAGATATATAGCAGGGAAAGCAGTGCAGTTTGGTGTGGGTGCGCAGGCAAGGCAGGCCTCAGCAGACATGTCGCAGGACTCAGAGGACTGAATCACAGGCAGCTGTGGCAGTTTTCAGACTTCTCAACCCATGAATGCCCAAGACAGCTTAGAAGGTTAGTGGGAAAAGTCTATGACTGCGGTGAGAGAGAGAAGCACAGTCCCAGTGCCAGTCTTTGAGCTTGGCCCTGGGGCAGCAACTGCTTCTGGAGCTTCTGGCCCACAAAGTGAGGTGGACTTGAGTGGCTGATCAGAGAGGGATTGCAGGGATCTTTCTGCTGGTGCAGGATTCACTTGCTTTGCCCATCCTTGGATCTGGATCACAGTTCTGAGTGGCGTTCCTGGGGTGAGGAGGAGTTCTGGCATGGTGGAGCTTGTAGTGGTGGTGCAGTAGAAATCCTCCTCACAGTTACAAGGCACAAAAGAGTGCCTTTGGTCACTCTGGTCACTCACAGACCAGAGCATGGGCCAGGAAAGGACTAACACCTCACCCCTTATCATACCACTTTGGAAGAATTGAAAATTTACAGGTCCCTAGAAGTATCTCTGAAACCAGCTGCATAAAATCCCTGAAGCTTGGGACAGTACATTCTCCACACTGGAAGCAGACCCTTACCTTAACAAAGAGTTTAAAACTCAAGTAATTGGCTGGGATCATGAATAAACAAAAGTCCAAAAAAAAGTCAGACTATAGAATCTTTCTTTGGTAACAAAGAAGATCAAAACATACAACTAGAAGAAGACAACAAAGTCAAAGCTTCTACATCCAAAGCCTCTAAGAAAAATAGGAATTGGTTCTAGGCCATAGAACAGCTCAAAAAGGAGTTTGAGAAACAAGTAAGAGAAGTAGAGGAAAAACTGGGAAAAGAAATGAGAGTGATGCAAGAAAATCATGAAAAACAAGTCAACAGCTTGCCAAAGGAGATTAAAAAAATATTGAAGAAAATAACACCTTAAAAAATAGCCTAACCCAAAATCAAAAGAAGTCCAAAAAGCCAATGAGGAGAAGAATGCCCTAACAAGCAAAATTGGCCAAATGGAAAGGGAAGTTCAAAAGCTTACTGAAGAAAATACTTCCTTAAAAATTAGAATAGAACAATTGGAAGCTAGTGACTTTATGACACTACAAAACAAATCCTAAAGAATGAAAAAATAGAAAACAATGTGAAATATCTCATTGGAAAAACAACTGACCTGGAAAATAGTTCCAGGAGAGATAATTTTTAAAATTATTGGACTATCTGAAAGCCATGATCAAAAAAAGAGCCTAGACATCATCTTTCAAGAAATTATCGAGGAAAACCACCCTGATATTTTAGAACCAGAGAGCAAAATAGAAATGGAAAGAATCCACTGATCACCTCCTGAAAGAGATCCCCAGAGGAAAACTCCTAGGAATATTGTAGCCAAATTCCAGAGTTCTCAGGTCAAGAAGAAAATATTGCAAGCAACCAGAAAAAAACAATTCAAATATTGTGGAAACACAATCAGAATAACACAAGATTTAGCAACTTCTACTTTAAGGGACCTGAGGTCATGGAATATAACGGAATGGAATGGAATATAATATTCTAGAGGGCAAAGAAGATAGGATTACAACCAAGAATCGCCTACCCAACAAAACTGAGTATAATCCTTCTGGGGGAAAACTGGTCATTCAGTGAAATAGAGGGCTTTCAAGCATTGTTGATGAAAAAACCAGAGCTGAATAGAAAATTTGACTTTCAAATACAAGACTCAACTGGAACATGAAGAGGTAAATGGGAAGGAGAAATCATAAGAGACTTATTAAGGTTGAACTGTTTACATTCCTGCATGGAAAGATGATATTTGTAACTCATTATATCTTCGTTAGTATTAGGGTAGTTGGAGGGTAAAAATTATATGTATGTATGTATGTATGTATGTATGTATATAGATAGGTAGATAGATAGATAGACTGATGGCACAGGGTTAGTTGAAGATGAAGGGGTGATATCTGGAGATTATAATTAAGTGGTGAGAGAGGATTATACCTGGAGAAGGAGAAAGCCAGAGGTAGAATGGGGTAAATTATCTCACATGAAACAGACAAGAAAAGGCTTTTACAGTTGAGTGGAAATGGGAGAAGGTGAGAGGGAATGAGTGAAACTTATTCTTATTCAGATTTGGCTTAAAGAGGAATAAAAACACACTTAATTGGGTATTGACATCTATCTTACCCTACAGGAAAATGGGGGGATGAAGGGACAAGAGAGCAGGGAGGTGATAGAGGGGACAGAACATTGAGGGAGGGGGTAATCAGAAGCAAACACTTGCGAGGAGGGACAGGGTCAAAAGAGAGAATGGAATAAATGGGGGGTGGGATAGGATGAAAGGAAATATACTTAGTTTTTCACAACATGGCTACTACAGAAGTATTTTGCATGACTGCACATGTATAATCTGTGTTACTTGCCTTTTCAACGAAGGTGGGTGGGGAGGGAGGAAGGGAGAAAATTTGGAACTCAAAGTTTTAAAAACACAGGTTTAAAAGATTGTTTTCACATGCAACTTGGAAATAAGAAATACAGGAAATGGGGAATAGAAATATATCCTGCCCTGCAGGAAAATAGAAGGGGAAGGAAAGGTAGAAGGGAGGGGAGACTAGGGGAAGGCATATACAGAATGCATGTCATCTTGGGGTGGGGAGAGGGATGAGATGAGAAAATTTGGAACTCAAAATCTTGTGGAAGTGAATGTTGAAAACTAAAAGTAAATAAATTTTAAAAAAAGAAAATAATGTGTAATTAGTCTGCAAAGACAGGCTGGAACCAGATTGTGAAGGGTTTGAAATGATAGAGGGGTTTGTATTTTACAAAAAGTCAGTGGGAAGAGCCAATGAGATTTCTTAAGCAGGGGAATAACATGACCAGATCTCTGATTTAGTTTGTTGTTTGTTCTTTTTATAATAATACTAACAATAAATTAAAAAAATAAATATTCATATATTTTGTTTTTATTTCACCTACATTTCCAAACACATCTCTCCTCCCCTCTCTCCCAGAGAGGGACCCATTATAGCAAAGAGTAAAAAAAAAAAGCTTAGGAAGATTTCAACAAAAATATCCAGCATACAGAAGAGTTTGACATTAGGCATAGCTCACAACTTTTGCAAAGGAGAATGGGATGTGTCCTCCCTTATCTCTTCTGGGAGGATCAAGCTTAATCATTAAAAATTCAGAGCACCAAATTACAACTATTATTTTGTTGTTTCTTTCTATTTGTATGTTTATTGCTATTATGCATATTGTTTTCCAGGTTCCGCTTACTTCACCTTATATCAGTTCTCATTAAGTCTCCCAAGCTTCTCTGTATTTGTCACATTCATTATTTCTTACAGGATTCTTACAGGATGTTCCATTACATATATTCTACAATTTGTTTAGCCATTAACTTTGTTTTCAGTTCTTTACTACCACTACAAAAAAAAAGTATTGCTATAAATATTTTATTGTATAGGAGTCTTCCTTTTTTCATTGACCTCTTGGGAATACGAACTTTTCCTTTTTTTTCTTGGCATGTTTAACTGGAAACTACCAATGAATCCAGATAATGTGGAAATTAGGTGTGTAGGAACAGAAGTGAAAACTCTCTAGATAGAAATTAAATATGTGAAGAAATAGAAGTGATGCAATACTCCAAGAACCAATGACATAATCTAATGACTTAATTGATTCCCTCTCACCTTTGAATTTTTACCCTTCTGAATGTTTTCCTACTGTTTCTCTATAGTTATAGATTGGTTGGGTCCAGGTAATTTTAGTTAGCCCCAGTGAAAATATGGGAAAAGTTACTTGCTACTTAGTAGCTTAAACATCTGCGAAAAATCACATTAAAGTCATTTTTTACCATGTTTAATAAGAATAAGAGGTGGTTTGACATAGTGGATAGAAGATTTTCCTGGGAGTCAGAAAGACCTGAGTTCAAATCCTATCTATGCAATAAACCTTCTGTGTGATCGTGATCAAGTACAACCTCTCGGTGTAACTGGCAGCTCTCTAACACTTTATGATGAAGATTTGCATATGTAAGGGAGTTTTCATACCAGTAGTTCCTTACACTGATAAAATCATGGATCTAAACCAAAAGCTAACCAAAAAAGTGCTTTCATTGAGACATTGATGCTAATATTGAATGGAGAAGCCTTATTTGGACTACATGGACAGCTGTTTTTGTTCTACTATGTTATAAATTCCATGAACTAAGGAAGCATTCCTGAAGTTGTATGAATTTATATTTTCCTCCAGAGCCAAGCATAGTCTTACACACAGTGTTTAATATATTTTAATGCATTGAATTGACCAGGTATTTTTTTTTAAATGAAGGGTGAAAGAGGAAGGAACTGTTTTTGAAAAATGACCCTGCTGCATAAGAATGGCTGCCATAGAAGGGAACAAATTCCCACAGGGAGCAGCTTGGTGATACCTCTCCCCTCTTTCCCCCAGCTTCTGAGGCAGTCTAGTAGTTCAGAAATGTAACAAGCTGCTCACTCTAATCTCATGCCCCAGAGTTTTTGACAAAGAGTTAAAGTGGCACTAATAGGAGACTATGTCATCATCCATTGAGCAGGGTAGTAAGGGAGTTTGGATCACTGAAATCAAGGCATTTTCTAAGTTGTTTCATGAGGAATGAGTGGCAGGGACCCAGAAAACTTAATTCTAACTGTGCCACAGGAAGCAAATGGCTGATGAGCTTGGCAATGCCAAGTTCAGTTCAACCTTACTTGCATGCATTCTGAAGACTAAGGCCATACCAGTCAAGCCAGTGTTCACTAGCTCACACATTTCTAACATAGGATCCAAATCAGATTGATTTAACAACAATATGCTTTCCTCACCATCCCTCCTCACCCTCCAAGGATATGGTTGGTTATAATCACATCCCGATGACAATTCCTTTATAGATTTTTTGCTTGTTGCCTCTCTGAGTAGCTAAAGACATCAGGAGAAATAAAACCACTAAGAACAACTACATTGAGACTCATTATGCAAAATCCTTGAGAAAATGCCCTATATCATTTATCCTTGGTCATCACTGAGCAGGAAGTAAGAAAGTTTTGTTCTGGTAAAAAGTTTTCATTGATTCAAATAAAAATGGAGAAAGTTGCCACATCAACAGATAACTAATTTATCACTTTGGCATTGCTATTGTCTGTCATCTTGGCCTATTTCTTTAAAATAGCAAAGATTCCATCTTCAATATTCATTACTTGATTAAGGTGGTAGCGTAATGATTTCCACTATTTAATATCTTTATTATTTGTTATGAAAAGAAAAAAGGCTGAATATATTCAGCTGACTTACTTAAATTGATTCCAGTTGTAATGCAAAAAAGATTTTTTTTTCTTTCCTCCTGGAGGTCTGCTGCAACTGATGTATATTGACTTGAAGCTTCTTGCTGAAACTGTGGAGCTAATTAGCATCTGCTTTTAGATGATAACACTGGATCAGATGCTCTTCATAATTAAAGTGTTAAATGACATGGGGGTGGGATGATTTAGGCTGGACAGATTCCAAAAGAATCATTACTTAGGACTGTCTCCCAAAGACACTTTCTAACTATGAAATTACTTGTATTATAAGCAATTAAGTTTCACAGTCATTTATTAAATTTAAATATGACTGTAATTTGCTTTTCAATTGCTTTCATTCACCCTGAATCTTGCTCACTCTTTGTGGTCTATAAAATGCTCACCCCGATTTTATTCCATTATTTTTTCCATGACCTTGATGTCCTAAAGAAGTGTCACCAAACACCAGTTCCCAGATGCTGGTCAAGTAATGGAGTCCTTCTCTTTTACATTTTTAAGTATGTCTTGAATCATTAGGGCAGGCAATCAAATTGGTTTCAAAGAACATATAGATATTTTTTCTTTACAAGACTAGGCTTATGAAGAGTGAGATGAACTGCATAAGGATAACTATATCTGCCCCAGTAAACATTTTAGCTCAAATATAATTCACATCCCCTTTACAGCAAAATGTTTATCTGAGGTCCTTTGTCACACACCATTGACTAAATCTGGCTCATGTGCATCAAAACTTAGAAGAAATATTTCCTTGTTTCTGTTGTTACATTTGTTCCAATTAAAGTTAAAGTTCACTTCTCTCTTTCCCTCTCACACTCTCAAAAACAGTACAAATATTTTATGAGGAGACATTGGATTTCCATTGAGATCCAGCCACTTAAAAATTCTCAAGTGGATAGCCACTGTATGAGTCTTAGAATAGAACAATTGATTTCTTTCAGGTTATCACTTATAACAAACTGAATGATAGCATATGGAACATTATACATAGACACTATGAATAGTGGGGACTGTATCTGGGAAGATAATGAAATATTCCAACTAATGGATGACTTCATAGTGAGATTTTAGAGCCTTCTAAAGAAAAGTAAAAGCTTCTTACATTTAAACTTTAATTCTCTTTTTAAACTTATGTTAAGCATTGATATATTAACTTCTATGCAAACATTAAATAAATGGTTTCACTGGATTTTGAGCTATAAACCTGGGGTTCAAATTCCACAATCACTATTTTTGTAACCCTGGACAAGTTACTTAACTTCATTTTCTTCTATAAAGATGATCTAACAACTCACTTTTGACTCTAAATCTATGATCCTATGAGGTGGCAATGATTTTAAATTTATTTTAGAAATGTTAATGGATTCCTTTGTACTTTTCATTTTCATTATTTTTCTTGTCATAGGTTATTTCATTAAAGAAGCTTGCTGATCAGAATTGGAGAATGTTAACATTCAGATTTCTATCCTTTGTCATTTTTTTTAAAAAAAAGCTTAATTTTAAAAACTAACTGGACAATTTTTTATTTTTTTAAGGGGGAGTAAAAGTAATAGAAGTCCCATTGGAATGAATTCAACATAGATTTCCTTTTATTTAATATATTATTATCCAAAATGATAGCCCCTAGTTTTCTATTCTCTGATCATAAGAATATGACTGAGAAAAGTTTTATTTATATATATCTATATATCTATATATCTATATATCTATATATCTATATATCTATATATCTATATATATATCAATTTTTTCAATGAAAGAATTGCTCACAGTATCTAGGGCTAGAAAGAACTTGAGAGAGAACATTAACCTCCACATTTTATAAAGTGCTGATGTGACTTGAGCAAAGTCACCCATGGATTAATTAGCACAGTTGAGATTTGAATGCATATATTCTGCCTGGAAATTCAATGCTATTATCCTCACATCATATGGGTATTGATTATTTGTACACAATAGAGTTTGTACACAAAAGAGTGTTAAAAAGGAAAGGAAAAAGTACACTCCATTATGCAACAAACATTAACATGTTTGAATTTGATTCAGTTCAATAATTCTGCCTTCCCTCCTCCTTTATAATAACAATATCTGGATATTATGTAGTATAGCAGGTTGCAAAAAAACTTTGTATACATTATCTTTGTAATTGGGGATTCTCTCATCATCACTCAATTCTAGGAGTATTCATGAGAGCCTTTACCTGCCACTAACTCACCTGGAGCCTTGGGAATTCCACTTTTGGGAATGTATGATGACATTTAAAGGAAAAACCTTGCTTTCCAGTTCAGAGCACATACAGACATTCTGTGAGTATTTCTTGACCACCTACTGTATGGCCAAAAAAGGGCCTGCTTACTGCTTGCTGAGATAGAATTGGGTATACATACAAAATACTCTAACCAGTCAAATTGATCACTCTCTTTTCTAGTGATGGTGAAGACAAAAACTTGAGGAGGGAAGACTCCAGTTGGGGAGAAAGATATAGAAATAACAGCCTGCTCCTCCCACTCCAGGCCATATGACACTTTCCCCCCCTTGCCTAACGTTTTATTTTTCCTGCTTTTAGGTGACTAAATGTGGGAGATTCATGGACTAGGTTCTAGCATTGTGAGCTTCATGACAGTAAGGTGTGAGAGCGACTCCTGGCTCAGCTGAGTTTTATCAGTTTGTGTGCCTTAAAACTCCATATAAGTTTGAATTAGGCTGAGCCTGTTGGGCAGCATGCTCCTAGGACTGGGCTCTCATTGGCCAATCCCTCTACTATTCTGTGTCTCTCCCTCCTCAAAAATTTATCTGGGGTAGATTTCAAACACATTGTTCATAACACCAATCCAGAATAGTCCTCTAGGGTCTTTTAAAAAGAAATCTTTTTAAATGTTTCTGCAGTGACATATAGGAAATCATCTCAAAAGAGACAATAAAACCCAGTCCCACGTGGACAGGTGAAAAATCACCAATTACTCAAAATATAGATTCATCTGTGTATATTCAACAAACAAAGACCAGAATAAATGAAAGACAACATAGACAGTAAAAAAGAAACAACAAAACAAAACAGAAAACACTGCAGCAACATGTCTTTATGGTTTCATGTTGCCCTGAGTGAGGAGAGTAGGCTATTGGTGCTGCTCTCTGTTCCTTGTTCAGTCATGTCAGACTCTCCATGACCTGATGGACCATGACTTGCCAGTGCTGTCTGTGGGGTTTTCTTGGCAAAGATACTGAAAAGGTAGATGATGTTTTCTCATCTGAAAGTCACCTGTACCAGTAGCATCACAATTCTAGTCCCTAGCCCTAGTCCTATCTACTATGTTTACATAACATAGTGTCAGCATGCTTCATAGTTGGCTTGAGCAATGTGACAAAACAAAGACAAAAATTAGATTTGGAATTCAGAAAACCTGGATTAAAATCCCACTTCTGACACTAGGTGTATGACAATGGACAAGTCATTGAAACTCTCTGAGACTCAGTTTGCTCATCTCTAAAGCAGGGATGATAATAACTGTTAGTACCCACCTCACAATATTATTTTGAGGCTTAAATGAGATAATGCTTATAATGTGCTTTCCAAACTTTAAAGCATTATGTAAATGCCAGTTATTATTAGAGAGGCCAATAACATGATCAGCACATTGAAGGATCCACTCATCAAGCTCCTTGTCCCTAAAGACATTGTTTTTCCCTCTACTGTTTGGATGGGCACTAATGGAAAAAAAAAATTATGACTGCAGTGTTTTATTCATTTTTAATGTGAGTACAGTCTCTGATTATAGCTAGCCTGATATGGGCTTTCTTGCTCCCTCCAGCTTAACCCTATTGGATCATAAGATTATGGGTCTACAGCTAGAAGGGACCTCAGAGTATAACCTTTTCATTTTACATATGAGGAAACTGAGGTCCAAGAATATGAAATAATTTGCCCAAGGTCCCATAGGTAGTTATGACTTCTGCAATATATGCAGTAACCATATTGTAGCATGTGTATGTATATATCTTCTATATTTATATATGTGTTTACATCCATATAGATATCATCCACATATATGTCTATATATTATGTATATATACATATGTGTGTACACACATATACATGTATGTATATATCTATATATATATCTATATATAAACATACTCATGTGCATATACATACACCTGTAAATTTCCCTTGAGGATATACATACTCCATGCAAAATTGGATGGCAAAGAGTCTCATCTCCTTGCCTATATGGACAATATAATTCAGCCATTATCATATGCTTTCCTCATCTGTGTTTCTTCTCAAGGAATGATGACACTAGTTCATTTTTCTGAATGACAGTATTTTTATTTGGATACAGAACAAGCTACATCCTTGGCATCCCAGCTTCCTAGTTGCCCAACCTAGTATCCTGGCTTCCCTGGACTTGCCATATAGAAAACTCTCTTATGGCAGAAAGATTTATTTCACAGCATGAGAAGTTTCTACCAGATATAATGGTCCTGCCTTCAACAATGTCTTTATAGGGCATTCGAGTGATAGAGATTACTGCTGGTGTATTTTATTCATTTAGCATTGAAAACATCTTATACTTAAATGGCCATCAAGGTAGCAGCTCTGTATATTTCTCAAGCATTTAGAAGGACAATTGCAAAAATTACTAACCTGGCCAGAGGTTACCTGGAATTCACTAATGATCTTACTATTGGGCTGCAAGAATTTTCTTTGAGGAGTGGGGTGGAAGGAGAGCAATTGAAAAACAATCAAAAATTTTTCCCCTCTCTCTCTCTATGCTGAATAGAGTATGTATATGTATCACAACACTGCAACATGGTTATTAGTTCTTCTTTTAATATTTTAAAGATTTTTTGTTTCTTTACATCATTAAATTTCTTCCAGCAATGCTCACTTTTTTCCATTTAGGAAATGTATATAGCTGTATTCCTTAACTAATACTATAGTTATAAAATATTTCACTCAGTATGCTTATAGAGGCAATGAGGTGCAATGGACAGAGTGCTGGACTTGAAGTCAGGGAAACTTGGTTTCAAAATCCTATCTCTGACTCTGGCACATAATAGGCACTTTAACAAATGCTTGTTGATTGATGATTTACTAATTGTGTGACCCTGGGAAAGTCATTTCAGCCTTTTGTACCTCATATAACTCTCTAAAATTTAAATATTAAGTCACAGAAAAGTGCCAGTGGAGGGAATTCCCCATACTTAACACACAGTTACTTTGTATATTCACATAAGGATGCTGACAAACTATTTAAATTATTTAATGATAAAAATGAAATTCTATATAGCTTTGTGTGGACAGCCTTTCTATACATGACAAAACTCTGTGTTCATTTCAATAATGTCAAATGTGATAATCAAGCTACATAAAAATAATTAAATTATATTTGTGTTGAATAACAAAATTAAAGGTTTTTCAATTCTGAATGATGACATATTTTATAGACAGTTTAATTAATTTTATTGTCACTTTGGCATCATAAGAATGCAACATTTTATGACTTTCAAAGTAATTTAAATAATTGAGTAATATGAAATTTATCACTTACACAAGGTATTAGATGGATAGCTCTAAGAAGCAGAAGAAATGAGACAATGTCATGGCTGCATTTTCAGTATTACCATTGTATTCTTTTGCTCTCTCCTAAGAAGTCAATATTGTGCTTGGTGAGGATGAGCAAATATTAAAGTAGTAAGAGAAGTAACATTTATTTAAATGATAGAAGAAAATCTGTAAGTGGCTTCTTTCAAAGAGCAATTATTTTTATATTTGGATTACATGCTTTGGCTTTGACAGGCAAGAGGAAAATTATATTCAAAAAATTTATGCCTTTCTACCATTTTTGTGTCTGAATTAGTATTTGTAGAAATCAACTCTTTAGTTGCAATGTAATATTTAAATTTACATATATAATATACTTTTGACTTAAAAAAATGTCTTGAAGGCTAGTCTTACTTTGTTTGCAGACTCTAGGCATGAATGTGGGAAAGCTTAGTTCAATGGAAATTTTTTTTAGATAAGATTCAGTGTTATCATCTACAAGCATTTAAGACACTAGAATTTTTTTAATTGAAAGTCATCAACTTTTCCCAGAATATTTAAGAGGACTATATAGGATTATGCAATGAATGTTGCGTTGTGGATGGAAGGCTACATCTCTTGGAGTCATAGGTGGGGTTTAAATACTGTCTTTAACAATTTTTAGCTAAATGACCCTAGGAATTGCTTAACTTTTCTGAGCTTTCAGTGACTCTCTAAGATCCAAGTTATATGCAAGTGATAATTTTGTCCATGAATGAATGCCATATGATCAAATTCTAAGGTTCTTAACTTGAATAAAATGAATAGAAAAGCTATTAAAAAGAGGGATTCAAGTAGGCCACTTGTTAAAATGTTATAAAATGCACTTGATTTTTGCCCATGAACATATAGTTTCTCCTCCTCATTTATTTACTCAACAAAACAAAACAAAACACCCTTCACTATGTTCAGAGCCTTCTGGTAAGCACCAGAGAACATTAACAGTTTAGGTAAAGTGAAGTTCTTCTGTGAATCTTATTGATTAGCAGAATTGCAGATAATTATAATAGACAATAACTTAATGAAAATATTAGAGTTGCAAAATGAAGTTTGACCTAAGGTATGATTGGCAACATCCGTTTGAGTTAGACTTCACAGGAGGATGTGAATTCAACAGGCATTCCAGGTATGAGAGAGATGTGAATAAAGTTACACAATCAGAAGAACACGCTCAAAGTAATCTAGTTTGGTCAGAGCATGTGAAAAAGAATGATACAAAATTAGGTTAAAAAAGAGATAGCACCACATCGTGAAGTGGTTTCAACTGAATATCAGGCAAAAGCAACTGACCTTGATTTGACAAGGCAAGAAGGAGCCAAAGTTTTAGGGATTTTTGTTTTGTGTTTGTTAGCTTTTGAACAAAGGAGTGATAATACTTTGGTATCTGGTCATAAGAAAAGGTAGAAGACCAAAGAATGAAAATTAAGAAGATTAATGGATAAAATATTGGAGTGATTTTGTTTTTTGAGACACAATTTATCAGGAACAAGAGTTCCACAGCACTTAGCTGTTTATTTTTTACTTCACCATATCTAAAGTTCCTACTAAGAGACCTTAAGATTGTCTAGTCCAGGGGTTCTTAATCTGAGGTCCCTGAACTCTTAAAATGTATTTCAATATAATTACTTTCTCTTGCAATCCTATATATTTTGTTTTATGCATTTAAAATATTATTCCAGGAAGGGGTCCATAGGTTCCACTAGATTGTCAAAGGGGTCAATGATAATAATAGCTGGCATTTATATAACATTGTTGTTATTCAGTCATTTTTCAGTCATATCCAACTCTTCATGACCCCAATTGCGTTTTCTTGGCAGAGGTACTGGGAGTGGTTTACCATTTCCTTCTCTAGTTCTTTTCATAGGTGAAGCAGACAGGATTAAGTGACTTGCTCAGGGTCACACATTAGTAAGTGTGTGAGGCCAGATTTAAATTCAGGAAGTTGAGCCTTCCTGACTCTAGGCCTGGCACTCTACCCACTGCATCACCTAGACTTGAGTCCAAACCCAGCCTCAGACACTTACTAGCTGTGTGACCCTGGGCAAGTCACTTAACTCTCTGTGCCTCAGTTTTCTCATCTGTAAAATTGGAATAATAATAGCACCTACCTCCAAGGGTTGTTGTAAGGATCAAATGAGATGATTATTGTAAAGTGCTTAGCACAATACCTGATACATAATAAGTGTTATATAAATGTGAGCTATTATTACTATTTCCATTACATTAAATACAATGTCTGGGTTTAAAACCAAGAAACCTGGCTTTTCATCTTGGCTGTGTGGCCAACTTGCTTGTAATATCTCTTTGAACTATATGGAATCTCTGTTTCCTTCTTTATAAAATGAGAGGGTTGGACTTAATGATTACTATGGGTTAGTCCATGTTTAAAATTTTAGGATTAAAGTATTATTTCTAATCAAAATTAAATTATTCTACAAACAAATAAATTCCTTTATTTTTGATGGCTTTGTTATAGACTCATCTAAAGATTATGTCAAATTAAATAATTGTATGTAACTTATATACTGTTTCTTTTTAGGCTCTCCTTAGAACTAATAAATTGCTAGATGGCACAGAGGATAGAGTACCAGGACAGAGTCAGGAAGACTTGAGTTCAAATCTAGCCACAGATATTTACAAACTCTGTGACTCTGGGCAAGTCACTTAATCCTGTTTGCCTCAGTTCCTGATCTTTAAATAATCTGGAGAAGGAAATGCCATTTCATTAAAACCTAGAATTCTATAATTCAATATTTAAGGTGAACTGAGGAACTATTACAATGGTCAAATCAACAAACAACAACCATAATACAAAAACACTTTTGCCAAATAAGTGACCTTCATATAAATGTGTGCAATTTCTATTTTATTTTAATTTTAGAGATCATCAAAGGAAAATTCTTAAGATTTCTATACTCATATTTCCAGTGAAATGAATTAGTGAATACATATTATTTTTAGTGATTGATTCCATGAAACATCTTGATCCATAAATCAGGAGTTGTCATAAAATATGTATTTGACTTTTACACCACTACTAAAAAATGTCTGTGGAAACAGTTTCTTTTGATGACTAATAGATGCAGTCCTTGATATGAGGGAGATATAAAATGTTTGAACTGATTAGATTTATACTTTGGGATATTTGGGATGTGTGTGTGTGTGTGTGTGTGTGTGTGTGTGTGTGTGTGTGATTTCATCCATAGCAACATATCTGTACTTCACCTGTAATTTATAGCCATAGAAAGCTGCCTGAAGGCACTAAGATGTTGAGTAACTCATCCATGATCTTACTACCAGGATGTGTCAAAGTTAGAACTTGACCCCAAAATTTTCCTAACACCAAAGTTATCTTTCTATCCACTTTCCCATATTGCCTTTCCAGATTCTGATTAGCAAACATAAATAAGAAACAGACCTGCAATAAACAAACCAAGGAAATCAAGGAAAATATACATACTGGTTCACAAACTGGACTGAAGCTTAGATTTTTGTTCTCTTTTTTTTGGGGGGAGGGCTAAGCAATGGGGTTAAGTGACTTGCTCAGGGTCACACAGCTAGTAAGTGTCAAGTGTTTGGTCTGAGGTCAGATTTGAACTCAGGTTCTCCTGAATCCAGTTCTGGTGCTCTATCCACTGTACCATCTAGCTGCCCCTAGATTTTTGCTCTTAAGGGAAATGCTCATTCTGAAGTTTTATTTTTCTGTAGTCATGATTTTGTCAGAGAGAAAGACTGCAAGGTAATCATTTGGTACCTATTGCAGTTCTATTTTTTTTCTTGTAGATTGTAAGATGCAGAATTCCCCTGGCTGGGGAACTCTGTACCTCCCCCCATAACTGTGGGGTGAGTTGGCCACCAAAGGAAGAGGCCAAGAGGCTCCAGATTTATTATTGGAGTTTAATCAATTATTATGAATACTTATAAACAGGAGTAATCTGGGGTGGCTGCCAGAAGATTCAGTGGATCCCTGCAAATAACCCTCATAATCCTTGTGGTAATTATAGAAATCAGACAAAAGGAGGTGGAGCAATGGAGTACATCACTACTTATTTTGAATTTTCTGCTTAGCAATGAGCTCATTTTTGAGCTTGGGCATTAAGCCAGTATCGCTGGGTAAATGTTCAAAGATAGGATGGTGTAAAGGTCTTGTGCTGGTCAGAAAATGGTTACCATGTGTATGTTATGACTTTTACACAATATCTGAGTTATGACTCAGTGTCTGAATTTTGATTTTTAACAGGTCACCATGTATGGGCTTCTACCTTTCACAGAGTTTAACTTTACGATTTTCAATTCTTATTGTGTACTATGGCTTTCACCTGGTCATAGTACAATTGGAGCCCCATTTAAATGGGTATATATGACTTCCTGCCTTGATCCACACCCAGATCATTCCTGTATGGTGGGAAATAGTCACATTTAAATTTTAAAGCTGAGTCATTTAGCAACTATTGCTGTTTGTTTTAGCCTTCTTTGACTTGAATGAAGTGACTCTTTGAACTAATCCATTACTGTGCCAGATGTGCAAAAGTCCTTTTTCTTGAACCCAGAACAATTTGCATGATCTTTTAAAATTTTTCACGGTTTATCAGTGTGACTCATGGTTTCAACTCTTCCCTTATGAGTTACCTACTTTCTCAAGCCCTCCCTTTTGTGGGTACATTTCTGACTGCAGGGATGATATGTGCTTTAAGAAACACTGTATTAATGGCAAGAATTTCTCTTCTTTGATTTTGACCTTTTGTTATATACAGAATATAAGTGACATTGAAGCTCTTCTCCTGGTGTCCCAATGCTTTTCAATGAAGATTTCTTTCCTTTAGATGGAATAAAAAACATATTAATCTAGTAAAAAGAGGAGAGATAGAATAAGAGAAAAAAAAATTTGTTTTTTTTATTAAGCAAAATTTCATCAAAGTATTCTTAGGTATAAACTGAACCTACCACTACAATGAGAATATTGAGATGCAAAAGTGAAGCCCAAGGTAGAGCCAAGATAGTGGACTAAAAGCAGTGACTTCCTTGAGCTCTCCCCCAAACCCCTTCAAATACCTGTAAAAATGGCTCTAAACAAATTCTAAAACAGCAGAACCCACAAAAAGACAGAGTGAAACAAATTTCCAGCCCAAGACAACTTGGATGTTTGATTAGAAAGGTATATCACGCTGAGTGGGGAAAGGAACACAGTTCGACATGGGCACACAGGCAAAACAGGCCTCAGCAAACCTGGAGCAGACCTCAAAGAACTGAATCACAGGCAGCTGTGGCAGTTTCCAGACTTCTCAACCCATGCATTCCAAAGACAACTTAGAAGGTTAGTAGGAAAAGTCTGTAACCTCTGTGACAGAGAAGCTTGATCCCAGCCATGGTTCCTGTGCATGCACGTCTCTGGGGTTGTGGCTGCTTCCAGAGCTTCCAGACCACACACTGAAGTAGAATTGAGTGGCTGATGAGAGAGGGATTGCAGGGATCTCTTGCTGGTTCAGGATTATCTTGCTTTGCTCATGCTTGGATCTGGGTCACAGTTCTGGGTGGCGGTCCTGGGGCAAGGAGGAGTGCTGGCGTGGTGGAGCTTGTGGTGGTGATGAAGAGAAAATCCTCCTCACAGTTCCAAGGCAGAAAAGAGTGCTTGTGGCCACTCATATACAAGAACACAGGTAGGAAAGGAATAAACACCTCACCCTTGATCACACCAACTTGGAAGAATTGAAAATTTAAAGGTCCCAAGAAGTATCTCTGAAAACAGCTGCACAAAACCCCTGAAATTTGGGACAGTACATTCCCCACACTGGAAGCAGACCTCTACCTTAACAAAGACTTTATAACTCAAGTAATTGGCTGGGATCATGAGCAAGCTTCACAAAAAAAAAAGCCAGACCATAGAATCTTCCTTTGGTGACAAAGAAGATCAAAACATACAACTAGAAGAAGGCAACAAAGTCAAAGCTCCTACATCCAAAGCCTCCAAGAAAAATATGAATTGGTCCCAGGCCATGAAAGAACTCAAAAAGGATTTTGAGAAGCAGGTAAGAGAAGTAGAGGAAAAACTGGGAAAAGAAATGAGAGTGATGCAAGAAAATCATGAAAAACAAGTCAACATGAGGGACTTATTAAAGTTGAACTGTTTACATTCCTGCATAGAAAAATGATATATGTAACTCATGATATCTTTGTCAGTATTAGGGTAATTGGAGGGAAAAAAGTATATGTGTGTATATATAGATATAGATATGGATAGATAGATAGATAGATAGATAGATAGATAGATAGATAGATAGGTAAATAGATGACACAGGGTGAGTTGAAGATGAATGGGTGGTATCTGCAGAATAAAATTAAGGGGTAAGAGAGGATTATACTGGGAGAAGGAGAAAGGGAGAGACTGAATGGGGTAAATTGTAAATTATGTCACATAAAACAGACAAAAAAAGGCTTTTACATTGGAGGGGATGTGGAAGAAGGTGAGAGGGAATGAGTGAATCTTATTCTTATTGGATTTGGCTCAAGGAGGGAATAACATACATACTCAATTGGATATGGAAAGCTATCATACCCTACAGGAAAATAGGGGCAGACTGGGACAAGACAGCAGGGTGATGATACAGGAGAGTACAAACTGAGGGAGGGGTAATCAGAAGCAAACACTTTTAAGGAGGGACAGGGTCAAAAGAGAAAATACAATAAATGGGGAGTGTGATAGGTGTAAGGGAAATATACTTAGCTTTTTATAACATGACTACTATGAAAGTGTTTTGCATGACTACACATGTATAACCTGTATAAAGTTGCTTGCCTTCTCAATGAGGGTGGGTGAGGAGGAAGCAAAGGAGAAAATTAGGAGCCCAAAGTTTTAAAAACAAATGTTAAAAAATTGTTTTCACATGCAACTGAGAAATAAGATATACAGGAAATATGTTATAGAGATCTATCCTGCCCTACAGGAAAATTGAAGAGTAAGGGGATAAAAGAAGGGGGGCAGAGATAGAAGGGAGGGTAGATTAGAGGAAAGGGCATTCAGAATGCACACCATCTTGATGTGCGGGGAAGGGACGAGATGGGGAGAAAATTTGGAACTCAAAATCTTGTGGAAGTGAATGTTGAACCCTAAAAATAAATAAATGAATAATAACTATCAAATGGGGAGAGAGAAGAGAGAGAGAGAGAGAGAGAGAGAGAGAGAGAGAGAGAGAGAGAGGGAGAGAGAGGGAGAGAGAAGCCCAAGATTTGTTATTTGGTTTATTTTTAGACTAGACCTATGATTTCATTACTATAGGTAACTCCTCAAAAAAGATATGAAGCTGTTCTACAACTTCTAGTCTTAAGAGTGGCCCTGAGAGGTTAAGTCGGATGGCCAGAGTCACAAGCTTATTACTGTCAGAAATGACCATTCATATCAAATGCAAACAGAAATGGATCCTTACCAAGCCATATTGACTTGGAAACCCGCAAATTTACATTATCTTTGGTATATTTAAATATATATATATATATATATATATATATATATATATATATGTAAAAATATATATATAACACATATATATATATGTATATGTATATGTATATGTATATGTGTATGTATATATATCTATATCTATATATCTGTATATCAATATCTCTATCTCTATCTCTATCTCTGTCTCTATCTCTATCTCTATCTCTATCTATATCTAAGTATATAGATATAGATATATAGATATAGATATAGATATAGATATAGATATAGATATAGATATAGATATAGATATAGATATAGATATAGATGTAGATATAGATATAGATATAGATATAGATATAGATGTATCTATATATGTATATATCTTGATTACATTTTAATCTGGTTCCCTGGAGTTGTGTAAGTGGTATTTCTGATATCTTTGTTCACCAAAGTTAAAGTGACTAGAGTCATCAGACACTACATTGGCATCTTGCTTATCAAATATTTTGTTTAAAGAGAGAATATTAATGACAATAATATGTCAGATTTATAGTTTTGCACCCCTTCCAATTCTTTATATTGCATATATGTAAAGAACAAAGGGGTAGGTTTAAAATACTAATGCTTAATTGATATGTGGTGAGAGCAGCCTATGTTTGGCAACTTTTCATATATTCCTATCCCTTTGAAATTTCTTTAAGAATTTCATTCTGTTTGTATGACATTTTATAAACTTTTCATTCCAAAATTTTCAAAAATGCAATTAAAGTATTGTTTTCCTTGGAATTATAAGCACCATAAATCTATGTTATTGATAAAAATCAGAGGATAATAAATTCATAGCTAGAAAGGACCTTCCACTTTGTCTAGTCCAAGTCTTTAAATTAATAGATGAGAAAAACTGAGACTCATGGAGTTGAAGTGCCTTGCCCAGAGTCACATGAATATTTAATTTAAGAGCCAGGATTTAAATTCAGATCTCTGACACCAAATCCAATTTTTTTTCCCTAGAAGAAACTCATCACTGTAAATAATGTTTTTCCTTTCAAAATAAACGTAGAAAAGCATAGTGGAGGAAATAACTTGCAGCCATGGGTTCAAATTTTGTTTTTGCACATTAACTTTGTAATCCTAATCAAAGTAACAACATTTCTGAGCCTCAGTTTCCTTATATAAAATAAGCATAACAATTTTATCACCTATGTCATAGAATTATGACTAAAAATCTAGACAGATGTTTTAATATTCATTAATCATGCAATTAAAATGTGAAGCTTTAGGGTTTTGAGATACAGCCTTTCTAAAATTGTCAAAAACTTTTTTTTTAGGTCATGAATTAATTGTTCACTTATTGAATACTTTTTGATAGTTATTCCCCCACAAGGTACAATAAACAGGGCAGAAATTCTCTCTGACTTAAAACAATAAACAAAATATTATTTCAAATATTAAAGCTATACTTAAGCTAAAATTATTTTTGCCTGGGGAAAATTATGTGGTAACATCTTCCACATTTTTGGGACAACACATTATAGCTATTCTTCATTTCTTTTATAAAAAAGCCTAGTAATATTACTGAGAGCAATAGGAATATGTGTGTCTCCTAGCAGTTCTGTCTCCCTCCTTCTTTCTCTGCTACTTTCTCTCTCTCTCTGTCTCTCTATGTCTCTCTCTCTCTCTCTTTCTCCCTCCCTCCCTCCCTCCCTCCCTCCCTCTCTCTTTCTCTCTCTCTCTCTCTCTCTCTCTCTCTCTCTCTCTCACACACACACACACACACACACATACTTTTTCTTTACCACACATCCTTTATTCCACCCTCACTCTTACCCTGCTTTCTTTGTCTCCTTACCTCAAACTCTTTCTCTCCATCTTTTTCACTCTCTCCTCTTCTTACATCTTTCTCATTTTCTCTTTTACTTTTATTCTCTTTTCCTTTTCTCATTGTCTCTACTTCCCTACCCCCTTGGCACAGTCTTACATAAGTCTAGCAAATGGAAGAAAAAAAAATATATATATAACTTTTAAGATCATAAAATACCTTTAGAATTTGCCTTTTGTAATAAAACAATGTGCTCAATGTTTTTAAAAACAGGAACAATTTAAGTATTTGATTTTGACATCCAGAATCTATAAGAGACTTCTACAAACTCCTAGCAGCCACCAACATCCAGAATTGTAAAAGTAAAGCATATTTTACCAAAAAAAGGAAAAACAAATTGTAATGTGAAATATTCAACATCATTATTGATCAGAATTATAACGAAACACCCATTTTGGGCCTCTTCCCAAAGAAGTCCCTCTTTTTTGCTGATTTTTTTTCTACCTTAGTCAAATCCTTAAGATTTTCTTAAATGAAAAAAGAGTTCTTTGTTTCTTAAAGTAAAAATGACACTTATCCAAAGTGTCAGGGGAGCCATAAACCAGGTGCTATGAATTAATGAAATAACATTTATTGAGATCTTATTCCTATTAAGTTCCAAGTGCTATGCTCAAGACTGAGGGTGGATGACAACTACAAAAAGATAGTCTATGGTCAAAGCTCACACTTGGGGGGGGTGTGGGAAGACAACATATTAGAGAGTTCAATTGCTTGTTAAATGAAAATACTTTCAAAAGTTCTAAGTCCTAAAAGTCATAAAAACACACCAGAGGGGAAGATTGCATGGCTCAGACAGGCTTCTTTACATTGTCAGAAGGTCAGATGATAATGGAATACTGTAGGACATACAAGCAGGGCAAATGTTAAAGCCAGGAAGTCTTTAGAATGCAGTGTCAGAGCAGATGGTAAGGTTTGTTTTATAGTCCATTTTATCTGAAGGAAAAGTTGGTGACTCCCATTACCCCAAGTCATGTGAATAGTCAGGCAGTCTGGATTGGTTTCTGGTTGATCTGAGACAAGAGTTGAGCAAATCAGAGTTCAATTGGATCTGACAAAGATGAGGATATCTGCCTTTCTCTTATTATTAGTACATTTGAATAATTTCTACAGTTGTTTGTAGTATGTTTATAGTATAGTACATGGTATTTTTTATATTATTGAAGAAAAATTAAAATAGTACATAGAAAAACCGAGAAAGTATATGAAGAAAATGACCAAAGATAGCCATGGAAGACAGCTCCAACACAACAGGGGGAAAGAGTAAAGAGAAAATAATTTGGAGATTATATTGCGGGGTTAAAGAGAGTGACACTTTAAACTAAATTTCACCATCTGCAAGTATTGTTTGAGTCTTCTCACTTCTTTCTAGTTGCTTTTCTGGCTAATCTTCAGCTTCAGCATTGCCTTCAACTTTTGAATGAGCAGACACATACCTCCACTCAACAGTCATATCCTGAGTCATATTATCCACCTCAGTGAATTGGTTTTTGTAGACAACACCTTTATTTTTACTTGGTTTCCAGTCATTTTCTTGCCATTTGTCAATCCAGTCATTCATACCTTTGGTGATAAGTTGGTTATCTGGGCACAAAATGAGTCTATCCTTATTTTGGGCCTTTGCTTGCTCAGTCCTTTTGGTAGCTGTTTCTAATGATGCTCTTTGATTTGTCTGTTGTCCAGAATGTGTACCCCTTATGTTTAGATCATGGTCTGGTCCCCAGTAGACACCAATACCTCCTTGTACCCTTTCGCTTCCATTATGTTTGCAGGTACCTTTGACATACACAGTGTGGTTACCCATACCAACTTCCAGAGCCTCTAGCCTGCCAACCATAGTTATAACTCCTTGTGCTGTGTTTCCAGCTCATCTCTAGTCTCTCCAAAGGCTCAGTGAAAAAAGAAAGTAAGTCTGATCTTCAGAGATTGTCCAATTTTCTTATGAATACTTCTTAAAAATAAATACAGTGTATTAGTGGTCATACTTTCAGGCATCCCAAATTTTGAATTGAAAGGTGATCATTTAAAAGAAAATACAGAAAAATGAATTAAAGTTCTAGGACATTTTAGCCATGGTTTTCAGAGAACTTGTAATCCTCTCTCCCACACACCAAAACACAGTTCCTAGAATTGTGGAAAGTGATAGATGACAAAAGTTTACTATATATTACCTTTCCTAGCAGCCATTATGAGAACCAAAAATCTGATACTTTGCTATGATCAAAATAATTCTTTCCCTTTATATTTTGTTATATTGATACCTGTTTCACACACATGCATATGTTTCTCTCTCTCTCACTTATGTACTTCCTTCTGATGGCTCTGTATTAAGATTATAATGATAACTGACTTTTATACAGCACCTTAATGTTTGTAAAATACTTGACTTGCATTATTTCATTTGAGCTTCACAATAACCCTATGAGGTAAGTTACATTATCCCCATTTCATAGATGAAGAAACTTTAAGCTTAACAGGTTAAATGACTTGCTTGTTGTCAGATATTTAGTAAGTCTAAGGGATTGGATTGGAGCTCAAGTCTTCCTGGCTCCATGCTAACCACTACAACACACTGCCTCTAATTGATATAGGTGCTCCCCTTACTGGTATAGACAACAATCCTCTCTTGTCCTTTTAGTCCATACTTCTCTTGCACATGATCTCTTATAAATTAACTTAGAGGGTCTACCCATCATGGTGTTAGTCTTCTTTTGTGACTCAAAGAGATACATAAATATTTTACAAGGTAGGATATCACTAAGTAAAGGAAAAGATATAAATAAATACACACATATTATATATACATATTTGTGTGTAAAATGTGTGCATATAGATGTTGTATACATGTATACTTCAGTACACACACACGTGCACATGCACACACACACACACACACACACACACACACACAGACAAACACACACACACAAATATCGTGTCCCAAAAGTCTTGGCACAGTTTTAAGCTATTAAAAGCTCAGACTAATGATGTCATTGCTATAGGGAATTCTTGATGAGCAAACTCTTTCTATCAATGCTAAGACTGATAACAATTCTATAACTTCTAGTCTTAGAGAAGTTTACTGGAATGCTGAGAGACTGAAGTTAAACCCAAGCTCTTCCTGACTTTGAAAGTGGCTCTCTACACTGTGTATATACTTATGCTGCTCATTGAACATACAAATTATTAAAAAGTAAAATTCATTGGTATTCTTAAGTTAAATGAGCAAAAATATATGTACTATTCATTATTTTTGATGAATTCAATTATTGCAAATAGCAATGGGCTTCTTGAATGCTTTCCTGTTATATGTTAACAGGTAATGACCTTGCATTTTTTGAGGTACATGTCTCTGTTACAGAGCCCTAGGGAATGGGGCTTGTGTTGTAGAGTATCTTGGAGTTAGTCCTCTGAACAAGTGAGGCAAGCATTTTTTTTCGTACTTTGAAATGGGGGTGGGGTAGAGATATGAGTTAATATAAGTTAATGAGTTGATATGAACTGACATCTTAATATAAGTTAATATGTTAATGAGCAATTTAAGGGAGATCGAAGGAGAAAGAACAGAATTCAAGCAGTCAATACACATAACAATCATAGAATTGTAAAATCCTTAAATTATAAATGGAAAGACCTCAGAGGCCATTTAGTCCACCTCCCTCATTTTTTAGAATAAGCATCTGAGGTTCAGGGAGGTTAAATGACCTACCCATGGTGACAGATTTAGTCTTAGCAATCATCAAAATGTGGGTAATAGCATTGCCAGTGATGAGATTTTCATATCTTAAGTTCTTCAATCTAAATTTTTCTCATTGTATGAGCACTGACTTTCTGACTATCTCTTTTACACCCTCTCTTGACTCTCTATATATGGAATAATGGGGGAGGAGAGCCTAGAAAACAAAAAAAGTAGGCCCTCACACATTGCATGCATCATGTGTGAAAGTCTTTTGAAATAGATTTCTTCTTATATTTTAAGCAAGAGGTCCCTTTACTCAATTCTCCTCAGTACTGAAAAGTTTGATTTCCTCTTATTTGCTTCTAGTCTTATCTTTCTTTTACACTTTTGATTTTTGGTAGATGATGAAAAGTAATGAAAGTCAGCTCAATGACCTTGTATTTTAGTGTAGTATGGAGGATGACATAGGAGAGGAAGGGAAAAAGAAGGAGTTTATTAACCTTAAAGAAATGAGAATCTTAACTGAAATCAAGAGTGGATATTTTAAAGTGAAGACCTGTCATCAAATCCTGGAAATGATGAACTTCTGCAGGTAGTGGGGTCAGACTGACTGAGAAAGATTTGAGTGAATAAATTGTCACTTATGAACAACATAAAGAGAGTTATTTGCAGAACAAAAATCCACTTTCCTCTGCATGTAACATTATAGCAATGCCTGGGACATATGTTGCCTTAGTCAGGGCAGTTTCCTGAGGCTTTTTCTTGTTATGAATGTTATTATATTGGTGAGTATGTTTTTATCTGTTTCTATTTGATTCTGATCTGAGGAAAATATAGGAGTTGTGAATCACATGGTTGTTTTTCTCACTTACTGTTCTGCATGGTGATACATACAAACTTTGCTAGTACTTTGGTCTGAGTCTTATAGGAATGCAATAATATTTGTTTATTGAAATTCAACAAGCACATATTAATCTTCTCTGTATAAAGTAGAGGTACAAAATTGTGTAGTGGATAGGGACCTGGCTTTTGAACCAGGAAGATCTGGGTTCAATTCCTACCTCTGAAATGAATTATCTTTGTGACCTTGGGCAGGTCTCATAAACTCTCAATGTTTTACATTTCTAAGCTGATCTCAGAACACAATTAACGTGGATGGGAAGGTGAGAAGTCAATATCCTCTAACCCTTTTAAAGCTAAAAGTTCCTCCTTACGTTGAAGGTGGGTGGGAATAGGAATGTAGGGAAAAAACCTAGTCAAACCACTCTCCAGACTCTCCTCTTTGACTCCTAGGTGTCTTCTCTTTAGAGATGTGGTAGAAAGCCATATGCTCCAGTTTCTGAAAGCCAATCATTATAGTTAACTTTGATCTAGAGGGTGTAGCAAAATCACATCACCAGTTGAAAAAGGCCTCTTGTTTGGCATGATTTCAACTTATAAAATTGGCTTTTAAGGACTTTTTACACTTAGACTAAGATCTTTTGATTGACCAAGATGTTCTTATCTACTTCAGATATCAGTATAATGTAAGTTCATTAAGGGCAACAACCACTGCATTTACATTGTTGTATCCCTTAGCACCCAGCTAGCATAGTGCCTTGCACTTGATAGACACTTGCGAAATGTTTTTGGAACGAATGAATATAGAAAAATTTAAAACTTTTACTAAGGGATAGATCACAAAAGCTATGCGAAATGGGCTTAACAGGTATTATCACCAGTTCACAGCTGAGGAAAAGGAAGTTCTTAAAAAAAATTTGACTGAGGTCACATGGCTAGTAAATATGGAGTCAAAACTTAAACCCAGGTATCCAAATGTCAAGAACAGTCCTTTTCTGCTATACTAGCTTTACTTTGCTGCCCAAATCAATCATTCTACGGATCTAATATTGAATTTTCTGCATCTGAAGCTTCCTGTATAACATTAAAAATTGATATATTATAATAACAAAATAGTGTTAGACATCATTACATATATTACATTTGTAATAAACATTGGGAAACTGAATGTTAATCATTCCTATTATATTTCAGTCTACCAGTGCAGCTGTTAATGAAATGATCTGGCATATACATGTATGTCATATGGACTTCAAAAAGACTTTGATAGTAGCTTAGCAATAATTGATGTACCATTAAAAATATGACTGATAATACTTTAAGATAAGTAGCCAGCCATTATCAATTCATTAAGTGTTCATTTCATTAACATTAATCATATTATTATGGATTCAAAGTGTTCTTTCATAGATCTAGAGGGTAAATGGTAAATTTGATCTAAATGAAGTGCTGTACCCCATCTCCATTGAGTAGCATCCTATAATAAATAGCTAATCATTGCTTCTCTTGGGCTTCTTGTGCATCGGAATCAATCAAGACAAATTCTTTGTTATTTGTGTGGATTCATTAGGTGGTCCTATTGCAACACTAATTTCATCAACTATTAATTAACATCCAGTAATTTCCTTGTAGTGGTCCCATTGTGAACCAATATCCATTGAAGTCTTTATTCTTAGTGTAATTGAGAAATGAGAGTTTCTTCCTAACCTATCTGGGTCACATTTTATTCCATTGCCATAATATGTACATCCATAGTAGAGAAGGTAGCATACGGTCTTAACTTCTAGTATGTTGCTATACTTTGCATAGTTTACAAATTTTCCAATTGGAAAATACTTCTCCAGGTTATGGTAACTTGAAATCCAGTTTTTTCCTGTTCATATATATCTTTCATATATCTTTCACAGTGGTTTCAGAAAAATGTGTGAACAAATATATTAAAAAAGTATTAATTAAGCACTTATCTATGATGGTAGGGAGTTGGGAGGGGAAATATAAGTACTTTGCAAGTTGTATGGTAAGAAGATGGACAGAGGAAAGGAAGCAGTCAGAACCAGATGAAATATTCTCACAATACACCCACCAATCAGGAAAGTAGTGAGAAAGAAGGAAAGAAAGAAATAAATAAAAAAGAAGAAAAAAAGAAAGAAGGAAAGAAAGGTGGGAAACAGGGAAAAAAGGAGGGAAGGAGGAAGGAAGAAAGATAGTAGAGCATTTATTAAATGTGCCAGATACCATGCTAAATACAGGAGAGACAAATCCAAGAAAGGAAGGTAGTTACTGCTCTGAAGGAGCTCACATTCTAATAGGAGAAGATAACACATAAAGGGAAGATGGAAAGAGAGTAGAGGAGGGCAATATGGAGTAGAAGCTCCATGAGGTATGTTTCTGGATAAAATAAGACAAAAGCTCAATTATTTGAGTGCAGGGATAGAGTCCACTGAGTGAAGAGATGATCATGGAATAGTGGGAAATACAGGAGTTCTAGGGCTCTAAGACTAAAAAGGAGATGACCAAGGGAAAAAAAAATAAGTCTACCTAATGCCTAGATCTGATCATGCTACTTACTTATTGTCAAAACCTTCCCTATTGCTTTTAGATAAAATATAAATTCCTTGGCACATCATTTAAGGCCCTCACATAGAGGTGCCTTACATAATCACATCTCTCGGAACTCTAAGTCACAGACTCTATGCTATAATTTCAGGTAATATAGTATAATATAATGTAGTATGATAAGATTTAAAGAACACACTTAGCCTCACACATAGTTGATTTAACTAGGGGGTTATTGAAAGGATAAAAATTGCACTCACAGACAAACCAAGATGAGTATAAGTGTTCCCTGTACATTGCAATGCCACTCTCAGTCACCATTCCTTTGGCTCTGATCCTGAGTCATGAGGTGATGTGGATTTGGAGTCAAATGGCCTGGGTTCAAGTTCTGATTCTGTTACTTATTATCTATGTTGCTTTGGGTAAGTCACTTTACATTCTGAGGATTCAGTTTCTTCATCTGTAAAGAGAAAAGAGTGGATTAGATGACCTGAAAAATCTCTTAAGTGTATTATTCTCCTCCACTCCACACCTGGCATAGAATTGACTATCAACATTTCTGCCTTTTGACATATTTCCCTTTTATCAAGGACCAGTTCAGGCTCCAGGGTCTCCATGAAGTCTTTCCTGAATTTCCTTCCCTCTCTAGTTAGAAATTATTTCTTCCTCCCTTTTCTAATTTTCCCCATTACTCTGTTTTGATCTCACTCCACATGTAGCATGACTTGTACTATAGGTATTCGTGTATGTCTCTTCACCAATCTGGACTCTAAGATCTTTGATAGACTATACTGAATTATCTTATTTCAAATTCCTATGATCTATCAGTCCCGAGGACATAGAAAGTGATTTGAAGTAGTTCCAGAATTTAATGAGGCTTACACATTTAAGGTATCCAGATGAAAATCAACAAAAATTTTTATTTCTATGTTTTTATAATTTTTTAATACAGAAATATATCTAATATCAACCTCAGTATCAAGTACATCTGGAGAATTCAACACATGTTAGATGATAATGTCATTCAGCCCAAAGTATAACTTATTGCAACAAATTATTATGGTTGCATTTTTTTTCCTACTGAAAGTAACATTTCTTTAGGTTACGTTTCTTCAATGCTTCAATGAGAGTAAAACTGATCATAGTAGAGAAATATTTAGTTGTTTCATAGATCTCTTTGGCTGTCTAGTGAAACAATTGGCCCCTTTCTGAGACTCATGTTTTTAAATAAGTAAAATAGAATACATATGATTTCAAGGGAAACCAGTTATATTGAAATAAAAATAAATTTTTCTGCCTAAGTTCATGTACACTTTGAAATCTATTTATGGATCCAGTTTAAAAGATCTTATTGTAAGAAATATTGACTTTAATAAAGGACATTCAAAGCTTATTTTTGTCTTTTTCAAAGAGAAGTACACAGTTATAGCTAGGTCAGACATTAATAGTAAAAAGGCAAAAAAATAAAAATGATTTTAAAGGACTGTGTAAACTATTTCATATGTATGTTGACAACATACACATATTCACTATGCTTAGTACCTAATT
This sequence comes from Phascolarctos cinereus, assembly GCF_003287225.1. Taxonomy (NCBI): domain Eukaryota; kingdom Metazoa; phylum Chordata; class Mammalia; order Diprotodontia; family Phascolarctidae; genus Phascolarctos; species Phascolarctos cinereus. Next base: position 87,170,693 of record NW_027556402.1, on the reverse strand, counting down.
CATAAGAATAATTAAAATAGGAAACTCTCAGATGGCACTCATTTTAAATAATCCCTTTCTCTTTTTGTTTGTTTCTTTGTTTATTTAGGCAATGAGAGGAAGTGACTTGCCCAGGGTCACACAGCTCGTATGCATTATGTGTCTGAGGTTGCATTTGAACTTAGGTCCTCCTGACTCCAGGGCAGGTGCTCTATCCATTGCACCACCTAGCTGCCACAATAATACCTATCTTGAAACGTCTCTCCAACTCAATTAATTTTTTTTAGTTACATTTTGTGTTGTTTTCACATTATGAATTATAAAGTTGATATGAGGGCATAGTCCCAGGTACCAAAGTTGTTAGTTACAAAAACTAACCATTTGTCAAGTTTTCATAATCTTTAATAATGGTAAAAGCAAAGCAGAGTCCTTGAGGATAATAATTTAATTCAGATGCTTAGCAAGCTTAAAAATATCAGACTGAGCGCAAATTTGGAATACTCATAGAGTAGATAGAAGGTATCAAAAAGGCATTTTAACTATGATCAGAACTGCTTATTGGATATTTTAAAATTTAAAACTGCTTTGATGGAAGAAGCAGGAGGTCATAATACACATAGTCTTAAAGGAAATAAGGAGATAAATTTATAGCACAGATTGCTGGACATGTACACCCTTCAACCTCTATGAATAGTTAATGGAATACTGATGATGAAAGCCCTGGGATGGAATCAGGTACATAAAGTAAAAAGGAGGAGATGATTTTTCCAACCACTTGTTTAGAAACAATCCCCCCTTATTCTATGAAGACAATAAGGAAAGTGCCTGAAACAAAAGGTTCTTTTTTACTTCCAAAAATGATGTTAAAAAAAAAACTTTAGAAAGCAATTCCTGTCCAGAATACAGTAAAAATCTAGCAGCAAGACCAATGCTAGTCTGAATATTTAGTAATATTATACATATATACACAAGTACATACATACATACATACATACATACAAACACATATATAAATACAGTAACCAAGTTAAACATATTGCTGACACTTTGGAAAAATATTTGCAGAATTTTTTTGAAGTTGTATTTGTTGTTCTTAGAATTGGAGAGACAGACCCACAGAGACAGAGACAAAGGGAAAAAGGGTTAGAGAGACAGAGAAACAGTCAGATAGTGAGAGAGAAGGAGGAGGGAGGGGAAGGACAGAGGAAAAAAGGGAGGGAGAGAGAGAGAATGACACACAGAGAAGTAACTGTATTCATTATTTTTTTCCTGTAATTTCTCACCTATTGCAGTGACATCTATCATTTTGACAAGAGGAATTATCATACCAATACTGTTCAAAATTCTTTCAAAAATATGGCAGAAATAACTTTTTTCAGTGACTTTCTAAACATTTAATACCCTATTAAGCTTGTCTATATAAATATGTATATCTAACACAGACAGTACAGATAGACAACAAGTTGGGCTTAGTGTTGAATGGGAAAAGGTGAGTGGGCTATACTGCCTTAGGGAAATTGTAAAGTTCCTTATTGACTAAGTTTCTCATAAATGTAAAAGGACTTCTTTTTTTAATGCTAATGTTTTACCGAATTTTGATTGATCTTACTTTCTTAACTTTGTTTATTCAAATGATGGCAATAAATGTTTCAATGGCCTAGAAACTAATTTGCTTTAAATCTCATCAAGAAATAATAGAGTATAATCAAGGATAGACTTGGAAAAAATGTTCGTCAAAAGTATTCTTACTATACAATGTGTTGGTGGGCAGAGTCAAGATGGTGGAGAGACACCAGGAAGTTGTCTGAGCTCTCCCCAGTTTCCCTTGGAAATAATGTTAAATGAAGCCTCTCAATGCATTCTGGAGCAACAATACCCACAAAAAGACAGAGCAAAATAATTTTCAAGCTTAAGATAATTTAGGAGGACTTCAGGAAAGGTCTGTCTCATTTGGGTAAAAAGAGAGTGTAGCCCAGAATAAGCCAGCAGGAGGCACTTAGCCACAGCACAGACCAGCAACTGAGGCCCCTTGATCCTGGCTCAGCAGGCCAGCAATGAAACCTCCTGCATTAGCACAGAAGGAAACTTGCAAGCCCTGGAACCCCAGAACAACAGTTGCAACTAGCATAGGCCAACCCCAGTGAAGAGGGCAAGCCACAAGCACTTGAGATTCTGGCATGGAAAGCCAGCAACCAAGGAGTTTGGGATACTGGCCCTATGACCCAGGAGCAGAGCTCAACTTTAAAAGTAACAAAAGAGGCAGAAAAATGCATAAGAAAAAGAAGAGAGAAAGCTACTATGGCAATAGAGAAGATAAAAACACAAACTAAGAGAAAACTGTCAAAATATCTACATATGAATCCTCAAAGAGGAATATGAATTAGTCTCAAGCCAAAAAAGTTCCCCTGGAAGAACTAACACATATCTTAAAAATCAAGTAGGAGAGGTAGAAGAAAATTTGGGGACAAAAATGAAAGTTAAGAAGCAGAAATATGAACAAAGAGTCAACAGCTTGGAAGAAGAAGCAGAAAAAATTTGACTGAAGAAACTACTCTGTGAAAAATAGAATTGGCCAAATGGGGAAAAAAAATCCACTGAAGAAAACGATTTCTTTAAGAGTAGAATTGGTCAAATGGAAAAGGAGGTATAAAAGCTAACTGAATAAAATAATTCCTTAAAAATTAGAACTGGGGAAGTAGAAGCTAATGACTCTATGAGTCAGTGAAGAATCAGGTAAACAAAATCAAAAGAATGAAAAAATAGAAGAAAATGTAAAGTATCTCATTGGAAAAACAACTGACCTGGAAAATAGATCCAGGAGAGATAATTTAAGAATTATTGGAGTACCTGAAACCCATGATCAAAAAAAAAAAAAGAAGGAAAGAAAAAGAAAAGAGCCTGGACAACATCTTTCAAGAAATTATCAAGGAAAACTGGTCTGATATCCTAGAACCAGAGGAAGGAGGTGTCAAATAATCATTGAAAGAATCCATGAGGAGGGTAGAGCCAAGATGGCAGAGTAAAGGCAGGGACTCACCTGAGCTGTCTCCCAACCCCCTTCAAATACTTTAAAAAAATGACTCTAAACAAATTCTAGAGCAGCAGAATCCACAAAAAGATGGAGTGAAACAAATTTACAGCCCAAGACAACTTGGAAGGTCAACAGTAAAGGTTTGTTGTACCAAGGTGAGAGAGGAGCACAGGTTGCACAAGTGCAGGCCATGCCAGTGCAGACTTGGCCACAGCAAATCTGGAGTAGGCCTTGGAAACCACTGAATGTGCAGTAGCAGTCCAGCAGCAGCAACTGCTTCCAGAGCTATGGGAAGGGGTTAACAGCTAGTTAGGAGGAGATTACAGAGGTCTTTTTTTTTGAGGCATTTGGGATTAAGTGACTCACCTAAGGTCACACAGCTAGTAAGTGTCATGTGTCTGAGGCTGAATTTGAACTCATATACTCCTGACTCCATAGCCAGTTCTCTATCCACTATGCCACCTAGCTGCCCACAAGATCTGTGCTTCTTTTTTTTTTTTGGCTATGCAATAGGGGTAAGTGACTTGCCCAGGGTCACACAGCTAGTAAGTGTCAAGTGTCTGAGGCCAGATTTAAACTTAGGTCCTCTTGACTCCAAGGCTGGTGCTCTATCCACTGCACCACCTAGCTGTCCTCTAAAGGTCTTTTTGCTAGTGCTAAGACAGGACTTTGTTTCTTGGCACATACTTGTATCTTGGTCACAGTCCTGGGTGGCAATCCCAGGGTGAGGAGGAACACTAGCACAGCAGAGTTCATGGCCACAGTAGAGGAGGAGACACTCCTCACAGTTTTAGGGTAGAAAAGAGTGCTTGTGGTCACACATAGACCAGATAATATGCCAGGAGAGTAGTAAACACCTCTCCTTAGATCATACCACCTTGGAAGAGCTGGGAACTTAGAGGTTCCTAGAATTGTCTCTGAAAACAGCTGCATAAAACCCTTGAAGCTTGGGAAAGTTTGCCCTCCACCCTAGAAGCAGAACCCTACCTAAAGAAATAGTTAATAGAAGAGCTCAAAAAGGATTTTGAAAATGGAGGAAGAGAAGTAGAGGAAAAATTGGGAAGGTAAATGAAAGCGAGGCAAGAAAATAATGAACAACAATTCAACAAGTTAGTAAAGGAAAAATAAAAAAATACTGAGGAAAATAATACTTTAAAAAGCAGACTAGGCCAAATGGTAAAAGAGGTCCAAAAAGCGAAAGAGGAGAAGAATTCCTTAATAAGCAGAATTGGACAAATGGAAAAAAAGGAGTGTAAAAGCTCACTGAAGAAAATACTTCCTTAAAAATTAGAATGCGGCAAATGGGAGCTAATGACTTTATGTGAAATCAAGAAATTATAAAACAAAAGCAAAAGAACAACAAAAAAAGAAGGCATTATGAAATATCTCATTGGAAAAACAATTGACTTGGAAAATAGATTCAGGAGAGATAATTTAAAATTATTGAACTGTCTAAAAGCCATGATCAAAAAAAGAGTCTGGACATAATCTTTCAAGAAATTAATGAGGAAAACTACCCTGGTAAAATAGGAATTAAAAGAATCCACCGATCACCTCCTGAAAGAGACCCCAAAATGTTAACTTCCAGGAATATTATAGCCAAATTCCAGACTTCCCAGGTCAAGGAGAAGATATTGCAAGCAGCCAGAAAGAAATAATTCTCGTATCATGGAGCCACAATCAGGATAACACAAGATTTAGCAGCTTCTACATTAAAGGATTGGAGGGCTTGGAATATGAAATTATGAAGGGCGAAGAAGCTAGGATTACAACCAAGAATCACCTACTCAGCAAAATTGAGTGTAATCCATGTGGGGAAGAAAGGAAATTCGATGAGAGAGAAGAATTTCAAGAATCCCTGAGAAAAGACTAGAGCTGAATAGAAAATTTGACTTTCAAATACAAGATTCAAGTAAAGCATGAAACCGTAAAGAGGAAAGAGAAATCATAAGGGACTTATTAAAGTTAAACTGTTTATATTTCTATAAGGGTAAATGCTATTTGTAACTCATATGACCTTTCTCATTATTAGAGTAGTTAGAAGGAATATGTATAGATAGAAGGCACAGGTGTGAGTTGAATATGAAAAGATTATTCGGGAGAAAAGATGGACATTCAATGAAATAGGAGAATATCAAACTTTCTTGATGAAAAGACCAGAACTGAACAGAAAATTTGATTTTCAAATACAAGACTGAAGAAAAGCAAAATTAGGTAAACAGGAAAGGAAAAAAACCACATTATTTAAGATTGAAACTGTTTTCCCTACATAGGAAGATGATAGTTGTAATTCTTGAGAACTGTTTCTCTATTTGAGCTGTTAGAAGGAGTATACATAGAAAGAGGGCATGGGATATAAGTTGACTTTGATGTAATGATATAAAATAATTAAGGGGGTAAAAAAAGGGATTATACTGGGAGAAGAGGAAAGGGAGAGGCAGAATAGGGTGAATTACATTACATGAAGAGGTACGAAAGACCTATTATGGTAGAGAGAAGGAAGTGAGGGGGTGAGCATTGTTTGAACCTTACACTCATCGGATTTGGCTCAAAGAGAGAATAATATACATACTCAGTTGGGTATAGAAATTTATCTTACCCTATAAGGAAGTCGGAGGTGAAAGGGCAAAGTAAAGGGAAAGAGGGGTTGATAGAAGGGAGTGCAGAAGTTGAGGGGGAAGGAGAAAGTAAAGGGAGGCTAAGGGAGGGAAGATTGAGGGAAGTGTTGTTCAAAAGCAAAACTGTTGTGAGGAGGGATAGGGTGAAAGGAGAGAGAAGAGTATAAATGAGAAGAAAATAAGATGGAGAGAAACATATAGTTAGTCATAACTGTGAATGGGATGAACTCTTTATGGAAGAGTTATGGAAGTAGATAGCAGAGTGTATTAAATGCCAGAATCCTACAATATGTTATTCATAAGAAACACATTTGAAGCAAAGAGATACACACAGAGTAAAGGTAAAAGGCTAAATCAGAATATATTACGCTTCAGCTGAAGTAAAAAAAGCAGGCGTAACAATCCTGATCTCAGACAAAGCAAAAACAAAAATAAATCTAATTAAAAGATATAAGGAAGGTTGCAACATCTTGCTAAAAGGCACCATAGAGAATGAAATACTATCAATACTAAATATATATACACCAAATCATATAGTGTCCAGATTCTTAGAGGAGAAGCTCAGGGAGTTACAGGAAGAAATGGACAGCAAACCCATACTAGTGGGGGACTTCAACCTCCCCCTCTTAGATCTAGATAAATCTAACCACAAAATGAACAATAAACAAGTTTAGGAGGTGAATAGAATCTTAGAAATTTAGATATGATATACCTCTGGAACAAAATTGAATGGGGATAGAAAGGAATATGTCTTTTTCTCAGTGGTACATAGCACCTATACAAAAATTAACCATGTATTAAAGTATAAAAACTTTATAATCCAATGCAGAAAGGCAGAAATCTTAAATGTATCCTTTTCAGATCATGATGCAATAAAAATTATACGTAATAAAGGGCCATGGAAAGATAAGCTAAAAACTAATTGAAAGCTAAATAATCTAATCCTAAAATCTGAGTGGGTCAAACAATGAATCATAGAAACAATCAATAATTTCATCAAAGAGAAGGATGATAAAGAGACAGCATACCAAAACTTATAAGATGCGGCTGTAGCAGTTCTTAGTGGAAATTTTGTCTTTAAATGCTTACATGAATAAAGTAGAGAAAGAGGAGATCAATCAATTGGATACACAACTAAAAAAGTTGGGAAAAGAAAAAATTGAAAATACCTAATCAAATACCAAATTACAAATTCTGAAAATCAAAGGACTGATTAATGAAATTGAAAGTAAGAAAACTGTTAAACTAATAAATAATAGTAAGAGCTGGCTTTATGAAAAATCAATAAAAAAGGTAAACATTTCATTAATAAAAAAGAAAGAAGAAAACCAAATTACCAGTAACAATAATGAAAAGGATGAATTCACCATCAATGAAGAGAAAATTAAAGCAATTAGGAATGATTTGTCCAACTGTATGCCAATAAATCTGACAATCTAAGTGAAATGAATATTTACAAAAATATGAATTGCCCAGATTAATGTAAGAGAAAGTAAAATGCTCAAATAACCCCATTTTAGAAGAAGAAATTGAGCACGCCATCAATGAAATGTGTAAGAAAAAAAATCTCTAAGGCCAGATGACTTTACTAATGAATGTCACCACATATTTAAAGAACAATGAATTCCAATATTATATAAACTGTTTGGAAAAATGGGTATAGAAGGAATCTTACCAAATTCCTTTTGTGAGACAAATATAGTGCTAATACTTAAACCAGGAAAAGCCAAAACAGAGAAAGAAAATTATAGACCCAGTTCCCTAGTGAATATTGATGGAAAAATGTTAAACAAAATACTAGAAAAAGTACAAAAATTTATCATGAGGTTAATACACTCTGACCAAGTGGGATCTATACCTGGAATATAGGGCTGATTCAATGTTAGGAAAGCCATCAGCATAGCTGACCATATGAACAACAAACCAGAAAGCATATGATTATCTCAACACATGCGGGAAAAGTTTTTGATAAAATACAGCACCCATTCCTATTAAAAAATATTAGAGAGCATAGAAATGAAAGGAGTTTTCCTTAAAATGATAAGCAGTATCTATCTAAAATCATTAGCAAACATTATATGTGATGGTTATAAGCTAGAGAAACATTCCCAAAAAGAGCAGGAGTGAAACAAGGATGTCTATTATCACCACTATTATTCATTATTGTACTAGAAATGTTAGCTATAGCAGTAAGAGAGGAAAAAGAAATTGAAGGAATTAGAATAGGCAATGAGGAAACAAAACTATCACTCTTTGCAGATGATATAATGGTATACTTAGAGAATCCTAAAGAATCAGTTAAAAACTACTTGAAACAATTAAAAACTTTAGCAAAGTTGCAGGCTATAAAATAAACCCACAAAAATTGCTGGCATTTCTTTATGTCACAAATAAGCCCAGCTGCAAGAAATAGAAAGAGAAATTCCTTTAAAAAATTGTGGACAATATAAAATATTTGGGAGTCTACTTGCCAAGACAAACACAGGAAATATATGAACAGAATTATAAAACACTTTTCATACAAATAAAGTCAGATCTAAACAATTAGAAAAATACTAATTGCTTATGGTTAGACCAAGCTAATATAATAAAAATGACAATTCTACCTAAATTAATTTACTTATTCAGTGCCATACCAAACTACCAAAAATTATTTTATATAGCTAGAAAAAATAGTAATAAAACTCATCAGAAAGAACAAAAACTCCAGAATATCAAGGATATTAATGAAAAGAAATACAAGGGAAGGTGGCCTAGCTGTACCAGATCTTAAATTGTATTATAAAATAAAAATCATCAAAACTACTTTCTACTGGCTAAGAAACAGAGTGGTGCATCAGTGGAATAGGTTAGGTACACAAAACACAATAGTCAATGACTATAGTAATCTACTATTTGATGAACCCAAAGACTCCAACTTCTAGGACAAGAAATTTGCAAAATGAGTAATTTAGATTATATTAAATTGAAAAGGTTTTGCACAAACAAAGCCAATGCAACCAAGATTAGGAGGAAAGTAGAAAACTGGGAAAGAATTTTTATAACCAGTATCTCTGTTAAGGGTCTCATTTCTAAAATATGAAGAGAACTGAGTCAAATTTATAAGAATAGAAGTCATTCCCTAATTGATAAGTGGTTGAAGGATATGAATAGGTAGTTTTTAGATGAAGAAATTAAAGCCATCTATAGTCATATGAAAAAATGCTCTAAATCACTTTTGAGGACTTGATTTCTATAGTTAATTTTTGTACTTCCTTTTCCAAGCTATTGACTCTCTCTTGCATCCTCTCATTTCTTTTCCCATTCTTTCTTCTATCTATTTCATTTGACTTTTAAAATTCTTCTTGAGCTCTTCTAAGAAGGCTTTTGGGTTTCAGATCATTTCATATTCCCTTTTGAGGTTCCAGATGTGGGTTTGTTGACAATGTTGTCTTCTTCAGAATTTCTGCCTTGAACTTCACTCTTCCCATAATAAGAATCTATCATACATTTCTTTTTGCTCATGGTGTTTGCTTATTTCCTGGCTTTTAAAGACATTGAGCTCTCCTGCTGGGGAGCAGAGGGAACTGAACCAAGCTTCTTGTTTTGGGAGCCTAGGGCCGAGTCACTGGCTTTGTGTGCTGGGGCCTCCAATGCTGGAAATTGGAGGCTGTAGGGTTCTAGCAGCTTACCTGGTATTGGTCTGGAATTGGCAACACTGGAACTCTAGGGGTAGGATTGGGTAGTGTGGCTGCTGGAAATTTCCTGCTCTCCAGGGCCTTTCCTTCCTTTCACTTTCTTCAGCTCCTTTCAAATGGATGTTGTAGGCTTGGGGCCCCCTGGAGTGCTGCTTCTCTTAGTTTTCCTAAGGCACTGGGAGAGCAGGTTACTGTAGAATGCCTAGGTATCTGGTGGGTTTCCAATGATTCCCCCACCCTTAGTGAGGCACTGAAGGGTCCATGTGTTGGTGTTTGCCTTCTCCACCACCTGGGCTTCAGGATCTCCTCTCGGTATGCTGAGGTGGGGCTATCCACTAGCTTGCTGGGATGCCTCCCATTCTGTACTGCTCCCCTTCCCCCATGGTATGAGGGACGTTTCCCTTTAATCCCATAAGCTACTTGGGCTACTGGACTGCTGCACCTCATCTTTCTTACAGTTAAGTAGTTCCAGAATTTTTCCTGGGGTGATATTTTCTGGGCTTTCCGAGGTTAATAAGGGAGGGCATTTGGGTTAAGGAAAGAATAGCATACACACTTGATTAGGTATGAAAATCTATCTTACCCTAAAGCAAAGTAGGGAGGAAGGGAATAAGAGAGGGAGGGATGATAGAAGGGAGGGCAGATTGAGGCAAGGTGTAATCAGAAGCAAACGCTTTTGAGGAGAGACAGGGACAATGGAGAGAATAGAATAAATGCAGAGCAGAATAGGATGGAGGGAAATATAGTTAGTCTTTTACAACATGACTATTATGGAAGTGTTTTCCATGACTACACATGTATAACCTGTATTGAATTGCTTGCCTTCTCAATGAGGATGGGTGGGGAGGCAGGAGGGGAGAGAATTTGGAACTCAAAGTTTTAAAAAGAAATGTTAATAAATCACTTTTGATTAGAGAAATGCAAATCAAAACAACTCTGAAGTACCACCTTACACCTATCAGACTGACCAACATGACAAAGCAGGAAAATGATAAATGTTGGAAAAGATATAGGAAATTGAAACACTAATACATTGTTGGTGGAGTTGTGAACTTATCCAACCATCTTGGAGAGCAATTTGGAACTGTGCCCAAAGGGCTACAAAAATGTGCATGCCCTTTGACCCAGCAACAGTACTTCTAGGGATGTATCCCAAAGAGATCACAAAAATGGGAAATAGATTGACGTGTACAAACATATTTATAGCAGCTCTTTCTGTGATGTCAGAGAATTGGAAATTGAGGGATGCTCATCAATTGGGGAATGGCTGAATAAGTTGTGGTATATGAATGTAATGGAATCCTGTTGTGCTATGAGATATGATGAGGGGCAGCTAGGTGGTGCAGTGGATAGAGCACTGGCTCTGGATTCAGGAGGACCTGAGTTCAAATCAGGCCTCAGACACATAACACTTACTAGCTATGTGACTCTAGGCATGTCACTTAACCCCATTGCCTAGCAAAAGAAAGAAAGAAAGAAAGAAAGAAAGAAAGAAAGGAAGAAAGAAAGAAAGAAAGAAAGAAAGAAAGAAAGAAAGAAATGATGAGCAGGTGGACTTCAGAAAAACCTGGAAAGACTTTGATGAACTGCTGCTGAGTGAAGTGAGCAGAACTAGGAGAACGTTTTACACAGTAACAGCCATGTTGTGCGATGACTAATGTTGATAGACTTATCCCTTCTCAGCAATAAAAGAATCTAAGACATCTCCAAAAGTCTCATGATGGAAAATGCTATCCACATGCAGAGAAAGAACTATGGAATTTGCATGCACATGGAGGCACACCATTTGTTATTTTTTTCTTCTGTTTTGCTTTGTTTCTTCTTTATTATGTTTCCTCCTATTACTTCTGATTCTTCATTACTACATGACTAATGTGAAATATATATATATATATATATATATATATATGTATATATGCATTAAATTCTTCTACAACACTGAATGTCAATTCCCTCTCTCCCCCACTGATTAAACTCAATTTTGCTAGGTAGGTGATTCTTGGTTTTAAATTCTAGCTCCTTTGACCTCCAGAATACCATATTCCAAGCCCTCTGATCCTTAATGTAGAAGCTGTTAAATCTTGTATTATCCTGATTCTGTTTACCCAAAACTTGAATTGTTTCTTTCTGGTTGTTTGTGATATCTTCTACTTGACCTGGGAACTCTGGAATTTGGCTATAACATTCCTGGGAGTTTTCCTTTTGGGATCTCTTTCAGGAGGCGATTGGTGGATTCTTTTAATTTTTATTTTGACCTCCAGTTTGAAAATATCAGGGCTGTTTTCCTTGATAATTTCTTGAAAGACGATGTCTAAGCTCTTTTTTATTCTTTGATTATGGCTTTCAGGTATTACAATACTTTTAAAACTGTCTCTCCTGAATCTATTTCCCAGGTCAGTTTTGTTTTCCAATGATATCTTTCACATTGCCTTCTGTTTTTTCATTCTATTGGTTTTGTTTTAAAATTTCTTGATTTCTCATAGTGTCATTAGCTTCTATTTGCTTCATTCCAATTTTTAAGAAATTATTTTCCTCAGTGAGTTTTTGGACCTCCTTTCCCATTTGCCCAATTCTACTTTTTAAGGAATTCTTCTCTTCATTGGCCTTTTGGACCTCTTTTGACCCAAGTTTTCTTCTTCCTCTTCTTCTTTTTTTTTTTTAAGGCAATTAGGGTTAAGCGACTAGCCTAGGGTCACACAGACCAGATTTGAACTCAGGTCCTCCTGACTCCAGGTCTGGCTCTCTATCCATTGAATCACCTCGCTGCCCTTTGGACCTCTTTTGCCATTTGATCTAGTCCATTTTTAAGGTTTTAATTTCTTCAGTAATTTTTGGAGTCTCCTTTAGCAAGCTGTTGACTCATTTTTTATGATGTTTCTTGTATCACTCTCGTTTCTCTTCCCAATTTTTCCTCTATTTCTCTTCATTTTTAAAATCTTTTTTGAGCTCTTCCATGGTCTGAGGAACTTTGACTTTGTTGTCTTCTGATTGTGTGTTTTGATTTTTCTTGTCACCAAATTAAGATTCTATCGTCTGAGTTTTTTCCCACTGTTTGCTCATCTTCCCAGCCAATCACTTGACTTTTTAACTCTTTGTTAAGATAGGCTCTGCTTCCAGTATGGAGGGTGTACTGTCCCAAGCCTTAGGGATTTTGTGCATCTATTTTCAGAGATACTCCTAGGGAGCTATAAGTTTTCAGTTCTTCCAAGGTGGCATGATCTAAAGAGAGGTGTTTACTCCTCTCCTGGCCTGTTCTGTGGTCTATGAGTGGCCACAAGCACTCTTTTCTGTCCTGGAACTGTGAGGAGGGTTCCCTCTGTACTGCTGCCACAAGCTCTGCTGTGTCAGTGCTCCTCCTCACCCCAGGAGTGCCACCTAGGAATGTGTCCCAGATCCAAGTATGGGCAAAGCAACAGAATCCTTCTTCAGGACCAGCAAAAGAGATCCCTGTAATCTCCGTCTGATCAGTTTTTTGATCCCCTTACCATCTGTGGGCTGAGAGCTCTGGAAGCAGCTGCTGCCACTGTGACCATTGCCCCAGGGCTACACTAAGGCTAAGGCTGGACTATGTCTTTTCTGACCCAGGTCCAACAGACATTTCTCACTGATGTTCTAAGTTGTCTTTGGTGTTTGTGGGTTGAGAAGTCTGGAAACTATGATTCAGTCCCAGTGCCTGCTTGGAGTTTTCTGGGGCCCCGTCTTTGCCTTCATGGCCCATGCTGAACTGCATTCCTCTCCTACTCCATTGCAACAGATCTTTCCTGTCAACCATCCAGGTTTTCTTGGGCTAGAAATTTGCTTCACTTTATCTTTTTGTAGGTCTGCTACTCTAGAATTTGTTTAGAGCAATTTTTACAGGTATTTGAAGGGATTTGGAGGAGACCTCAAGCTAGTCCCTGCTTTTACTCTGTCATCTTGGCTCCATCCTCTGTGAAATATATTGTCACATAAAGGTAATAAATCCCAGCTCTCTGCTCAAAGCTTTGCCTGGACTTCTCTGAAAAGTAGGCAGAAACAGGGGCAGAAGTTTCAGGTTTAATGGTTTACTCTAATCTTAAGTTTCTATCTTCTCGGTGTTTTTACTTGTCCTTATCTCCATAGAAATGCATGGATGTGGATGTGGAAATTTGTTGCTAAATGGTTTTCATTTGTTTGTTTGTTTGTTTTGTTAGATTAAACAATCTCACATTTTGACAAAGCGATGCAAGAAGAAATGACATTCCCTGAGTAAAATTCTGGGAATCCTTTTATATTGTAGTCTTCTACAATAGAGCTTGAAAGGCAGAGCCAATCCTTGGCAAAATCCAATGAAATAAGCACTTCATCCTAAGCATTGTCCTTTTCCCACTTCTTCCCATTTATTTGTTACTCCATCTTCACTTGTCTTTCCTTGAGACAGCTAAGTACTGGGCCTGAAATTTGGAATACCTGAGTTTAGGTCTTGTCTCAGACACTTACTAGCTGTATGATTCTAGGAAAATCATTTAACCTCTGTCTGTATCAGTTTCTTCAATTACAGGTTTGTTGTGAGGATTAAATGAAATATTTGTCAATTATTTATTTAACACATTGCTTGGCACATAGTAAGCATTTAATAAATGCTTTCCCCCTTTCTCCTTCTCCTTCTACTCCTACTAGATATACTATTAGCTTGAAGCTCCTCTAAACTCAGCTAGTCAGGACTTTTGTGCTTCCTTCAGCATTGCCTTCAGCCCTGCCCCACCCCCCAATTATAACCAGAATAAAACAATTTCCTACACACATATTTATTTGAATCAGTCACTGGGGACAGATCCTCTGTGTCTTCTAGAGACACGGTTGATTTATCTGATAAATTAATCCATGATGATTGAAGAAAATTAAAGACTCTTTCCTTAAATAAGGTGCACAAAACAGAAGAGGATTTCTGTAATCCAGATGAGTAGGCTCACTGAACCTAGAGCCGGAAGAGAATTTAGAGGTCATCTATCTCTCTTACAGGGGTAACTGTGGTGTACAGAGTTGAAGTGACTTATCCATGGTCAGAATCAGGATTTGCAGTCAGATTTTCACACTCCATATGCAAAGTTGTCCCCACTGTATCATGGTAATAGTCACAGAGTTACCTCTACATATGCTATCATGAGGCTTTCAGGTTTTTTGTTTTTTGGGATAAAAGTCCTACCAAGATGGGCTGGTGATAGATTGAGGAGCAGGTGGTGACTTATAGGAAGTACCTCTCATGATATCCCATTAATATGGCCACTGCTCTACCAATGCACAGGACATCATAGTAATGTAGCTCTAAGTTAGACCCTCAGACTCATAGGACCAGAAGACTATAGATGTAGAGCTGGGACACAACTTAGAGACTATGTAGTCCTACTCTCTTATTTTCTAAATAAATAAACTGAGGCCCAGAGATGTTAATGATTTGCCCAAAGTCATAGGTAGTTAAGTCACTGAGGGGCAACTTGTGATTAGCTGAATTTTCCACAAGTTTTAGTACTATTGTTTGCTTTTTTTATGTTCTTGAGAATGTTTTATCAGAAGCCTCAAAATATGGTGAATTCATATTGCTTTTCAAAATCAATGACTTCCTATAATGGATGTTTTTCCTCTCCTCTTTAATTGCCAGCCCTACCTCCTCTTCCCTGTTCCCTCTTCATCTATTACTTTTTTATTAATTTGGGGCCATAAGTGAATGTCGTAGTGAGCTTCAGAGAAGCCTTCAACGTAGGAAATTTTCAACCATGAGAAGTACAATATTGTTGCTTTGCTGGAATGCTAAGGAACACAAAGGACAAAAATATATTACTTGAAAAAAATTAATGAAAAGGATTGAGTAATATTAACAAATTAACACTCCAATGTCATCAGAGTAAAAGTATCCAGAAAGTAATCATGTTTCTGAGAAAATGAACAACACCTTATGATGAATGAATTCAAAAAGACGTTCTAACCTCACTCAGTATACCTACAATTTGACCCTGAATCTTTTTTCATGTTAATCTTATTCCTAGCTAGATGTTTGAAGGACTGTTTATAATATTTGTACCCAGGAAGGGCTGGCCACCTCTCCAGGAACCAGATATTCATAAACAAGAATACTCTCAAGGATGTTTTGAGAGCAGCTCCTTTTCCATAGATCACATATTTTTTGGCAAACTGCCTTCTTTGTTATAAGGACAACTAAATGTGTGTAGCCCTGAGCCATCTTTGGAGTCTTCCCCATGGTATGGATGCATAGCCTGGGATTTTCCCATTGGGACTTTAGAAGCTGACCTGAGACTCCTTAGCCACATGATCCAGATGTAGATTATTCCCCTAATGGTGATGACTGATTGTGGTAAGATTTGATAATGATTGTGACCTAGTGATTATTAAGACTTATACCAATTGACCCTTTAGTTATTACTAATTGAGACTTATGTTGTAACTATTGGGACTTACTAACCCTATTTTACCTACTAACTCCAACCCAATTTTACTATTTTAATAATAAAGACTTTTACTATAAATATATATAAATCAAACTTGAGACTGTGTAATTTCTAAACCAATCTGAACTGAAACTAAATTGAGGGTGCTTCACAATACACATCTTGAGTCAATGTGTAACTGGGAAGTAACATTATCTTCAAAATTGCATGAAATGGTCCAGATTTTGATTTGAACTATTACATATATAGGTGAGTATATGTATATGTATATGTATGTGTATATGTATATGTATATGTATTATATATGTGTATCCACACATATGTATATGTGTGTATATATGTACACACATGCGCACACACATATATGAATGTGGCAAGAGAAAAAATAATAAAAAAATAGATCAGAGCATTTGGCAGTGGGACAATTTATCTTAATGATAATACATTCCAGCACTTCTGTTCACTCTTTATGAAAATGTTTGTATCTACCATATTAAGCATCTGTTTCATAGATATAAATTTGAATCACAGCCAGATGATATCCTTACTCTTGTTCTTCAAAACTATTAATTTGCTTTATGTTGCAGCCTACTCACCCACCATACACCTTTCCAATGCCCTCTGTGGGATATTTATTTTCAATTTTTCAGAGCCTGCTGTGTTCCATGAGTCACATCCAAATATCAATACCAATAGAATACTGGCATTTAAAAGATGGCATTTTGTTTCTGAGAAACATTTTGGTTTATTAAAAGCATTTTACAATTTCATTAAGGTAATCTAGGCTTTTCTCCTCCTGCTGTTTAATTCTTAGCTTAACTCATCCATTTGTGCTATCTGTCCTCGATATACATGCATGTAGACAAAACATGTAGTTTGTCTTTCCAATTGCATCTTCTAATCTAGATAATAAATATTTATTCATTTGTGTCTTTCCTGTGTATGTGGGCAGGCCAAACTGTTTTGAGTGGCTAAAGATCTCTTCCAGAAGATTATATAATGCTCCAGGACATAGATGCAAATGTCACATTATCATCTTCGAATGGTAGCATCTGGAGGACCTCATCATCCACTGGAAATCCTTAACACAGAAGTGTTATCTCTTCCATGATGATGATTAACATCTTTTGTGACCATCTTTCTCTCTGTCTGAATCCTTAGACATTTATAATCAGAAGGGAATTGAACAAGCTTATCTCCATTATGATTTTCAAGGAATTTTGAATGATTTTGAGATGGGCATGGGAGGTACTTTGAAAGAATAGAACCATTAAAATGAAGTTTTCTTCTACAAAATCAGTTGCTTTTGCATAATTAATAAATAACAGAGAGAAATGTTAGTATCTACCCTCTAAATTAATTGAGTAGTAATAATAATGATAATGGTTTGTATTTATATACTGGATTAAGGTTTAAAAAGCCTTTAACAGTATTGTATCATTTGATTCTCACAGCAACCGTAAGAGGTGGTTGCTATTATTATCCCCATTTTATAGATAAGGAAACTGAGGCAAATAATGTTAAGTGACTTGCCTAGAGTCACACAGCCAATAAGCATCAGAAGTTAGGTTTGAACTCAGGTCTTCCTGATTCCAGGCCCAGTGTTTTGTCCATTGTACCATCTAACTGCCTCACTTGAGTGATGATAAAGGTCTAATCCAGTGAGGAATATCTCTTGATAAAGCCTACCTAATCCCTACTAATAGTCTTACTGGAAAAATCCCTTGATTTATGTGTAGATGATTATCATAACAATTCATATAGATGGGAAAGTAGGTACCGAGGTTGGTTGTTTTCAATGTTCTTTCATTTGTCTCTCACAATAATGTCTGAGAATTTTCCCCCTATGCCTTTGATGTTTTTCTCTCCTTTAGAGAGCTTGTAAAACAACCTCAACTAATTCATAATTGTGTCATTTCCAGCACAAATATCCAACATACAAACTTCATTCAATTAGGTTGCTTTCCCCATGTTTATTCTCTTTAATAGTCATAACAGTTAATGTGACCTTAGGCAACGTTCAAAGAGGTACAGCATTCAGCACATGGCCATTTGTAGTTCTGCTAGGCTTTACTATAGTCAGACCACATGTGGAATATTATATTAAATTATAGTCATCACATTTTAGGAAAGACATTGTTAGGTGGATGAACACCCTGAAGAAAGCAATCAGGATGGGGAGGGGCCTGTAAACCATGTCACATGAAGATTTATTGCTGAGATTTGAGTTCTTTAGTCTGAAGATTAGATTATTTAGGGGGGAAATGGTAATTGTATGCAAGTATGTGAAGGACTGGTATGTGGAAGAGGGATTGGTGTTTATGTTTTGTTATATTTTGTTCACCCTGAAAGTGCTGAATTTTATATAGGCAAGACTGGATGAAATAACTAATACTTTACCATTGACATATTTAGAGATCTCAGAAGTCTTAGAGATCTTTTACTTCAACTTCTGTCATTTTATATGTAAAGAAACTGAGGCATCTAGGTGATAGTAAGGAGATTAAATGACTTGGCCAAGGTCATATAGGTAGGAAGTCATAGACCCTGGATTTAAAGCTAGGTGTTCTGGCTTTAGATCCATTATTCATTACCCAGCACTATGCTAAATTATTTTTTTTTTGAATCTGAATTTATTCTTAGTTTTCAACGTTTACTTGCACAAGATTTTGATTTCCAAATTTTCACCTCATGTCACCCCTCTCTCCACCCCAAGATGGCATGCATTCTGAATACCCCTTCCCCTAGGCTGCCCTCCCTTCTGTCTCTCCCCCCACCTTCTCTTATTCCCTTCTCCTGTTTTCCTGTAGGGCAGGATAAATTTCTATACTTCTTATTTCCCAGTTGCATGTGAAAACATTTTTTTTAACATGTGTTTTTAAAACTTTGGGTTCCAAATTTTCTCCCTTCCTTCCTCCCCACCCACTCTCATTGAAAAGGCAAGCAACTCAATATCGGTTATACATATGCGGTTATGCAAAACATAGTAGTCATGTTGTGAAAAAACTAGCTCTATTTCCCTTAATTCTATTCCGCCTCCCCATTTATTCTATTTTTTCTTTTGATGCTGTACCTCCTCAAAAGTGTTTGCTTCTGATTACCCCCTCTCCCAATCTGCCCTCCCCTCTATCATCTCCCTGCACTCTTGTCCCATTCCCCTCCTATTTTCCCATAGGGTAAGGTAGATTTCCATACCCAATTGAGTGTGTATGTCATTCCATCCTTAAGCCAAATCTGATGAGAATAAGATTCATTCATTTCCTCTCACCTTCCCCTGTTTCCCCTCCACTGTAAGAAAGCTTTTCTGTGTTTTGTGAGATATTTTACCCCATTCTACCTCTCTCTTTCTACTTCTTCCAGTATAATCCTCTCTCACCACTTAATTTTATTCTGCAGATATCACCCCTTCATCTTCAACTCACCCTGTGCCCTCTCTCTCTCCATCCATCCATCTATCTATCTATCTATCTATCTATCTATCTATCTATCCATACATACATATAATTTTTTCCCCTCCAACTATCCTAATTCTGACAAAGGTCTCATGAGTTACAAATATCATCTTTCCATGCAGGAATGTAAACAGTTAAACCTTAATAAGTCTCTTGTGATTTCTCTTTCCTGTTTACCACTTCATGTTCTGCTTGAGTCTTGTATTTGAAGGTCAGATTTTCTATTCAGCTCTGGTCTTTTCATCAAGAATGCTTGAAAGTCCTCTATTTCACTGAATGACCATTTTTTTCCCTGGCGCATTATACTCAGTTTTGCTGGGTAGGTGATTCATGGTTGTAATCCTATGTCCTTTGTGTTCCAGAATATTATATTCCATGCCCTGTAGTCCCTTAATGTAGAAGTTGCTAAATCTTGTTTTATCCTGATTGTGTTTCCACCACACTTGAATTGTTTCTTTCTGGCTGCTTGCAATACCCTTCTCCTTGACCTGGGAAATCTGGAATTTGGCTACAATATTCCTAGGAGTTTTGCTTTTGGGATCTCTTTCAGGAGGAGATTGGTGGATTCTTTCCACTCATTCTAAAATATCAGGGCAATTCTCCTTGACAATTTCTTGAAAGATGATGTCTAGGCTCTTTTTTTTTTATCATGGCTTTCAAATAGTCCAATAATTTTTAAATTCTCTCTCCTGGATCTATTTTCCAGGTCAGTTGTTTTTCCAATGAGATATTTCACATTCTCTTCTATTTTTTCATTCTTTTGGATTTGTTTTACAGTGTCTTGATTTCTCATAAAGTTAGTAGCTTCCAATTGCTGTATTCTAATCTTTAAGGAAGTATTTTCTTCAGTAATCTTTTGGACTTCCTTTTCCATTTGTCCAATTTTGCTTTTTAAGGCATTCTTCTCCTCATTGGCTTTTTGGATCTCTTTTGCCATTTGGGTTAGGCTATTCTTTAAAGTGTTATTTTCTTCAGCATTTTTTTGGGGGTCTCCTTTGGCAAGCTGTTGACTTATTTTTCATGATTTTCTTGCATCACTCTCTATTTCTCTTCCCAGTTTTTCCTCTACTTCTCTTACTTGCTTCTCAAAATCCTTTTTGAGCCCTCCCAAGGCCTGGGACTGATTCACATTTTTCTTGGAGGCTTTGGATGTAGGAGATTTGACATTGTTGTCTTCTTCTGGTTGTATGTTTTGATATTCTTTGTTACCAAAGAAAGATTCTGTGGTCTTACTCTTTTTGTGAGGTTTGATCATGATCCAGCCAATTACTTCAGTTATAAACTTTTTGTTAAGGTAGAGGTCTGCTTCCAATGTGGAGAATGTACTGTCCCAAGCTTCGGGTGTTTGTACAGCTGTTTTCAGAGATACTTCTAGGGACCTGTACATTTTTACTTCTTCCAAGGTGGTATGATCAAGGGCAAGGTGTTTACTCCTTTCCTGTCCTGTGCTCTGCTCTGTGAGTGACAGCAAGCACTCTTTTTTGTCTTGGAACTGTGAGGAGAATTTCTTCTCCATCACCACTACAAGTTCCACCATGCCAGCGCTCCTCCTCGCCCCAGGACTGCCACCCAGAACCATGACTCAGATCCAAGCACAGGGAAAGGAAGAGAATCCTGCTCCAGGAGAGAGATCCCTGCAACCCCCCTCTGATAATCCACTCAATTCCCTCTTAGTCTGTGGGTCAGAAGCTCCAAAAGCAGTTACCCCCGCTCTTGGGCTGAGCTTGGGGACTGGAGCTGAAACCACAGTGCTTCTTTCTCTTACTGCAGAAGCAAACTTTTCCCACTGACCTTCTATGTTGTCTTTGGTGTTTGTGGGTTGAGAGGTCTGGAAACCACCACAGCTGCCTGTGATTCAGTCCTCTGAGGCCTGCTCCAAGTTCACTGAGGCCTGTGCGCCTATGCCAAGCTGAGTTCCTCTCACTGCCTGGCATGATATACCTTTCTCATCAATCATCCAGGTGTCCTGGGCTGCAAATCTGTTTCACTTTGTCTTTTTGTGGTTTCTGCTGCTTTAGAATTTGTTTAGAACCATTTTATTACAGGTTTATTATAGGAGGGGTTTGGGGGAGAGCTCACTCCACTCTCTTGGCTTTAGCCTCTACGCTAAATTCTTAAGAAATTGAATATATATTTTGAACAAAAGGTTTTTGCTTTACTAGTAAACTTAATTCCTATTTGCACTACCTTCTACCAGCTCATACGGTTGCAGAATGTCAAGTTAGATGATATATGTAAAAGTGCCTTAAAAAACATAAGTACCAAACAATTGTTAGGCATTAATATTACTCTTGGAATTGAGTGCAAAAAGCTTAGGAATGTTGATAGACTTCCTTTGTAATGTATAATTCAATTTTTTTTTGTGTGCTTTTATGAATGATTTCAGAACCAGTGTTAGAATAGAAATATAACTTAATTTTCACAGTGTGAATTTTCACCAATAGAATAAAGAATTTCTCCTTATTTGGTACCCAAACTACTCAAAGAATGTTATTATATATAATGGTATCTGATAATAAAACATAATAAATTTCATGCACATGGTGTCTTAAGTTTTATAGAATACTTTTTGCCCAGCAAACCTATGAGGTAGATTAAGTGCTATCAATATTTTATAAATTAAGAAAATTAGAGAAGTTCATAGAATCATCCATTAAGAATTGGAAGAGACCTCAGAGGTCACCTAGTCCAATCCCATCATTTTATGATGAGATGAGATGAGATGAGAAACTTCAACTTGAACGTTTAAGTGACTTGCCCATGATCACATAGTTGATAAGTGTGATGGCTTAGTGAACAGAACACTGGGCCTGTGGTTAGGAAGACTCGAGCTAAAAATCTGGCCTCAGATACTTATTAGGTGTGTGACCTTGGACAAGTGAATTCACCTCTATTTGCCTTAATCCACTGGTGAGGGAAATTGCAAACCACTCTATTATCCTTGCCAAAAAGAAAATCAGGGACAGTATAATCAATGAAGTCATAAAGAGTTGGACAGAACTGAATGACTGAACAACAAAGCCCAGGCCAGAAGTGTCTTCATTCCTCTCTGTGTTATATATTTCTGAGTCTCTGGACATTCTCAACTATGCCACAGAGACCTCCTCATCCTGAGAGTTCACTCTTCTCCTGGGCTTCTCAAACTGGAAGTGTATTACCCCTATGGTCCTTTCCTTTGATTGGTTAGTTCATCCTAAAACATCCTTCATTAGATTATGAAATTCTTGAGAGTAGGGACTATTTTTTACTTTTCTTTACATTCCCAGGGCTTAGCAGTGTGCCTTGTATACAGTAGACATTTATTAAATGTTTCTTGACTGTCTGAGGACTCTACTTAAGGAAAGTGCCCAGACTAAGCCCTGGCTTCATTTCACTCTGGCCTGTGTTCATGGCTTTCTGGACCTGTTCTACCATATCTTAACCTGCTCTCCTTTCGCAGTGCTTTTCAGCTTCTTTTCATATGTTGTTTTCCATCCATTAGAATATAAGGTCAGTGAGGGCATGGGCTTCATTTCAGTTTGTATTCATATTCTCAGCCCTTAGCATAGTACCTGCCACATAGTGTGTTGACTTATTATTGACTTCAGACTAAGCAGAAAAAAAATCTATGCACAATAACCTTCCAAGAACTAGAATACAGCAACAATTCATTATGAAACTTTTTTTCTCCAGGCTAAATAACCTGAATTCTTTCAATAGATTGTCGTATGATATGAATTCTGATTGTTCTCCTCTGCATGCTCTCCAACTTATGAGTGTCCAACTTAAATGATACTGTTCCACTTTCCAGTGAGAAAGAAAGAATATGATTGGCTGATGGCTTAAACTCTCAGAGTTTACCAGATCAAAACCAAGGGACTGGTTCCAGTATAGGTAGATCAAATCCTCTTTATTTATCATCTCTAGTTTCTTCCTATCAATTGTTTCCTTCCAACAAATGCTCAGGCCTTAAAGACCAGAGTCCTTAAAAAATCTTTCCATTGAGCCTACACTTCCTTAAGATATTGGCCTATCTGTTTCAGTGATAAACTACTAGAAGGAATATGCATAATCAGCATGAATGCTTTGCAATCACTGATTTTAAATGGTTGTTGCTTCTATTGTCTTGCAATCCACTCATTTCTCAATGTCTTGCAATCCTTGCAATTTCTCAATGTCTTGCAATCCTTGCACTGGCCAGTCGTTGAAACTGTGCTCTCCTAGGTAACCAATAACCTGTTATTTGCTGAATCTGATGATCTTTCATTATTCATTATCCTTCTTAGCCTTTCTACAACATTTGCCACTATTAAGCACTCCAATTTTTCTCTGTCTTATCTGAAATGGCTTTCTCCTGATTTTCCTGACAGCTTCTTCTCAGACTTATTCAATAACTCATGATTTTCTTTCCACTTCCTAAGTGTAGTTACACTGCTAGGTTCTACTCTCTGCCCTTTTCTTTTTTCTGTCTTAATTTTCTCCCTAGTAATCCCATTTGCTCT
Organism: Phascolarctos cinereus; assembly: GCF_003287225.1. Lineage (NCBI taxonomy): Eukaryota > Metazoa > Chordata > Mammalia > Diprotodontia > Phascolarctidae > Phascolarctos > Phascolarctos cinereus. The sequence goes on along the minus strand of NW_027556402.1, from coordinate 87,147,033 downwards.
GATGGATTCAACATGCTGCTATGATATTAAGTAACTATGAATCTCTTTCCTAAACTCCAGTCCCAAATAGCTAGACACCTGTTGGACAGCACCACATGCATATCTCATTGCACCTCAAATGTAACATGTCCAAGGAGAACAAATCATCCTACCCACACCAAATTTATCCCCTCTTCCCCCTTTATCTCTTCTGTTGATGTTAACGTGCCACACAAGCTCAAAACCTTGGGAGTTACTTTTACCTCTTCTTTCTGACTCATGAGGGAATGGTTTTCATTGAAAATTCTTATCACTGCTTTTTAGTTTTGTCCAAAGTAGAAAATTCTTATCTTTCTTCTAGAGTTTCAGCCTTTCAAGTACTTAAGCACAACTGTCCTGTCCACTGTGGTCCTTCTGTCAAGTCATCCCAATTCTACCCCTACATTTCCTTTCTACATTGGTCAATTTATCACTATTCATACGTTACCATCCTTCTATCCTGAACTATTGTAGTTGCCACTTTGAAGGTCCAGTTGACTCCATATCCCTCCTTTCCAATTTACAACCTTTATACAAGTATCCACATAATATTTTTCATACATAAGTTATTTCTGTCAATATTTTACTTAAAAGCTTTCTGTCTACCTGTTGGCTATAGGATAAGATACACATCCTTTAGTTTGAAATCTGAAACAAACCATCTCCAATTGATCTTTCTAGCTTAGTTTCAAATTACTTCAAATAATGAAGAAAACTTTATTAACTCTACACTGCAACAAAAGTGATCTACTAGTTGGCCCTGAATTTAACCTGATATTCCCACTTTTGTGCTTCCATGAAGGTCTCTTCAATGCCTGAGATTTGCTTGGTCCCCATATTCCCTTTTAACTGTCAAATTCCTTTTCTTTTTTCAAAGCTCCATTAAGATGGCACCTCTTTTATGACACCATCCCTCATCCCTCCAAATGAAAGTGCCCCCTCCCTTCTCAAATATTCCAAGAGCACTTTGTATTTCCTTGATCCCTTCAGTTCATGCCTTACCTTGCATTAAGCTTATTTGTGTATATGTCATATTTCTTCTAATAAAGTGTGCTGTAGCCTCCATTTCTGGCTAGATTTGAAGGTCTCACTGCTATGACTCTGGGCTCTGCTGGTTAAGCATTTACTTTATCTAGTCTAATCTCAGGCCCACCATGTCACTTTCTAGCCATCTTCCTGCCATGCCAACATATGCATGCCACCCAACTCCAATTATGCAAACAATAATAAAATAAATATCACTATTCTTGGAAAGGATACTACATTCAATTGTCATATGATTCAAATAAAAATCCATCCGGAAACACTTCTCCTTTGCCACTACTTCTTTTAAATGAGTCAGTTATGTGGCACAGGAGATTGAGCCCTGGGAATGGAGTGAGGAAGACTTGATTTCAAATTTGGCATTATGAAATTTGGCATCAGACTCCTATGTGACCCTAGGAAAGTCCTTTAATCTCTATTTGCCTCAGTTTCCTCAACTTTAAAGTAAGGGCAATATGCTAAAAGGAGAAGAAATGTGATAATCCGATTTATAAGAACCCCAATGTGAAGTGATAAAGTTAGGCTGGCCCTCTGATAAAAGATGTACACACCGTTTTTGGGCAATATATGAGGTTTTTTCAGTGTGCCAGTAAGTATTGGCTTTAGGAGATGAGGTACTTTAACTGAAATTTTAAAAGACATAACATGAGTAGCAACAAATTTGAGTTAGTAGAGGCCACAGTGAATAGATTTAGTGAAAAAGATTGGCAACAGGAAGTCCTAAGTTCAAATCTTGCCTTCCACACTTCCTACACTTCTCTCAGCCTCAGTGTCCTCATCTACAAAATGGGGATGCTATTGCCACCTACTGGTAGGGTTTGTGTGAGGGTCAAATGGATGACATACATAAAAGTACTTTGAGTACCTTAAAGCTCTATATAAAAGCCAGCTCCTCATCATAAGTACTGAATTGATATATGAGCATTGATATTCTTTCCCCTCTTTCATATTTAAGAAGTTAGATGAAATGTATCCTTAGATTTAAACAATTGATCAATAAACATTTATTTTACAGTATGCTAGGCACTGTGCTAACTAAGTGCTCGGTATAAAAAAGCAAAGGTGAAATAGACTGTATCCTCAAGGAATTTTTATGCCAAAGAATAAGCTGTTTTGGAAATCTTTAATTCTTTCCTCTTTGACTAGAGGAAATAACCAAAAGTGTATGCCAGATGAGAGTGACAATTTATGTCTTGTAAAATTCTGACCAATACTTCATTCTTTTCACCATCTTTTTTACTTTAGTCTTCATAAATCATTCCTGAAAGTTAAATAACAGTATATTGCATTCTTCAAATTTCTACTAAATAGTTGCTTCCTTAGTCTCACATTTATTTCCATAGTTACCTCAGAAACTAATTTCAATATATTTAAAAGCAGTAATGATGGCAGCCTAAGGCTATTTCTTGAAATGAATGATTTATTGAGAATGTTGATAGCCCATAGCAAAACCTATGACACTTAACCTGACAGACATTATTTCTTACACATTTAGCAAAAAAAAGTTACAGATATTTCCATATATTTTGTAATTTTTTTTACATCATTATTTTTCTTTTAGAGGAAAAACAATCATTTCTTTATTTTTTTTAACAATTTAGTTTCTTAGTTGATATATACATGCATGTATACAATATGCAGATATGTCTATATATACATACATGCATATATATGTAGATATGAAAAATAAGAACCTTAAGAGTAACAATAATTAGTTAACAAAATAAGTTAGCCATATTTTGAAGTAAATCCATTAAGGTAAATACATGAAAATGAAAATATTTCTGACCAATTTTTTTTTAGGCAATTGGGGTTAAGTGACTTGCCCAGGGTCACACAGCTAGTAAGTGTCAAGTGTTTGGTCTGAGGTCAGATTTGAACTCAAGTCCTCCTTACTTCAGGGCCAGTGCTCTATCCACTGCACCACCTAGCTGCCCCCTTATGACTAATTTTTTAGGAAGATACTTAGAAGTATATTGATGTAGATCTTCAAACTAGCCATATTGTTCTAGTATTTAAATACTTAATTACAGATCTGTCATCCAAGAATCATGCTAGCTAAATTTGGAGAGGCTTGTTACTGAAGGGTTTGTCAAGGAATGATAATTTTTATTTTTGTCTCCAGTAACTCATGAATACCATTTACTTATATATAGAAAGGTTTTTATTTGTTTAATGGAGAATTTCAATGTTGAAAAGATCCTCAATAGCCATCTACTCCAACTTGTATCCTAGAAGAAATCACTGCACAAAAGAAATTACAAGTGATGATTCAGGATTCTTGAAGAACCCACTACCTACCTCCTTCCACTTCTATACAACTCTAATTGATAGGAAGTTTTTCTGATATTAATTTGAATGCTATCTCTTTTTAACTTCCATTGATTGTTTCTGGTTCTGTCCTCTGGGGAACAATGAAAATGCTGAATCTCTTTTTGACATGATAGTCCTTCAAATACTTTAAAATTGATCATATCTCTTCCTTCACCCAAGTTTTCTCTTCTTTAAACTAAATTTCCTCAGTTTTTTTTCTATTAATTTTCTTTTAATATAGACTAAATACTCTTCACTATTATGGTTGGCTTCCTTGAGTCATGCTGTACCATATTTCTTCTGAAATAGTGGTATCCAGAACTTAATAAAATACTCCAGAGCAGAAAAGAATATCATCTCTTTAATCCTGGATACTCTTAATGTAGCCCAAGATTCACATTAGCATTTTTGGCTGTCACATCTCACATTTGATTCACACTTATCATGGATTTACTAAAATCTTCAGATCTCTTTCAGATAAACTGTTATTTAAGTATGCCTCTTCCATCTTACGCTTGTGAAAATGATTGTTTGAACCCAAGTGTATATTTATACCTGTTGGATTTTATCTTATTAAATTAATCAAATGGTCTGGCCAGTCAAATTCTTTTTGAATAACGTGTTAGCTATCCATCCCAACTTTGTGTAATATGCAAATTTAACTAGTATAGTGTCTCTTCTTTTATCTAAATCATTGATAAAAATATTAAATAGCATAGAACCAAGTATGTATCTCTGGGAAACTCCCTTGAAGACTTCCTGTCAACATTGATGTATTAATAAGACTACTCTTTGATTCTCTTCATGTTACCAATTCAGACTATAACTAATTATATTAGTCTAGTCCACATGTTTCTTCACTTTGCACAAGAACTGGATGGGATACTTTGCTAAAATCTAATTAAACCATATCTCTAACAGTGTCATCATATACCACCAAATTTAGTAATCCCACTGTGGGGAGAGCAAATAGCATTATTTTCACATGGTCTCTTCCTGATGATGTTAGGTCGCTTCTTTGTCATCATTACTTTATTTTCAGGATATTCACTAAACATCTCCTAATGATCTGTTCTAGGATTTTTCTTGGTAATTAAAGTCAAGCTCACCATCCAATAGTTTGTAGACTTCATTCTAATTACTGTTTCCCCTGTATCCTTATTATTGAAAATCAGAGTGACATTTTCTCTTTAATAGTTGGCCAGGACTTTTCCCATTCTCCACAATCCTTCAAAGATCACTGACCATGACTTAAAAAAACACTTATTGCTATATACATGGATATAGTTCATCTGAGTCCATTGCTGTGAATTCATAAAATGCTACTCTGCATGTATAACACTCTCTCTATATAGTTTAGCCCTGGATGTCCTCCGTGCCTAGAATGTCCTCTTTATTCTCTTCAACACCTTGAAGGTCCTTGTTTAACTTCAGGTTCACATCAATTGCTACCTTCTTCAGAAGGTATTTCCAGATCCTCCTAATTATTAATTTCTCCTCTTTCCAAATCATCTTATATTCATTTTGTATATATGGTATATACCATTAGAAAAGTGTATGTTTTCCCATCTGTTAAAATGTTAGCTCTGGGAAAGCCAGGACTGCCTCAGTTTTTGTCTTCATATCCCCAGATCTTCATACAGTTCCTGGCACATAGACAGTATTTAATAAATACTTGCAAGTTCATTAACTGTATTTGTGTGTTTCCTGTGCATCCACTAGCTGCTTCAAACAATTTTTCTTTTGTCCTTTTCATTTTAACTGTTTTACTTTGTTTCCTTCATCTTCAAAGTTTCCTTTTTCTTCTGGGAGAATTATTCTGCAGAATTTTAATCCATGAGATCCTAAGTATCCTTTCCTTTAATCATTTGACATTTGCTTTCCCAAAATACATGATTGCATTAAGTCTGGCTTTCTACTCCTTTATCACAAGCTTCATGGAAATGATGATTTCTTCTAAAGATGATAGCCATTTACTCTCTAACCCTTTTCTTCCTGTTAGGGATATTCAGATAAATAATCTTTCTCTTTGTAGATTCCTTCAAGTTTTGAAAGATGAATTTATAATGAAACAAAATCAAGAAGTTGTCGGATACTCTGGTTTTATTATAGAGTTCTGTGGCAGAAGCTTGAATAGCTGAAATTCTTTATAACTACAGTGTCACACTGTATCTCAAGATTTTCATCTATTTCCATCTTCTGTCCAGATGGTCTATAGTTTACTACAGTGAAAAAAATAGTGCTTATTCTTCTTTCAACTGATTTTCATTCTAATGGTCTCCACCATGCTTCCTTTTTTTTTGTCCCGGTATTTCCTTATCTGAGCAAACCTTTTAAAAATATAGGCTTCTCTTACTCCTAATCCCTTTCTACTTCACTTTTTTTTAAAGTGTAACTGTAGCAGAAACATGAAACACAATGAAACATTATGTGAAGCCTTTGTAGAGGTGGACATGTTTTCAGGCTTTTTGATAAAGAAATTCCTCTTTGGGAGGATGCAGAATTCCTTATTGCTCTCCATTACTGGGATTTATATCATAGACAATTGAAAACTAAGCCAATAAGAGCTGCTCACATTGAGGGCTATAAGGAAAGAAAACTTCTTGTGTCTTTTTCAAGACAACCTCTTTGGACATAAATAGGTTGGACTTCCAGCAAGAATTGGAGAGATTTCTTTCCTTATCCCTTATCTGTGCTACCAATACAATGAATACTGTTTACATGCTCATGACAAGAAAATATGCTTCCTGAGGTGACTCTAAGACTCAGCCTGAAGTCTCTGACTGCATTTTATATTTTGTGTTTCTTTCTCTGAGTCCAAGTCACTAAGGGAAATTCATGTTTTCAACCTTGTCAGTAATCTTGTTACTTGGAGAATTGGGAGCCAGTTTCCCATCAGAAGATTATTTCCATATCTTTTGAAAGAGAATTCTGCAGTCCAGTGAACTAAAGAGCAATGGTGGCCAGGAGACATGGAAGTGTGAGTTGAGTATATAACACATGTTAGAAAGGGAAAGGGAAATATCTGTTTCGGAATTATTCCCAAGACTGAATCTTTAGATTCTAAGGAGAGTGCAATAGGAGTATCAAATTACTACTTCATGTTTTAAGTATTTTTCAATGTGTGCCTATGAATTTTCTTTGTTTTAAGAATTTATTTTGTGGTTAATATGAATAGCTGTTCTTTACATGCTACACTGTGTGTCTTTGTAAAAGTGGTCCCTTGCAGGAGAGATTCTAGACATGAGCCAAATCTATGCTTTGTTATATTTTCTTTGTTGACACTGAAGGGGGCAGAGGAAGATAATGAATCAGAGCATATGAAAAATATCTAGCCTATTCTTTTCAGGCCAAGATTTCTCAGGATTGAATCTCACTTGTTTCAACCTAGAGCTAGAACACCTTGTGGGAGAAGTCCCTTTAGATTATGGGTAACATATCTATCCAGAGCCATATTCCAGACATAGATTTCATTCTACAAATTTCAATGATATTTATAAGGTAAAAATTGTTTCCTGTGCCCTGCAAGTTTCATTTCTATTTCTTGACTCCTAAAACTTTAGGAATTTGCAAACATATTGATGATGTTGGCTTGTTTTTTCTGTTGGCACTTTTGTAAAAATTTTGTGTCCTATGAAATGGATATCTCAATTGATAGTTTTTCTTCATTGTCATTCTCTATGTTATCTGACTTAGTGGATATATGCAGGCAATTTCCCCTTTCCCATCCTTATTAACTTAAAGCCTTTGGAATAGATTTACAAAACACCCAGCAAATAGATTATCAACTTTTTTAGGGTTGTGTGTGGTTACAGATCATTGTTAACCTTGTGGTCTTTAATTTCTTGTCCAGGAATTCTTTCAAGGTTCTTTCTGGTAATAACAATTGAGCTCACACTAATTTGCTGATCCTCAAATGGATAGTAGTCATCAGTTTTGACATGTCCTAGGAAGTTCTCTCTTAGGCCTTGGATTCATAACCTGGAAAGATAACCAAACTCTCTATTATTATTTACAAGATGATAAATGGCTGCCTGAATGCTTTTGAATAGAGAGTCATCAACCACCATTACTCTTTTCTTTTTCTCTTATCCTTTTATACATGTTATCTCACTGAATGCTTCTGTGATTCTACTGTATTATTTTTTGGAAGAAAAGCAGTTGCTTCCTTTACAGCACTTCCACCTCCTTCATCTTCCAAAAAGCTCAAAATTTATTTTAATTCTTTTTACTTTATGTTTTTTAAGCTTGAAGTCTATAGTTGTTTAATGTTAAATGCATTCAGTTTAGAATTAGAAGGCCTGAGATTACTCCTCACTATACAACCTTAAGGAAATATCATTAAGTTTACTTATGGAGCAATTATTAAGAATCACAGAATTTGAGGACTGAAAGGGATACCAGTGACCAGTGTGATTGTTCTTAACTATTTTTTTTTGTGTATGTGTCTGCTGGTGAAGCCTGTAGAGTCTTTCTCAGAAGGATATTGATATATGCATGAAATAAAATACACAATATTACAAAGGAAGCCATTTACATTGAAATACAGTCATTGAAACATTAAGAAAAATCAGGCAAACCAAGTTAAAGATTTCTGTTCTCATCTAACCTGTACAATTAAATCATTCCCTAATATAACATATCTGACAAGCAGTCATCTAGCTTCTGCTGGAAAACCTCTAAAGACGGGGAATCAACTGCCTAAAGAGAGAGAGCATTATTAGCAAGCATTTATTAACTATCTATTATATGCTGTTGTGTGTCCTTCTTTTATGAAGATCAATGACTTGTGCATGAATTGGATTTAAATGAGCTGCACAGTCATCGGCTTCATTCTCTGTTCCAGAATTATTCAATGACTTCAATGTCTAGTTGAAAGACAAAAGTTAGGACAACTGGGAATGACCCAGGTTGAAGTGGGTGACCTTGGGATCTTCAATGTCTGACCAAGCTCTAGGTATTCCACAGTGCCTGATTCAGCCTCCTTCATGTCTATTAGAACAATTCCAAATCTAGCACCATCTCCACTAAGCCATGGCAATTTCTCATTTAGTATTCATCCTCTTTTAGAAATAAATTAAGTTGATTATATCAGCTGTAGTGGAAGAGAACCCTTTGACCCAGCAACAGAACTTCTAGGGCTGTATCCCAGGCTATGATACAAATGGGAAAAGGCTCACATGTAAAATATATATATATATGTGTTTGTGTGTGTGTGTGTGTGTGTGTGTGTGTGTATATATATTATATATATATATATATATATATATATATGTATGTATGTATGTATATATTTATTTATAGCAGCTCTTTCTGTGATGGCAGAGAATTGGAAGTTGAAGGATGCCCATCAATTGGGGAATGGCTGAACAAGTTGTGGTATATGAATTGTGCTATAAGAAATGATGAGCAGGAAGACTTCAGAAGAAACGTGGAAAGAATTGTATAGACTGATGCTGAGTGAAGTGAACAGAACAAGGAGAATGTTGTACACAGTAACAGCTATGTTGTGCAATGACTAACTTTGATAGACTTAGCCCTTCTCAGCAATACAAGGATCTAAGACATCTCCAAAGGTCTCATGATGGAAAATGCTATCCACATCCAGAGAAAAAACTACGGAGTTTGAATGCAGATGGAAGCATACTATTTGCTACTTTTTTTTTATTCTGTTTTATGTTGTTTCCTTTTTCTGGAGGTTCCTCCTATTGGTTCTAATTCTTCCTTACAACATGACTAATGTGAAAATATGTTTAATAGGAACGTATATGTAGATCCTGTATCAGATTGCATGCTGTCTTGGGTAGGAAGGAAGGAGAGGGAGGGGGAGAAAAATTTAAAACTCAAAAACTTATGGAAGTGATTGTTGATAAATCAAAATAAATTAATTTAAAAAACTACGGTGCAAGAGAAATTTATTGGTATATTTTCTCTATTGAGTACTCTGCTAGGTTCTGGTAATGTAAAAAAAAATGAAATAGCTTCGTCTTTAAAATGAAGAAGTTGGACTGAAAAAAATTTCCAAATTCCCTTCTGACCCTTGTTCATTTAATTCACACGTGGTTTTGAGTGGTTTGTTATTGCTGTTAACACCATCACCTGTTTGTATATTTTGACAAGTTTTATTTTTATTTCCACACATATTCCTGATTTGAACTACTGCTGAAGTGCCAAGTTCTTACTAGAAAGTCTTACTAGAAAATCTTATATTACATTTCAAGCTTTATTTGCAAATTTGAAAGCATACATCAAAAATGGTTTTCCCCACTTAGTTTAACTTTAGGGGCTTTGCTGAATCAGAAAGAACTTCCAAATCTTTCGTGATTCTTTCATGAGTTGCTGTATTCCTTTCACTGCCTTTTTGATACTGTCACTGGGAGAGTATGTAGGTCAACTTTTTTTTTTTAACGTTTTTCCCTACTTATACTTTCAAACATATTTAAATCTCATAGATTTAATAGACTTAGTAATACCGCATCCTTCATGGGTCATACTTGGACTATTTTGGAAAAAAAGAAAAAAAATAGATAATGTATTGACCAAAAATTCTTCAAATTTGTCTAATTGTAAAGATTCTTTTGTTCAAAGAAATATTTTTTCCTTAAGAATTCTGAGCTCCCTGTTGCCTATTTGTTGGTAGCAAACAAGATAAGAATATTCTGCTGCTTACCCGAGTATTTATATTTCAATTCATTGGAGTGATTTTGTTTCTAAAATGTAATTCAGGAGACCAAAGCACTTTAATTCATGTCTCATGTTAAACCACAGGAGCACATTTCTAAAGTCCCTTGTCTGCATAATACTTTTGGGAGCACAAGTATAGGGAGCTGAATTTCTTAATTACTTCTTTATGACAAATATGCTAGACTGATTTGGAATGGTTCATTTTCTTTTCATATACATGGTCATCTCAGGCCATTGTAAAACTTTACAATGAAGAGTAATAGAAAGTCTCATTTAATATGATGCCCTCTGGTTCAAATAGAGCCTCATAAGAACTTCTTATTAATGGAACAAACTATGTATAAAAGGAGTGAGCTCCTCATTTAAGACAATGTTCCAACTGAAACCAGATGATCATCTACTTGCCAGGGAGATGATTGAGAAGATTCCAGTATTGGGAATGTTATTAAACATTTTTAATCTTTAAACTGGATCTTTAAAATCCTATGGCCTAAAGACATGTAACAGCAGACAGTACAGTGACTATGATATAAATAGCGTGATACAATGGAAAGAACACTGAATCTCAAGTCAAGAGGTGTAGGTCAAATCCTGACTACTAAATGAATAAGCCACTCAGCCCCTCCTAGCTTTAGTTTCCTGATCTATAAAATAAGGAAGTGAGACAAGATAGTCATTAAAGACCCTGCTAGCTATAAATCTACTATCCCATGGCTTTAATTTGAATCCTGGGTCTGCTGATTACTTATGTGAACAATTTTTTCAGGCTTCATTTTCCCCTGTAAAATAAAAGTGAACTGGATGACCTCTGAGGTTCTAAATCTATAACCCTAGGATCATAGGAAGATTACTTGTACCATCTTAATGAGCCACATAGAGTCATAAGGTAACAGAATTTCTCATTTGGATACAATTATATCACTCACTTATAGAGGCAGTCTGAATTACAGAATTTTAGTCTGGAGATCAGGTGGCTATATTACATTTTACAGAGGAGGAAACTGAGGTAAGAGAAATTAAATGACTTTTCCAAGGTCACACAGAAAAATAGGGGTGGAATTGGAGCTAGAATTCAACTTTCTGGACTCCTAGTTTAACACTCTTTGCAATATCTCATTGCTTCTCCAACCCCACTATTCATTTCTACTGTAAGAACATTTTATATAGACCGTGGTGTTCTAGCTTCTACATAAAACTCTTCCCAACTGGCAGTTGCATTTCCCCTTTTACTCCATCTTCTTTAAACCTGAAAAATCTTATACCCTGCTCCTCAGTCCATTCCATAAGAAGTACCTTTCTTATAAATAGTGTAAAATCTGTAAAATTCCATTGAGACAAATACAAGCCAATAATGGCTTATTATGCACATTAAATATTAACATGTAGGAGAAAGTAATACTGTATGGGTGCAATATGAGTGCAAACTATGGAATACAAGGTGTCTTGAGAATGAAAGTCGAGAACCACCCAAAGAGCAATGGAAAGGCTCATGATGGACACAAACAGGCAACAGTTTGATGAACTAACATCTGTTTATTTATTCATTCATTCATCTATATTTCTTGTTATTATTATTATAGTTGAGATTTTTTACAATGCTTTAGGGTTTGCAAAACATTTCTCATGTTTAATCTCAGTTAATATTCACAAGAACCCTGGAAGATAGATATTATCATCCTCACATTACAGATGAGAAAACCAAGGCCAAGAAAAAATATATGGTCACATGTGTATGGTCACACAACTAGTGAATTTCTAAGGCAGGATTTGATCTTAATTCTTTCTCATTCCAGGTCCAGGGCCCTACTCAATAACACACCTAGCAATAAAGATTTCCACTGGAAAAGAGGCAGAAAGAATGTCATTAGAAAACTGTATGAAGAGAGAGATTGAAAAACATAGTTTCAATAGAGAATACAGAATGAATATGTAAAAAACCAATTAATGGTCTGAGCACGCAATGTCAAAAAAAATTAACAAACTACAAGATGGCTCCTAGTATGTTGTGTGTCCACATAACACCTATGGCTGGTTTGTGGAGGAAAGGAGCATGGACAAGAATTCAGTTGCCTAGAGTGAAAAGCATGCATGAGTTGCAGCCTGTATTGTTCAAATAAGTAGGTAAATGGACAGGAGGCATGATTTGATTAGCAGTATTATCTACTCTGGGGCATAGAGAAGCATCTTCATGGAGGATTTTGCTGTATTCATTTAATCAGTATATTTGTTAAAGTTTTTGGTAGTTGTCAGCATAGCTGGATTTATATGGAGTCAGCTACAATGCTGATGATCAATTATAGATATTGCTGCCAGTCTTCACAATTGCTAATGATGATTGTGACTATAACAGTCACGTAGCTGTCTGAGGGATAACAGTGGTCCAGATGGAATTCATTTTTCCTATGTCATTACACTTAATATATTCACTCTCATCCGTTTTCATCTTGTCCATATTTTTAAGTTCAGGACCTGTATCTATTTCACTTGGTCTACAAAACAGCTATCTAAATACCTACAAACTAGAATTTGAGCTGATCTTAATAATAAAGAAAGGTTAAGGAAAAAGAAACCTGCAATTGGGGGAGGGGGAAGGGGAAGGAATAAGTATTTATACAGCATCTACTATGTGTCAGACACTGTGATAAGCATTTTACCAATATTATCTCATTTGATCCTCACACCCATCTTACAAGCTGTTAGCACCCTCATTTTACAGTTGAGGAAACTGAGGCAAACACAGCTAATGTCTAATGTCACATTTGAATGCATGTCTTCTTGACTCCAGGACTAGTGCTCTATCCACTGTGCCACATAGCTTCCTATATTTATTACTTGTTTTTCTTTTTGTTGTTGTTGCTGTTGTTGTTCAGTCATTTCAGTCATGTCTGACTCTTTGTGATCCCATTTGGGGTTTTCTTGGCAAGACTAAAGTGGTTTGCCATTTCTTTCTCCAGCTCATTTTACAGATGAAAAAACTAAGGCAAACAGCATTAAATTATTTGTCCAGGGTCACACAGCTAGTAAATGTCTGAGGAGGCCAGATTTGAACTCATGATCATGAGTCTTTTTGACTACAGGCCTGGCACTCTATGCACTATGGTGCCACCTAGCTGCTTCAATGTATTTACTACTTATTGATGATAACTCAAACAATTTTTCTGACTAACATTTTACTTTTCCCAGTTATATGTAAAATAATTTTGAGTCATTAATTTTTTTGAGTTCCAAATTCCTTCTTCCCCTCTCTGGTCCAAGACAGTAAACAATTTTTTGAAAGGAATCACAATATTTACATCACCAGAACTTAATTTATTGGATCCTGATTCAAGCTAACAAATAAGTCACAATAGGATTGAAAACTGAAAGAGATCTTAAAGATCATCTAATAATTGAACTCCTTTTACAGATGAATAAACTGAGGCCAAGAGAAGTCATGCAATTTGCCCAAATCTACACAGTGATAGAATTAGAAATTAAGTCCAAGTCCTTTTGAATACCAGTTTAGTGCTTTTTTTCCATTATATAATGCTGTTCCCAGGGATTAAGTACTTGAAGGATTTGTGATTTTGCTTTATGATTTCTTCAAAGTGAGAAATGCCTGATACGTGGATTCTCTCTACTAATGGAAATCACAATCAGCTATGACTTAATAGATAAATTCTAGGAAGTTGGTGAGGCAAATGGAAATTGGATGACTTGTCCAGAATGATACAGCTAACTAGCAAGTGTTGGAGATTGGATGTGAACCCAGGTTTACCCAATTCTAGGGCCCAAACTCTATCCACAAAGCTATGATATTTCTCATACCATAGTCATACTTTTTGGAAATAACTGCAGTAGATTTTATCTCATATATTGAAAGAGAAACTTAATACTATGATTTTTGTGCTTCTGCAAATAGTATTTTCATTACTGATGAAAAATAATCTTTGTTATGCTATAGTAAAAAAGGAATTTGGCATTTGAATTCAGAGCATTTTGTACTTCAAGTTTTCATATGGGCCATCTTGTGAATTTTATTTATTCCAGTTGATGGCAGTAAAAGACCTTTGGTGAGGTAGCATGCAATGAGTGGCTAAACTCTGAAACTCTTAAAGTGCATCTTATAGTAGGAAATATCCTAGTAAACACCAAGAAGTATGTACTCCCTACCCCTCTGCTGATATACAACTACTACATCCAATGATATATGCTATGAGTCTAGAAATTGTCCAAATTCTTTGTCATCTTTAATAAATAATAAATTACAAGTCTCTTCTCCCTTTACCTCTCCCCATAAATGTCTTCTGCACAATCCATTCTGGTGTGACCTTTTCCTGCCTTTTTTTAATGTGCAGGTCATACTATTTGTGTTCTTTGTTTGGCATGATAAATTGTATCTAGAAGTAAGGAACAAATGACATGCTTAGGAATGGAGGAGGGGAGCTCCATAAAGCTATTTAGTTGGAATTTGCCCTTCAAGACAGAGGGTATGAAAATGATGTTGTATCAAAGACATTTTCATAAGGAAAAACCTCTCCACAAGCCTGGGGAGTGCCCATTGGCATTGTAACACAGAGATCTCTGAGTAAGAAGATTATTTAAAATGAAAAACAGGCCAGTAAATGCCATGGAAAATGAATTAATTGTAGCTTTTTAATTATTTGCCAATCATGGCTTCCTTAATAGGAGTAAGGAAAGGTGACAAGTTTTTAGGGATTATATTTTTGGGTTGAGGAACACAATATTTAGTAGAACAATTACATTACCTAATTTTATTTACATGTATGACTGTAATATCAGGAATTTGTTTTTCCTCTTAGAAAAGGACACTGGCTACTTCCCAACCTCTACCACCAACCAGTAGAAGCTTATTTTTGGAATCATTCTTGTTTGTGTGTAGAAAATGGGCTTTGGAAAATGAAGGCAAACATGCATGGGGAAGAACTGAATTAAATGAATGAAAATTGACTTGACTATTTGCCCATATTTGAAGCCACTCACTTAGAGCAAATAACACAAGGTTCAGGTGCTTCCATCAAACTTGCCATGCAAAAGATTGTTATGTCTCTATGAAATAATGTACGGAAAGTGCAACAGAAATAGTAAGATGGGTAAGATAACCCAAAGGGAAATAGAAAGCTATACAATAAGTATAAGGAGCCCTAGTGAGTATGGTGTAGTGTTGGATCTGGGTTAAAATACCTCAGATGCTTACTAGCTATGTGGCTATGGGCAATTCAATTTTTCTAATCACTAATTTTCTCCTCTGAAAAATGGAATAATGCTATAAATACCTCGAATACCTAACAAGCACACATACATATACATATGTATATACATACACATATGTATATACATATACATATGTATATACATATATACATAGATATGTGGATATATGTTTATATAGAATCACTATATCTATGTATATACATATATACATAGATATGTGGATATATGTTTATATAGAATCACTATATCATCCCATTATTATTAATGATATTATAAAAATATCATTAAGAATGGGTATAGCTGGAAAAAGAGATAGGTAGATCTTTCATGTAGTGAAAACTCAAGTCAAATCAGCATGCATTTATTAAGTACCTACTATGTGCGAGGCACTGTGATAGGTACTGGTGATACTAAGAAAGTTAAAAATGGTCCTGGTACTTAAGATTATACAGACTTCCTATATAATCTATTTAATTATATATATGTATACACACACATAATGTATATAGTTATATATATATGTGTATATAAATAAATTAGAGAAGTTGGAAAAAAGGGCAGGTCAATAAGAATCAAAGTAAAAGAATTAAACAGATGATACAAGATACTGGATTTTTTAGTTCAAGAGCAGAAGGTTTTTCACAGCAGCATACTTCTTAAAGGAGGAAGGGGCTATTCAACAGAGTATTCTTTAGAAGCAGGGAGACTAAAGTCTTGCCATATGTTTGAGTGGGGTATGTGGGAGGTAGAAGGAGGAAAACCTGGACCTTGCCAATGAATCCTACTATCGACATAAATTACTCAGATGGTGCAAGTCTTAGGTGAATAAAATAATTTGTTGAGCAATAACCCCGCCTCTGCAAAGTCCTTATCTTTGGATAGGAGTCTAATTTTCAAACAGTGGAAGAAATCTAATAAGATGAAATTGAATATAGATAAGTGCAAAGTCTTACTTGTGATTTAAAAATATTTATTTCAAAAATAAAAAATTCAGAAAGTGTATGGCTATATAAAACATGGAAAAAGAAAAATCTGGGGATTTTAATGGATAGTAAGTTCGATGTAAGTTGCCAGTGTGACATGGAAGACATAAAAAAATCTCATATGATAATAGAATTTCAATAGAAGGGCACGTTGTCTGGAGCACAGGAGGCTATAGCCCCATTTTGCTTGGCCTACTTAGATGAGATTTGGAGTACTGTATCTATATATGGCCATCACATTTTAAAAAGGGCAAAGAGTTGATGTGGAGTCAGCTGGAGGTCAATCTTTAGATTCAAGGTGTGCTAGGTCCACATTCCAGCTCTGACACAAATGTCATTCAATCTCTCCATGCTAGAATATAGGAAACTCTAAAACTACATGTTGAAGGAGAGATACAGATCTGTGCTGATACAGAATTTGCTCATCGATGGTTCCCTACACCAATTAAATCAAAGGCTAGTTCTGTACCAAAACCAAACAATGAGAAGTTTGGGAGAATTCAGAGGAAATTAACACTGCTGTATAAGGACTGGTTGAAGGAACTGGGGATAGTCAGTCTGGAAAAGAAAGCTTAGCAGTTTTTATGTGTATTAAGGATTCTTATGGAAAAAAATAGACTATTTCTGCTTAGACTCATGGTGCAGAACTGGATTAAGAGCAATAACTGGGAATTATAGGGAGAAGTTTCAGTCTTGATGTCAGAAAAAAAAAGAAAAACTTAACGGAGGGGTATTGGTTCCTTTCATACGAGGTGTTCATCCCACTGGATCACACTCTCTCGACTTCTCCATCATGCCCCAGAAAGTGCTTCATTGTGGAAGATCATTTCAGCCTGAAACTCATAAACGCACACCTTGGAATTATCTTTTGCTCCTGGTGTCCCTCAGACTGGAGAGTATCTGGCTCCTCCCAGAACCTCCCTATGTGAAAGAGTTCCATTGTTTTCCTCATTAGAGTGTAAATTTCTTAAGGGCAGAAACCTTCTTTTTCACTTGTATTTATATTCCTAGCACTTAGAATAGTCTTTGAACCAAGTAAATGCTTAATATATGTTTGTTGATGGATTGAATAGATAACGCTTTATTGAGGATATTGGAAAAGGGGTTATTGTTGAAGGGTAGAAATAATTGCCCTTAATGAACTTTTAAAACTTTCCAGATTCTGGGATGCTGAAATTCTCTTTGGTGTTTGCCTTAGATGATGCCTTAAAACCTTTCCAGTGTTAATCACCCTATGATCCTAGGCCTTCAGTGCAAATATTATCTCCACTAGATAGATGAGGAAACAGTCTCAGAGAAGTTAAGTGAATTGTCAGGATTGTACAGCTAGTAATTGTCAGTTTGAAGAATCCAAGGCAGGTCTTCACACTCTTTGTAAGATAATAAATACATACATAGAGAGGTGGAAAAAGACCTTAGAGATCACCTGGTCCAAATCCTTCATTGTTCACGTGAGGAGCTTGAAATGCAGAGAAATTGTGACCTTTGTTCAGGACTTCATCACCTCACCACACTGTGACAGCCTTCTGAACAGTCTCCCTACCCCAAGTCTCTCTCCACTCAACAGTCAAATCAATCTTTCTAAAGTGCATGGCTGACATTCAAAGCCCTTTATAGCCCACTTCCTTCTGACCTTTCAGTATTTTTATACCTTACTCCACTTTGCATACACAGCAACTTAGTGTATACTTCCTTGTTATTTCTTTTACCATTTCCTAACTCTAAAACCATTCTATACATATTTCTATTTATCAATTCTTTCTCTAGATTCAGATAATGTCTTCCTTCATATGTTCTTTGCAGTTAATCTGAGTATTTATAATAGTTATAAAGACTTAGTCACTCAAATTTATTACTACGTACAATGTTATCTTAGTTCTGCTCATTTCACTCTTCATAATTTTGTATTGTGTCCTTTTTGAGATTGAAGACTATTTTTATTGCTGTTGTTATTTTGTTTATTTTATCTTTTTGTGTTTATTTTTTGCCTTTTTTTATCCTTAGGACTTCACACAGTGTCTGGCATATAGCAGGTGCTTAATAAATACATGACTGATTTTTTGCCTCCCAAAGTCACACAGCTTGTAACTATCAGAGCTAAAATTAAAATTCAGGTCTAATGACAACATTCTTTCTAGCACATAACGAAGCTGTTTGTTATCCTCTGGCATACTAAGCTATTCCTTTGTGTTTTCATCTTTTTTTCTTTTCTTTTTTCTTTTTTTTTTTGGTGAGGCAATTGGAGTTAAGTGACTTGCCCAGGGTCACACAGCTAGTAAGTGTCCAGTGTCTGAGGTCAGATTTGAACTCAGGTCCTCCTGACTCCAAGGTCAGAGCTCTATCCACTGTGCCACCTAGCTGCTACCCTTTTTGTCTTTATAGAGCAAAACAAGAAATGAGATATCATTTCCTTTGCCAGATTTGCCTCTCTATCCAAATGTATATCTGGATACTGATGAAATTCCCCAAATAACCTTTGGCAGGTACATCCAGGATGCATAGGCCTCAGGATTTATAGGCAGAAACATCCTTCCTAAGATGGGCTGCTCAACAATACCATTTCTGTATATAAGAGTTCCTAGTTATTCTGCTTCTGGGCCTCTTTCCTGCACCTGTCATGTTTAATGACCAACTGATTGAACCTCTTTTCTGTGTCGAAGAAAGACCTGGGTTTGAATCGTGCCTTAAACACATACTAAATGTGTGAAAACTGGCCAAGTCACCAAAACTTTCCCAACCTCATTTTGCTCATCTGTCAAATGGAGATAAAAGTAGTGCCAACCTTCACTGGTGTACTAGGAAATGTTTAATATCTTTCTCTTTAAAAAAGAGGTATTTACAACACACTTTTAAGTTTAATGTACATTATTAACACTTTCTTAACTTTAGAAATAAACAAAACAATAAAACCTAGCCCTGATTTGTAGGGGGGGTTTTTTGTGCCAATTTTTAAACTGTAAATGCTCACACTGAAAATTTAACAACCAACTCTCAAAAGCCAGTAGAATTTGGTTCCAGCACACCACCTAGGCTCGTTATGTGAATCACATGAGATAACACATACAAAACAATCGGCATATTATGTAAATGTTAGCTATTATTATTAAACATGAAAATTGATGAATGCTCCTCCTATTATTATTCCCTACCAACTTTCTATATGGGTCTCTAAATCTTCAGGTTCTCTTCTGTCCCCTGTCTTATTTCCTACAGACAGAGATCCATTCCTCTAAGCAATCACAAGAAAGGGCAAGAGCTATCAATATCAATAATTTTGAGTTATCTTGTCTTCCTATTCTAAAATAAATATTGAAGTTATTCTTAGATGATTGGATCTAGCATTTCAAACATTTTGACATTTATCCAATCAATGGTGTAACACAAGAAAACTTGTCTATCTCAGGAACAGATTTAATGGCACAATATGGACATTGGATCACAGGGTAGGAAGAGTTCTTAATTGCAGCCAAGGTTAAGGAATGCAGAAGAAAGGCTCAAGAAGAAAATTGTTAATATACAAGAAAGTAATTCTTATGAACATAATAGTAAAACATCTCCAATTGTACCAATTAAAAAGATGATTATGATAATAGCTAACATTTACTTAACACTTTAATGTTTATGAAGAGCTTTATATATGTTATCTTATATTGCTATGGGAGTTTTAGCGGTATACCACCTTTTCCCCAGCTAGGTCATATACTGGATAGAGTGCTATGCCTGGATTCAGGAAGACTCATCCCTGAACTCAAATCTGGCCTCAGACACATTAGCTGTGTGACCGTGAGCAAATCACTTAGTCCTGTCTTAATCCTCACCTGTAAAATGAGCTGGAGAAGGAAATGGCAGTATCTTTGCCAGAAAACTGCAAATGGGGTGACAAAGAGTCAGACACAACTGAGAAATGACTGAACAATAATGTGTTAAGATTAACCATTCTAACTAGCAAGAAGACAATAATTACAGTGAGTGTGAGTATTCATAACTTCAACTAGCAACTTGGAAACCCCATGTAACAAGAAAGAAATACTTCTTCAACTCAACTTTATAATTCATGATGTGAAAATACACATGGGTAATTGAGATATATTCATCTAAGTGAGAAAGTATTAGCTGCTACAGTCATTTCAAGTGCTAAGGAGTGATATATTTAACTTTTGAGGGCTTTCTAAATTTGAGTGCTGCCCTGGACAATGCCCTCATTACCATGCCTTAATTCTATCAATGTTGTTATTTTATTTTTATGTTATCACAATGATTTCTGATATGGGGAAGAAGCATTATACTCTATCAGAAAATTTGGTCAAGTTCAAAAATGGAACTGAGAAACTACATAATACATGTTTTTATCATAGATTTAGGAATGGAATGGTTCTTGGAGGTCATTTAGTCTAACCTCCTCATTTTACAGATGAAGAACCTGATACCCAGAGGAGAAAATGTTTTTCCCAAGGTCTTCCAGGCAGTGAGAGGGAGAAATGAAATTTAAGCTCAAGTCATTTGATGCCAAATCTTTTGGGGGGGCATGTAACAACACATTAAAACTGTACTGCTTACTAAGCACTCTGAGGTCTTTATGTAGGTGGGAGAGGTAACCACAACAATGAAATTATAGATCTTTGAGGTCTTAAAGTGTGTAATATTTACTGACCATAAAAGGTAGAGGTAAAAGATGGATTATGTTAATGAATTAGTTCTTATCATCCTATTCTAATTTATACATTGTATAAATTATATAGGCAATTGAAATGAATTAATTTTATAAAAAATAGTAGATCATTCCAGAAAAATACATCATGTTTATAGTAGGTAATAATGATAATAACAATAACTACTTTGAGGCTTGAAGATATTTTACATATATTATACATATGTTAATATATAATATATTATGTCATTGATTAGTATTTAGCAATAATACAGTATTAATTAGATTACTATATTAATTAGCATGTTCATATTATACCTATATCATTTGATCCTTGCACAAAGTAGATGCTATTATCATTCCTACTTTACAGATGAAGAAAAAAAGTAAGTTAAATGATTGGCCATTGGACTGTGATGACTCTAGATGAGAGAGTGATGTTGGCAACTTTGTGTAAGTTTGTTTCACTTAAATCCAATTCATGTTCACATTGCTCCATGATGACATTGATACTCTTCAAAAACGAAGGACAAATAATAACAGTCTGAAGCAGAATTTGAAGACAAGTCTTCCAACACACTACTCATTATGTTACCTATAATTTTAAGATTTACAGAACTGTTTCTGCTCCACAGTATTCTGAAGTAATCACTACACTTTTTGGATGAGGAGATGGAGGTTCAGAGATGTTTAATTGATTTTCTTAAGTCATACAGCAAGTTAATATGAAATGTAAGACTACAATACAGGTCTTCTGACCCAAAATCCAAATGCCTTCAGTTATTTCATAATGTGTCTGCATTCCTTTACACACACACACACACACACACACACACACACACACACACAGACAGACATATATATATATAATAGAATTAGAGCTAGAAGGGACCTTAAAACCCATCCAACACCTTCATTTTCCAGATTAAAAAAAAAAAACAAGACTAGAGAATTTAAGTGACTCCCGAATTTTACCCATATGTCAAGCAGCAATTTCAGGATTTCATCTCTGACTGTAAAGTTAATGCTCTTTCCCCTGTACCCAGTCCATTATTGTATAAAAGGCTTTATCACACTATTTATCTGAAGTTGTTAGAGGAAGCAGTCTGCTGTGAAAGCCTATTATTTGTCTTAAACACTTAGATTTCCTTAGTGACTAAACACATAGAAAACTATTCAGTTTACTAAAGGAAGGTCCAGTGTGTTAGAATGTTGACATTTTGAATGAGAATTACCCATGCAAGGAACTCAGATAGTTTGGAAAACATTTTTTTTTGTTTTTCAAGGTGAATTAAGTTTTCTTTTCCTATTGTTTCCCCAGTTACATTATTTATGTTGCACTGATGCTATTCAAGAAAGTAGGACAACATGAAAACCACTTTATGCAACTGGAAACATTCCAGTAGATCCATAATGAAGGTCAATTCCATTGAACAAGGGGCTAATTAAGTGCATACCTGTTGCAAATTCTTCTTTAGATAGTGTAGCTTACTCTTCTCTAAAGCTCTCCAAAGCCTTTTAAAGGGAGCTATAAAATCGCATGTATAAAGTAAAGGTGGGTTGCCCTGTACTACTAATATCAAATTCAGGAGAGAACTGCTAGTTGCTTTTCATGAAGCACATGAACACTAGGAGTGTGCATGTCCTAGAAAGGACCATAGAATGAGAGAGTGAGAACAGACTGCAGAAATAATTTAGTTCAGCAATCTCCAACCCTCCCTCCCACTCTGGACACACACACACACACTCACACACACACACACACACACACACACACACACAAAATCATAGATATGGAGAATGAGATTCAAAGGTGAGAAAGGATGACAAAAGTTAGACAGTGGGCTAGCCTTTATGACATAACTTGTTGATGTCATTCAGTCATTTTTTTAGTTGTGTTCAACTCTTCATGACACCATTTTTTGTTGTTGTTTTTGGTGAAGGTACTAGAGTGGTTTGTCATTTCCTTCCTCTGCTCATTTTATGGATGAGGAAAGTGAAGCAAACTGGGTTAAGTGACTTGCCCAGAGTCACACTGCTAGTAAGTGTCTGTGGAACTCATCAGGAAGATGAGTCTTCCTGACTCTAGGCCTAGCACTCTATCTACTGCACCATCTAGCTGCCCAATGGCTGAACTAGGGGATCTGATCCAATTCAATCCAATTTAATTGAATGCAATAAATATTTATTACATTCCTGCAATGTGCAAATCTGGAGAAGTAGTGAAGCATTGAAAATAGAGAGCTGGCTTCCTGATTGGGAAGACCTGGCCTTAATTACTACCCTTGACACATAGTGATTATGGGACTCTAGACCAGTCACTAAACCCCATCTCTATGACCTAGAAACATACCTAAGACTAAATTGCCATGCATATTCTTATCTGCAATGGCAGAAGGCTTCTTCTTACCAGATATTCCCTATACCAGTGAAATCACAGGTCTGCACCAAAGAGCAAAAATATGTGGAGGACAGAATGCTAAGAATCCAGGGTAAGTTACAATATTCCTCATACTCTGAGTGCTGGGGTGAGCATTTCTCAGTTTAATGTATGTAGAGAAGGAATTAAGCACATGATATTTAAGCACTGGATAAATACTTTGCGGGGGATTTGTGGAAAGACATGAACCAAAGAGAAGCTGGAGCAATGGAAGGCAACACAGTATTTGGAATCAGAAGAACTGGGTTCAGATCCTAGTTCTGCCCCTTACTGTGTGACCTTGGGAAATTCAGATCACTACACTGAACCTCAACTTTTTTTCATCTGTGGAATGATGGGGTTGAACCGTATGGCTTAAATATTGATACTAAGAATTGCATGGGTCACATGGAAGAATTATAGCCACCCAAGATGAAGAGCACATTCACACCAAGGAGATCCCTGAAGTATTGATGAAGTTGCCTGAATGATGAAATTACATATGTAGAATGAATCACCTGCTAGATAGCTCCTTATTTTTGTCACAATCAGAAGATTTCTGTTTGGAAGTCAGTGTTAAAGCAGGCACAAGGGTATACATGCTAATGAATGGAATGGCAGTCTGTCCCTGGCTCTCAGCAACACCAGGCCAAAGGGGTAAGTGGTTGTCACAGCAGTTGTAAAATCAGAATTCCTGAGGTCCTCAAACATCAGAGAGATTAACTGCACTTTTGATATAGGGTGACAAGGTCCCAATGCTCTGTCACTTCTGCCATGTGAATAATACAATACTTGAGTTTGTAGATACTTTAAGAGGACTTGACTCATTTTACTCTATCCTCCCAATCCCATTGAGATTGAGCTTCAACCTGTCAACTCTGGTGTCACAATTTATACAACATTCCTTTACTGATTATATTTTAAATTTGACTTGTTCCCTGGGGATCTGAGTGAAACTGCCAGAAGTCATTTCACTTGTCACCTTAACAACCATCAGAAAGGCTGAACTACATCTGTTTATGATGGGCTTGAGTCTGCAGTTAATATTGTTGCAGGGCTAAGGGAGTTATTTAAGCACCATTTATGTAAAAATGTTGAGATGGGATGCCAAATTGCTCTGCTTCAATAGGTTGTCATCACATATGTATACTATACATAAACAGGCATATCAACATCTTCAAGTGAACAGGAAATGTTGTCCCTGCTCAGCCTTTCACACCTAGAAAGTGATTTTTAAAAAGTTATAAACATGGTGTTCTTTTTCTTGTAGTAAACAAGAAACAATGAGTAATTGCCATTTTCTTTTTGAACTATTTTTAGCAGTTCTGTAATGAATAAATTATAATTATAAAGTACTCAACTACCAATATTCCAATGGAGTTGTGATCTCAGTTTTGAGTATGTGCGTATTCCCTCCCATGATCCATGACTGTTCACACTTTGATGTGATTCCTGTCCTTGTCCTTCTGTAAATTCACCCCAGGAGACCCATCTTTGTTACTCTTTTTAGATCTAACTCATTGTTCATTTTCAATGTCTGTCAAAGACAAAATAGCTGGTGGATCAACTTTACAGCTTGCCCATCTTACTACATATGGGCAATGGGCATTCTTAATCTACTTGACTTTTCTTGTGTGATAGGCTGAACTCTTTAGAGTAATTAGTGCACTTGTTAGTATGGCGCCTGAAACATAAGTTCTTAATAAATTTTTGTTTCCTGCCTGACTATAGTTATGAAATGTTCTTGATTTGATGCCATCTGCCCTTATGGCTTTCCATAATAGTAGCCTGTGGAGGCTATGTTACACTGGCATGGCCTTTGAGAGACTGGGGTCGCTTTCACAATATGATGAGGTCTTGGAATACGGCTTTGTGCTCAACTGAATTAAATGCTCCAAATGACTTTTTAGCATAATGTAAAGCTGCTGGTACATTTCAAGACTGATATTGGACTTACAGAGATGGAATCAATACCAATATAATCTAAATTTGTATGGTAACATTGATCAATGTCTCACCCCATATGTCAGAACTTAAGAAGTATAGGTGCTCATTGATATATTAGCTAAATGCATGCAGAAGAGTCATTGAGTTTGGTGGCACACAGTTTGTTAAGGGAAATAGAATAGTTCTGTAAATCTGTGGTGACAAAATCAGATAGCAATGGTTCCCTGATGGCCACATATTGACTTAGAACACCACAAATTAAAATTATCTATGTGGTATTGTATTTTTATTCACCTTGTTTCCTATTATAGTTTAATCAGATTTGGGCCCACTTGGGTATTTTGCTGACTAATCAATAAATCAGTAGCATTAATTAGGCAACACTATGTGCCAGACACTATTATAGCACAGAGGATAAGAAGATGAAAATTAAATAATTCCTACACTCAAAGAAGCACACATTATGCTTGAGTAGAAAAGATGTATGTATAAATAACTACAAAATATATATGGAATAAATGCATTGTGTGTATGTGTGTGTGTGTGTGTGTGATCATGTACATACACAAACACACACACACACACACATGGGTAGAGGTTTTGACAACTAGAAGGCAACAAACAAAAAAGGCCTTATATGAAAGGTGATATTGATGTGTACTTTGAAAAGAAGCAATGGATTTTAAGAGGCAGAGATGAAGAACAAAGGCCATGTGGGAAAGCTGGTATAAATGCATGAAGACAGAAGATGAACTGTCATTTGTGACAAGTTGGAGAGTTTTGCTTTTTTTTTTTTTAAGAAGAGTATAAAAATCTCATCAGGCTCTGTTAAGGAAGAGATTGTTCTCTAAGAGAAAGGAATGTGGGTTAAGACAGATTGGAACTTTTGAGCTATCATACTGGTAGTAACTTTCTAAAGCAGTTCATTTGGATTTTAGACTCAGAAGAGCCAGAGAGCTGGAATTTAGAGCTGGAAGAAACCTTAAAGGTCCCTAGTCTAACTTCCTCATTTTTTTTTTCAGTGAGGACACTAAGAAGAAGAGAAGCAAAATGACTCTTTCAAGGTAACACAAGAATCAAATGGGAAAGATCTTCTGTCATCAGATCTAGTGTTCTTTCCCTAGGAATGCACTATTTTATCATCATCACCATTATCATCATCACCACCACCATTATCATCATCATCATCATCATCCACCTTTATGTAGTGTTTTAAGGTTTACACATTTTCTATCTGTTGATCTATCCATCCGTCCATCCATCCATCTATCTATCTATCTATCTATCTATCTATCTATCTATCTGTCTGTCTGTCTGTCTGTCTGTCTCTCTCTCTCTCTCTCTCTCTCTCTCTCTCTCTCTCTCTCTCTATCTATCTATCTAATGTTATTTGATGCTTATAACACTCCTGTGAGGAAGGTGCTATCACTATCCTCATTTTACAGATGAGGAAACTGAGACTGAGAGAGGATAAATGATTTGCCCAGGCTCACACACTTGGTAAATGACTGACACAGTCTTCAAACTCAAGTCTTCCTACTTCAACATCCAATGACTCTATTCATTGTATGACCTTATCTTTTTTCTCACTGTTTCTCTTTATCTCTCTTTCTCCATCTCTGCCATATGTAACAATTCTTCAGTAATATTTTTCTCTGAGGATAGATTGCATGCCATAGAAATTTATCATGAGCCTGTGTATATACATTTCTTTTTCCATCGTGATACTGATTTAAAATATACATGAGGCCACAAATGGTACCATTTGCTTTTTTGGTCTGGCACCATGATTTCACCAGTGTAGAGAATTCCTGGTATGGAAATTCCCTCCACTAATTCATATGGGCCACCTTTCCCTATCATATTATTCATTATAATAATACCTGTGAAGGCAGGAGGTTGTGTCTTGCCCATGGTTATGTAGCCAGTGTGTCAGAAGCAGATCTATTTGATTATGATGCAACATCATTAGTTATTATACCATGATGCCTCTCTCATATGAATATTTGATCAAATAAAGTTTCTTTTTCCACATGTTAAAAATAAACAAAAGGGAAGAAAATAGAGAACATTTTTAGTCAAGTGGCCTGATAGAGAAAATGAATTGGTAGAGAGTATAGATTCCAGCATGGCAGAAAAGTAGTAGGTTTAGTGTCAGAGGTCCTGTGTTCAAATGGTGGTTTTGCCATTTACTACCTGTGTGACCTTGGAGAAAACATTGAACCTTTACAACCAGGAAATTTTCTGTTTTGTCATCTGTAAAATGAGAGGCTTGGACTTCATGAGCTTTAAAGTTCCTTCTGGCCATAAATCTTTGGTTCTATCACTCAGAAAAACTTGGTTCTCTCTTGGCTATTGTTTCATGGTTCCCAGGGTTGTGATTTCTGATCAGTTCTGACAGCACCACCCTACACATCTATGACTTCATTAGAAATCTGATAGAATATGGCACTTCAATTCAAGCTAAATGAATGAGATATATCACATGCTTTCATTTAAGCTATGGGGAAGGGAAAGTACACAATTGAAAAATAAACAAATTGAGTGTCTTTCCAGAAGATGAAGATTACTTTTTTTTTAAGACACATCCGAAGGCTTAGTAGAAGAGGAGACAAGGTGAGCCATAGGTGGAGATAACAGATTACAGATTTTTGAGCCATGGCTTTGTTATTCTACTCCTAAGTGTACTAAATATAGAGGATTATCATTAAGTGAAGAGACAAAAGCCAAACTCCCCAAACAAAAGAAACAATTTGTTGGGGCTGGAGAGGGAGGGAGTGAGGGTGTGATTGTAGAACTGAGAATGCAAAGAGAAAGAACACCAACCATGGTAAGGAAGAGTAAGTTTGAGACCCAATCATGGCCTACTTCTACTCAACCTTATTTCCCTCTTCAGTAAGAAATTATAGTTTGCAAATCCATGGCATGGTATTTGGAGCTATACAGGTAGGCATTCCTAAGACATATCACCTCTCATTTGGAGTACATTTGGAGCACACTGTTCTAATCTAAATAGGGGCATTTGTGATGACTGAAGAGACTATAATGGAGGTAATAACGATTAATCAGTCAATCAACCAATCAATCAATCAGCATTTATTATGTGCCTATACTGTGTCATACATTGTTAGGCACTGGGCATAGAAATTGGAACTGAGCACATGATTTCCCTGGAGAAGAACTTTCTCTATTAATGCAGATGACAGCATTGGTAAAACACTGAGAGCTTAAGCGATTTGGCCAGGTCACATATCCAATATATGCTGGAGGTGGGACTTTTACTTATATTTTCCTGGCTTCAGGGCCAACTCTGCATACCCATTAACTGAAAAATTAAATAGTCTCTTCCCTAAGGGAAGTGATATTTTATTGGATGATTATGATGACACTTCATATCTCTACAGTACTTTTAAGGTTTGTAGATCACTTCCCTCTCCAAAGTTCAACAGGTCCATAGAGCAAGTAATATTGTCTGCACTTCATAAGTGGACGAACTGAGATACAGAGAGATGTAAATAACTTGACAGTAGTCGAAAAAGGGAATATTAAACACGGAAATAGGTCTTCTTATTAAAAACTCAAAGTTTTCAGGAAATGCTTTGTTAATTCATTCTTTTCTAAATGAATCAATTTATGTTGTTAGTTAACAATCCATTTAAAAAAATTGATGCTTATTTCTATTGAATTTTCTTCATTTGAGAGCTCTTGTTCAGAGAGCAGAATATTATGGGACTGGATTAAATTGGAAAAAGAAGGAGATGTTGCTGGGGAAAGAAATGGAGTAAATTAGAAAATGAAGGATCAATGGAAATAAGGTATAGGAGGAAGAAAATCTTTGCAGAAGGACAGAAAGGAAAGTTATCATGAGAGGAAAGAAGAAGCTAAATGATGAATGCAGCAACATTTTAACTTACTCATGTGTTGGTACACACCAACAGATAAGAAAAGTGATGCTAGGTTCTTCATCACAATTTTTGCTCTATTTTCCATTGCAAAGAAAATTTCAGAAATTCTGAAGTAATATAGCTGATCTCTTAAAGGACAGAAGATGATATATACATGCATACATACATATATACATACATATATATGTGTATATGTATGTCTATATGTATACATACATACATACATATATGTATATATACACATGCATACATACATATGTGTGTATACATATATATACATATATATATATATATTATATATACATAATATATAATATATAATATATATATATATATATATATATATATATATATAATATCTAGGAGACATGTGAGTTGGCATAATGCCCATGTTTGACTCCTACAATTAGTCCATCCAAGCTTAACACCTTCCTGAAATTTATCTTAGAGTATCTCTGACACCAAAAAGCACCATCAACACATGTTAATTTTAGAGCAGCCCTAAAATTTCACTCCCCTGAAGAATAGAGAAACAATTGATTGCAGGCTCCCAACATGATAATTAAATGACAATCCTAAGAACTGTCAATAAGCTAATTGAATTACAATTTACTCTTTCTTTCTGCATCAACAGCATGATTTCAGAAAGGTTTATTTTAAAATATGTGTACTATACTCAAGTATTTCATTACAGTGTGAGATTAATGGAGTTCTAAATAGGTTAATTGTCACTTCCACTACAGACTTTATTTCTTAAAGTTTGCTAACTCAAAAAATTTAAAAATGAAAGGAGAATGGACTATATCACCTCTAGTGTCTCTTTCAAACCTTAGTTTTTATGATTTTAGCAATTTTTTAAATGCCTTACTGTGTAGATGTTCATTCATATTTCCATACAACTCTTATATACACTCATACATATATCTCTATTTCTATTTCTATGTTTTTAGCTATTTTATCTCATCTCATCTCATCTCATATCATCTCATCTTATCTTTCTATCTCTTTATCTCTATCATATTGGTTGAATATGGTCTGAGCACTGGTAATACCCTTTAAATGAGAGTTCTTTCTTTGGGAATATCTATAATGAAAAATATATTCATTATAGGCCATAGTTGGCATTTTTATAATTCACATTGGAAAATAAGTCATCCCACACTAATTAATAAAGTATTCAAACACATATATTAATACACAGGAAGAGGAGCATGCAACCAAAGATGAACATAAAAATCTACATCTCTCAGTTGAATAGATGTAATTTCATATATAACAGGAGGACAACAATAACCAGATGATTTCAAAATCATTACTACTATATTTTTGGTAGATAAGTGAATATTTATGTGTGCATATATATATATATATATATATATATATATATATATATATATATATATATGTGTGTGTGTGTGTGTGTGTGTGTGTGTGTACATATGTAAATATGTGTGTGTGTGTGTGTGTATGCATATGTACACACTCCACATAGGTATCTTTAATTCAATTTAATTATTAAATTTTATTGAATTAAATAATTAATTCTAGATATTATTCTATCATTTCATTGCAAGACTTTACATCAGATGGAGATAGCAACTGTTCTTTACAAAGGTTAACTGGAATTTATCCAACCCAGCATTCTGCCCTTTTCCAATTACTGGCCAGCACATTTTGTATTCGTAATTATATAGTAGGCCACCCTGCTATGTTGGTATATAATTATTGGTGATTGCTTGTTTATGGCATCAAACAGATACACTTGATCTTAGCCTAAAGCTGTTGAAAAATTACTTGTTAGATTGTATGCAAATTTCCTCCCTCAAGAGTGACATTAAATAATAGAGCCTTATTTTCATTAGGAAGCCATCAAAAATAGCTTTTTGGAAGCTAGAGAGCAGTTAGAAACTTCACAGAGGCAGTTAAGTGCTACAGTGGATAGAGGACCCCCTCCTCAAGTTAGGAAGGAGATTAATCTCCAATGAGATTAAATGATTTTTCCAAGATCATGAGATCAAAGTCTTTTACTTGATTTTGTTTTTTGTTTTCTTTTGTCTTACCCAAAGTTTTGCATTGCTGCACAGGAAAGAAGAGACAAAGCTATAAACTGCAGTTGTCAATACAGAAAGTAGCAATAGCTACAAAATATTCTTTGAATTGCAAAAATGGTTACTGCTTCTGTGTACCTAAAAGAATAGGTTATAAAATTCTTGTAAGCATCATTGACTAAGAAGCACTATTTCATACCTTGTGTGTATAGATGTGGACACTCAAAGTGGATTGCATAAGGGTGCTATGTTGAGGGGAAAAATAAACTTTGTTTGCAAAATATCTGGGAGTTTTAGTGGAATGGTATATTAAATAAATCAACAACGGTATGTAGCATCCAAAAAAAGCTAATGTGATCTTTGGCTTTAATAGTCAGTCAATCAATAAGCATTATTAAATGCTTATTCTATTCCAAGCTCTGTACAAAGCCTAGAGAATATAAAGGCAAGAATGAAATAAAGCCAGTTTTGTTACAACACTTATTTTGAAAATCCAACTTTGTTACTCTGTACTTTGTTTGAATTAGGGAACAATTTGTTTATAAAGTTAATTTTTTGTTTTGTTTATAGGAGATAGGAGAAGAAGGAGGAGGAGAAGGAAGAAAGTAGTGGGAGTAGTAGTGATAGTAGAAGAGATAGGAAGAGGAGAAGGAGGAGGAGAAATAGGAGATATTTTTGTAGTACTTTAAAGTTTGCAAAACACATACTCTTTTGATATTCACAACTGTTTGGGGAGTTAGGTACTATTAGGTACTATCCCCATTTTATAGAAGAAGATAGTGAGACTAAAAAAGGTTAAATCACTCACCCCAATCTCATAGCTTATAAATCTCTGAGTCAGGATTTGAACTCAGGGTCTTCCTGATGCCATGTGCAGCACTCTATCCACTATTCCACCTAGCTGCCTAAAGGTGATTAAACTCAAACCTGTTTGGTACCAGAGGATAGAAATAAGGGCATCAAGTGGAAGCTAAAAAGAGGCAAATTTAAACTTGATTTGTGGAAAAACTGTTTAACAATTTGAGCTGGGCACAAAGGAAATGTAATCTCAGAGGTGCCAGGTTTTTGTCCATTAGAGAAAATCCAAACACTAAATGATGACTGCTAGTTGTGTTGCAGACATCTTTCTTTTCCTTTTTTTCCTATTTTGTCTAGGCAATGGGGTTAAGTGACTTGCCCAGGGTCACACAGCAAGAAAGTGTTATGTTTCTGAAGCCGGATTTGTACTCAGGTCCTCTTGAATCTAAGGCCAGTGCCCTATCCACTGTGTCACCTAGCTGCCCCAACATCTTTCTTTTTCAGCTATAGATTGGGCTGAATGGCCACTGAGGTTGTGAGTAGAAAGTTTTTGGACTAATTTCTATAGGTCATCAAATAAGTCCAATAACTTTATTGTCACACTAAACATTTCAGATTCATACAACTTCAAATTATTTCTGTCAAGAATAAAATGACCTGAAATTATCCTACATTCTATAGTTGAACAATTCTTCTTAAAATCTTTTCCTAGTGTGATTCTATGAACATAACAGAATGATGTACTGTTGTTGTTGTTAAATCCCTCATTTTTGAATTCATTAATTTTGTCAAAACCAGTTGTATGCCTGTGAAACCTGTACAGTACACCAGTCCCATGCCAGGAAATTGAATTGCTTCCATTTGAATTGTGTTAGGAAGATTCCGAAGATCACTTAGATAAGATGCCAGACATTGAAGTCCTTTGTGGAACTAAACTGTCAAGTGTTCAAATTCTGCTTCAGAGAGTGCAACTCTGATGGGCTGGCCATGTTGTTTGAATACAAAACATATGCTTGCCAAAAGGACTATTTTATGGAGAACTCACACAGGGCAAATGTTCACATGGTGGTCAGAAGAAGTGATACAAGGGCACTCTCAAGGTCTCTCTTGAGAACTTTGGAATTGATTGTGTGATATGAGAGACACTTGCATTGGACTGCTCATCAGAAAAGGGCTGTGCTCTATGAGCAAAGCAGAATTGAAATAGCTCAAGAGAAATCCAACATAGGCAGACTTAGAGAATCTACCCCAAAAGTTCGCACAGACTATTTGTGCCCAACCTGTGGCAGAAAATTCTGAGCTCATAGTGGTCTGATCATCCAGAGTCAGTCACACTAAAACTTGACCCTAGCATAGTGATATCATTTTGGTTCTTTTTGGAAATGAAGGAGAAAAACAACAACAACAACATTAAATACCTTTCTAAGCATAGTTCTCTTCCTGCACATGATGCTTTGTTCCATTATCACCAAGTGACTCACTGTGAAGCAGCAGGCCATTGAACCACTGCATTTTGGCTTTTCTTATATTTCTCATCCCTCTGACCCTTTTAAATTTTCTGAGTGTTTCATACTTGAGTTCCACAGAAATGCCTTTTATGTAAAGGCTCTCTGCAAGTGGTTGTTAAAAGTGTTCCATCTTGGATTACTTAAGCAAGATCAACTTTTCCATTCTTCTGTTAGTTTACAGGGATTTTTGAATCCCTATAACTCATTATCATGCTCTTTGTTCAAGTGCCTGGGAGATGTATCTTCTGCTCAAATCAGCACCACTTTCCAAGCTACCTTGGGATTAAGAGGCAAACTCCCTCTCTTTCAATTTCTATTTTCCCTTTTTTTCCCCCAGGGACTGGGTTTGGATTATGCAAATTACCTTGGATTCCATCTCGATTCATCTCTAAGAGAGTGGAGTGCATCCTACAATTCCTAATGCCAGAAACTATAGCTAAAATAGACTGGGAGCAATCCTTCCACAAGTGCAAAATGTTGATATCTCAATATGTGTATATCCAACTTCAATTTTCTTTTCCTGGTGTTCCAGCCTGAATATTGAAATAACTGCTAGAAATCTTAACCTTGAAGTCCCAATAGCACCTCAAGCTCAAATTTTTCAAAATGAAGTCACATGTTTCCATTAATTGGCCCCTCTTCTTTCTATAATAATTTTCACCTTCATCTGCTTCTCATATTGCAACCTCTGAGGTTCCGGCCCTGATAACTGCTATCCTAGACTATTATAATGGCCTCCTAATTGTTTTCCCTGGTTACAGTTTTCCCTCAGCAATTCCTTCATACAAACACAAAAGATGCTCCCTTTTTGATTGTATTTTTACTAGCACTCTCCCATGCTTTCTCTCTTCACCTCTAACTTCTGTCTTCCCTGGCCTCCATCTCAGCTAAAATCCAATCTTCTACAAGAAGCTTTTCCTTTCCCTCATTAATACTAGTTCCTTGCCTCTGAGATTATCTCCAATTTACCCCGCAAATGTTAAAATTTTTTGCTTACCTGTAATTGAGAAAAAAATTAAAACAAACAAACAACAACAACAACAACAACAACAACACACACACACAATCATACTTTTCTATAGCCTTATTTTTCTCTTGTCCACCCTGACTGCAGATGGCCCATTTAAATGACTGTGTATAAACTTTTGTACATACCCTGCAATGCTATCATGTGTTCTCTGTGCACATCCTTTCCCATGGAGGTACACTGCATTACCACATCCCAATTTAGCTTTCAGATTGGTTCAGTTCTTGAGACTTCATTGCTAATAATCCTCTCTTATATTTACGTGGTACAGTGCTTAGAGTTTGGTTTGACATTGAAGACGTCAAGGTTATCCACTGCCTCCTTGGCTATCTTTTTCACTTTTGTCTTGCCATTGGTCAATGGTGACTCTGGAAGAGAGAGTGAGGCTGATGACTCTGCATGACTCTGCCTCACTTAAATCTAATTCACCCCCTGGTATAATTAGTGCTCTTTGAAAACAAATGATGAACAGCTACATCTTATATTTATGTTAGATATGGTGTTAAAAGACTGCATATTTTTCTCCACCTGAATCTGTTAAAAATCCTGCAATATCTTACATCTGCTAATGTTCAAGATTCTTCCTACCTAGGAATATTTTGGAGCAGTGAAATGAATAACATTTTATAGATTTAAATTTCACTAAATAAAGAATTTTTATTTCTAAAGGGAGAGATATTTAATGAGGCTCATCAAGTACATAGTCTATCACCAATTATTGGGGTCATTATTAGTTCCATCCAAATGATTTTATGTGATAAAACTTGAATTGGAAACAATAATGCTAATAATCAAATTAAAATTATTTCTGAAACTATTGTGATAATAGATACCTTTCCTGGAGCCATTTGTTCATACAGATTTCACAACTCCTAACAGGGAGAGAGAGAAAAAGACAGTCATTTTTAATTTTAGAAGATCACAAAAGAATGGCCTCCTAGCTATCACTGTCTACAAACAAGGTGAAGAACTTGAGGTTCCCTACTACTTCATCCTTGGAGATGTTTAAAAAAAAGTATGAAGCCACAGGGCAGTTAACTATATCTGTGGGATTTCAAAACTTGACTTTTTTTAAAGAGGAAAATTGAATTAAAGGAAACTACGAGAGAAAAAAATGAAACAAAGAAACTACACTATAGTTTGCTCTATGCATCTGCAAGAGAGTGAGTTCGGTCTTGCCTGTATATACTGCAATGAAGTAAAGACTGCATATATAGATTCACAAAAACCCACACATAGCAGATAGAATATGCAACAACACAACATTGGCTTAGCAAAAGGAGGAAGAGGAAGGAGGAGAGTTACAAAAACAATTCTTTGGCACATAGCTTCTGTTAATTTTCCTCTTTAAAAAAGTCAAGTTAGAGAGACATAATGTCTGGGCAATTGGTCATTTTATTAGTAATGATAGTATTTTAACAGCAGATATCAGTGACACTTTCAAATGCTGAAGACCTCACCATGATCATGGTCTCATAGTTTATATGCTGTTGGAAGAGTGGGTCTTCCTAAGGGTTGCAATCAACTCTGATTGTCTAGCAATTAATGAGAGAATAAATATTACAAGGAGAGGTGGACCTATTAACTTTGATTATATGATTTATGTCTTAATTATCTCCAGCCTCAGGAAACCTAGACAAGAAATCTATATAGCTCATCTAAGCGTGAGCAGAAGACAATTGATTGAGAGTTTCGCTTTGGATTAAATTCCTTGTAAGGCTAGATGGAATCTGACCAAGATTGATGAGAGCTAATTCAATCTCAGTATCAGTAATGTCCTTCAAGAGATTGAACTTTGAAATGAAGACTATAGAAAAAGGGGGAAATCTGGGTCTCCCAAAATTATTAGTTGTTAATCATCATTTCTCTCAAATGAAAAAAAAAATCACCGAGAGAGTTGCAAGACACAGAGAGAATAGATATAAGCAACATGTACTCCCTTGTTCACTAGGTAGAGAAGAAAGAAAGCAAGGGGGAAGAGCCAAAAGACTTATGAGAGGGAGAGAGGGAGAGAAAGAGAGAGAAAGAGAGAGGGAGACAGGGAAAGAGACAGACAGATAGAGACACAGACAGACAGAGACAGAGGGATTCCTCAGAAGACTGGTATCTTAAAATTCCACTTCTTTATTTCCATTCAAGTGACATGTTCATCATATAATTATAATCCTTACCAGAATCCAAATCTACTCAATTTTTCCCACTTGAAGGTGGGAGGTAATATTTTTAATATCCTAAGTTCTGAGGTAGAATTTTTCAGGTAGGGGAGTATAC
Organism: Phascolarctos cinereus; assembly: GCF_003287225.1. Taxonomy (NCBI): domain Eukaryota; kingdom Metazoa; phylum Chordata; class Mammalia; order Diprotodontia; family Phascolarctidae; genus Phascolarctos; species Phascolarctos cinereus. The sequence goes on along the minus strand of NW_027556402.1, from coordinate 87,110,206 downwards.
CCTTTTAAAGGATGTAAAAAGAAGTTGTAAAAGTTGTAAAAGAAAGAGATCCTGCCCTCAAAAGAAGAAAATATTGTGTTGCATCGCTTGATAAATCTTGGAGTCTGCTACCTGTAGAATTATTAGTTTAGCTGGACATGAATGGAGAAGAGACAGTCTACCCACACCAAATAGGTAAATGATAATTGGCTATCTTTTGATAATTTACAATATTGATAAGAATGGACATACAGGTTCTTAGCATGGTGAGTCATGTGTGAAAGAAATTGAAGGCTATGGAATGATAAATAGTTCACCTTAAAAATTTATGAATTCCACCTCCCCTACCTCTGCCCCAGAATCACAGATTTGACTTTATTCATTTATTCAACAGGTACTTATTAAGATCTATGTTCCAGATGCTGGTCCAGAGGCATAGAAAGATAAAAATTACAACAGGTATTGCCTTCAGGGAACTCACATTACCTCATAGCATTGCTATGATTCTCAGAAAAGGTACTGTATACAAATCATTTTGCAAACTTTGTAGTACCACATAAATTTCAGCTATCATCCTTACTTCATCTTCCTTTTATTTTACAATCTCTAAGACTGAAACTGTCCAGGCAAGAAGTAAGAAAAGGATGCAGCCTAATCATTAATGCTTAGGCAGGGATCAGAAGCATCAGGTTGGTCATAAAAAAACCCAAAATATTCAATAGCCAGTGGTAAGAGATATTGATCTGAGTCTATAGGTAGAGAATGATGTTCAGATCAGGCAAAACAAAGAACATGTACCAGATTTAAAACAGTTTTGAGGAGTTAGTCAAGAGCCATGATCTGGAGCTTAGGTTGGTGGGGCATGGGAGTCTGAAATCCAGCAATACTGGACAGGACTTTGCCAACCTTCCTGTGGTGATTTTATCACTACCACAGCCAACCCATCCTTGCCAGATAGGTTTCTCAGATTAATATCAGCTGGACATTTCCTAAAGCAAGTCAATAGGGCAGCTTTACTTTCTAAGCAACATATAGAAATATAGTAATAAGCATAGAGTGATAAGGACCAGAGAATTATCTGACCTTTTGAATGCTACTTAGAATTAACTTTAATTTCCAAACACTTGGAAGGTTCTCATTTATCTACATACACTGATGCTTGTGACAATGAAAAATAATATTATCAAATTACGCTAGGGAAAATAACAGTTTCTGAATTGTGAAAAAGCTTTGTGAGTTCACAAGTTTTTTTGTGATATACAAAGTTTCAATATCTAGTCTTAAAAAGAAATGTGAGGCATGAAATAACTGTGAGAAAAGAATTTTTTAAGTTGTCAAGTATAAACTACTCAGAGAGAGAGATGGCTAATATTACCATGGATATGCCCTTCATTTTTTTAAATTAAAGGACAAAGCATATTGTTAAATACATTTGGGATTTTGTTGGATAATTAATATTTCTAAAATAGCTTGAGATTTTTGACAAATCCCGAAGCATTTACATTTGTCTTTCCTTATTTGAACTAGTATCCTGCTTAAACATAAAGCACCTCAGAAAGTAAGTCTCTTAACTTTGACCTAGCAATACCACTACTAGGTCTGTATCCTCAAAGAGATAAAAAAAAACAAAAAGAATAAGGACATATATTTACAAAAATATTTATAGCAGCTCTCTTCTGGGGGCAAAGAATTAGAAATAGAGGGCATGCCCATCAATTGGGGAATGGTTGAACAAGTTGTGGTGCGTGATTATGGTGGAATACTATTGTATTTATCCACCAGAGGGGTTGGAATATTATATTCTGCAAGGAAAAGGAGCTTGGGTTACAACCAAACATAAACTACCTAGCAAAACTGAGCATAAGATTTCAGGGGAGGAGATGGACATTCAATGAAATAGAGGATTTCCAGACTTTCCTGATGAAAAGACCAAAGCTCAATGGAAAATTTGATCTTCAAATACAGGACTCAAGAGAAACATAAAAAGGTAAAGAGGAAAGGGTAAAAAAAATATATTACTCAATAAGCCAAACTGTTTCAATTCCTACATGGGAAGATGATACTTATAATTCTTGAGGATTGTATCTTTATTTAGAAGGGACATACATAGACAGAGGGGGTGTGTTTAAGTTGACTTTGATATGATGATGATGTGATATGATGTGAGAGAAAGACACAGATAGTAATCATAACTGTGAATGTGAATGAGATGAACTCTCCTATAAAACGGAAGTGGATAGCAGAATGGATTAAAAAACATTATCATATATATGTATATATATATATATATATAAAATACAAATATAATATGTTCTTTACAAGAAACATTTGAAACAGAGGGATACACAGATACACACAGGGTAAAGGCAAAAGGCTGGAGTAAAATATGTAATGCTTCATTTAAAGTAAAAAATAAAGCAGGGGTAGCAATTTTGATCTCAGACAAAGCACAAGCAAAAATAGATCTTATTAAAAGAGATAAGGAATGAAACTATATCTGCTAAAAGGCACCACAGACAATAAAGTAATATCATTACTAAATATAAATGCAACAAATGATGTAGCATCCAGATTCTTAGAGGAGAAGTCAGGGAGTTACAAGGAGAAATAGACAACAAAACTATACTAATGGGGGACCTCAAGATCCCCCTTTCAGAACTAGACAAATTTAACCACAAAGTAAACAAGAAAGAAGTTAAGGAGGTTAACAGAATTTTAGAAAAGTTAGATATGATAGACCTCTGGAGAAAATTGAATGCAGATAGAAAGGAGTATACTTTTTCATCAGTGGTACCTGGGACATACACAAAAATTGACCATATATTATGGCATAGAAACTTCACAATCCAATGCAGAAAGGCAGAAATATTAAATGTGTCCTTTTCAGATCATGATGCAATAAAATTATGTGTAATAAATGGCCGTAGAAATATAGACTAAAAATTAATTGGAAGCTAAATAATCTAATCCCAAACAATGAATTTTGGTCAAACAACAAACCATAGGAACAATCAATAACTTTATATAAAACAATGACAATAGTGAGATAACATAACAAAAGTTATGGGATGCAGCAAAAGCAGTTCCAAGTTTTATATCTCTAAATGCTAACATGAATAAAATAGAGAAGAAGATCAATCAGTTGGGCATGCAACTGAAAAAAAATGGAAAAAGAACAAATTAAAAATTCCAAATCAAATACCAAATTAGAAATTCTAAAAACCAAAGTGGAGATTAATAACATTTAAATTAATAAAACTATTGAACTAATAAATAAAACTAAGAACTAGTTTCACAAAAAAAAACAATAAAATAGATAAACCTTTGACTAATTAAATTAAAAAAAGAGGAAAACCAAATTACCAGTATAAAAAATGAAAAAGGTAAATTCACCACCAATGAAGAGGAAATTAAAACAATAATTACTATTTTGCCTAACTGTATGCCAATAAATTTGACAGTCTTAGTGAAATGAATGAATATTTACAAAAATATAATTTGACCAGATAAGCAGAAGAGTAAGTAAAATACTTAAATAATCCCATCACAGAAAAAGAAATTGAGCATGTCATCAATGAACTCTCTAAGAAAAAAAATCTCCAGCACCAGATGGATTTATGAGCAAATTTTATCAAACATTTAAAGAGCAATTAACTCCTATGCTATATAGGCTATTTTGGAAAATAGATAAAGAAGGAGACGTACCAAATTGTTTTTATGATACAAATATTGTGCTGTTACTTAAACCAGGAAGAGTCAAAATGGAGAAAGAAAATTATAGTCCAATTTCTGTAATGAATATAGATGCAAAAAATTTAAATAAAATATTAGCAAAAAGATTACTTATCATGAGAATAATATGTTATGACCAGGTAGGATTTATACTAGGAATGCAGGAGTGGTTCAATATTAGGAAAGCTATCAGCATAATTGATTAAATCAACAATAAAACTAACAGAAAGCACACAGTTATCTCAATAGATGCAGAAAAAGCCTTTGACAAAATTCAACACCCATTCCTATTAAAAACACTACAGAGCATAGGAATAAATGGATTGTTCCTTTAAATAACAAGTATCATCTATCTAAAATCTTCAGGAAGCATAGCATGTAATGGGAATAAGTTAGAAGCATTTCCAACAAGATCAGGGGTGAAACAAGGATGTCCATTATCACCAATGTTTTTTCAGTATGGTACTAGAAACTTTAGCTTTAGCATAAGAAAAACAAATTAAAGGTATTAGAATAGGGAAAGAAGAAACAAAGAAACTCTTTGCAGATGACATGATGATATACTTAGAGAATCCTAGAGAACCAAGTGAAAAAAAACTACTTGAAGTAATAAACAACTTTAGCAAAACTCACATAAATCATCAGCATTTCTATATATTACTAACAAAGCTCTATAGCAAGAGATAAAAGAGAAATTCCATTTAAAGTTATTGTAGATATTATAAAATATTTAAGAGTCTACCTGCTGAAACAAACCCAGGAATTATATGAACACAATTACAAAACACTTTTCACACAAATAAAGTCAGATATAAATAATTGGGGAAATTGGCACACTAAAGCATTGTTGGTGGAACTGTGAACTGATCCAACCATTTTGGAGAGCAATTTGGAACTGGGCCCACAGGGCTACGAAAACGTGCATATCCTTTGACCTAGCAATACCACTTCTAAGGCTGTATCCCAAAGAAATCATTAAAATTGGAAAAGGACCCACATGTACAAAAATATTTTTAGCAGCTCTTTGTGTGGTGGCCAAGAATTGAAAATTGAGGGAATGCCCATCAATTGGGGAATGGCTGAACAAGTTGTGGTATATGAAGGTAATGGAATATTGTTGTGCTAAAAGAAATAATGAGCTGGCAGATTTCAGAAAAAAAAACCAAAACAGCAGGAAAGGCTTATATGCTAAGTGAAGTCAACAGAATCAGAAGAACATCGTACACAGTGACAGCCACATTGTGCATTGACTAATTTTGATGCAAGCATCTATAGCATGTCTAAGAGTCTCGTGATACAAAATGCTCTTTATATCCGGAGAAAGAACTATGGAGTCTGAATGCAGATCAAAACATACTAGTTGCTTTTTTTTCCCTTTTGTTTTGTTTTGTTTCCTCTTTTTTGTGGTTCTCCCTATTGGTTCTAATTCTTCTTTATAACATGACCAATGTGAAAATATATTTAATAAAAATGTATATGTAGAGTCTATATCAGATTGCACACCATCTTGAGGAGGCAGCTAGGGGGGGAGGGGGAGAAAATTTAAAACTCAAAGGCTTATGGAAGTGAATGTTGAAAACTAAAAGTAAATAAATTCATTAAAAATTTAAAAAGAAAAAAAGAAAAAAATCAACTTCAAAAGAAAGTAAATTATCCAGCATTTTATCTATTTTATTAGTCTTTTTCCATAAAATTAACTTCAATTTTACTTATTAGTTGTATTTTTTTTTACTTTCAATTTTCTTAATCTCTTCTTTGATTTTTAGGATGTCTATATTGATGTTTGATTGGGGATTCTTAATTTATTCTTCCAGTTTTTTTTTAATTGAATGCTCAATTCATCAACCTGTTCTTTCCTTTTTTTAAATTGATCTAAATATTTAGAGCTATAATTTCCCCCTTAATACTGCTTTGGCTTCATCCCATAAGTTTTGGTATGTTTTCTTATCATTATCATTCCCTTTAATGAGATTATTGATTGTTTTATGATTTCTTCATTTACCTTCTCATTCTTTTGTATTAGATTACTTAGTTTCCAATGAATTTTTAACCTATGCTTCCAAAGCCCTTTTTGAAGGTATTTTTATTGCATTATGGTCCAGAAAGATTTTATTTAATATTTCTGCATTTATTTATGAGATTTTTTTAAATGTCCTGTCAATTTTTGTGAAGTTGCCATATGTACCTAATAAAAAGGTAGACTTCTTTATATTACCATTTCTTTTCCTGCAGAAGTGTATCATTCTTTTCTAAAATTCTACTCATCTCTTAAACATTTTCTTATTTGTTTTATGTTTAGATTTATCTATTTTTGAGAGGGAAAAATTGGAACCCCCTCCAAATATAGTTTTACTTTTTATTTTCTTCTGTAACTGATTTAAATTTTCCTTTAAGAATTTGGATACTCTGACATTTTTTGCATATGTGTTTAGTATTTATATTACTTTATTGTGTCTGGTATCTTGTAGTACAATGCAGTTTTTAAATTAGGCCTATTTTTGCTTTTTTCTTTGTCTGACATTATGATTTCTAATCTTTTTTTTTAACTTCAGCTGATGCATAATAGATTCTGCTCCAGCATCTTATCTTGATCCTGTGAGGGTTTTTCTATTTCAAATATATTTCTTGTAAAGAATATATTGTTGGATTCTGTTTTCTAATTCATTCTGTTTTCTGCTTCCATTTTATAAGTGAGTTCATCCCATTCACATTCATAGTTATGATTAATAACTGTGTATTTCCCTTCATCCTGTTTTCTTCCACTTATCCTTCACTCTCTCTTTTTATCTTGTCCCTCCTGAAAAGTCTATTTTGCTTCTAACTATTGCCTCCCTTAATATGCCGTCCCTTTTATCACTACTCCCCATTCTCTTGTTCCCTTCTCCTCTTACTTACTTATTGAGTAAGATAGATTTATCTATCCAAATGAGTATGTATATGTTTATTTCCTACCTCAATCCAATTCTGATGAGAGTGATGTTCGTGTTGCCCACCCTTTCATTTCCCCCTCTATTATAGAATCTCTTTCTTATGCACTTCTATATAATATGGTTTCCCCCATTTTTCCTTATCCTACCCCTTTTCCTAGTGCATTTTCTCACCCCTTTATTTTTTTGGATGTAATCAACATACGACTCTGCCTCTGCCCTTTGTCTATTTACACTCCTTCTAACTACCCTATTTATGATTAAGTTCTTAGGAGTTATTTGTACTATCTTTTCATATACAAATATAATAATTTAATTTTATTGAGTACCTCAGGATTTCTCTTTCATGTTTACCTTTTAATGCTTCTTTTGAGTCTTACAGCTTGTGTCAAATTTTCTATTCAGCTCTTGAATCTTCACCAGAACACTCAAAAGCTCTCTATTTCATTAAATATCCATCGCCCCTCCCCCCCCACCATAGCATTATACTCAGTTCTGCTGGGTCAGTTATTCTTGGTTGTAATCCTAGCTCCTTTGTCTTCTGGAATATCATATTCCAAACCTTCTGTTCATTTTAGTTGGAAGTTGCTAAATCTTTTGTGATCCTGACTATGGCTCCATGAATTTGATATTTTTTTCTTTCTGGCTGTTTATAATACTTTCTTCATGTTATAGGATCTCTGGAATTTGACTATAATATCCCTAGAAATTTTCACTTTAGAATTTCCTTCAGGAGGTGATTAGTATATGTTTTCAATGTTTACTTCTCCCTCTGTTTCTAAAATATTGAAACATTATATTTCATGAAATCTTTATGATTTATTTCATGAAATATAATGTCTAGGCTCTTTTGTCATTGTTCATGGCTTTCAGTTAGTCATATATATATATATATATATATATATATATACATATATATATATATATATATATATATATAACCCATCTCTCCTAGATCTATTTTCCATTTTTTGATGAGATATTATACATTTTATTCTATTTGTTTTCATTCTTTTGGCTTCATTTTATTGTTTCCTTATATCTCATGGAGTCATTAGCTTCCATTTGTCCACAGTTCCATCTTTTATGGATTTCTTTTCAGTGAGATTTTGCACCTCTTTTCCCATTGGGACAATTCTACTTTTTAAAAAGTTCTTTTCTTCAGTGAATTTTTATGACTTTTTAAAAACCTGTTGACAAGTAATATTTTTAAGGTGTTATTCTCTTCAGTATTTTTATGCCTCTTTTACCAAGCTGCAAATTCTTTTTTCTTAATTTTCTTGCATCTCTAGCATTTTACCGCAATTTTTCTCTACAGCTCTCTCTCTCTCTCTCTCTCTCTCTCTCTCTCTCTCTCTCTCTCTCTCTCTCTCTCTCTCAGCTTTTCAAGGAATTCTTGTTGGGCTTTCTTCTGCTGACCTCATAAGTTGTCTTGGATTGGAAAATGTGTCATCCTGACTTTTGTTGCCTCTACTATTCCAAAATTCAATTTGACATATTACATAAAAGTTGTTTGGAGGAGAATGTTGGAAGAGTTTGGCTGAATTGCTGTGTCCACTCCACCATATTGGTTCTGCTTCTCTTTTCTAGTCTTCATACAATTTAGTCCTATCTACACACTGTACCATTTACCAACACTGATTTGTGACCATTCTCTATCTCCTGACTCCTTGCCTTTGTATTACCTGTCCTCCATGCCTGTAATGATATACTCCTTCATTTTTGTCACTTAGCCTCCCTGGCTTACTCCAAGAATCATCTCAAGTCTCATGATCTCTACAAGGCCTTTCTCTTTCCATGCCAACCCTCCTATAAGGTTTTCCTATGAGATTAACTTCAACTGTGCTAATCCACCCTTTACTATCCTGTAGTTCTATAGCAAATTTTCATATCTAAGAAGTTTTAGGATCTTACTAATTTTCTCATCTTTGTGAAATCGACGATTTTTATCACCATGTCTTCCACAAATTCATCCAAATATTGAACTAGCCTGGTCTATGAACAGTTGCTTGACCATTTCAATAAATCACACCTTTGAGGTTAACATTTCTTTTGTCTATCAATATCCTTTGTGTAGATTGTTGAACATATGTAATTCATTTGGGGCATATAGGTGTTCACTTAGCAACATCCTTACTTGTCATGTTATTTCTTTTTTAAAAAATATTTTTTAATTAGCAAAAATCTACTTTATTTCCTTCCCATCACTCAACTTATAATGAAAGAAAAGCACAGCCTATTACACATAATCTAGAAAAACAAATTTCCAAGACTCACATCTAAAGAGAAATATTTATGTATTCATGCATTTGTATGTGTACATATTCATATATTATACACACACACACACACACACACACACTCACACACCCACACCCACATAACCCACACCCACAACCCCTCTCCACATACACACACACACACACACACACACACACACACACACACGCACGCACATGTATATGTTTGTATGTGTCTGTATTTCTGCAGTCTAAGTCCTTCAGCACTATATCAGGATTGGTTAACATGTTTCATCATTAATTATTCCTGGTACAGAGTATTATGCTATTCAAGTATCTCAGAAACAGCTCAGTTTGGGGACCTGCAAAGTATCAGTGGTGCTAAAGTGATCTGATACAGGGTAAGTCTGATCACTGGGCCCCTGGCTTGAGCTCTGCAAGTTTATGGCCTGCAATAGTAGACTGCTGCTGGACTCAGACCTTACCAGCCAGCTGGAAAGCTCTGCTGGCTCAGAGAAACAGAACTGCCAGATTCCCTTCATCCTTGTATTCCTACTTATTTTTTTTTTGTAAGCTCCCAATTAGAGGAGAATTTGAAAGTGAGACACTTCTCTGCTTCTCCTGTCAGAGCCATATCATGCTGTTTAAGAATCTACTCCTCTCTCATTACAAAGCCAAGGGTCCATGGCTGTTTTCTACTCTAAAAAGACACAGCTGGATCTTTGACCCAGATCTCAATATTGGGCTACAAAGCTGTCAGTTTTCACTCATACCCATATCCTTACATAATACTCCAGTATGGATCTGGGACAAATCTTGTCCTAGTGCCTAGTCTTTCCCTACACTAGTGTGCTGTGGTCCTCTGCATACCTGGCCAGACTTTGTCCCCAATTGTTCTCAGACTTCATTGTCTCTCTATCCCAACCTGGGCTGGAAAAATGATTCACTGTGATTTTTTTCCCTTGAATTTACTCATTAAGATTTGATCTGATACATTTCATAGGTCTGTTTGGAGGAGCTTTAGGGGAGAGCTCTCTCTGCTGCTTACTGGCATTCAACTATCTTGCCTCCATCCCTTTATATTTCCTCTTCACTGTGTTTTTTCTTCCTATTATTTTAACAGGTTTCTGAAGATTACCCCTCTTTATATGTGTATGTAACTCCTACCACAATATATCTATATATGGATATAGATAAATATACATCTATATGTCTGTGGATACACATACATAAATATATGTATGTATATGTGTTTATTCATGTATATACACACATATGTGTGTATATATGATATATATATCATATATACACACATATGTGTGTATATATGATATATATATCATATATACACAGATATGTGTGTGTATATATATATATATATATATATATATATATATATATTTGTTTTTTTCTTTATTGACAGATAGAGAGAAATACTTAGTTGATAGAGTGTAAGCCTGGAGTCAAGAAGGCAGTGAGGATAGATGACTTCAAATCCTGCTTTTGACACTAACTAGCTGTATAATATGGATGAATAATTTAGCCTCTGAGACTGTCTTCTCACCTGCAAAATAATAATAATTCTTATAGCACTTATCCCAAAGGGATGGTGTTAATACCAAATTACTTAATGTATGTGAAGTGTTTTATAAACTTTAAAGTACACTAGTTTTCCACTGTGTTCAATCTGTCAGTCTATGTATATAATTACCCCTATATCCACTTTAGCTACCAAATGTCTGATGAGGCCCATATGTTTTAACACCCCATGCATACAAACAGAACACCAACCTGAATTAGAAAACAAAATTATAAGTGCCCTGAAGTTTAAAATGTATTTGAATAAAATAAATTTTATTAGGTATTACAAATTATATTATCTACCATAACTCAAAATAACTGTTAATAAAATGTTAACATATATTGCTCCCATGGGTCTGAATTTATGAATACGTAAGATACATTTGATTTTATCTATGAGTAATTAGGATCAGTGATTATTTCCATGGTAATTTAGAATTTCCTTTTGCTGTCTTATTTATCCAATTAAATTGCTTAGCTTATACTTGTTTCATCACCTATGCAAAGATAAATAAGTCAGGTCCAATTAAATTATTTATTATTCGATATTAGTGTGATCTAACTGAATGAATTTATACTGCCTGTATTTATTTTTTATTAAATAGTGTTACTGCTGGTGAAAAAGGAAAATTTTCTCTTAGGGATATTTTGGCTATTTTGAAATACAGAAGGCAGTATGAAGTTTCAAAATACAGTTCCATAATGGAAAATTGCACACACGAACATTTAATTTGGGTCAGATATTGCTAAGAAAAATTATAATCCTTAGAGTGGCAGCTATAAAAGGGGTTAGATAGTGACCCTTTTACAGCTGGTGCTCCTAAGCAGCCTGATGGCAATGAAAGTGAATGCTTCAGGAATCCTGAGTATGTACGTTAATTCATTTTTACACTCACAATCATTTATTGGTTAGAGATGGTAAACCTAGTGCTATTCAACATGAGTATGAAAGCTCATTATAAAACTATGCCCTTCCAACCCAGCCAGTGGTCTGCAGTTCCAGTGAATTTATGTGAACTGTGTGCATGTGCATGTATACACACACACTCATACACCCATCCACCACACACACACGCACACACACACACACACACACACACCATACACACACAAACACAAATGGTGTACTTCCCATATTGGATTAATTGGCAAAATATGAAGATATATTAACAAGTAAAAATTATGGATTAAATGATGTCCCACTGGGTGGACAGATTACTTCTGCTTTTACGAAATCTAAATCTGGATTCTATAGGAAATAAAAGCTACCTTACCTAAACTCAAATCAATAGCCATATATCTGCTGCACCAGTAAACATGGTCTAAAGTGGATGAGATTTTCTCTATTGATGTGAACACTCTTTCTTTAGTAAGATCCATAGTGAATTACCGAACTTGACTATAATGTGTTCCCTGAGGCCTCCTCTTAGCATCATGTGGACTTTTGCAATTCAGCCTTTTAGGCTAAAGGAGCATGGAAACATGTGATTCCATTTTTGTTATGCATCATCATCTATTATAAGTTGTAGATGGCAAAAATCTAGGAACAAATGTAATCTAGCATATTATTTGCAATTTAACACATATATACATACATACATGCACATTTGTGTATATATACTATATGTACACATATACATACATGTACATATACACACATATGCGTACATATACACATATTATATATATATATAGAGAGAGAGAGACAGACAGACAGACAGAGAGAGAGAGAGAGAGAGAGAGAGAGGAGAGAGAGAGAGAGAGAGAGAGAGAGAGAGAGAGAGAGAGAGAGAGAGAGAGATTGCACATAGATGTTTTTATATTGTCTCCTTCATTCGATTGTGGATTGTTGTGAGCTCCTTGAGCTTGGGAGCTATCATTTTTCCCTTTGTAATTCCAATGCTTGTACAGTTCCAGGCACATAGTGGGTGTTCAATAAATGCTTTTAGATCAACTTCCCAGACTCAGGGAAAAAGCATAAGCCCACTCTTTCCAATGAAGGGTTGTCCTCTATAACATCTTTTAAGAACTGTTCATGACTGAAAAACAAACAAGACCAAGGGTCCACATTTGAGACAATTCATTCTATTTCTTAATCCCTGGTTTGACCCTAACCCTCAACCAATTATCTCACATGCATGCTATTGGTAACAAGGAGCACAGAGTTTACAAATGAGTATCTCAAAGGGAATAAATCTTAGGATCATGAATTTAGAGCTGGAAGGAATTTCAGAGATTATCTAGCCCCACTACCTCATTTTACATGGGAGAAAACTGAGGCTTAAGAAATGAAGTGATTTAACAAAGGTTTCAGAAGTAGGAATTAGCAAAGCCAAGATTCCAACCCAGGTCATAACCCAAACCCAGGCCTCCTACTATTGCTTCACACTGCCTTCTAAGATCCCATATGTTTCCACTAGACTGCTATATTATATGGACAGTTAAGTGTTGCAGTATATAGAACACTGGACTTGGAATCAAGAAGACTCATCTTCATGTTCAAATCTGGCCTCAGATACTTACTACTTGCTTAATCCATGGGAAGTAACTTAACCCTATTTTCCTCAGTTTCTTCATCTGTAAAATGAGCTGCAGAAAGAAATGGCAAACCATTCTAATATCTTTGCCAAGAAAACTCTAAATGGAATTATGAAGAGTCAGCCATGACTGAAACAACTCAACAACAAGAACAACAATACTGTACTATATACCACTGTATCTCTTCACACTCAAATAATCTATTCAAATTGCCTTATGATTACATTGATGTAGTTCCCCTTCCAGTGATACAGATCTTAAGCCACCTATACCTATAAACTATTGCCCATATCCTCCCAGAAGTTCATCACAAAGCTTTCACTCAACAGAATATGTCATCTTTGATGTATCTCATCATTATAAGGATCTCAATGGTGTACCTAGTCAATCTGTGATGTACTTAGAAAGTGTAGTGATCATTGTTCCTCTCTCATACCACATAACGCATCCATCTTTTTCAATCCTACACCTCTTTAAAATGTTTTATGACCCACCTTCATCAGCTTGTACTTAAAGTTATTTTTTTTCATGATAGTTTACATGAGTCCATGGTTTTTTAGATAAATTCAGAATTATTTGCTTGCAGCATTCAGTTTTTTTTTCTTAGATTTTGTGTTCCAAATTCTCTTTCTCCCTTCATCCCTTCTCACTTACTGAAAAAAACAAAGGTGGAGCCAAGATGGTGGAGTGAAAGAAGCAACTTGTTTGAGCTCTCCCCCAAACCCCTCCAAATAACTACAAAAATGTGTCTTAACAAATTCCAAGGCAGTATATCGTGCTGGGCTGGGAGCAGAGCAGAGCGTGGCGTGGCTGTGCAGGCTGCAGAGAACCTGGAGCAGGCCTCAGAGGACTAAATCGCAGGCAGCTGTGGCAGTTTCCAGACTCCTCAATCCACGAATGCCAAAGACAACTTAGGTCAGTGGGAAAAGTCTGTTTCTGCAGTGCTGAGAGAGGAAGGTTGGGTCTCAGATCCATTCTCTGAGAACACAGCCCTGGGGTGGGCAGCTGCTTCCTGAGATTCTGGCCCACAGACTGAGGGGGAATCGAGTGGATGATCAGAGGGGGATTGCAGGGATCTCTCTGCCGGTGCTGAGGCAGGAATCTCTTGCTTTGCCCGTGCTGGGATCTGGACAGTTCTGGACGGGGGTCCTAGGGTGAGGAGGAGAGCTGGCATGGTGAAGCTTGTGGTGGCTGTGGACAGAAAACCTTCCTCACAGTTCCAGGACAGAAAGTAGTGTTTGTGGTCACTAATAGACCACAGGTCAGGAAAGGAGTAAACACCTTGCCCCTTATCATACCACCTTGTAAGCAAATTTACAGGCCTCTACAAGTATCTCTGAAAACAGCTGTATAAACCCCCAAAGCTTGGGACAGTACATTCTCCACATTGGAAGCAGACTCTAACCTTAACAAAGCGTTAAGGATCATGAGCAAGCAGTGCAAAAAGAGTCAGACTATATTATCTTATTTTGGTGACAAAGAGGATCAAAATATACAACCAGAAGGAGACAACAAAGTCAGAGCTCCTACATCCAAAGCCTCCAAGAAAAATATGAATCCATCACAGGCCTTGGAAGAGCTCAAAAGGGATTTTGAGAAGCAAGTAAGAGAAGTAGAGGAAAAACTGGGAAGAGAAATGAGAGTGATGCAAGAAAATCATGAAAAACAAGTCAACAGCTTGCTAAAGGAGACCCAAAAAAATACTGAAGAAAATAACGCTTTAAAAAATAGCCTAACCCAAATGGCAAAAGAGGTCCAAAAAGCCAATGAGGAAAAGAATGCCCTAAAAAGAAAAATTGGCCAAATCGAAAAGGAAGTCCAAAAGATTACTGAAGAAAATACTTCCTTAAAAGTTAGAATGGAGCAATTGGAAGCTAGTGACTTTATGAGAAATCAAGACACTGTAAAACAAATCCAAAAGAATGAAAAAATAGAAGAGAATGTGAAATATCTCATTGGAAAAACAACTGACCTGGAAAATAGATCCAGGAGAGAGAATTTAAAAAGTATTGGACTATCTGAAAGCCAAGATCAGAGAAAGAGCCTAGACATCATCTTTCAAGAAATTATCAAGGAAAACTGCCCTGATATAGTAGAACCAGAGGGCAAAATAGAAATTGAAAGAATCCACCAACCTCCTCCTGAAAGAGATCTGCAAAGGAAAACTCCCAGGAATATTGTAGCCAAATTCCAGAGTTCCCAGGTCAAGGAGAAAATATTACAAGCTGCCAGAAAGAAACAATTCAAGTACTGTGGAAACACAATCAGGATAACACAAGATTCAGCAGCTTCTACATTAAAGGATCGCAGAGCATGGAATATAATATTCTGGAGGGCAAAGGAGACAGGATTACAACCAAGAATCACCTACCCAGCAAAACTGAGTATAATCCTTCAGGTTAAAAATGGTCATTCAGTGAAATAGAGGACTTTCAAGCATTCTTGATGAAAAGAGCTGAATAGAAAATTTGACTTTCAAATACAAGATTGAAGTGGCACATAAGGAGGTAAACAGGAAAAAGAAATCACAAGAGACTTATTGAGGTTGAACTGTTTACATTCCTATGCGGATGATATTTGTAACTCATGAGACCTTTGTCAGTATTAGGGTAGTTGGAGGAAAAAAACTACATGTATGTATGGGTAGATAGATAGATGGGTAGATAGATAGATTGATAGATAGATATATAGACAGATAGAGGGCACAGGGTGAGTTGAAGATTAAGGGGTCATATCTGGAAAATAAAATTAAGGGATGAGAGAGGATTATATTTGGAGAAAAAGAAAGGGAAAGGTAGAATGGGGTAAATTGTCTCACAGAAAAAAAAAACAGAAAAGAAAATGCTCTTACAGTGGAGGGGAAATGGGGGAAGGTGAGAGGGTCCAAGGTCCCTTTCGGCTCTACATCTAGGGATCCATTTCCCTCAGCATTTTGGTACAGCTAATATCAGTTCCCTAAGATAATAAATGGCATTCTTGAAGAGAATCAAAAGGAAAAATTGTGAAAGAAAGAATGGAGTTTCATTTGTTTTGTTTATGAGTTCTTGGGAAGTAAGACAATGACTATCCAAGGGTATTTAAGCTTTTAATACCAGTTTAAAGATGCTTCTTCAATTTGATTGGCTCTTCCTCTGTGTGCACAGTGATTTTTAGCATGGGATTCCGTGAGTTTATTGGTCTGGCACAATCACCCTGAGTTTCTGATGCACTCAAAGCATGACTAACTAATATGATACCATTTGAGTTGGTTTTCCTGTAGTGGAGATTGATGACAACTGTTTTACATTCATTATCTTATCAGGTCTTCTTGCAGCTAGCTGGGGAAATACCGCCTTTGGAATTGGCACAGAATGAAGTTAATTGATCCAAAGAGGGATTAAATCTAAGATCAGGGTCTCCTTAACCCTACTTAAAGTTAAAGTAATGGGAAGACTGGGCCCTCCCTGGCCAGTAGCTCCATCAATATTCAGAAAATACTATTTATCTGTCTTTTGCACTTAAAAAAGCTTTTGACTGGAGTAGATAAAATCAATAATTTATTTTATATATGTGTGCATATGTATGATATATATACATATATAGGATGCTTAGGTAGGGATTAGGGGTGGGAAAATACAGTATTTTTTCACAGAGTAAAAAAAAACTTTTAATGGCTTACAGACCTTGGAATCTCCGGGGGAATTTTCATTAAGTTTAAATCAATTTAATTCAATTCTATAAACATCAAAAGCTTATATCTATATATCTATATATATATATATCTATATATATATATATATATATATATATACATATACGTATATGTATATACATATACATATATGTATATATATATATATATATATATATATATATATATATATATATATATATATATATATAGATATATAGATATAAGCTTTTGGTGTTTAAAGAATTGAATTAATACATATATATGTAGATGGATAGGTAGGTAGATAGATAGTACTTTAAGTTATGGAAAGCACATTACACATTTCATTTAATCATTAATCACTGGACTAGGCTATCAAATAGAATGACAAAAGCAAAATAGTCCCTGTCCCCTTCAAGTTTACATGTTTGTACTGGAGAAGGAGGAGGGAAAGAGAAAGGAGGGTATACATAGATGATTAAACACAAAGTATATATAAAGCAATTAATTAGAAATTCTCTCAGGGCAAGAATCTGTTCAAAGGCTCTGAGTCAGGAAATGGAATATGTATGTGTGTGTGTGTGTGTGTGTGTGTGTGTGTGTGTCTAGAGAGGAGGAGTACACCTACTAGGCCAGTGTGATTGGAACAGCATATGAAAGCATGAAATGAGATTAGAAATTGGAGTAGTAGCTAGTTTATGGAGGGTTTTAAATTCTAGGTTTATGATGTTATATTTATATGTAAGAGGGAATCATTGAAGATTTTTATGGGTATGTGTGGGAGGACTGCCTGCTCAGATTTATGTTTTAGAAATATCCATTTAGCAGCTAAGTGGAAGATGGATTAAAGGAACCTGAAGTGAGGATACCAATTAGGAGATCATTGCAATAGTTCAGTTGGGAAGTAGAGATGATGCAAGCTAAAGCAGAGGCTGCATAAAAAAATAGAAGGAAAGACTGGCTGTAGGACTGGTAGTAAAGAGTTAGGATGGATGAGAACTTAATCAGTTCTCAATGGGCTATTGGAGGGGGATGTATGGGAGAGGAAGAGTTAGAATGTCGGTGGTTGCAAACATGGGTGATTGGAAGAATAGTGATGCCCTTAATATAAATGGTGATGTTGGAAAGAACAACTGGTTTGGGAGTAAATATGAATTCTATTTTGGACTTGTTGTTACATTTGAAGCGTCCATGGGATTTTGAGGCAGAGATCTAAAAGGCAACCTATGTGGAAGATGTATTCTAGAACCAAAAGTTGTTTCAGGATATCTTCTCTGAGTTCAAAGAATAAAAAAATATTCTCAGAACTGACACTACCACTACTGTTACCATCCTTCTTTTCCTTGTCCTCCTCATCCTCCTCATCCTTCTCGTCCTCCTCCTTCTCTTTCTTCTGCTCCTCCTCCTCCTCCTTTTTCCTCTCCTCCTTCTCCTATTCCTTCCCCTGTTTCTTCTCTTCTTTCTTGTTAAAGACTCCTGAGGTATTCAGTCTTAATTATCACCAAACTTTCTTCTTCTCTTACTTTGATCCCTCAGGAGTGCCCTAGTCATTTGAGACATGAGAAGCCCAGAGAAGATGGCTGGAGTGCCTACAATTTAGTTTGTTCCCTAGACCTAACCAATTCTAAGCCAGACTTTTAGTACAGCTCTAATGGGTCTCAAAGGCAATCAAGAGCCAGCTCACATCCTATTACCACCACCTAATACTGGGTAAGCAATCCAACCTTATTTACCCATATTCATCTATGAACTCCAAACAAATTGGGATTTGGTGCTAAACTGTTTTATAGTGTTCTCTAATTTTATCTCCCCATTAAGTGTTGAGCATTTCTGAAGACAGGAATTGTGTCCTACAGTTCTCCTGTAACATCAACTAGGATAGTGTACAGCAAAGGAGATGCCTCCAAAAGTAAATAAACAAATGAATGAATGAATGAATGAATGAATGAATGAATATTTATTTATTTTTTGTTAATGTCTACAGAGTGCAGCCGAGGGACACCCACTGTCTTAAGCAGAGTTACTTGTGGCTCACTATGGACAGCTACTTTTGGGGGCATTTTCTTGGATTGGAATCTAAGTACCCACAGCATTTCTGGTGCTTGGTGTAGGAAAGAGCCTGAATAAGGACTCAGAACACTTGGGGTTGAATCCCAGCTTTGTTCCTAATGAATCTATGTTATTTGAGGCAAATCAATGAAATTTTCTGGGCTTCAGATTCCTCATTTGGCATATGAAAGGGTTAATCTCTTATCACAAAGTTTCCTTACAGCTCTGAGAATTCTACTTTTCTAAAGTACACAACCCTGAAATACACAGTCCTTCTGTGTCAAAACAAAATTTGGATTTTTTCCTCTCAAGGGAGAACTGATCAGTAGTTTTGGCAAGTGCAATAACTACAGAGATGATGGCACTGAATTTGCTCTGGGCATGTTTTCTAGCATTTTGAATTGGGTGCCCTGACTTTATATAACAAATGTACGATTTCTGCCCAAAATAGAAGTGTCCCTTGAGATGTCCACTCCCTTTTCTATAGTACTATTGCCATTTATTAGAGGTCTTAAAAAAGAGTTTCAATTTCCAAACTTCTCAAGGAGGCTCTGGGAGTGTGTCATTCACTGTACCACTGATCTCTGGACCAGCACAAATTGAATTCCTAGCATGCATGCTTATCTATCTTTGACAGCCTCTAAGAGCAGTGGCTCTTCCAGGGCTTTCAAGGATGCTGTTATTCTTCTTCCTCTCTGATTGCCTATTACTCTTCTTCCCCTTCCCCTTGGACTGCCTCTCCAGTCAAGGTTTACAGCAGAATACCTGCAAGCCCTGGGCCCTGCTGACAGAACTTCCTTTAGCAGATGTCAAAGTGCTAAAATTGTTTATAAGAAGGTCTCCAGAAATGGAAAGCTGGTATGTGCTGCATAATAACACATTTTAACATAGGCTCAGGCTGTGCCAAAAGACCTCTGGGTGCCTGCTCTACATAATCAAAAGTCACAGGATGCAAAGTTAGACTTAGTAGATGCTGTACCACAACAATTTCAGGGAACTAAAACTATCATAATATCTTCCAAAGAGCAATACCTAAAGGGAAACCCAGCCCACTCTTAATTTAAAACTGCTATTTCTTTGAAGAGGAACAGAAAAGGCTGGGAGTGCTTGAACATTCTTTGTTGTCAGTGACAATAAGATGGTAAGGATCTCTAAGATTTCAGGCCAGAAGGGCTGAGATTGCCTATGCTGCCTCCTTTCAGGAAACTGAATATGGATAGAGCCGGTAGCAGAAAACATTTGCCTAAGGTCACAGAGATAGGAAAGAGTAGTCAGTGGGATTGAATCTAGTCCAAATCTTTTTCCACCATGCCACACTTAATTACCTTCATTATGTAAAGTGCCAACACCATGAGCAGGGTAAGGCATAGTCACCTCTTGGGACCTTGAAGTATCTTCTTGAAGAATTCATCCTGTGATGAATGGCTAGTAAACATATATACATGTATGTAGATAGATCCATCTATAGATATCTATTTATATATGTATATACACACATTCACACATATATGTAGCACAGTGCCTGGTATACAGTAAGTGCTGTATCAATTTATTATTTTTATTGTAATTAAATTTGGAAGTATAAACTATAAACACACTGCACATGCACATGCATGTATAAGCATATATGTATACATGTGTACACATATACACATATGTAAAGTATATATAGCACATAGACATACATAATTGGAGTATGCAATCAGTGAGAATGATATGAGGGCTGGATATCTAAGCAGCTATTCTCTCAAATGTATATTGTTGGATTGCAATGTCAATGACCCAGGTCCCAACTCTTGGCTTTTCAACCAAGTACTTGTGGCATTGTGTAAATATAGTAAGATGGACTTATTTGCAATGGTTTTCAAGCTTTTTTTTTTTATTGCAGCACAATGCTATTATCTGCTAATAGGAATACTGCACACTGTGGGAAAGTGGGGAGACTCCCTTGTGTCCATGTGATTGCAAATCTGTTGTATACAGTTCTTGGGAGACTCACACATGCACATGCTGTTACTGCAAGTGTAAGTTCCATAGAATTAGTGGCATGCTTTCCAAAAGTCTTATAAACACTTATGTGTTGTGACATACTCTTTGAGAACCATGAATCTAGAGGAGGTATTCTGCCTGAATAATTCCCTAAGCATAGTTTTTTGAAACATTGATGGGAACACAAGATAAACATCATTCCATCAGGTGTGAAGGTACAGATATGAAGTCCCTGTTATTGAGGACACTGAAGCTGATGGGTCATTTGAGTTCAAGAGTTCTGAGCTTCAGTAAAGCCAAAGCTGAATGTATTCTCACTGATACTGGTATAGGGAACAGAGGACTACCAGGCTGTTGGGGTGAACTGGCTTAGGTCAGAAAAATGGAGTGGGTTGAAATTTTGGTGTCCATCAGCATTGGGATTGGGTCCATGAGTACTTCCAGCATGGGCAAGATAGAGAGACCCAGTCTCAAAAAAAATGGCTTCCCACAAGAAAGTACTGTAGCCCATAACCCATGTGCCCTGGCTTATACTCTACCCAAGATTATTGTCTATTCTTTGGCATTCTTACTGCCTTGCTCCTGAGTCCTGGTCCACTTTGCTTAAATGCTCTCAGTTCCTGTGTTTCAGAATGGAGAACCTTGAACATTTTTAGCCCCACTAAAATGTCCAGGCCATTGTTTCTCCACCATCTTCACTCCACCACCCTGTGCTTTAGACTCTGTCTCTTACCTGGCATACCATATAACTACTTTGGATCCCTAGGTATCCAATTCATAAATCTTCATCATTTCCAGACTGTCATACTGCTGTTTCCAGCCAATTTGTTTTTGGTTAGGAAATGGGTTTAAGTGACTTGCCCAGGGTCACACATCTAGTAAGTATTATGTGTCTGAGGCCAGATTTGAACTCCGGTTCTCCTGAATCCAGGGCCGGTGCTCTATCCACTGTGCCACCTAGCTGCTCCCTGTTTCCAGCCATTTTAAATCCATATTGCCAGACTGATATCTCCCCCCATTTCCATAGCTCCCTTTCTACTTTTAGCTCTGGGGTCAGTAATCAAATTAGTATTACCATTCCTGGAAAAGAATGTCAATTTTTTCATTACTCCACTCACCATCCATCCCTTGTCACTTTACTGAGCAAAACACTCCTCCCTTTCAAGCATTCCCCTCTACAGGAAGGGTCCCAATTAGAAAGAGTTATGCATTCCATTAAGTGCTTGCCACTCCATTCCAATTCATACTCTTTGGAGTAATTCTGTAAAAAATTGGTAATTGGTTCTGCTCAATGGAAATAAATATACAGTACAGGTTTGAATAATGCAAATGCTTCCCAGGATTCAGTATTCATTCTAATTAGAATCTTGTTGTGTGTTCTGTCGTCTATTAGTATTTAAGCTCCTTGAGTTTAAATCTATCTATCTAGGTTTAAAAAAATGCATCCTCTTATGTAGCATACTTTCTGGAACATGTAATAAACATTTTTAGTAAATGGTTTTCATTACTTTGTTCTTATTTTTGAAGAATAAAGAAATCTGGTAATTTCCCTAAACTCCTTCTCAGAATATTTTTAAAAGGGGGATTCTATGTATTCTACTTGGAGTGTGGTTATCTAAGTACATGTAGTTCTACATAAATCATAAAGAAGCTAAAATTACTTGTCAGATTTCTTCCCAATTTTGTATTGTATCAATTATATCAATAATTTAAAAGGAGGGCAGTGTGGTATAGTGGAGGGTGCTAGACTAGGACTAGGTGTAAATTCTAACTCTGATGATAATAATAGATAACTTTTATATGATATTTTAAAGTATTCATTTTAGTTCATTTGAACTTTATGATGCCCTATGAAGTAGATGCTTTTATTATCCTTGCTTTTACAGGTGAGGCAACTGAGACTCAAAGAGGTTAAGTCAGTTGGCTCAAGTCATACAGCTAGTAAGTATCTGAGACAGAATTACAATCCAGGTCTCCTTGAATGCAGGTCCCATGCTCTAATCATTAAGTCATGCTGCAGCTTAAATCATTCCCTTCACGTCTGGGTATCATCAGCCTTCTCTGAAAATAAGAGGATTGGACTAGATGGTCTCTCAGGTCCTTTTCAGCTCTAATAATCTATGAATCCATAACACCTCATTTCTTTGAGCAGGTCAGTCTTTGGATGGATATGCTAAGACCTGAGTCAGTGTCCTTTAACTAAAGTTAAAAAAAAAAACCAGGACAGGTTTCATGAGTAACTTCTCTTGGAACTTCAGAAAGAACTGATCAGGGCTGTTTCACTTTTACGTGACTACACATTTGGCTCTTCAAGTTTTCTTTTGATGGTAAATTTTGCTTTGGCTGACAGTAAAAATAATTGCTGTGCAGAAAGTCTAACTCTATTTTCTTCCTAGATTTTTTTTAACAGAGTAAGCTTTCTTAGAACTTAGTTTCATTGAAAAAAAAATCCTTGACTGTGCAGAGAGAAAAGAATTCTAATGCCAAAAAGTAGAGAAAGTAAATGCACCACTGTGGAAAAGTGATTGGCTATCTTTGGATTAATCTGGAGGTTTTAGAGGTATACAAAAATATATCATTTTATTTTATGAAAGGGCAGAATTTTGAGTATTTTGTGAAGGAATAAAATCAATGCAAAGGACAATTTCTTTGTTTTATATAATTCTTAACTATTAGGGCCATGGAACTTTCTCTCTAGCATTGCCAACCATCTTTTCATTGCTAAATATAAAGGTCTTTCTCACTCCTCATCCTTCTTGAAATTCTTAATAGCTTTGGACTCTACAGATCCTTGAACATTTTCTTCCCTCGGCTTCCATCTCACTACTTGGTTCATTTAGTTTCCCATTTAATCCTACATATAGCTACTAAAATCATTTTCCTAAAGAATAGGTATATCTATACCAGTACCACCCAACTGACACTCAAAATATTCCAGTGGCTTCTTATGACCTTTAGGAAGAGAAGAACATTAACAAAAAAGTCCTCTGTTGACATTTAAAGCTCTTCAAAAGCAAATCCCACCCTATCTTTCTGATTTTCTTATATTTCATTCTCCAATATGCCTTCTATGACCTAGCCATATTACTCTATATCTCAATGATATGGTTTTGAATTGATTGTCCTCCACACCTAGAATGCCCTTCTTTCTCACCTCCACCTTTTGGAATCCCTGGTTTCTCTCAAAACTAAGCTCAAGTGACTACTTCTGAATGAGGCCTTCCTTGTTTCATTACCTCTTGGTGTCTCTCCCTCCAAGATCACTTTGTTTTCTACTTTATGTGAGTTTTGTATATAACTATGTATATATTTTGTAGCTATATATCTGTTTGTACACACACACACACACGTATAAATACATGCATACATAATTAAGTCTGATTGACTGATTAATATCAATTAATATTTATCAATTGATATTAATTAGTCAACCAGACTTAATTAGCTTTTAAAAAGAGGTATTCAAGTATGGTTGTATAGTAAGAGTACAAAAGACATCAACCAAAATTCGTGATAGTACTCTCCCACCTTTACTCCGGGGGACTTCAGGGGAAAGTGAGCTCAAACTTCTAGCTCATGTGGAAAAGAAGGCAACTGACCCCTCTTGGAAGCCCTTTTGCTAGATTCCCCAAATGTCCCTCTTAGGACTGGTGTAGCTTTCTTGGTTCCTTGAAGAGTTCTGAAATGACTTTTCTTCATTATATCAAATTTATCTTTGGCTCTCCAAGTAGATTTGCCTTTAGGTGCTATTGTTCTCGGGATGTTAAAATGTGTATCAAAATCACAAGGTTATCCTTTGGTAAATGGGGAGAAAAGTCAGGGATATTCTCCTCATACAGCCACAAAGATTGCACATCTAATTACTGTCTGAAGGTGGGATTTGAATTCAGATCTTCCAGACTCTGGCCATTACTCTATGCACTATACCATGTAGCTGCCTAAGAAAAGAAGGGATAACATAATATCCAGCATTCTGTTGTCCAGGGACTTTGGAGAATCCAACTTCTACAAATTCTTATATAGCTTTATAAGCTAGAACTACTAGATTGAAAGAAAATAAGAAACATGCCACCAACTCCTCTTCAATGAGGAGCTAAAAAGAAGAAGTAGGGTAGATCAATCAAAGGAAGCATAATCTCAAACAAAGGTTGGGGGTATAGGGAGACACCTGAGGAGTGAGAGACATCATAGGTTGTTTCTGTTCTAATTTTTAAGGAAGTATTTTCTTCAGTAATCTTTTGGACTTCTTTTCCCATTGGGCCAATTTTGCTTTTGAAGGTATTCTTCTCCTTGTGGGCTTTTTGAACCTCTTTTGCAATTTACATTAGACTGTTTTTAAGGTGTTATTTTCTTCAGTATTTTTGGAGTCTCCTTTAGCAAGCTGTTGACTTGTTTTTCATGATTTTCTTGCATCACTCTCATTTCTCTTCCAAGTTTTCTCTCTGTTTCTCTTACTTGCTTCTCAAAATCCTTTTCGAGCTCTTCCATGGCCTGGGACCAATTCACATTTTTCTTGGAGGCTTTGGATGTAGGAGCTTTGACTGTGTTGTCTTCTTCTGGTTGTATGTTTTGATCTACTTTGTCACCAAGGAAAGATTCTATGGTCTGACTTTTTTTTTCAAGGTTTGCTCATGATCCCAGCCAATTATTTGAGTTATAATTCTTTGTTAAGGTAGGAGTCTGCTTCCAGTGTGGAGAATGTACTGTCTCATGCTTTGGGGCTTTTGTGCAGCTGTTTTCAGAGATACTTCTAGGGACCTGTAAATTTTTAGTTCCTTTAAGGTGCTATGATCAAATGTGGCCTGTGCTCTGGTCTATGAGTGACCACAAGCACTCTTTTCTGCCTTGGAACTGTGAGGAGGATTCACTCTCACCACCATTACAAACTCCATCATGCCAATGATCCTCCTCACCCCAGGATCACCACCCAGAACTATGACCTAGACCTAAGCACAGGGAAGGCAAGAGAATCCTACCTCAGCATCAGCAAAGAGATCCCTGCAATTCCCCTCTGATCAGCCACTCGATTCCCCCGTAGTCTGTGGGCTGGAAGCAGCTGCAGCCTCAGGGCCATGCGGGCAGGGACTGTGGCTGGGACTGAGCTTCTCTCTCACTGCAGTCACAGACTTTCCCCATCGACCTTCTAAGTTGTCTTTGGCATTTGTGGGTTGAGAAGTCTGGAAACTACCACAACTACCATGATTCAGTTCTCTCAGGCCTGCTCTAGGTCTGCTGAGGCCTGTTTTGCCTGCATGCCCACATTAAACTGTGTTCCCCACCCTGCCCAGCACCATAGACCTTTCCAATCAACCATCCAGGTTGTCTTGGGCTGGAAATTTGTTTCACTCTGTCTTTTTGTGGGTTATGCTGCTTTAGAATGTGTTTAGAGAATTTTTTACAGGTATTTGTAGGGGTTTGGGGGAAAACTCAAGTTAGTCACTGCTTTTGGTCTGCCATCTTGGCTCCACCCCTATAGGTTGTTTCTGGAAGGGACTTTAAGACTGATTCCTTGCTATTGCAGACATTAGCATGAATTCTATGAACCCTATCATTATATAGTGGACAGAATACTGCACCCACAATCAGGAAGCTTTGGTTCAATCCTACTTAGTAGCTCTGTGTTCACATAAAAATGTCACTTAAATTCTTTGAGACAGTGAAAGATGGGTTGCTAGTCCTAATACCACAACACTCACAATGTTGTTAAATAAATGAATGTACTCAACAGAAAAATATTCATTAACTACTTACCATGTTCTAGCAAAATAGTCACTGACTTCATCAAACTTATAATATAATGGGGAAGACAACACGTAAAGCAGAGTAATGCTCAGAGTGATGTATTTTTGCTTTGAAAATGACAGTGATGGTGAGTAGGACCAAAGAGAGAATCTCTTTTCAGTTACAATGGCAGTGTCATCATCATAAGCAAAGAAAACTCAGAAACTTGAGAGTGCTTAGCAAGTAGGAGCTATAACTTGTAAGATGAAACTATCAATTAACCAACAAACATTATGTGCCTACTATATGCCAGTTTCTCTGCTAAGCACTAGGTATACAAAAAAAGGCAAAAAAAATAGTACTTGCCCTCAAAGCCCTTACATTCTAAAGATGTCTTAGTGGTATATTATTTGTACCCCAAAATTCCTTCACACTATGACAAAGTCTAAATTACATGATCTCTGTAAGCTATATTGCAAGGAAAAAACACATTGCTAGAGAAATTATGGTAAAGACCAGACCACAGGGATGACATCTTTGAGTGATGCTAATGAAAAACCCAAGATCATCCTCAGAGAAAGCAAAGCATTTAACTCCATTTTTCTTTCATGAGGCACCAAAGACATATATACCCATTTTACAGTTTTACTCTGGACTGTTCTGTTGTACAATGAAAAGACAGAAAAGTATTTATGAAGTTTGAAGTGCTGGCACAATCCTGAAGGAACTGAAGAATACCTGCAGTGACATTCCCCCTATCAATTAAACCAGAATGCATATAGAAGTAGCAGATAAATGTCAATATGTTTCATGGAAACAAATAAATGATTAAGGAAATAAAATAATGGCTGAGACTGGGTTCATCAAGTATCCAAAAGCACCACCAGGTGCCAGTTATAGATAGTAGATGCTTAACACATATTGGTTGAATTTAATCAATCATAATAGCGATCTAACAACCAAGGCAAAATTACAAAAAAAATTATTGGTAATGTAGTTGAACCAAACTCTGGGTACAAAATCTGAAACATCTAGCAAAAAAAATGGAAAAACCTGGATATTTGTAAATTGCTAAATACATTGCAATTTCTAGACCAGATATAAAAATGACCAAGGATTTTCTTTTTTATCTTGATGAATGTTTGACATTGTCAACTCAGTCATTCACCATCACAAAATCTTTAAATTTTGTCTAGTGTTTTGCTTTTTGCTCAGGC
Source organism: Phascolarctos cinereus (assembly GCF_003287225.1). Classification (NCBI taxonomy): domain Eukaryota; kingdom Metazoa; phylum Chordata; class Mammalia; order Diprotodontia; family Phascolarctidae; genus Phascolarctos; species Phascolarctos cinereus. Next base: position 87,082,581 of record NW_027556402.1, on the reverse strand, counting down.
AATCATCTTGTTTGCAGTAAGCTACAGAATAGCTAAATCTCATATTCCATAGACTGTTAAAGGTGGATATGACTTTGGAGCTTCCAATGTGTTGAAAAGCCCATATTGTTTATGACTGAGGCCTTTTCTTTTTTTTTTTTTAATCTCCCATCCTGTATTTGGGAAGTTGATTTTTTTTTTGAACCAAAGTGCACACTTTTACATTTATGTGAATTATATGAATTGTTAGATTCACCCATTGAACTATCATTCCAACATGATGGTGCTGTAGTAAGAATCAGTATTTTAATGTCTTCTAAAGAAAGATAGCACCCGTGGAATTACAAATAATTAATATTTTGTTTTTGTTTTTTCTTCTCCCTCTCTCTGATCTTAGGCTAGTGATAAAAGGGAAATGATTCTTTTGGTTGATGGAAATGATGATTTGTAAAAGGCAAGAAAAATCTACTATCCTGATTTTGGGCACTTAATGAAAATTTGTTTTGGATCAAAGAAACCATTATTTACCAGGCCCATAATTATATGGGAATATCTAATCATAATAACCTTTTTAGGGACACCCAGATCCCAGCTGGAAGTCTCCTGCAATTCCCCAATTATTGGCAAATTGTTGATAAACACACTAATAAGCACAAATTAGAGGATTAAGTCAGGGTCATCATTGTTCTGGTGATTACAGAGCAGCAGGTGACATTTGGAACAGCTGCTTGGGGCATGATTGTGTTGAATTAATGTAAAGGAAAAGCACATGTCATCAGATGTTCAAATCCAGCCTCAGATATTTGTGAGCTGTCTGACTCTGGTCAAGTTATTTAACTTTCATGTGATTTGATTTCCTTATCTGCAAAGTAAGGATCATATTAACCACTATCTCTCATGGTTTTTTTGAGAGTAAAATGAAATATTTGTAAAGCACTATGCAAAACAAAAAAAATGTAAATGTTATTACTATTATTATCATTATTACTATTACTTATTCCCATATTTCTTTCCAATATCAGTATCTGGTCAGCCAGTCTCATATGATAATCTATTAAAAGCATCATTATCCAATGTGCAAATGCCTTCCACCATTGGTACATCCTCTGTATCACTCAACTATTCCCATCTGGTCTTCCCAGATCCATTCTAGCCTGGATCTTCCTACCTGGAACAGTGGAAAAAAACCATTTGATTTGTAGTTGTAAGACCTAAGTTAGTACCTAATAGTCTAATATATACAAATCCTAAATCATATTTTATTACCCACTTCCCAACTAGGTCACTTTCCTCACCTCACCATTCTCTTGATGTCTCTTCCAAATTATCTAGGAAGACTGTACTACGGATGCTGGGACCAAACATGAATAAAACCACTTAATTGTACATTCAAATGAGATTATACAATCTTTAAAAAGCCAGAAGAAAAATCCCTGTTTCTTTCAAGACTTGGCACAAATGCCAACTGTTTCATGAAACATTGTCTACAAACCACACTCTCACCCATCTGTTAGGCTACTTCCTCATAAAAATCCCCCCCCCAAATGACCTGGAATTGATTTTGCATATATTCTGTACGATGAGAGCAATGTGGTGTAATATAAAGAAAGCTAGCCTCAGAAACAAGTAGGAGTCCCTGGGCACCTGCTGACATATGCAACGTTCCCCTGCCCCAAACAAGTACCTTAACTTCTTATTGCTCTGGGCAAATTTTTCAGACTACAAGTTGCAGAAAAGGTGCCAGCCTGCATTAGTAAAGAGTTGCTTCCCCATGGGGTTACTTAGAGAGTGAAATCCTAGGTACCCTCTCCTTATATGTTTGCTATATATTCTTCTGATACATGTTGTTTCCTGTAATAGGATGTAAGCTCCTTGAGGTCAGAGTTTATTCAATTTTTGCCTTTGTATGACCAGTCATTAACATAGCACCTTATTCTAGCTCTTGGTAAATATATTCTAGATTGGTTCTCAGGAATTTCAGTTTTATTTTAGTGCATTTCAACAAATGTTTATAAAGCATTTGCTATATGTTAAGCACTAGGGGGAAGGGAAGGAAATAAGCATTTATGTAACTTATCCTCACAACAACAATGCCCATTAATTGGAGGACGGCTGAACAATTTGTGGTATACGATTGTGATCTAATACTATTGTGCTATAAGAAATGATGAGTTCAATGATCTTAGAAAAACATGGAAAGACTTGCACGAAATAATGAAATGTGAAATCAGCAGAATGAAGAGGATATTGTATACAGTAACATCAGTATTGTTTTAAGAATGTCTTCAAGTGAATAAGTTATTTTGACTACTATAAATATCAAATTAACTATAAAGGGCATATGAAGAAAAATGGTATGTGCATTCAGAGAAAAAATGATTATATGCATAATATACATATATGTATGTATATATATTTGTGTCTAATGGAAGCCATGCCTAGGGTGGGGGAGTTAGGGAAGGAAAAAAAGGGAAAAAACATATATACATGACAAATTTGTTATATATTTGAAAGGAATAGCAAATTGTGCACAATAGATTTACAGTTTCACATGCAATCATCTTTTCATTGGACTATGTTATAGAAATACTTGCTTTATTCCATAAATTAAAAATACATAAAAATTTAATTTAACTTAAAAAACCCTGTGAGTTTAAAGTTGAGCCAAACTGTTCAAGTGACTTGCCCAAGGTCATATAGCTAGGAAGTGTCTGAGGCTAGATTTGATGTCAAGACTTTCTGACTGTAAGTCTAGTGTTCTATCGACTGTGCTATATAAGTGCACTAGAGTTATAAAGAAAGAAATGAAATAACTCATAACTTAAAGGAGATTATATTCTAAGTAGTGGAAACAATGTCTAAAGAGAGAAGTAAATACAAAATTCATACCAAGTAAACACATGACCATTTTGGTGCATGAGAGGGCATTAAGAACCAAAGAGCTGAGATGAGCCTTGGGGGTTATTTTTTTTTAACATTTCACAAATGCTGCTACAACACAAAGACTGTTTATTTCCTAATCTTTCATTCTCATACCATTCCTATTATTTTTCAACCATTCATGTATGGACAATGTATGTGATTCCATTTAACATAAACAAATCCCAGATATATAAAAGTTTTGAGGCAAAACTAACACTTTATCCAAAAGGAGAAAAGAAGTATGAGTTAGAGTTCTGAAACAAAACTGATGAAATGATCAAATATTTTATAGAGTGACTTGGTTTGCCATATAATTTGTATGCTTTTATCCATAAACACAGAAGGAAAGCTATCAAAAATGCAAAATTAGTTTGTTTTCCTTTTTTTTCAAACAACCTCTAATTCTTTGTATCAGCATATTGATTTTTTTCCCCTTGATGATTCTCTCTGATAGCAACTCCAAACTCAATAAGCCAGGAGCTAAGTAAACAGCAAGAAAATGATTTTTTTTACCAGAACTCTTTCCTTAATATTGACTTCTGAGATAAAAGTTCAACTATATGAAAACAAAATAATCTATTGCAGGTAGCTGGATCTGATGGAAACTGTAATTAGCCATATTGCTAGTGGGCAGGTTATAATACCCAACAGAATTTAGGAAACACTTTAAAAAATTAAGGTCTGTTTAAAAAGGCAATTTACTTCTCATTAGAACCAATGAGATAGCTTTGTTGTTAAAATGCTTTCATTTTTGTTTTCTCTGAATGTTGGCTCCCTGCATTGTGCAAAAGGATAGGTGACTGTATTTAATCTCTCTAAAATCCTCTTCAGGGATTTTGGTTGGTTTGAACTCAGCTTTATCCTTTCTTTTCAGGGAATAGAGGTCTACTCTCTCTCTCTCTCTCTCTCTCTCTCTCTCTCTCTCTCTCTCTCTCTCTCTCTGTCTGTCTCTCTCTTTCTCCTTAAATAAATCAGACAGTTGTGCCTTCAAGTCTGTCATGGCACTTTGTGGTTGCTAGAATCAATAGTACTAAGACTTGCTCCCCTAGATGATCCAGATGCCACAGGTGATGGAGGTAAAAGTATCTACCAGCTTATGACTGCTGACTGAGTGATAGTTCAAGTGTACATGCTAATCAGAAAAAAAAACACTATTGAAACTTTAGAGACTGTCACTTTATATTATGGACCATCTGCTCAGATACAAAGTAATAATGGGTCCCATTTCAAAGGTAAGTTGGTTCAACAATATGCACAAGAGAATAATATTCAATGGATCTTTCATATTCTCTGTTATCCATAAGCCTCTGGACTGATAGAACAAATGAATGGCCTATTAAAAGAGCAATTAAGGAAATTAGGACATTCTTGTAATAAGTGGAAAGAGAACCTATGGGATGCTCTAAAATATCAAATGACTGCCCATTGGGCAATGGAGAGACATCTTTAATGAGAATGCTTACTCCTAATCTGAAGATCTATAACACACTAGAGGGAACTAAATTAGAATTTAAATACTGGAAAATTGATGAGCGTGCCTTAGCCCCCTGGAGGCCCTCTCCTGCATGAGTTGGATTAGATCTATATACAAGATTCAGTCCTGAACTGGTCTGATCCTATGATATTCCTTGTTGGAATAGGTATTGAACAGCTAGTTGGGCACTTTGGTTTGATAGCCCCTGGATCTGGGTTAGCCATTAAAGGAATCCAGGTCTTGGGTGATCAAGATTATCAGGGTAAGATAAAGGTCATATTTCAAAACTTAGGCTCCAAACAGGTTGAGATCCAGGTAGGGGACCAGATCTCCCAGCTACTGATATTACCATATAATGTGTGGGGGGCTAATTTTCTTCACTGCCCACAGAGGTTTCTATGTGAGGCTAAGGAGGGTTTAGATCTACTGACATATTTAAACATGGAGCTAAAGTATGGGCTAAATCCACCCCAACCAGCATGCCTAGGGCAGCTGACATCATTGCCTAAGGGCAAGATAACACAGTTCTGGTTGCGTATTCAGGGGAAGATAAGTGGCATCATGTACTTTGTTATGCCCGTGAATGGTATTTTGCAGGAGTCTTTTGAAGTATTTGCATCTCTAGCTCGTGGACTCCAGGGCCTCTACTCACCTGGATGGGAAGCACTAACTTGACTCTGAGCTGGGTTCACAAGACAATTTCACTTGCTCTGCCCACTAGCAGTGTGTTCATACTAATTTTACCTTTAAAGGCAAGACTTCGTGGTATTCAAAGGACTGTAGTTTTGGACTTTTGGACATTTGTTTGCCAGGGCTGAGGGGGAGATGAATATTACCATAACTTCCAAAGTTTCTGTAAAATGTTGTAACATTTTCTATCATTTAACACATTCCAGAATTCCTTTACAGACTCAATTATTAAAACAATATAGGCTGTGTGAAAATGATCCCTCACAAATATAACAGCCAACAAAGAAAAATTTCTAACCATTTCAGACAGCTCTGTGCCGTTTTGTCTGACTTCTCCTCAAATTTATAATAGGACTTGATGGGTAGATCATATTAAAATTATATCCCATCAAACCCCACTGCAATCTACAAAAAAATGCTATCATCAGAGCACCCAAAACTTGTACTAATGTATCCATGAATACTCAAAAACACATATTACATTTTAACATCGCATTCCCTAAATCCCCACCATGCTTACTAGCAAAAGTGAGCTTGGTATGATACCTTGACAGGAAGTACTGGGCAGTGTTAGGAGTAATTAATTCCATTGACTTAGAGACTTTATTGTCTAAACTAAAGAGTGCAGGAAAAGATGCAGCACAAGCTTTAACTGTGAATACACAATGTCTGCCCAACAGCATTGCCCCTCACCAAGGAACTCTAAACTACCAAAACACACTGGTCAATTTACATATACCATGATTGAATGGAGTAAATGTTCTCTAAAGATCATATGCTAAGCTATGCAGAAACAAAATGCATGTGCAAGTGTCTCTTATGAGTGGAAATAAACTTGCATGGTGCACCACCTTTGCAGTCTGGGATACCCAAGAAAAACTGGATGGTCACAGACTGTCTAAATTTGAAATGCATCGATGAATGGTATACTGAGACCTTAGAACATAATTATGTTAATCACTCTTCTATTATGTGTGATTTTCATGTAATACCTATGATATTAGGAAATTATTTTGCTCTAACATGTATGCAGGGAAAATATATTGATAAAAAATATACTCATCTATTAAACAATTGTGTTGATACTTCCAATGGTTTATTGTGTGGACATGCCAACAAGCAAATGGAGCCCTTCTTGTTGGGCCACTCCCTAAATACGTGTAATTGGACTTTGTCTCCTATGGATAATTATTCTATAATATATGAAATAGAACCTCAACACGTACGCTTCACAACTGCTACTTCAGCTAACTTACAGCCAATAGGGCTAACTGCCCCTTTTTCAGGTTGCCTCAAAGTCACTGAATACTTAAAATAGGAGGATGATGATTTTTATTTTGCCCCTCCACTGGAAGATGATGTTCAGTCACTCTTCCTCTTCCTACCATATCTCTGCCTCTACTTACTGCTTCCCTTCAGCCTTTGTATGATATCCTTAATTAATCACAAAAAGCTAAGGAATTTTTGCAGAAAAATAAAAAATCTTTAAATGAACATAAGATGCAAAATATAATTGCGTCTAATAAGCTCATTGATATTAGTCATATAGTGACTTCTAATACTGGTATGATTTCTTCTTCAAATCCAATAATACTCAAAGTTATTTCAATTGAATATTTCATCCTGTATTATTGTTAATCATCTTCTTTATATTATTAATAGTGTTTAATTGTTATGTGTATTTTTGTTTAAATAAAATGTGTCATTCCATGTCCCCTAAAGTTTATATGGCCTATACAATTAATTTGTCAGACCTAGGGGCTGAATGTAAGGGAAATTAAGATTTTTAGGTCTCCCATATTGAATTTGTAAGGCCACGCAGGGACTGTGAAACCTGGCAGGAGTCACATGATGTGACTTGCTGAAAAGAAATAAGTAATCAACCCCATATTGTTTCCCATGAAGATTAGAAGTTCCTGGTAGGATTTTTGCCTTCTTAAGGGGCTGGTCACTGTTGGAGAAATGCAAACATCCAGGCTCTGGAACAGGTGGTCGCATCTTATTTACTATTTTTAGTTATCTGAAACCCTATAAAAGCAGGAATTCTTCCTTTAGCCAACTGAAATCTCACTCATGGGATAGACTCATCATCCAGGAATTTTCTAATGGGCAATATGGATGGCTGAAATGTGATTTCTCAGCTGAGGGACCTAGATGTAAGTGCTTCCCCAATTTGGTGATATACATACTTATATAATCTAAACATACATACATACACACACACACACATATGTGTGTGTGTGTATACACATATATATGTATATTCATATAATCATTCAGTGCCTTATAATCAATAAATAGTACTTTAGAATAACCAATCTGCCTGAAATGTGTATTATTGCAAGTGTGATCCAAACTTAAAATAAAAATCAGCCACAGCTCATTTGCATTGGCAGTACAAAGTATTGCATTAGCAATACAGTTGCCTACATTCGTAATGGAAGATAATGCTAAATTTCAGTTAGTGATTAGTTGAAATTAAGATGTAATATCCCCCTCATCCAAGTTCATGCATCCCAGGAAATTCAACTACAGAACCCTTGTGATTTCACAGTTCCAGGTTAAGACCCCCTGCCCTCAATGATCCTGGTGTCCATGTGCTAATCTACAATCATTTCAGACTGCATAGAATCCACCTGATCTTCCAGAAAATAATGGAGTATTGGTTGCATAGTATTTACTTTTGGAAACATAAAGTTAGGTGGAATAATAGATGAAATGTCTGAATTAAATTATCTCCTTCTCCCCTTCCTTCCTTCCTTCCTTCCTTCCTTCCTTCCTTCCTTCCTTCCTTCCTTCCTTCCTCCTCCTCCTCCTCCTCCTTCTTCTTCTTCTTCCTCTTCTTTTTCCTCTTCTCCTTCTTCTTCCTCTTCTTCTTCTTCTTCTTCTTCTTCTTCTTCTTCTTCTCTTCTTCTTCTTCTTCTTCTTCTTCTTCTTCTTCCTCCTCCTCCTCCTCCTCCTCTCCTCCTCCTCCTCTTCTCCTCCTCCTCTTTCTGTGTCTCTCCATCATTCTGTTTCTCTTTGTCTCTGTGTCTCTGTTTCTGTGTTTCGTTGTCTCTGTCTGAATGTCTGTCTGTCAGTCTTTCCCTCCCTCCCCCTAGTTAGGTCTCATTCAAAATCCCTTCCCCAACTCAATTAAAAATAAAAAAAAAACTTAGTAAGCTTTGGGGAGGTTAATTCTGTGTCTGATATCAGGTGGCTCAGCCCTACCTCTTGACTTTACCATGATTATTTACTGTTCTTAAGTTCAGTTTACAGTTCAGTTTGCTAAGTTTATTTTTATGTCACCTCGCTTACTATTATAGTTGCTTGATAAGTCTTAGGCAACCATCTATTGCCCCTCCTGGGCTAGGATGCAATCCTGGGAGGATCAATGTTTTTGCAGAGAACATAATATCCTAATATGCAAATCTCCCTTTCAAAATCATGATAATTCTTTTACCACAACCTTTTTTTGTGACATCCTTTCCTTTCTCCTTCATGGGTGAGGCCTCCACTCTACTCCATCTGAGTTCCTCCTTCCATTAATTTAAGCTATTCTTCTAGTCCCCATAATTTTAGATATACTGAAGATTTATTGTCCTTTCTTTCCTTACTTTTAGACTAGGTATAGGTGCAACTTCATTTCCTCTCTGTCTCTTATCTTTCCCCCCTCATTAGAGCAACTGTGTTATCCCTCCCACAAAAGACAGTGATTCACTTACACGGTTGTGAATTCTCTCTCATTCATATATTACTAATTAATTTCTTCTTCCTTCCCTTTATGTAATCATTTAAATTCCCCTTAAATCTTTAACTCCTTAGGTCCTATTTGTCCCTTGGTAATTTTTGTTTGTTCTTTCTTTTAACCTTTTTCCATTTTTCAATATTTAAATAATATTTCATATACATAAGAGTATTCAGTTCTTTACTTAATGTTTTATTTCCTGGTTGTATATCTATACTTATCTACTGTTGTTGTGTTTGCAAATCCAATATTCTGGTTATTTCTTTTTTGGCCTTTTTTGTCTTTTTTAAAAGAATGTTTCAAATGGATCACTTTTTGAAAGTCCAATTTATTTTTCATTGATGATTAAAATTAGCTTATGGGGAGTTTAATTTTGGATTGGAATTTGTAGTGATTTGATTTTTGGAGTATATTATTCAATTTCTTCCTCAATTTTTCCTGATTGTACCGTATTTATGAGATGTTCAAAATGTTATTCCTTTATATTCGAAGATTTTTCAACTGATGGGTTGAAAAATATTCAACAGTAACCTTTTGTGGTAGGGTCAAAAAATGGGGACCAGCATGGGTGCCTAACAATCAGGGGTGTGTGTGTGTGTGTGTGTGTGTGTGTGTGTAAAACAAAAAAAAACCAACAAAAACATTAGAATGAAACTTAATTCTGAGTGATCATAATGATCAATCCTGATCCTGCAGAAATGGGAATTTGTTTTGTTTGACTACATAGATTTATTAAAGGATGTTCTTTTTTCTTTTTCAGTGGGGGTGGATTAATGGGAAGGAGAGAAGATACATGCTTGTTAACCAAAAAAAATCATTAAAATAAAAAGAAAGTTCGAGGTAAAAGTAAGCCAAAATGATCTGAATGTAGTTTTCCTCATGAATTCTGAAAGGATTTCTATACCCTTGTCTAGAATTCTAATATGCAACTTTTTAGAGTTAATACTCTGTCATCATTTACAGTAGAGCCTATGTCTTTATGTTTCTCATTGAAATCCTGTATTGAACAATGAGTAATTTTATTCTTTCTGCAGAAAAAATGACTTTCAGTCCTTGGATAAATTAACAAATTGGACATTATATTGCATAGTGACCAGTCTAATTCTCAACTTCCATATGTGGTGTTAAAGCATATGCCTTTCTATACTCTTCTCCTCTTTATCCACTAATCAATCAATCAATAAGTATTAAATGATTACTATGTGTCATGCACTGTGCTAAGCACTGAAGATATAAAGTCAATATAAAATAGTTCTTGTAAACAAGGAGCTCACATCCTAATGAAATAAATTGGTGTTTACAAGATATATCCGGAGTAGGTAGAAAGTTATCAGAAAGAGTAAGGTTTTAGTAGCTGGCAGGTGGGGGGAACCTAAAAAAAACCTTTTAAAGAAGGGGAGTGCAGATGAGCTGAATCTTAAAAATTTCTAGGGATTCTTAGAAGATGAGGAAGAAGTGATAATCTTCCAAGTATTGAAGACTGTCAATACAAAGGTACTGAGATATGAGATGGGTGTTGAGAATAAGGAAGAGGAAGCAGGTTTGTATAGTACTGTATCACAGAGATGATGGAGGAAAGTAAAGTCTAAAAATACTGGAAAGGTAGGAATTATCCAGATTGTGAAATGCCTTAAAGATCACAGGGTTTTATATTTGTTCCTGCAGGTAAAAGAGAGCCAATGGAGTTTACTGTGTGGGATGATGACATGGTCAGATTTTAGGAAAATTACTTTGGCAGCTGTGTAAAAATTGGCTGGAGAGAAACAAAGACATTGCTTTTAGTAGTATCCCTTAAAAGTAATAATATTTGATTAAAAAAAATGCTGGAACACTCTTCGGGGGTCCCCAAGTTCAGATCCTAGCTAAACATTTATATCTATTTAGTGAGTATAGTAATACTTGTAATGCTAACATGAAGAAATTCTAGCCAGGAAAGTGCCATGTGAATGTGAGCAACTGTTATTATTCCCTTGATAAAAGGCAAATGGGTGGTGCAATGCATAGAACATTGGGCTTTGAGTTAGAAAAATCTTTATGAGTTCAAATCTGGCCTCAGACAGTTATTAGCAGTTTGACCTTGGGAAAGTCATTTAACTCTGTTTGTCTTAACCCTGTAAAATGAACTGGAGAAGGAAATGGAAAACCACTCCAATGTCTTTGCCAAGAAAACCTCAAGTGGGATCATGAAGATTTGGACATGACTGAAATAAATTGGCAACCACAGCAAAAAAGGAATTGTTTTTTAGAGTGGAAAAAAAAAGGAATTAAACAGATAACTCTGAGTATATCAGGTTTCTGATCAGGATCTTTGGTTCCTTAGTATGACCCCTAGTACCAGCTCTCCTAGAATTATAGGAATATGCCATACTTCACTTTCTGGATTTTCTTTCCTTTTCCAAATCAATTGCCTTCCCATCCTAGAAAAACCTCTTCCCTGATTCTCTGCTCTTCTGATTGGTGACGCTTGCTGAGGTCACCATTTCAGAAAGCACTACAATCAAGCTTCATGTTCCTCGTCCTTTGGGAGCCATCTCCAGTCATCCTGATTTATATCTTACCACTGGACTTAGACAGCTCTGGAGGAGAGAGTAAGATCGGTGATTTTGCATAGTCCTTAAATCTAATTCACTTACAAGTCATGACATCACTTTCCTTATGCTTTGGTCCTCCTCAAGAATGAAGGACAAACAACAACAACAGCAGCACCTATCCTGAATTACTGAATGAGCTGTGCCTCAGTTAAACTGAGATCTGTCAAATACCTTAGCTTAAAAAGGCCAAGGTCTCCCACTGCATCCAGGGCCATTTCCAGTCATCTTGATTTGTATCTTGCTGCTGGACCTAGATGGCTCCAGAGGGGAAAGTGAAGCTGGTGACTTTACATAGCCTTCCCTCATTTAAATCCAATTCACCTGCTGGTCATGACATCACCTTCCTGATGCCATGGTCCTCCTTGAGAATGAAGGACAAACAATATGTGAGTAGAACAGGGTGCCCTACTGGGGTCCTAACTGGGCAGTTCCAGTTGGGCAATGCAGCTACCCCCTTCTCCTCCCCTCCCTTTACTTTCCCTTCTGCTACCTTCCCTAGTTTATTAGGTTGATACTGGTATCCAGGTTTTATAGGCATATAACAATGAAGCCAGTACAATGGCTTCGGTTTGTTAGGCAGTTCTTTTTTGGCACATTGATGATGAGGGTCTTCAGGTCTTCATAAAATTTTCCTTTGACCTCATTAGGGTTTGCCATGGTGGGAGTATCTGCACTGATAATGGTGGCATGGTGTTTTTTGGCATGTGGCAATTGCGTTGTCATGAGCCTGTTGACTCCTTTTGGGAGGTATTCAAGCTTGTTCACTAGATAAGTTCTGATTATGAAAACTATGCCAGTCTCATAATGCTCCCCATCACTGTGGCCACTCCAGAAAAGTGTGGTAAATAGGTATTCAGGGAAGATTGACACCTCTGGTGTGAGAGTTGCTATATCCCTTTCAGGACTGCTTTCCATCTTTGGTGTCCTATTGGTCACTCAGCTCTCACATGTGACCCCAAGAAGTTGTAGCATGTACAGTGGGTATACCCAGTAAAGTATTTTGGCAGATGGGCTAAACCAGGTTGAGGGTACCTGACGGCCCTCAAACCCGATGGTGAGCTAGGGGGTATCTATGCCAAGTATATGAAGACTTCCCCTGGTGGAATTGGCAGAGGAGAACAATTTGTTCCTATGGCCATGAAGGTGGCTGAAGCAGGTGCCATGACATTGAAGATTCCAAGGTGAGCCACCACATTGCAAGCTATACTCAGTTGTCTTGACCTTTGTCTTGTCACTGGGCTCTGATGACTCTGTAAGAGAGTGACGCCAATGATTTTGAACAATTCTACCTCACTTAAATCCAACTGAGTCAAAGATATCACCAATACTCTTTTACCATTTTTACCTACTTCAAAGTCCTGTGGTGAAGGGCAAGCGATGAAACAGCAGGTGCAGATATAGTAGAATCTGTAGTTACAACCCTGCACATAGGCAGCCCGACCATAGAGTCTTCTTCTCACTGGACTGAAGGAGCAGTGGGATTCAGCAGCCACCTGGATTTCTGAGTGGCCTTTTCAAAGTACCTCATTACTCACCTTCTGACATGAGGAAAGGGGTTAAGATGTTGCCCTAAAAATTGTCCATTTCTCCCAACCTAACTCTGGCCTGATTACAAAAGCAGGTGGGTATCTTACCCTGCAATAAAACACACACATCCATGCACAGACACATACACACACATAAACACACACACAAAAACTTTTGAAAAGATGATGCCACTCATCGTTGTCACATGGAATGTGTGCATGGAAAACACAAAATCCAGTAGACCTGAAAGATGAACAACTCTTGTTGCAAGAGAATTCGGTATGTACCACATCCAAATACTAGCTCTGAATGAAACAAAGTTGGCAAATGAAGGCCAGCTTACCAAAGTTAGAGAGGGATATGTGTTTTTCTTTTTCTGTTTTCATTTTTGCATTATTTCCTCAAGTATTTTCTTTTTTAAAAAAATATTTATTTTTAGTTTTCAACATTCACTTTTATAAGATTTTGAGTTTTAAATTTTTCCCCTCCTTCACCCCTTCCTAAGGCAGCATACAATCTGATATAGGCTGTACATACACAAACATATTAAACATATTTCCAAATTGGTCGTGTTGTAAAGAAGAATCAGAAACAAACAGAAAAGCCATCTGATAGAAAACCAAAAACCAAAAACAAACAAAAAAAGAAAATCACATGCTTCTATCTGCATTGAGACCCCATAGTTCTTTCTCTAGATGTAGATAGCATTTTCCATTGTGAGACTTTTGGAGATATCTTAGATGCTTGCATTGCTGAGAAGAGCTAAGTCTATCAAAGTTGGTCATTGCAAAATGTTGCTGTTACTGTGTGCAATGTTCTCCTGATTCTGCTCACTTCATTCAGCATCAGTTCATGTAAGTCTTCCCAAGTTTCTCTGAAATCTGCCTGCTCATCATTTATTATGGAATAGTAGTATTCCATTACATTCATATACCACAACTTGTTTAGCTATTCCCCAATTGATGGGCATCCTCTCAATTCCCAATTCTTTGTCACCACAAAAGGAGCTGCTATAAATATTTTTGTACATGTGTGTCCTTTTCCCATTTTTTAAATCTCTTTTGGGAGACAGCCCTAGAAGTAGTATTGCTGGATCAAATGATATGCACAGTTTTATAGGCATAGTTCCAAATTGCTCGCCAGAATGGTTGTATTAGTTTACAGCTCCACCAACAATGCATTAGTGTTTCAATTGTGGTACAGCTTCTCCAGCATTCATCATTTTCTTGTTTTGTCATGTTAACCAAAATGATAGGTATGATGTGTTACCTCAGAGTTGCTTTAATTTGCATTTCTCTAATCAGTAGTGATTTAGAGCATTTTTCATATGACCATAGATAGTTTTAATTATTTTTTCTGCTGGAAACCACCTGTTCATATCCTTTGACCAATTATCAATTGGGCAATGAGTTGTGTTCTTATCAATTTGACTCAGTTCTCTATATATTTGAGAAATTAAGCCTTTATCAGCGATTGTAAAAATAATTTCCCAGCTTTCTGCTTTCCTTCTAACCTTGGTTGTATTGGCTTTGTTTGTGCAAACCCTTTTTAATTTAATGTAATCAAAATTATCCATTTTGCATTTCATAATGTTCTCTGTCTCTTGTTTGGTCATAAATTCTTTCATTCTCCATATATCTGATAGGCAAACTATTCCTTACTGTCCTAATTTGTTTATAACATCACCCTTTACGTCTAAATCCAATAACACAATTTTCTACTATGCAGTAGCTATTAAGGTACATGCAGGCAACTAAGTGGTAGAATGGATAAAGTTCTGAACTTGGAGTCAGGGAGATATGGATTTAAATCCTACCTTGGACATCTATGAACTTGGTAACCCTGCCCAAATCATTGAACCTCTCTGAGACTCAGTTTCTTTTTCTGTAAAATAGGGATAATAAGCACCTTTACCAATAGGATCAAATGACATAATATAAAGTATTTTGGAAATCTTAAAAGCACTATATAGCAAATGCTCTAAGATTCTAGAAGGGATCTTAGAGGTAGTTGAACCCTAATTTTGGAGTTAATGAAAGAGATCTAGAGAGATTGTAAGTTTTCTAAGGCTTCAAGTTCTTTGACTCCATTCAGTGTGTTTTTTTTCTCCCACAATATATCACTTATAACACATGTAAAAGATGCTCCCTTTTTGATGAGGGGAGATGGGGCTGAGAAATCCCTGGTGAAATGTATTAGCATTCACAACTACTTGGCAGTACTTTACTATCTAGAATACCTACATTTCTATCAATATAAGCTTTATTCACAGACCTCAAAGGGGAGATATGCCCCTCTCTCCACTTTTCCTTCTCTCTAGCCATCTTGATCTAGCTTATTCTTATTCCCTTGTTCATTTTCTCTTGGTTAATGAAAGAAATAGCTATAGTTTTTCAAAAGGAACTTTTTAGACAAGTAAGGGAAATGAAACAATAGTGCATGTAATATGCTTTTACAAACTTTAAAGTACTACATAAATTTAAGTTCCTATCATTTTTATTATTACTAATGATATTTAACTTCCATATTGAAATAATGAATATAAACCTATGTTCCACAAATCTCTATTTCAGTTTTCTGTAATTTTCTTTTTCTACTTTTTTCCTATTATTGTTATTTGCAATATAAACTAATATAACATAAACTATAAACTAATAAAATATACACTAATATAAATGATAATGATCAAAAAAGTAATAACAAGATTATGACTTTTCCTAGGATCTATTTTATCTGTACTCCTTTATAACAAAAAATAATAATAAGATGAATAACCTGTATCAATACTTCAAGAATGTCGAGAAAAGATAGAGACTGAAGGATCTGGGACTGAATTTGGAGGACATATTGAACAAATAGTTGAACACAATTTGCTTTCTTCAAATACATTTTTTTTCTTCCGGGTTTGAATGTACAGCTATCAAGGAGAAAGTGTGATTGTGTTTGTCAAAAGTCTTTAGGACACCGAATAAATACTCAATGAGAAGATGACATTTAAAGCAATTAACACCTATGCAATAATAGTAGTCTTAAACAGTTTCCACTATGGAAAAATTAACAATTTCTTATCGAAAGGAGAAAGAGGATTAATACATACCCTCAAAATACATGATAAACTGTCGCAAACATATAGAAATACTTTTGGAGATTATATCACTGAGTAAAAGTACAAGCTGACAAATATATACAGGCCACTGGATTTGTCAAGTATGATTGAAAATAGTTTAATTCTCGGTAGAGCCTATAAATCAGTTATAATTCAGGAGTGGAAGCAAAAGTCCCTCCATTTGTGACATCTCTGTGAACTCAACCAACAATATGTTAGTAAAAAGTGTTAAACAAATTTATAGAAAAAAGATAGTTTATGTTGGCAGTTTAGCACCAGGTATGCCATTATTATGGCAGAGTTATCAATAATGAACACCAAATTATTAATCAGTAAATACTAGCTATTTTATAATGGGAGAAATTTGGCAGCACATAAAGAATCCAGCCTACAAAAAAATTGCCTTTACTGAATTCCTAGCAAGAAATAGCCTGGTGGCTAGAATTTTAGATTGGGAAGCTCACTATCTTTCTTAAATGAACAGTTGATAACTCCCCCATCCTCAAAATATCCTTTAAGATTCATTTAATAAACTATACTGGAATGAAGTCATTAAAACAACTGTCGCCCACAATTACTTAGAAACAGCATTGACCCATAAAAATTTAAGAACAACTCCTGTCTAAATACTCAAAATCTCATATTTCCATGGAATTTTTCATGAAACTTTCAAAATATGGGAAACTGTCAGAAGAAAAAAAAATTGATGTGGAAAAAGGATGAGTTGGCTTTCATTCCTTTTATTATGTGTGCTACTGGAGTTGTTCCAAAGATACCTTTCATGAACTTATAGAAGATTCACTTATATCCTAATAATTTTATTTCATTAAAAAATTTATTCTATTTACTAGTGAAGTAGTATTTCAGAATACACACATGCACATGTACACACACACATGCTCACACATACACACTAATAAGCTATAGAATTGTCCCAAGTCCATCTAAACTTTATTGAAAAGAATGAGAACAAGATAAAAAATAACCAAAAAAAATCTGGAAATTGGTATTTACAGAGGAGATGTGTCCAAACTTTGTTGTCAGCCTTCCAAGGAGGGCTGTCACTGTAAGCTCATTGTGTGAGCATTGTTACCCCAAACCCCATGTGAACATCTTTCCCCTCTATAACCTGAAAAAAAAACCTATTCCTTTTTCTCTCTGATCCCCAAAATGACTCACATGACCTATTTGTTTTCAAATGTTTCCCTTGGTTTCTGTTTTTACTCTCAGGTAGTTGAGGTCTAGCCACATACTGGCTTCAGTGGTACAGCTTATTGGCTAGCCCCCAATTAACAGTGTACTGGCTTCATTCTCAGTTTTTTCTTTACACAGGACTACCCTGTACAAAATAACTCCTTTGCAGCCTTTAGAAGTTTCTCCCTCTACTACTTTGTTTTTCATTTTCTCCAGATGGTTCAGAATTCTGGATTTGGGCACTAGGAGAATAATATGCAGTTAACATATTAATGGCCTATTTGGGTGTGAAGGAAGAGAAGCTAGTACAGCTCTTGGGATCTGGTAACACATCAATATATATAGTTGCCATTTGAGACACTCTGACATCTTCTTTTCCCTGCCCCGCTCAAAGGGGAAAGTTATTTCTTCAAGGATATTAGGTAGCATAGTTCAGATATACTTCCTATCCTGCTACAGTCTAGCTAAATTAGAAAACGTAAAAAGAGCAGAAAGAAGTTGGTATTTTGCTCTGTCAGGGCTTTCCCTTTCCTAATACAAAAGAAAGACTATAAGCCTAGGTTTCAAAATTTCTAGACTATGCTTAGTCTACAGGACCTCTGGAGCTCTATAGATGTTGAGATTACATTATTTTTGAGAAAGAGACATTTACTTTATTTCAGCAGAGTGATGATGAATTAAACAATTTGTGTTGTTCCATTTCAGAAGAGGGAATCCATGACACATTCCCTGAATAATTTCCAGTCTCATGGGGAAATTTAAGAACTCTATCATATATTTTCTCAGGCTTTCCCCATTATTTTAAAAGTCTTCCATTCTTTTCTTTTGAAACATAAGTCATTGAGACAGGAGGCAAATAGTAAGGTCTAGTGGAATAGTTCTCCTCTGGGGACACTGAGGCAAATGAATCTCTCAGTCAGTCTAATTTCAATAATTTATTGCTTGTTCTTTCTATTGTTGAATGCTATGATAGTTTTCAAAGAGTTGTACTTAGTATATGCCTACCCACTGAAGAAAAGCAGACAAGCACACAGAAAATATGGGTCTTTCAATTTGCCCTTAAATGGGTGTAATGTAGATTACAATACAAGTGCTAGAATTGTAGTGATTATGAAAATTGGGAGCAGTGCATGCAGGTTTGGGAGCTCTCAGTCTATGTGGGTAAATGTGTGTGAGAAATGAAAGCTTTTAACCTGATTATCTAAATCTTCTTAACTGTTCATTCTCAAGAAAATATAGTGGAAAATACAGTGCCTTTGGAAAAAGAGGAGGTGGCATCAATTCTTGTCTGTGTGAGCTTGGAAAAGTAATTTAGTTTCCCTGGGTTTCTGTAGAGGCCAGCTTTGGTGAGTTGGAGGGCTTAGGCCAGCCTGAGTCTTACCTGTAGATTGTACTAAGCCTGACAGCTGTGAAACTCAGGATGTCGGCTCACCACCCCCCTGTTCTGTCTCTTGAGAACAGGATGCAGGAAGGGAGGAAACAGATGGGGTACAGGACAGGACGCAGGAAAGAATGTAACAGACAAGGTACAAGGAAGTGAGGAAATCACTTAATTAGATTTGCACTTTTCATGAATAATAATGTTACTATTGCTTGATCCAGTGCTATATAAGCCTGAGCCCTCAGACAAATAAACAGAGTTTGTTCTTCACTGCTCTCACCTGGCCCGTGATTCTTTCTCTCTTCACACTCTGCTGGCATCAGACCACAGCCCTGATGCAGGTGCTCCCAGCAGGTTTCCTAATCTATAAAATCAGACAGTTGGACTAGATGGCCTGAGGTCCTTTCTAGCTCCAGATTCCATGATGAATTGCATAAGGTTAGAAAAGCACTGGGACTTCTTGGGAAACCAGGATTTCCTTTTTTTTTTTTTAACTTTGTGCCTCTTTCCACAATGTTGACTATAGTTTGGGGGCCAAATTCCTTAAACAATTCACACTTGTGAAGGAAACTTAAATACCTGCTAAAGCTAATAAGTGATCATGTTTCAGTTAAGAGGCCACCTTCTGTAAGAAGGCTTTCTCAAACCCCTTTATGCTAGTGTCTTCCCTATGCGATTATTATTAATTTATCCTGTGTATATCATTCATAAATAGTTGTTTACATGTTGTCTTTCCCATTAAACTATGAGCCTCTGCTTTGCAGGGGCAGTTTTTGTCTATTGATATCCCCAGAACTTAACACAGTTTCTGAGATACTGTAGATTTTTAATAAATACATGTTGATGGACTTGACTCTCATGGATTTGACTTCTAACAATGGAATGAATCTTTCTGCTTCTACTTTTCACCTCCAGACCTGCTGTCCCCTTTCCTTCTGGAAAGTGACTTATTTCCAGATGGTCTGGGAGTTGCCAACTGCTAATGGGTCTTCTTTTTCTTCTTCAAGGGGAATTTAATTGTTCTTTTTTGAGGCTGCCCAAGTCAGTACACCTGGGGGCTAATCACACTTTAAACTTTTATGTTAATTAGATACATATCCAGATCCAAAATACATCCCCAAGCTGCTGTGAAGACCTCTTTATAAACTCAAAAAGTGGTTGGACTTGATGATCTATAAAGTATCAAAATAAAGTCTCCTATGAATTCAGGAATATAGTTGGTGCTAAGGGAGAACAGCTAACAACTCAGCATTAGACATATCCATTTTTATAGGACTTCTATCACAGTGAGGAAAGAAAAAAACCATGTTCCCTTACTCCCCAAAAGTTAGTTAAAATGACCCACATAGGCATCAAGAGGGTAGAAAATACAAAGTTCTGCAATAAAATGGCAGGGTTTCCTGGTGGGGCTGACCTCAGGTCAATATACCTAGTATTCTGTGTCCTGATCTGGTACTAACCTACCTAGTTTAATATATCTAATCTTGGACCCATTTCCCAACTTCTGTCTTATCTCTTTAGATGCTGATGCTCTAAAGAAATATTGACTCTGCTTCAGTACGGCCTTTGACTATAGAGTTGCTTGCATCTCTATTTGATCTCTGGCCCTCACTCTGGGCATAGGAGGGAATTTCCCCAGTCCCACTGACCACATTAACCACTAGGAAAACTGAACTTCATGAGTTCAAATCTGACCTCAGACAACTTGCTAGTTGTGTAATCCAGGGCAAATCACTTAACCATGTCTGCCTCAGTTTCCATATCTGTAAAATGAGCTGGAGAAGGAAATGGCAAACCACTCCAGTGACTTTGCCAAGAAAACACCAAAATGAGATCACAAAGAGTTGGATACAACTTAAACAATTTAACAACAACAAATAAGACATATGTATTTTCTTTGCACAAGCACCCTATTAAGAACAGAGATCACGTTTATATACCTGAAATAATAGTGGCTAGCATCTGCACAATACTTTAAGCTTTGCAAAGCATGTTATATATTTTATGTTATCTGATGTGAAATAATGCTGTGTTAAGCAGGTAACAAATCTAAATAAAAGGTAGTTACTTCTGTGACTGATTCAGCTTCCATCACTGCCAGTTCTAGCTGATTGGGCCATGACCACAAAAGAAATAAAGGGAGGTGGCAAAGGATGAGCACTACTTTTCTTTTTGGTGACTTGCCCAGGGTCATGCATCTAGTGAGTATCATGTGTCTGAGACCAGATTTGAACTCAGGTCTTCCTGAATCAAAGGCTGGTGCTCTATCCACTGTGCCACCTAGCTGCCCCAAAACACTACTTTTCAGTGGCTACATGCTTTCATCTAGTAATGAGAAGTTCCAGGAGAATCTCACAGTGATGGCCTGTGATTAGTACTTCATATTCATATGTCATTGGAATGGATGTGGCTCTGTAGACATTTTCAATGTCTGGTATTTTGGCTGTAATAATATAGAAGTTCTACAATTTCATCAGAAATTAGGTCTTTCACTGACATATGTTAGTCCCTCTAGGGCTGGAATTCTTAACCTGGCATCTATAATAGCCAAAAGGGGTCCAAGGAAAGATTTCAGAAAATCTATGAGCTTAAAGGGGAAATACACACACACACACACACACATTTACATATATATATTATGAACTCACACATATATAATATGCATATTTTTCTACACATGCATGCACACACATCCCACCAAAGGTCAACAAAAACATATATGAATATAAATTATTATATTTGAAGGTATTATAGATACATAAATTATATAAATATGCATATATAATTTAGATATAACACTATATATCTTAATTTTTTCTGATTATTCACTATTTTTTTAACTTTAATTTTACCTTGGCTATCAGAGTATGCATCCCACATTTCTGGAACATTGTCTTAAAACTTCAGAAAAAAACTTCTATGACGACTTAGGCCTTGGAATATTATCTGCATCCAATAGCTTAGGAACCTGAAGCTCAGGGAGGTCAAGTGATCTGACTTTTGTTACTCAGGTAGTGTGGTCTAGAGTGAGCTGTTAGTGTTCTATCTTTCCTCAAATCCACATGCATATACACATACAGACAGAGACACTTAGAGGCAGCCTGGTGTAGTGGGTAGCTAAGGCAGCTACCCTGAGAACCTAAAAAACTCTGGGTTCAAGTACTGCTTCTGACCTATATTGATTATGTGACCTTGGTCAAGTGCTTAACTTTTGTGTTTTAAGTCTGAACGTTGGAGAGAAGGTGCTGATATAGTAAAGAGAGTATTCATACAGGAATTGCCTATATCAATGAAATCCCAAGTGTATCTATATTATATTTACTTTATCTGCATGTGGTAGCTCCTTGAGGTCAGGGACTGTCTCTGTATCCTCAGAACCTCATGTAGTATCTTGCCTACAAGAGTAGACATTTAATAAAGGTGTGTAGGATTGATTTTGATTGGATTGGATTACAGTTTGGGACTTCAGACATGTGACTCCAGGTCCAATTTTCTTTCCATGCTCTGAAGATTTTCAGATATATATTTTTTGGAGACTGAGCCAATTATCTAATTCATTCGATTAGTCCAAACTGCATAATTTAAATCCATGTCTTACCATTGCTTTTCTTTTATC
This sequence comes from Phascolarctos cinereus, assembly GCF_003287225.1. Classification (NCBI taxonomy): domain Eukaryota; kingdom Metazoa; phylum Chordata; class Mammalia; order Diprotodontia; family Phascolarctidae; genus Phascolarctos; species Phascolarctos cinereus. The sequence continues at coordinate 87,060,374 of NW_027556402.1, read as the reverse complement.
AGAAGTAGCTTTGTATGTCCATGTTAAATTATTAACAGTGCTCAATATTCACTTTGTGCACAGACACAGGCTGAAGGGCTCCAATCACAACGGTGTTGATCAGATCATGCAGTCCTGACAAAAAGAATCATCATGCCAGATGCTAAGTGTTTGTCATGAGGGAAACACTTCTGAGAGAAAAGCAATAAGAGAGGAGCATGGGGAAATTCTCTGGGAGAAGAAAAATGTGTGAAATAGCACAGGTAGGGTGAAATAACACATATTACAGGAACTGCTCTTTTTTTTAAAAGAAAGAATTATAATGAAAATTAATTGTGATAAATTCACAGTGTTAATTTTTTAAAAAATTTACCCCATTAAGCCACACTTCCTTGTGATACTAATCATCTCTAAATCTTTTAAAAGACAGCTAATAGAATAAAGTGCAAACAGCTGCATTCCCATTTGCCTCCTTAGATCCACGGCAAGTTTATCTCATAAAAGGAATGATTTTACTAAGCAAAGTAACAAAGACACAGTTTTCAGAACCCTTCAGAGTGAGGCTGCTTTGACAAGTTCAGGGTGGGATGTCACAGGGTCCTGCCTTTTGCTCCCATTTCCTTGGCCTGACAGTCAGGTAGCAGAGTGAAAGGCCCCATTTCAAATAGAGTAGTAGACATTGTTTTTAAGACACTTAAAATGTTTATTTTTCCTTTTGTTTTGAGCACAACTGCCAACTTTCTCATTTCCCCTAACTACTCAATCCTTCCTTAAAATAAAGAAAAGAAGCAAAACAGTTGCAGTAAATTGATAAATACCATATACAACAATCTGCACCCATCAGCCATTGTCACTCTTCTGAGGAGAGTCATGTGTGCTTCATCATCAGTTCTTCAAAGTTGCTTACTGTCAAACATACTTTGTGGGGTACAGATGGACTCCCATACTAACCAAGAGCAGAGTGCGAGACAGCCTCATAACTGTATGCCTGAAAAGCACTTCCAAGCCTTGGTGTTTGCAGAGTGACCCCAACTGCAGAGGAAGAAAGGAAGGGGAGAGGAAACTTACATACCTTCCAGTCTTGGCTGGAGGAGAACTTGGGGTTAGGCAGTTTTCCTGTACAGGCCACCAAAATGATGAGGTTTAGGGTTTAGGGATGCTAGGACCCCAATATCACAACACACGAATCCTGCTGGAAAGAATTTGACCCAAGCCTTCTTTCAGCCAAAGACAAGGTTTATTAGAACATCCATCATATTGGGCAGACTCTTAAAGAGTCTGAACATAAGTAGACTATTGGCTAGATTATAAGAATCTGAGCAGTGGCTAGATTTAAAAAATCTAAGCCTCAAGCATTCTTGATGAAAAGACCAGAGTTGAATAGAAAATTTGACTTTCAAATATAAGACTCAAGAGAAGCATGAAAAGGTGAACAGGAAAAAGAAATCATAAGGGACTTATCAAAGTTGAACTGTTCCCATTCCTACATGAAAAGATGATTTTTGTAACTCATGAAATCTTTCTCAGTATTAGGGTAGTTGGAGGGAGCATATACGTATGTGTGTGTGTGTGTGTGTGTGTGTGAGTGTGTATACATATACATATATACATACATACAGAGGGCATAGGGTGAGTTAAATATGAAGGGATGATATACAAAAAATAAAATTAAGGGGTGAGAGAAAATTGTACTGGGAGGAGGAGAAAGGAAGAGATAGAATGTGGTAAATTATCTTACATAAAAGAGGCAAGAAAAAGCTTTTACAGTAGAGAGGAAGAGAGAAGAGGTGAGAGGGAATGAGTCAACCTTACTCTCATTGGATTTGGCTTAAGGAGGGAATAACATACACACTCAATTGTGATGGAAATCTATCTTACCCTACAGGAAAATAGAGGAGAAGGGGATAAGAGAGGGGGGGATAACAGAAGGGAGGGCAGATTAGAGGAAGGGGTATTCAGAAGCTAACACTTTTAAGGAGGGACAGGGTAAAGGGAGAAATTAGAACAAATGGGACAGCAGGATAGGAGGGAATTATAGTTATTATTTCACAACGTGACTATTATGGAAGTGTTTTGCATGACTACACATGTATAACCTATATCAAATTGCTTGCCTTCTCAAGGAGGGTGAATAAGGAGGGAGGAAGAGAGAGAATTTGGAATTCAAGGTTTTTAAAATGAATGTTAAAAATTGTTTTCCATTAACTTGGGAAATAAGACATAAGCGATGGGGTTTAGAAATCTATCCTGCCCTACAGGAAAATAGAAAAGGAAGGGGATTAGAGAAGGGGGTGGTGATAGCAGGGAGGGCAGATTGGGGGAAGGGGTATAGTACAATATTGCTGTTACTTGTGCAATGTTCTTCTGTTTCTGCTCATTTCACTTTGTATCAGTTTGTGCAAGTCTTTCCAGATCTTTCTGAAGTAACCCTGTTCATTATTTCTTATAGCACAATAGTATTCCATCACAATCATATATGCAACTTGTTTAGCCATTCTCCAATTGATGGAAATCTCCTCAATTTCTGATTCTTTGCCACCTAAAAAAGAGTTGCTCTAAATTTTTTTGTACATATAGGTCCTTTTGCTGTTTTTTTTAAAGTCTCTTTCTAATATAGACACAGCAGTAGTGTTGCAGGGTCAAAGATTCTATAGCCCTTTGGGCATAGCTCCAAATTGTTCTCCAGAATGATCGAATCATCTCACAGATCCATTAACAATGCATTAGTTGGGGGCAGCTAGGTGGCACAGTAGATAGTGCTCTAGCCTTGGAGTCAAGAGGACCTGAGTTCAAATCTGGCCTCAGACACTTGATACTTACTAGCTGTGTGACCCTGGGCAAGCCACTTAACCTCCATTGCCTAAGCAAAACAAAACAAAAAAAAAACCAGGGCATTAGTGTCTCAATTTTCTGTGTCACCTCCAACATTTATTATTTTCCTTTTTTGTCATGTTAGCTAATATGATAAGTGTGGGGTAGTATCTCAGAGTTGTTTTAATTTGCATTTCTCTAATCAAAAGTAATTTAGAGAATTTTTTTTTCATGTGACTATAGACAGCTTTGAGTACTTCATCTAAAAACTGCCTGTTCATATCCTTTGACCATTTATCAATTGGGGAGTGGCTTTTATTTTTATAAATTTAACTCAGTTCTTTATATATTTTAGAAAGAAGAAACTTGCTATAAAAAGTCAAATTTTCTACTCAGCTGTGGTCTTTTCATCAGGAATGCTTGAAAGTCTTCTATGTCACTGAACATTCATTTTTCCACCTGAAGGATTATACTCAGTTTTGCTAGGTAGGTGATTCTTGGTTTCCTGAAATATCATATTGGGTTTATGTGCAGTTCACACTTTTTTTCTTTGATGCTTTGCTTTTTTGGTGTTTTGACTTCATTGTCTTCTTTTGAGTCTTTAATTTAATCTCTCTTGTCACTGTAGTCGCTTTTTATGGTCAGATTCTTTTTTTTTGTTTTTTGCTGTTTGTTCATTTTTCTGTTACATTTCTTGATTTTGAACTTTTCATTAAAGTTGATCTCCATTCTTGGCATGGGGAGCAGGAGGGGCGCTGTTTCAAGCTTTACACTTTTTTACACTGCTGTTTTCAGAGATAATTCTGGTGATTTGGAAGTTTTCAATGCATTCAAATGGTGTGATATGCAAAGAGTTGTAGTCACAACTTTGGTTGTTGTGTAGGAAAGGTCCCAGATCACTTGTGACCAAAAATAATACTGACCCTCAAGGCTTCTATACCCTCTAAATTGAAAGTGTTTCTCTCCATTATTGAACTGGAGCCCAGAAATGGGTATATGCAATGGAATTACTGAATAGTATCTGGTCCTGCATCCAGTATAAGCACAGGGGGCCCCTCTAATCTCTACCTGACCTATTTCCATGTCATCCTCTCTCTGGCTTGAGAGATCCCTAAGCTGCTGCTGCTGCTGTCACCACCACTTAGTCCCACTACTAGTGTTTCATGCACCAGGGCTTTGGGCCAGTCTCCTCCCTCATGTCATCCGTCCCTTTTTCCAACCTCCTAAGTTGTCTTGGACTGGAAGAATGACTCGCGGTGACCTTTTGTTGGCTCTGACACTCCAGAATTTAATTTGAGGCATTATTTTAAAGTTGTTTAGAGGGGAATGTTAGGAGTGCTCAGCTGAATACTTTCTTTATTCCACCATCTTGGGTCTGCCCCAGAAGTCAAGGTTCAGGCTTTTCATCCTTAGTCTAGTGTACCTTTCACTATTATATGATGCACTTTATGTCAAAATCTTTTTTACCTCGTAAGTCCTGTTTTGAAATGTCTACCACTCTATGAAGTCTTTCTAGAGTATACTAAACAGAATCAATCTCCCTATCTTATGTCCTATCATAACACTGTTTCCACCATGTAGGTGTCACTTATTTAATTTGTATATTTTATTAAAGTGAGAGAGACAGCTTGACACAGCAGATAGAGAGCCAAACTCAAAGTCTGGAAGACTTATATTCAAATCCTGCCTCTGACACACAGTATGACCCTGTGCAGTCATTTAACTTCTGAGTGCTTGAATCAAGTTGACAAGTTGCATAAGAAGTGCCAACTAGCACTGGTAGGGGGAGTTTCCTCCTTTAGTAGTTCTCTATACCAAAGCAATCACAGATTCAGTCCTTATCCCTATTAAGGTTAGCTGTATACATATTAAAGTATGTCAAGCTTGTATATATTATTGTGTATATTTTAAGGTCAATTGTCTTTTTTATCTCTTTTATCAGGCTGTCAGCTAATAAAGGGCAGGGACCACATTCTACTTGCTTTGTATCTCATGTAGTGCTTAATTAGCACCTTGTGCTTCTTATTCAAGAAATATCACGATTCCAATATTCAAGACATATTGAAATTAATTGATAATGGTGGCAAATGGATTAAAATGTTACCATTCCCAGGTAACAACTTTGCTTTTCATTCAAACTTTTGGGGAGACAGAGTGCTTATTCTCAGTGGCAGTTTCATTCTAAGTGGGACTCTTAGGACCTATGGCAGGGGCCATATTATTTTGGGGCAGGTAGGCTTTCTTTTTTAAAAAAAAAACTTTACTATTGTTATTTTTCAATGAAAAACATTAAAAAATTTTGTCACTCCCAGTACTGCTCTTTTATCCTTTCCATACTGATCAAATAAATAAAATAAAACTGAAATATTATGTTTTATATATATATATATATATATATATATATACATATATATATATATATATATATATATATATATATATATATATATATATATGTTTATATAGTTTAACAAAACAAATTCCCATGTTAGTCTTATCCAAAAAGGTATATATCTTTCTGCATTCTAAGTTTATCACCTCTAAGTCAGGAGATGAGTGCTGTGTCTCATTTTCAATTCCTTTAGGTTCATTTTCCAATTCTTTTGCATTTTTGTTGTTGTTGTTGTGTTTGTCAGAGCTTTAAGATTTTTCAAAGTTGTGTTTTCTAAAATATAATTTCTGTATGAATTGTTTTCCCACTTCTAACTTTTCTCTGTTTCAGGTCATATAATTCTTCCTGGTTTCTTCTGAAGCTGTCTATTTTTATCATTTCTTGTACCACAGTAATATTGTATTACATTAATATGCCACATTTTGTTTAGCCATTCCTGAATAGGAATAAATTCCCACATTTTCCAACTTTGGGCTATTATGAAACAAGCAATTGTTATACAATTTGGACATATGTATCCTTTTCCTCTTTTATTTCTTTGGGGTTTATGCCTACTAATGATATATTTGGGGCAATGGTATATGTGAGGTAATTTTCTGGTCAATTAGATAATTTTCTGGACATAGTTCCAACTTGCTTGAAAGAATGGCTGAATCAATTTATGTTTCACCAGCAGTGAATAGTTCATCAACAATGCATTAATGTGCTTCCCACAGCCCTTTTAATATTTGTCATTTTTCTTTTTTATCATCTTTGCCAATCTGATGCATGTGAGGTAGAACATTAAAGTTACTTTAATTTGCATTTTTCTAATTATTGGTATTTAGAGAATTTTTACATGATTTTTCATAGCTCATATTTCTTTGAACATTTTACAAAAATGGATAGGAAAAGGTCAAAAGAAGAAATTATCTCATGAAAATGACATATAAAAGGGAGAACAAGGTAATGTTTTTTTTCTCTTTTTGCTTTTTGGTGAGGTAATTGGGGTTAGGTGACTTGCCCAGGGTCACACAGCCAGTAAGTGTCAAGTATCTGTAGCCAGATTTGAACTCAGATCCTTCTGACTCCAAGGCCAGAGCTCTAGTTACTATACCATCTAGCTCTCCCTTAAAAGTGAGAACAAGAGTAGAGGAAGCAGATAGTGGTGGAAGGCTGGTAATATTGGAACCTTACTGTCATCTAGGTAAAAAAAAAATCAGCAGGCTTTCTAATGTGCCTTAACATCCCACCAAAGAGGCTCTTCCTAATAACTCCCCCTCCCTTTTTTAAATCATATCCCAAGAAAGTATTTTCTTTGAAGCATTCAACATATACCAGGTCCTTTCTAGCTTATCAACATTAATCTGGAATTGGATTTTAGCCAAATGAGATACAGAATATATTCTAGTCTCACTTCAGATTTGCACAATAATACTTCTTCTGGGTTCTACTTTAATAGTTCCTTATACCCATGGGTATCTACCTAATAAGAGTCAGTTATTTCCATTCTGATTTTTGAAAATCCTAGATTTCTACTCCTTTTATTCATATTCATTGCTTTATCTACATTTATTGACCAAAAGGACTAAACTGCGTGCATGAGGACTGACTTCTTACTTGGCATAAATCATCCATAATGCTTTGGCACCCAGATTTATGATCCATGGAATGGAGGTAGTAATGACTTGAGGCTTGTTGAAAAGTTCAAGCTTGTTTGAAATTCTTTGCTGCAATCAAGATGATTTAATATAGCTGCTCCTTTGGTCCGTTCATATCTGTCACATCCAAGAAAGACATAGTGCATCAGTTGCTTCCACTTGACAATGTAAAAAATATAAAGCTCAATGCACTGACACAATCCCTTAGCATTCATCCTTCCTGGTAATAAGCCCCACTCACTCTGGTAAGCTTTATGCTGACAGCAGAAGTAGAAAGAGGCATAGGATGAATGATTCCAAAATGAGGAACAAGGATATAATGGAATTTTCACTTATTCTGTCCCAGCAGGCCTGCTTAAAGTTACAGTATGTTGTAGTTATTTTCTAATTTTAAGCTATTTTATCTAAGTGATTTCTCAGTCGTCCTGCTTTTTCAATGATGGATTCAGAAACTCGAGGCATGTCTGTACTTTGAGAAATTCTTAATATAGCACTAGCTTTAGGAAAGATTTGTAATTTTTTTTTAAATTGAGGTGAATATGCAAACTAAAATGCCAGAGGGAAAGTATATGTAGGACCTACTGAATGCACAGAAAAATGCTTTATTCAAATATCATAGAGTTATGGCAAGAAGCATTTTTCCTACTTTCATAAACTTAGTGAAAGCAATTTTCTGTTATTCTTTTTAAAAGTTTAATATTAAGGTATTACTTAATCATTGACTTCTAGACATATCAGTACATTACATCACGTGTATGTATTCTAAGTTTTTTTAATGACATAGAATAAGAAATAATGTTACTTGAGGCTGAATATGTGATGTGAAATGTGAAGCTTAGCAAATATAATTGCATCATTTGCAATTAATCAAGACAGGTTTATCCTTAAAAACAGAGGGCTAGAAGGAAGTATAATAAATTAATTTTTGATTACTTTTCTCTCATTTTAGACTTTAGTAACTAACACAAACATACATGTGAGGAATTATTAGAGTTCAGAGAACTATCTTATTTCATTACATAATCATTGCAGATTTTATGCTAATTTTTCAAAAAGTGGGGTACAACCATTATATAAAGCTCTTTTTAAAATTGTGACAGTATTACTTAAAATCATTTATTATTAAACTGTCTTTGGTGCAAGATTAAGATGCATGAAATATTCATGAAAAACATTAAAATTTAATACTGACAATGTGTGTACGCTGAGAATTCTAGACTTGTAGTTTGTAATGTGCGAGAGATAAATGTTTATCCATAAGTCACTGGTGAATACACTGCTGCTCTGTTTACCTTATAAGTGGCTTAAAAACAGAATTATACGATGTGACAATTACATGATGAAAGGTTATAAGACAAGTTTTTGACTAAAAAAATACACAGGGTGCGATATTTATGTGGTGAAATATGGCATGAACAAGTTCTATGGCTCAGTGGAGTAGCTTTGTGTCTGTCTTTTATGACTTGGGTAAATTACAAGTTTCCTACTTCCCTTGAGTTATCTCATGTCTAAAATGGCTCAGATTTTGGCTCAAAATATATGAGCTTATGAAACTAATTTAATGATTTTTAAAGTGTATATTTATGAATTTCATTAAATATTTCTCAATTACATGTTAAAGAATTAACAATTTTTTTTTAATTTTGAGTTCCATGTTCTTTCCTTCACTGTCATTACTCCCCTCTGATTGAGAAGGCAAGCAATTTGATATTAATTATACATATAAAGTCATGCAAAATATTTTCATATTAACCATGCTGCAAAAGACAAGACAAAGAAAGTCACTTAATAGTTTAAAATATGTTTTCTTCCAAAATATGCCTGATACCTTCAAAAGTCAGTTTGTCTTTTGTTTTCCATGATGGGAGCTGCTCTTAATGAGAGTACAATTAGGAATAGCTGAGCTGAAAGGTGGCTGTTGCATTCCTTCCCATGAAAAGTTCATTGAGAAACAACAGAGAGAGGAGGCAGAGCTGAGATGGTGGAGTAAAAGCAGTGACTTGCTTGAGTTCTCCCCCAAATCCCTCCAAATACCTGTAAAAATGGCCCTAAGCAAATCCTAGAGCAGCAGAACCTGCAAAAAGATAGAGTGAAACAAATTTCCAGGCCAAGACAACCTGGATGACTGATTGGAAAGATTTATTGCACCGGGCTAGGAGAGGAGCACAGTTCAGTGTGGGCACGTGTGAAACTGGTGCAGTTCTTGGGGGACTGAATCAAGGGGAGTTGGGGTGGTTTCCAGACTTCTCAACCCACAAACACCAAAGACAACTTATAAGGACAGTAGGAAAGGTCTGTCAGACAATGGTAAGGGAGGAGCTTGGTCCCACCCCAGTCAAAGCAGAGCCCCAGGATGGTGCCTGCTTTCAGAGCTCTAGGCCCACAGACAAAAGAGGAATCTAGTGGCTGATGAGAGGAGGATTGCAGGGATCTCTTTGCTGGTGCTGAGGCAGGAATGTCTTACTTTGCCTGTGCTTGGATCTGGGTCATAGCTCTGGGTGGTGGTCCTGCGGCAAGGAAGAGGGTTGGCATGGTGGAGCTTGTGGTGGTGGTGAGGACAGAATCCTCCTCACAGTTCCAAGGCTGAAAAGAGCACTTCTGGTCACTCATAGACCAGAGCACAGGCCAGGAAAGGAGTAAATACCTTGTCTTTGATCATATCACCTTAAATAATTGAAAACTTACATGTCCCTAGAAATATCTCTGAAAACAGCTGCACAAAACCCTAGAAGTTTGGGACAGTACATTCTCCACACTGGAAGCCAATCCCTACATAACCAAAGAGTTTAAAACTCAAGTAATTGGCTGGGATCATAAGCAAACAGGACAAAAAAGTCAGACCATAGAATCTGTCTTAGGTGACAAAGAATATCAAAATACACAACCAGAAGAAGACTGTTGTCCTCCAAGAAAACTACAAATCAGTCCCAGGCCATGGAGGAGCTCGAAAAGGATTTTGAGAAGCAAGTAAGAGAAACAGAGGAAAAACTTGGAAGAGAAATGAGAGTGATGCAAGAAAATCATGAAAAACTAGTCAACAACTTGCTAAAGGAGACCCCAAAAATACCAAAGAAAATAACACCTTAAAAAATAGACTAATCCAAATGGTAAAATAAGTCTATAAAAGCAATGAGGAGGAGGTGGACCCAATTTGGCAGAATGAAAGCAGTGACTTGCTTGAGCTGTCCTCCAAACCCCTGCAAACACTCATAAAAATTGGCTCTAAACAAATTCTGAAGCAGCAGAACGTACAAAAGACAGAGTGAAACAAATTTCCAGCCCAAGACAACCTGGATGATTGATCAGAAAGGTGTATGGCACCAGGCTGTGAGCGCAGTGCAGCCCGGTGTGGGACCACAGGCCGCCAACCTGAAGCAGATTCAGAGGACTGAATTTTGGGCAGCTGTGGAGGTTTCCAGACTCCTCAATCCACCAATGCCAAAAACAACTCAGAAGGTCAGTGGGAAAAGTCTGCTTCTGTCGTTGCTGAGAAAGGAAGGTGGGGTTTCAGCTCCATTCCCCTAGAGTGTGGCACTGGGGGGGCAGCTGCTTCCTGAGCATCCGGCACACAGACTGAGGAGGAATACAGTGGCTGATCAGAGAGGGATTGCAGGGATCTCTTTGCCAGTACTGAGGAAGGAATCTCTTGCTTTGCCTGTGTTTGGATCTGGGCCACAGTTCTGGGTGCTGGTGCTGGGGTGAGGAGGAGCTCTGGCTTGGTGGAGCTTGTAGTGATTGTGGAGAGAAGTCCCTCCTCACAGTTACAGGACAGAAAGGAGTACTTGTGGTCACAGGCCAGGAAAGGAGTAAACACCTCACCCCTTATCATACCACCTAGGAAGAACTGAAAATTTACTGGGCCCTACAAGTATCTCTGAAAACAGCTGTACAAACCCTCTCAAGCTTGGGACAGTACATTCTTCACATTGGAAGCAGATTCATACCTTAACAAAGAGTTTAAAACTCAAGTAATTGGCTGGGATCATGAGCAAGCAGTGCAAAAAGAGTCAGACTATATTATCTAACTTTGGTGAAAAGAAGATCAAAATATACAACCAGAAGAAGACAACAAAGTCAAAGCTCCTACATCCAAAGCCTCCAAGAAAAATATGAATCAGTCCAGGCCTTGGAAGAGCTCAAAAGGGATTTTGAGAAGCAAGTAAGGGAAGTAGAGGAAAAACTGGGAAGAGAAATGAGAGTGATGCAAGAAAATCATGAAAAACAAGTCAACAGCTTGCTAAAGGAGACCCAAAAAATACTGAAGAAAATAACACCTTAAAAAATAGCCTAACCCAAATGGCAAAAGAGGTCCAAAAAGCCAACGAGGAGAAAAATGCCCTAAAAAAAAATTGGCCAAATGGAAAAGGAAGTCCAAAAGATTACTGAAGAAAATACTTCCTTAAAAATTAGAATAGAGCAATTGGAAGATAGTGACTTTATGAGAAATCAAGACACAGTAGAACAAATCCAAAAGAATGAAAAATTAGAAAACAATGTGAAATATCTCATTGGAAAAAACTGACCTGGAAAATAGATCCAGGAGAGAGAATTTAAAAATTATTGGACTATCTGAAAGACATGATCAAAAAAGAGCCTAGACATCATCTTTCAAGAAATTATCAAGGAAAACTGCCCTGATATAGTAGAACCAGAGGGCAAAATAGAAATTGAAAGAATCCACAGATCTCCTCCTGAAAGAGATCCCCAAAGGAAAACTCCTAGGAATATTATAGCCAAATTCCAGAGTTCCCAGGTCAAGGAGAAAATATTACAAGCTGCCAGAAGGAAACAGTTCAAGTACTGTGGAAACACAATCAGGATAACACAAGATTTAGCAGCTTCTACATTAAAGGACCACAGGGCATGGAATATAATATTCTGGAGGGCAAAGGAGATAGGATTACAACCAAGAATCACCTACCCAGCAAAACTGAGTATAATCCTTCAGGGGAAAAAATGGTCATTCAGTGAAATAGAGGACTTTCAAGCATTCTTGATGAAAAGACCAGAGCTGAATAGAAAATTTGACTTTCAAATACAGGACTCAAGTGGAACATGAAGAGGTAAACAGGAAAGAGAAATCATAAGAGACTTATTAAGATTGAACTGTTTACATTCCTGCATGGAAAGATGATATTTATAACTCATGAGACCTTTGTCAGTATTAGGGTAGTTGGAGGAAAAAAATATATGTATGTATATAGATAGATAGATAGAGGGCACAGGGTGAGTTGAAGATTAAGGGGTCATATCTGGAGAATAAAATTAAGGGATGAGAGAGGATTATACTCGGAGAAGAAGAAAGGGAGAGGTAGAATGGGGTAAATTATCTCACAAAAAAAACCCCAGAAAAGTCTCTTACAGTGGAGGGGAAACGGGGAAGGTGAGAGGGAATGAGTGAATCTTATTCTCATAGGATTTGGCTTAAGGAGGGAATAACATACACATTCAATTGGGTATGGAAATCTGTCTTACCCTACAGGAAAATAGGGGGAGAAGGGGACAAGAGAACAGGGGGATGATAGAGAGGAGGGCAGATTGGGAAAGGGAGTAATCAGAAGTAAATACTTCTGAGGAGGGACAGGGTCAAAAGAAAGAATAGAATAAATGGGAGGGCAGGATAGGGTTAAGGGAAATAGAGTTAGTTTTTCACAACATGTCTACTAGGGAAGTGTTTTGCATAACTGCACATGTACAACTTATATTGAGTTGCTTGCCTTTTCAGTGAGGGTGGGTGGGGAGGGAGGAAGACAGAAAATTTTAAATCTAAAGTTTTAAAAACATATGTTTAAAAAAATGTTTTCACATGCTACTGGGAAATAAGAAATACAGGAAATGGGGTACAGAAGTCTATCCTGCCCTACAGGAAAATAGAAGGGGGGGATAAGAGAAGGGGAGAGATAGAAGAGAGGACAGAGACTAGGGAAGGGATATTCAGAATGCATGGCATCTTGGGGTGGGGGGGGAGATGGGGTGAAAATTTGGAACTCAAAAAGTTGTGGAACTGAATTTTGAAAACTAAAAATAAACAAATTTATATTTAAAAAAAAAGCAATGAGGAGAAGAATGCCTTAAAAAGCAGAATTGACCAAATGGAAAAGGAAGCTCACTGAAGAAAATACTTTCTTAGAAATTAGAATGGAGTAAATGGAAACTAATGACTTTGTGAGAAATCGAGAAATTATAAAACAAAACCAAAAGAATGAAAAAATAGAAAACAATGTGAAATATCTCATTGGAAAAACAACTGACATGGAAAATAGATCCAGGAGAGATAATTTTAAAATTATTGGACTCTCTGAAAGCCATGATCAAAAAAGAAGAGCCTAGACATCATCTTTCAAAAAATGATCAAGGAAAATTTCCCTGATATTCTAGAAGCAGAGGGTAAAATAAAAATTGAAAGAATCCACTGATAACCCCCTGAAAGAGATCCTCAAAGGAAAACTACTAGGAATATTATAGCCAAATTCCAAAATCCCACATCAAGTAGAAAATATTGTAATCAGCCAGAAAGAAAAAAATCAAGTATTGTGGAAACACAATCAGGATAACATAATATTTAGCAACTTCTATGTAAGGGATTGGAGGGCTTGGAATATGATATTCTGGAGGGCAAAGGAGATAGGATTACAGCCAAGAATCATCTACCCAGCAAAACTGATTATAGTCTTTAGGGGAAAAAATGTACTTTCAGGGAATTTCAAGCATTCTTGATGAAAAAACCAGAGCTGCTAAGGGACTTATTGAAGTTGAACTATCTACATTCTTGATATTTGTAACTTTTGAGAACTCTGTCAGTATTAGGGTAGTTGTAGGGATAAAAATTATATTGAGAGATAGATAAATAGATAGATAGATAGATAGATAGATAGATAGATATAGATAGATAGATAGATAGAGGGCACATTGTGAGTTGAATTTGGAGGGGTGATATCTAGAAATAAAATTAAGGGATGAGAGAGGAATATACTTGGAGAAGGAGAAAGGGAGAGGTAGAATGGGGTAAATTATCTCACATAAAACAGACAAGAAAAAGCTCATACAGTGGAGGAGAAAGTGGGGAAAGATGAGAGGGAATGAATGAATCTTACTCTCATTGGGTTTGGCTTGAGGAGGAAATAACATATTCCCTTAATTGGGTATGGAAAGCTATCTTACCCTATAGAAAAATAAAGGGGAAGGGGATAAGAGAGCAGACGGATGATAGAAGGGAAAGGAGATTGGGGGAGAGGGTAATCAGAAGCAAATGCTTCTGAGGAGGGATAGGGTTAAAAGAGAAAATAGAATAAAAGGGGATAGGGTAGGATGGAGGGAAATATAGTTAGTTTTTCACAACATGACTACTATGGATATGTTTTATAAGACTACACTTGTATAACCTGTATTGACTTGCTTGCCTCCTCAATAAGGGTGAGTGAGGATGGAGGAAGGGAGAAAATTTGGACCCCTAAGTTTTAAAAACAGATGTTGAAAATTGTTTTTATGTGCAACTCGGAAATAAGATATAGAATGGGGTATAGAATCTATTCTACCCTACAGGAAAATAGGAGGGGAAAGGGATAAGAGAAGGGGGGTGTGACAGAAGGGAGGGCAGATTAGGAGAAGGAATAATCAGAATGCACAGGGTGAGATGGGGAGAAAATTTGGAACTCGATTTCTTGTGGAAGTGAATGTTGAAAACTAAAAATTGAATACATCAAAAAAAGAAAAAAGAAGAAACAACAGGAGAAAAGGAAAGAAGCAAAAGCAGAAGTAAGACTTGGAGCCAGATATGGGGAAGGAATTGAGAGTGCACACAGGACATTCAAGACTTAGACTCTCACTGTCAGAAGAAAGGATGTAAGAGCCACTCAGAGGCATTAAGTTCTCACTGTGAGTTTCTGGGTAGTGCTAATTAGATACAATGCCTGAATACCTGAACTCAAACAGCTGAGTAAAAGTAGAAACAGGAAGACTGGGCCAGAAGGAGGAAAAGATGCTTGGGGCAGGCTGCCCATGAGCTAAAGAAAATCACCCAATGTTTAGAGAAGGAGCTAATTAGAGTTATTAATGTGGTACATCATTTGTACTTAAATGTGTCATTTCTTTCAATAGTAGCTCCATGGGGAATCTTTGTGTAAGCATATGAGTGTGTGTTTTGTTAGGCAGAGCAGACAAGAACAACTTGCAGTTATTATCTAAATAAAAATATGTTTTAAAATCAATTACTAAAGGCACTTTGTTGTTCAGTTGTGTTCTACTCTTCATAACCTCATTTGGGGTTGTCTTGGTAGAGATACTGGAGTGGTTTCCCAGTTTATTTTCCAGCTCATTTTATAAATGAGGAAAGTGAAGCAAACTGTTAAGTGACTTGCCCAGTGTCACACAGCTAACAAGTGCCTGAGGCTGGATTTGAATGGGAAAAACAGGAAGAAAATAAGGATCTGAGCCCTCCCTTCTCTGATATAATTGAGATTCTTTCTTGCTGCGAAGTTACTGTGGCACCTGTGAAGGCATTTCTTTTTATTTTCTTCCCCATAACCCTCCAAGTGATGGATTGTTTTTGTTGACGTTTGTAGCAAGAATCTATAGTGCTTGGAAACAGGACAGAAATTGGGTCAGGTTAGTTTAGAGAGGCTGTTTTGATGGCAGTATGTAAGGAAATTGGAGCAAGTAGACTGTGGTTATGTGGACCCATTTCGACAGTCTTTTGATGCTCCCTCCTTCCTCTCTCTCTGTCTCTGTCTGTCTGTCTGTCTGTCTCCTCTAAGGACTGGAAAGGTGGCACTCACAGTGAAGAAAGATGTAGGCTGAGCATTGAGGAGCTGTAACAATTTCATGAAGACTGAGTTAATCTGGCTTATGGTACTTGAATGAAGCAGTAGACCCTGTAGGGGCTGCAGTGGAGCCTAGGTCAAGCCCAGAGTGGCACTGGGTATTGTGCCACTGAGGAAGCTGAATCTTATAAGCAATATGTCCAACAAGCAGGGGCTTGGCAATCACCAAGCATTTTTAAAAACTATCACTATAAAAGGGGAAACAGCCCCAAAAGTGAAATAGTTCTTTCCCTTGAGGAGTTTACAATGTGAAAGTGTTGAGAAAATGACAATATATTGTTATATAAAAATTGATGCAAAATAATGTGGGTAGGGTGGGATTAAGAAAGGGTCTTGCAAATGGCTCTTGGCTTGAGAGCCTTGATATAACTTGAGATTCTATGAATTAGAGATAAAGAGAAAATTACATTGTAGGTATGAGGGACAGCCAGAGTAAATGACAGAGAAGAGAGTTTGCATTGTGTATGAGTAACAGTAAGAAGGCCTGTTTGGTAGATTATAGGGTTTTTGAAAGGGAATAATAGATCATAAGGCTGGAGTGGTGAATTGAGGGCAGGTTGTGAAGGGCATTTAATTTCAAAAAAGAATAATGATGCAGGCACATAACAAGAGGACAATAAATAGGGAAATTATTTCAAAAGAAACATTATTTCTGAGTGGGATGGATATCAGGTTGATGAGAAAGATGCCCAGCTTGAACGCAGAGAATCAGAGAGAGATGGATTTCAGTGTCCTACTTAGCTTTTGCAGCTGGATTCTCTTTGTTATGTTTTGTAGAAGAGAGTACTGAAGTGTCATGACCTAAACAGATCTCAGGACCCTATATGTATTGTGAATCATGGCTCAAACACTTTCAGAATTGTTTCTCTCATTCCAGCTAATTCATAACCATAGCAATTGTAGATAACAACAACATTGTAAAGAAACTTGAAAGACCTAAGAACTCTGACCAATCAGAACTACAGAGGAGTTTAAGCATGCTACCTACATACTTTATGCACTTCTAATACTGTATTCTGCATTACACTTAATGTGTTTATTTTATAGCATTAATATCTGTTTATGAATCATAACTCCCTTACTACAGTGTAAGCTCCTTAAAGGCATGAATTAATTATTTTTTGTGGTCTCTTAGATTTCTAATAGATTTTGTTGAATGAATAAATAGATGAATGAACCCAGCTGAGATTAGCCATTACCAGTTAAGTTGGGATTTGAAGTTTACTTATTCATTTGGATTGTAAAATATTTACTTTGGAGACCTAAGTTATCTAATTAATTTATACATATTAATCAACTGAACTAGAGTTCCTCTTCATTTAGAAATGGAGGCCTCTACTTCCGCTTCCAAGAGCCAAGGTAGTTGCTGTCGCCCTCCCCTAACAACCTCTGAAAACCCAGAAAAGATCACCCCAGAAAAAACCCTGGAATAGCTGAACCAGAAGAAAGATGGGGAGCAGCAGTGCAGTAGCCCAGGTAGCTTGAGGGATTAACAGGAAAGGGCCTTCCTTACCCTGGGGGAAGGGGAGCAGTATGATCGGGAGGCATCTCAGCCAGCTAGCAGAAAGCCCCACTTTAGCACACCAGGAAGAGATCTCTGTGCCTCTGCATTCTACAGCAGATGGGTCTCCCAGTGCCTCAGCAAAAATAAGGGAAGCAGCACTACAAAGAGCCCCAGGTGGATAAACACCCTGCATCATTCATCTGAAAAGAACTGAAGAAAGCAACCTACAGTCTTCCTAAAGTTCCAGCCTTGCTGATTCCAGCCCAACACCAGGTAAGGTGTCAGAACTGTACAGTCTCCAACTGCCAACCAGGAGGATATTCTGAAGCCCAGGTGGTAGAGCAGACAAACACCAACACCTGGACTTCCAAGTGCCTCAGTGGGGGCAGGGGAACCGGTGGAAACCAGCTCAGAAAACCACCAGGTGCCTCGGCATTCTATAGCAAAGGAGCTGAAGAAAGCTAAAGGAAAGGAAAAGCAGGCAATATAGCATTGCCCGTAAGTTCCAGCCTTGCTGATTCCAGCCCAACAAGAGGTAAGCTGCAGTACCCTACAGCCTCCAATTGCCAACATAAGAGGCCCCAGCATACAAAGCCAGTGACCAAGACCTAGGCTCCCAACACAAGAATTTTGGGTCAGTGCCCTCTGCTCCCCATCAGAAGAGCTCAATTTCTTTAAAGGACAGGAAATAAAGAAACAACATGAGTAAAAAGAAACATACCATAGATTCATATTATGAGAAGAGTGAAGATCAAGACAGAAATTCTGAAGAGGACAATATTGTCAACAAACCCACATCTGCAACATCAAAAGGGAATATGAACTGGTCTGAAGTTCAAAAAGCCTTCTTAGAAGAGCTCAAGAAGGATTTTAAAAGTCTAATGAGAGAGGTAGAAGAGTCCTTAAAAAAATACAACTGACCAATTGGAAAAAAAGTACACTGAAGAAAGCAAGTCCCTAAAAAACACAATTGGCCAACTGGAAAAAAGTATACTGTAGAAATGGAGAGACATAACTGTGTACTATATTTTTGTCCTTAATTTTGTAAATTTATTCCTTAGCTTTCAAATGTACACAATGTATTGCATTTTATCATTCTTATTCTTAATTTTTCTTCTTCTTATTAGACTGTTAATGAATGGCATTTTGTGTGTAACTAAATCATTTTAGATTTGGTTTATTTCCTAACCTTTTAAATATTTAGTTTATTCAGCCAGTGAAAATGGAGAGCAATTCTCAATTTTTGCAGATGCATCATTTTTTAGTTGTCTTTTGGGTGCCATTTAGCATACTGGATGTCCAAAGTTTGCACATTTGTATTTTTTCCCATTGGCATGATCACTCTTTTATTTTAAATATTTAAAATTTTTAGTTTTCAACATTCATGTTTATAAGATTTTTGAGCTCCAATTTTTCTTTTCCTGCCCTCTGTCACCTCCCACTACAAGATGGCAAGCAATCTGATACAGGCTCTACTTGTTTACAGAAAGTAGCCCTCATGCAAAGTTTACATCAACCTTTTGCTATTTTTCATTGAATTTCTACCATGAAAAAACCTTGAAAATGTTCTTGTCAATGTTTGATTAAATATTTTGATTTATTATTTATTTTTAACATTCTTTTCCAATTTTGAGTTCCAGATTCTCCCAACTTCTCCCTTACCCACTTAGAAGGCAAAGCAACATGGTATCAATTATACATATGAAATAATACAAGCTATTTCCATATTAGCCAAGTTTTAAAAAAATCACGAAAAATAAGTGAGAAAATTATATTTTAATATTCACTCAGAGTTCATCAGTTCTCTTTCAGGAGGTAGATGGAATTTTTTCATCATGAGTCCTTTGGAATTGTCTTAGATCATTGTATTGATCAAGTCTTTCAAAGTTGAACGTTGTTTTATAAATATTATAAACATTTCTGCCATTGTGCATCAGTTCACATGGGTCCTGCCATATTTTTTTTTCTCAAGTCACTCCTCCTTGTCATTTCTTATAGCACAATAGTACCCTATCATAATCATATACCACAACTTGTTCAACCATTCCTCAATTGATGGGCATCCCTTCTATTTCTAATTTTTTTTTTTGCCACAACAGTGTTGCTATAAATATTTTTTGCATGTATAAGTGTGTTTTTTTTCCTTTTTCTTTTATGTCTTTGGGATACAGACCTCATAATAATTTTTATGGGTCAAAGGGTGTGCACAGTTTTATAGCCCTTTTGACATAGTTCCAAACTATTCCCCAGAACTGTTGGATAAGTTTATTACTCCCAACAATCATGCATTAGTAAGCCAGTTTTCTCACATACCTTCCAACATTTTGCATTTCTGATACATGTAAGGTTCTACATCAGAGTTGTTTTCATTTGCATTTCTCTAATCAGTAGTGATTTAGAGCATTTTTTGATATGACTATAGATCTGATTTCTTTTTCTGAAAACTTCCTGTTTATATCCACTGACCATTTATCAATTGGAGAATGGCTTTTATTTCTATAAATTTGACTCAGTTCTGTACTCTGTCTACATTTGAAAAATGAGCCCTTTATTGGAGAAACTTGCTATGATTTTTTTTATGCTACTTCACTTTCTATGGTTATGTTGGAATCATCTCCCATGATTTCAATAATTATGTCTGTTTTTGCTTTTGCTGTGTCTGAGATCATGATTGCTATCCCTGCCTCTTTTTTTAAAAATATCATCTGAAGCATATTAGATGCTACTCTAGCCCTTTATTTAAACTCTGTGTGTGACTTTCTGTTTCATATATCTCTCCTGAACAGCATATTTTTGGATTCTGATTTCTGATCCAATCTAAGCTTCTGTTTTATGGGTGAGCCTATCCTATACATGTTGCTAACTGTATATTTCTCTCTATCTCTTTTTCTTTTGTTTCTTCCCTTCACTCTCTTTTGATCCAATCCTTACTTAAAAATCTATTTTGCTTTTAACCACTCCCTCCCTTAATCTGTCCTCCCTTTGACCACCTCTTTTTTCTCCTATCCTCTTCCCCTCCTATTTTCCTGAACAGCTTATACTTCTATAAACAACTGAGTGTTTATATATATTCTTCCCTCTTTGAACCAATTCCAATAAGAGTGGGGTTCAAGCATTGCTTACCACCCCCTCATTTTCCTTTCCATTGTAAAAAGTCTTTGTTTACTTCCTTTGTGTAAGAAAATTTTCCCCATTCTACCTCGCCCTTCCCCCTTCTCACAGTGTATCTCTTTTTTCTCACCTCCCTTCTTTTGGGAGATCATTCCAACATAACCAGTCTCTTATAAACAAATCCTTTTTACAGTACTGTATCGAAGGTCAGGTGAAATGACAATCAGTTTATCAAGGATAAACTCATTTTTTACCTGCTCTGTATTACACAAAAGCAATAACCATGGTCCCACCCCTGGAGAAAACTGAATACAGATGGGCAGATAAACACAAGCAACTACTTGAGAATCATACAAAGCTATATATTGGGAGGGATAGGACCAAAGTGTAGTGAAAATTCGGAAACTAAGGAAATTCATTGTGAACTGAGGTTAATAAGGGAAGCAGAAAAGTTTCATCTAATGGGAGAAATGTCTCAGTAAATGGAATGGAAATATTTGTAATGCAATTCCAACTGCAGCTTTTCCTTAGAGTCTGATCTATAACTGTAGTCAATGTGCAATTGACCTATATTTAAGTGAGATTTATGGGAAATAGAACTTGCTTGCAATAATGTCTGCCCATAATTAGCACCACAGCCTGTGCTATACAGGGATACCACTTTGTTGAGGCATATTATTGAGCTCTGACACTGGGATGCTACCTATGGAAAACTGGAGCCTCGTAGGTGATAGATGCATTCCCACTACTTCCTTTTCTCCAGTGAATAAGATTGTTTTTTACCATGGCATCAGATGGCAAACTAGTACTTTGATGAATGAGGGAACAAAATGCATGATCTCTTACTGAAATAAAGTACCAATTAATAATCATAAAGTTTGGAGGAAACCTCATAAAATTGAATCATTCCCCTCCATATGCTCCCTTTTGAGGTAAAATTGGAATCCTCTAGGCTCCTCACTCCCAGATATGCACTGTGCTCCATGTCTTCCTTGTTGCCTCTGTACTCTTTCATTTGCCTAAAATGTACCCTCCCCCTTCATTTAGTTCATACAAGTCTTTCAAGGATTTTCTGAAATCTGCCTATTCATGATTTCTTATAAAATATTATTCCATTATATTCATATACCACAAATTGTTAGCCATTCTCCAATTTGTGGGCATCCCCTCAATTTCCAACATTTAGCCACCATGAAAAGGGCTGCTATAAATATTTTTGTGCATGTGGGCCCTTTTCCATTTTTTATGACATCTTTGGGATACAGATCTAGTAGTAGTATTGCTGGATTAAAGGGACATGCAGTTTGGTTGCCCTTTGGGCATTGTTCCAACCTGCTCTCCAGAATCGTTAGATCAGTTCACAACAGTGAATTAGTGTCCCAATTTTCCCACATCCTCTCCAAAATTTATAATTTTCCTTCTTTGTCATATTAGCCAATCTGACATGGGTGAGGTGATAGCTCAAAGGGTTTTTTTGACAATTTATTTATTTTTAGTTTTCAACATTCACTTCCATAAGATTTTAAGCTTTAAATTTTCTCCTTCTCCCACTTCTCCTCCCACTCCCAAGATGGTGTATAGTCTGATATAGGCTCTACACATACATTCATGTTAAATATTTTGTCCCATTAGTCATGATGTAAAGAACAATTAAAACCAATGGGAGGAACCATGAGAATGAAGCAATAAAACAAAACAACAAAGGAAAAAGAGAGCAAATACTATGCTTCCATATGCATTCAGACTCCATATATCCTTCAGTTTTTTCAAAGAGGTTCTATTTACCTCCTCAGTTTCTTTCTTTCTTTCTTTCTTTCTTTCTTTCTTTCTTTCTTTCTTTCTTTCTTTCTTTCTTTCTTTCTTTCTTTCTTTCTTTCTTTCTTTCTTTCTTTTTGTGTTGTTAGATTCATTGAGTTCTAAGAGTTGACAATTGAGGTCACCCACTAATATAGTTTTGCTGTCTATTTCTTCCTGTAATTCACTTAACTTCTCCTTTAAGAATCTGGCTGCTATGCCACTTGGTGCATTTATGTTTAGTATTGATATTACTTCATTGTCTATGTAGTTTCATTCTTTATCTCATTTAATTAGATCTATGTTTGCTTTTACTTTTTCTTAGATCTAGATTGCCACCTGTGCTGTTTTTTTTTTTACTTCATCTGAATAATAATAGATTCTGCTCCAGCCCCTTACCTTTAATCTCTGTATGTTTCTCTGCTTCAAGTGCATTTTTTACAAGCAACATATTCTAGGATTCTGGTTTTTGATAAACTCTGCTCTCCACTTCTGTTTTATGGGAGAGTTCATCCCATTCACATTCACAGTTATGATTACTAACTGTATTTTCCTCCATTTAATTTTTCCTTCTGTTTGTCCTCTCTTTCCTTTCCCCCTTTCCCTCCCACCTATATTTTTCTTCTGTCAACTACCTCCTCTTATCTGCCCTCCCTTCTGTCAGTCTTCATCCCCCCATCTTATGTGATCTCCTCTCCTCCTATTTCTCTGTTAGATATGATAGATTTCTACATTCAATGGATCATATATATTATTATGTCTTTGAGCCAATACTGATGAGAATAAGGTTCAAGTGATGTTCATCACCAACCCTCCCATTTTCCCCTCCACTGTAATAGGTCTTTAGCACCTCTCCATGTGCAATAATTGACCCCATTATACCTCTCCCTTCTTTCTGCACCCATTGTACTCCTCTTTCTCATCCCTTAAATTTTTTTATGTCATTCCCTCAAGTTCGCCTTACACCCGTATGCTCTGTGTATATTCTGTCTAGCTGTAGTATTAGTGATATAATTTTTAAGAATTACAAGTATCATCTTCCCATGTAGGGATGTAAATAGTTTAGCTCTATTGAATCCCTTTTATTTTCTTTTCCCTTTTTACCTATTTATACTTCTCTTGGTTCTTGATATTGGATGTCAAATTTTTGATTTAGTTGTGGTCTTGTCCTTATTATGAAAGCTTGAAATCCCCCCATTTCATTTTATTACCATGTTTTCCCATGATGTATTATGCTTCATTTTGTTCTGGGTAAGTAATTCTTTGCCTTCAGAATATCATATTCCATGACCTCTAGTCCTTTAGTGTTGCAGCTGCCAAGTCCTGTGTAATTCTGATTGTGGCTCTCTGACATTTGAATTGTTTCTTTAAGGCCACTTGTAGTATTTTTTCCTTGACCTGATAGTCCTGAAATTTGGCTATGTATTTGGAGTTTTTATTTTGAGATTTCTTTCCTGAGGTGATCTGTGGATTCTTTCAATGCCTATTTTGCCCTCTGGTTCCAGGGCAGTTTTTCTAGATGATTTCTTGAAAGATACTGTTCATGTCTTCATTTTGTTATGGTTTTCAGTTAATCCAGTGGTTCTGACATCATCTCTATGTTTTTCAGGTCAATTGTTTTTCCCATGAAGTATTTTAAATTTTCTTCTTTTTTTTGTTCTTTTGATCTTCTTTGATTGATTCTTCACAACTCAGAGTCATTAGCATGCACTTGCCCAATTCTAACTTTTAGGGCACTTCCAAGCCAAACCTTCCTAGGTGCTTGGAAATCCACAACTTCAGAGTAAGAAAGGGATTGGGGAGAGGGGGGGGGCTTACACATCTTCCAAGCTTGGCTGGAGAACAGCTTGGGATTAGGAAGTTTTCTGTGGTCCCAGGGAACCAAAATGTTGAGGTTTAGGGATGTTGGAACCCCAAATCATGACACATGGTCCTGCCTGAATGAATATGACCCAACCCTTCTTTCAGTCAAAAACAAGATTTATGGGCCAGACTCTTAAGGAATCTGAATATTTGTGAGCTATTGGCTAGATAATAAGAATCTGCTACTTTGGCTAGGTTCTTAAGGAATCTGAACTACTTTTAAATTTTGATAGTAGTATTTAAGCTATTAATAGCTGAAACTACTACATATTACACACACGTATAATGTATGCATGTATGCATATTTGTATTTATATAGGTAAGTGCACCCACACCCACACTCACACTTAGGCTCTTTTTAGAATGAACCTCTTAGTCACTACAAACATTTCACAGACTCCTAGATGCAATTCATTCTGTTCTATTCAATCCTGTGCCTAGTTTTTGTTCAGCTGCAATGACTATATAATATATATCACCCACATGCTGCTGGACTATCTAAAAGGGCTACCTCTATAGTATAAGACATATTCTGGGCAAAGAAATCCATTTTGTTTTTCCTTTATAGATGGGTAGTATTACCTAATCTTATGAGTGCTAAGAATCACCTAGTTCTTAGAACAACTTTTTTTGTCATTCAGTCATTTCATTCAGTTATATCCTACTCCTTGTGACCTCATTTGCAGTTTTCTTGGCAAAGGTACTGGAGTGGTTGGCAATTTAAATATGAGGAAACTGAGGAAAACAGCTTTAAGAGGTTTTTCCAGGCTCACAAAACCAGTAAGTCTTGTTTTAGACCAGATTTGAACTCAAGTCTTACTGACTCCAATTCTAGTTCCACTGAGCCATTGAGCTGTTCCTGTTAGAACAACTGCAAGTATTAATTTATTTTTTGTTGCTTTTAATATACTAGCCTTATCCAGTGACAAATAAGTTTTAACACTAATTGAAGGAATAAATAGAATTTATATTGGCATTCCCTTACTTCCCCAAGCATCTTCTCACCATCTATCTGCCTTGATTCAAGGATGAGAGACCATGCCCTGGAATCCTTTGTGCTCCAAAGTACTAGCCCTGGGGCCACAGTGTCCTGAAAGGAGCATTTCACCTTTTGTCTGAGCTACTAAATCAGGTAGGATCCAGCCATACTTAATTTTATTCCATCTTGCCATCTGATGATATGTGCATACCCTTTTCCCCACCCTACTCTTTAGTTTCCAGACCTGTAACCATAACCAATTTAATATGGCCCTTACTAGTAGAAAAAAACATCATTCTACTACTATTCTACATCCCCATACTTTGCAAAACTAAATACCTTTTTTGGGGCACCATTTACCCTTGTGAGTTGTCTCTCCTTATTGGAACATAATGTCCTTCATTGGTGGAACCGTCTTTGTTTTTGTTTTAATATGCTAAGTGCTTAGCTTAGGCTTGGTATTTAGTAAGTACAGAACCCACTCTTTCCTGGTTCTCCTTCTACCTATAACAGTCTTCCTTATCCTTTGTTTGTGCTTCATCCAGAATACTCTCTCTAACCATAGTGTTTCTCAGGACTCTGGCCTAGGCCCTCTTCTTAGACTATTGCAATAGTGAGCTGATGAGTCTACCTGCCACAACTTCATTCCCACTGCAATCTATCTTTCATTTTCCCAAAATCTGTGTCTGATTATGTCATCACCCCCCTTCACCCTCCTCCTCAATTCAAACTCTAGAGGCTCCCTAACACCTACAGGATTAAATAAAAAGAGTCCTGAGAAACACTATGGTTAGGGAGAGTATTCTGTAGAAGGTATTCTTGACCAGGTAAATTTTGAACTAGATGGGAGACTGATTCTGGAATAGGGAGGGACTATGTTTCTACCATATAGATAGGACAACCTATAAAATTGCATGGCAAAATGAATGGTCAGCGCGTAACTAGTAAAAGTCTGATTTGGTTGCAATGTTTAGAGTACATAAAGGGGAAGATAGTGAAATAACAAAGAAAGTTAGGTTGGAATTATGTTGTAGGGACTCTTAGATGCTTGGGTACAAAATTGATATTTTCAGCACATTGTCACATTGAAAATCATTTATTAAGTGCTTACTATGTGCTAGATAATATATTCAAGTGCCTATGTTCTGCCAGGCACTATGCTAAGTACTGGGGATGCAAAGAAAGCACTCATGATGCAGAGAAAAACAAACTTATCCCAATAGATGATGGAGAGTCAATGAAAATTTTAAGCAGGGTGAGGGTGCTGTGGCCATACTCTACAAATCCTATCTTATTCCATCTAGGAAGGCATCTTAGAAATAATTTAGCATAACTATCTTGTTTGACTCAGATCCTGACAAGTTAAATGATTCACTTAAGATCATATACCTAGTTACAGTAATAAATTTGATATAGTTTTCTTGTCTATATCAAAATATTTGTTCTACATAAGGTAGTCTTCTGACTTAATTTATGGGCAGAATGAACAAATGAGCTTGTGTATGTACAAACATAATCTCTCTCCCTCCCTCCCTCCCTCTCTCCTTCCCTTCCTCCCTATTTTATATATAGTGTATATATTCTAAATGTGTGTGTATACTCTACACACAAACATATAAATACATGCCTCAAAGTATTTTTTCCTTATCATGTAGTCTCCTAGACTTCTGATTTAATTCATAGGGGAATAGACAGATGAATATATTTGTACATTTAAATGCCTATTATGTGCCAGGCATTGTGCTAAATTCTGAGATCATAAAAAGAGGCAAAATACAATCCCTGCCCTTAAGAGGCTCACATTCTATTGGACAATATAGTGAGCAAACTAATATCCCCCAACAGGACAAATTGGAAATAATTAATAGAGGAAAAAGAACTAGAAATAAGAGTGGTTGGGAAATTCTTCCTGAAGAATCTAAGATTTTAGTTGGGTCTTGAAGGAAACCAGAGAGGCCGGACTGTGGAAATGAGGAGGGAGAGAATTCCAGATGTAGGGAGCATCCAGAGAAAACAACTGGAGGTAAAAGATGGAGTGTTTTGTTCAGGAACAGCAAAAGTGAATGTGATTAGATAGAAAACTACTTAGTGGAATGTAAGATAGATGAACACTGGAAAAGTTGGTGGGGGAAGGCAATGAGGGTCTCTGAAATCAAAAAAGGCAAGAATCTCAAGGCAAATAATTTTTTTAGGAATAATTTTTAGAATGAAGGAGGCCTACCAGTTTCAGATCTCCAGCTATATAATGGAGAAATAATTTGAAACTGGAGAGAGAGAGAGAGAGAGAGAGAGAGAGAGAGAGAGAGAGAGAGAGAGCACGCAAAAGGGAATAAATTAGTTACACAACATAAAATAGGGAATGTTTCTGGTAACCTAGTATTCAATAAACATAAGGTCCTCAGTTACTAAGATAAGGGACTTGCTATTTGATAAAAAAAGAAAAAACTGTTAAACAAATTGCATAGCGGGATGGAAGAAATTGGATTTTGGTCAACATCACACACTGTATACCATGATAATTTCCAAATGGATATGTGACTTAGATACAAAAGATCACATCTTTAAAAAAAAGTTTTAGAGGGGCAGCTAGGTGGCACAGTGGATACAGCACTGGCTCTGAAGTCAGGAGGACCTGAGCTCAAATCTGGCCTCAGACCAAACACTTGACACTTACTAGCTGTGTGACCCTGGGCAAGTCACTGAACCCCAATTGCCTAAAAACAAAAAAAAAATTAAAATATTTAAGAAAAGTTTTAGAAACATGGGAAAAAAAATTATGGTAAATATTTGGATAAAAGAAAAACCCATGAACAAATGAGGTGTAATAAGAATCACAGAAGATAAAATGGATAGTTTTGACTATATGAAGTTAAAAGAAAGTTTTTGCATGAACAAATCCAATAAAGGCAAGCTTAAAAGGGAAATAGTTAACCTGAAAAAATATCATTGCATCTAGTTTCTCTGATAAAGGTCTCATTTCCAAGATATATAAGGAACTGATTTAAATGTCTCAGAATGAGAGTCATTCCCCAATTAATAACTGGTCTAAGGAAATGAGCAGGTCATTCTCAAGGGGAAAAAAAAACTAGAGGAAAGAACCAAGTGAAAAAATGCTCCAAATCACTACTAGAAAAATATTATTTAAAGTAAATCTGAGATTCTATCTCATATTCATCAGATTTTCAAAGATACAGGAAAATTATAAATGTTGAAGGAGTTGTTGGAAAAACAGGCTTATTGATTCATTGTGGTGGGCATGTGAATAGGTACACCGTTCTGCAAACCAATTTGGAATTATACACAAAAAAATACTAAATATTGCAGGCTATGCCAATACTATGTTTATACCAAAAAGATATTAAAGAAAAAAAAGTCCTATATGCCCATTGAAAAAATAGCAGATCTCTTTCATCATGACAAAGCAATAACAACAACAACTGAAAATGACAGGAAGTCCATCAATTGAGGAATGACTGAACGTGAAACCTTTGACAACTATGAACAAATACAAATGAACACGAATGTTTCAAATGATGGATTTAGGGTGCTGAATCATACATACACATATACACACGTGGGAATAATTTGCTTGACTTTGCGTATTTTTTTGTAAGGAATTTGTTTTTCTTTTCTATTTTTTCCCCCGTAATAAAGAGGAAGTAAAGAAAATAGATTTCTGTTCATTAAAAAATTATAATAAAGAGTTTGGTGTTTGCTATGGATGTGTAATACTGCATGTAGCATCAGATGAGGTCACTTCATAATTTTACTTTTTAACAAGAGAACTTCCATGTGGTAGGGGCTAATCTTAAAATGTTTGTTATATTAAAGTAATTTGTCAATAAAATCTAATATTAGAAAAGGAGAAAATCTATCTGTATCTCTACAGTATCTACCCATTGACCCTGATTCTGCCATCTAGGGCCAAACAACACAAATCTAATACCTCTTCCAAATGATAGCCCTTTAAATGCTTTGAAGTAGCCAGAGCCATGACTAGGATCTGGGTAATCAAATATTTGTCCAAGACACTAATATTTAGAGGATACTGGTAGCATACACACTCCTTTTACAGCACAGAAAAACTAAGCTAACACTAGTTAGTAAGAAAAATTCATTACAATTGGAAGTTGCCAGATATGTTGCTTCTTTGACTGACATGGCCACACCCAAAATGAATTCCTTCACTTTAGAGAGGTCCTCCCTCTCCATAGTCTCTGCTTCATTACCTGAAAGAACTTCATCAGTTACCTTCCTTCCCTCCTCAAATGTTCTTAATACATAACCCATCTGCTCCTTCTACTTTTTGGTCTCAGAACATGTGTAGATGATTCCATTTCTTTCTGTCTCTTCTAAGATATTGATCCAACAGCCATACTCATTCAACTTATCATGTATCTTAGGGTAGTGATTATGTTTTTGCTTTTCCTTATATAGAACTTAGTGCAGTGGCTGGCACACAGTAGGAGTTTTTAATCATTATGCTTGTTGATGATGATCTTCAGTTTCTAATTCACCAATATTTTCTCCCCTCAGCTTAAAAATGTATTCAAGTCTCCTTAGTCTTAAAATAACACAGAAAACATTATCCCTTCTGCCTGCCCCATATAGCTACTATATCATTCCATATTTTTCCCCTTTGCTATTAAATTTCTTGAAAAAGTTATGCATATCCAGTCTTCTCATTACAATTTGCAGCCTCACTCTTCATCTTCTTGCAAACTGTTTTCTATATCCCCACACAAATTCTAATGTATCTGCTCCCATAAGTAGCACCAATCACCTCATGAACCCTCAATCTAGTGGATTTTTGATCATTCCTTATTATTGCTTACTTCTTTGATGTTCTAGAAATGTTACCCTTCTTCATACTATATACTCTTTCTTTTATTTGTGCCACAATTCTTATATTTGCCCTCTATCTCTAATCCTTTTTTTAATTGTCTCTTTAACTTGATTGTCATCCCCTTCTATAAACATTACAGAATATAACTTCTTTATTTTGCAATCTCATGAAGTGAATTGGGGGGAACTGAAATGATCAGAGGTCTCCTGTTTGATGCTCCCCTTACCCCAACATAAAACTGTTGTCTCTTCAAAGCTGATGACCTTTAGTGAGTAATCTAGTAGTGATTGTATTGCAAATGTTATTTTTAGTTATCACTGCTCTTTAAGGTATGGACATTTAGTTAGTGGCTGAGATAGGTACCTGCAAAGTGACATCTTCTGTGTTCAAAGCCTCCTTTGTGCCTTGGTTTATTCTTTGCATGTTGTTCAGTGTTGCAGTTTTATAGCCCATTGTATTTAATTGTGTTGCAGCAAGAAAATTTACTTCTCCATTTTAAGAATTGATGCACACCAGATGGCATTTTTTTAATGTGGATATAATTTTGTGATAGTTGAGTAATAAAAAAAAAAGTACCATCAAGCCAAATTAATGATGTAACCCTCTGGTTAGGTAACTGTATTCAAGGTTAAGTACCTGTCCACTTAGCATACTTATGAAAACTTACTGAAGGTATTTGCTTTTATCCTGCTTTCTCAACATACCACATCATTAAATTTTCTTCCTCTTTCATAATTGAATTTCGTTTTAGTATCTACATTAAGCAGGGGACATTGAAAGTGTTTAAGCAACAGAATGGCACATGGAAGATATTTAGCCTGAGAAAGAAAATATATGGGTATGTATATGAAAGTTGGGGAAGGTAAGACATCAATATTTAGGAAGGGATCATATATCTAGATTTGAAAGTTACATCAGAGATCATTTAGTCCAACTCCTTTATTTTATAAGTGAAGCAATGAGACCCAATATAATTTTATGACTTGCCTAATTAATTCAGGTAGTGATTAGAAGATGTGGGATTTGAATCCAGATGCTTAGATCCCAAAGAAATCACGAAAATTGTTGGAACAGGTCTCATAAATACACTTACAACCTAGGGTTTAAGTCTATTTTGCATGAAATTCTTTTCATTTGTGAAGAAAAAGTACACTACGTACTCTATACATGGATGAGGAAGAGTTGGTCAGAGTTTAGGATAAGAGACATTTTGTTATTTGAGTTTCTGTCTCTGAGAGAGGATGGACATATGCTTTCAGGTTCTTTTCAGGGTAAGTTCCCTGGAAGTAGAGAAAGGCTCTAGGAAGTATCTGACACATAGAGTAGCTGACTTCCTGATCATTTCCCTTCCCCCAGTTTGCCATACTTTGGGGACTTGGGGAATTTCTCCTTGATTAAAATATGAAACTCTCCCATGGGGAGTGTGATATTGTACAGAGAGAGAGAGAGAGAAAAGAGAGGGGGAGGGCTAGTACTCCATCTCATCCAAAGGGAAATTCCCCAAAGTCTGTCGTGTGGTAAAGGGAGCTAGATGGCAAGGGAGGTAGAACACTGGGCTTAGAATCAGAAAGTCTCATCTTTCAGTGTTTGAATCTGGCCTCAGATACTTACTAGCTTTGTAATCCTGGACCAGTCACTTAACCCTGTTGCCTCAGTTTCTTACATGTAAAACGAGCTACAGAAGAGAATAGCAAACCATTCCAGTGTCTGCCAAAAAAAACCCAAAATGTGGTCATAGAGCTGTATATGACTCAAACAACTCAATAACAATAAATATTGTGGTAAGATTGGAATGGGGATATGTAGAAGGGCCCCACTTCTCTACATATAGGTTTTTTTTTCCAGAGTCTTTTTTCCTCTTTAAACCCTGTTCCTGGAGAGGACCTAGAATTGTAGAGGTCCTTTCTCAAGGATGGAAGCCTAAACAACTAGAATCTCTCCTTTCCCAAGCTCACTCCAAGGCTCTATCCTTACACAGGCATGGAGAACCAAGTAATTATTCTTCTCCAATGAGGTGAGTCTCATAAAAATTGGCTTGCATCTAAGTTACATATATAATATTAGGGGAAATATAAAAAAAAATTAAGGAAAAAAAGAAAGGCAGCATGCTGTAAGGAGAAAGAACTGAAATGGAAATGAGAAGACATGGGCTTTTGTCATGGTTCTACCACTCATTGACTCTGTGTGTGACCTTGGGAATGCCATATAAACTCTTCAGGGCTTAGTTTCTTCATCTTTAAAATAATGGGTTTGTCTTAATAATCTTTTTTGTTCTGTCCAACTTTAATACTCTATGACACTAACCAAATTGAAAATGCTAGAATAGGAAACCTAGTATTAGGACACTTGAAGAATGAGTAATGAAGATGAACAGATAGACCAAGAAAAATGTAGGTGAAGGGAAATTGATGAAGACTTTGTGCAATAAACAAAATGTATATTTATTGTTTATATTATTATAAAATCCAGGAAAATGAAAGGTGGAACAGCTAGAGAAAAATGAAAAGAAAGGCAATTAAATAAAAAGGAAAACCTATCATAGAGACAAAAATTGGAAGAAGTAAAGAGAGAAAAGGACCACTGAAGAAATACAAGCTATAAAAAAGAATCAGGATTTAAAATGGGCATAAAATAAGTACAAAGACAAGCTTTTAGATAGTTAAAGATGAGGAAGGATTTCTTGTTATCTAGAGTTTTTAGGAAGCTGAATCCAGGAAGGTCATTACTTTTTCTTTCTTAGAGACAAAGAAAAACAACATACCCATTAAATATCCCATAAAGTATATGCATATGGAGAGTGATATAAAAGGAGAATACTCTTTCTTTTTGATCTGCATAATTTTGTGGTTAGAAAAGCCAAGGGGCCCTTTCTATGGGGGAAAAATGATTTTTTTTAAAAAAGTTGAGCTACTGCTTACAGTTTATTTAAGTCTATTCTTATCTGCCTGGAAGCTGGGGTAGTAGGTAGTAGGGGATGGAATTAAAGTGGTTCCAAATTCCCCTCCTGTCACATGATAAAGTCAGAGATGTGGCTTCAGAAATGATTATTATCATTATCTTTTAGAAACTATAATGCTAAAACAAAGTACATTGCATCCAAGAGGAAAATATTAAACATATGGGCACTAGTTTGATTCTTCTTTGCTCAGAAATTGTTATTATTGCAACACCAACACTTGACTACAAACAGACAAGGAAGAGAAATGTTTCTGTCATGATAGGCTTGTCACTAAAAAAATAAAGTAGGGCAAGGCTATGGCAAATATAAAAACATCACAGGTGGGAACTAGTTTTACAAGGTAAAGATGCTGGTGAAATTGATGATAATGCAGCATGCAGAGGAATGCTGCAAGTATTCAACTTGATGGCATTCATCCATCAAACTCAAAGACACCAGTGGAAAATGGAAGAAATGAGTAGAAATTAAATCCAATCTTAATAGCCTGAGAACAAGATAAGAAAAACCAACTGAGGGTGAAAGGCAGCAAGTTAATGAATTAAATGGACAGAATTAAAATAGCAGCTAAAGATGAGCACTGATCAAGACAAAAAAATCTATTCAGGAGGGAGGTAACATAATAAGACTCTGAATGAAAAAGAACGTTAAAAAGACTTGGGTGCTACTTTACAAGGAAGTAATGGAGAAAGAAAATGGTGCAGTGAGTGAAATTAAAAAAGAAAGAAACTATTCCCCAAGCATATGCAAAACAACCAAACCGAGAAACCAAGAAACCAAGAAACAAACAAAAAGCAAAACTTTAAGCACCTTTAAATACGTTTTTATTCTTAATCTTATTTGAGAGATTCAAAAGGGAGATACACTCTAACTCTCAGTTTTGTTCTTACATTGCAGAAAGAAATCTCCCAGCAGTCTGGCAAAGACATTGAAACAAGACTGCTACTTTGCTCACATTATCTTGAGAGCAAAGAAAACTGAAGCAAACCCAGGTGGCATGAAAGCACTCTTAAAAATATATATGTGTGTTCTAAGTTTATTAAGTGCATGAGCCAATTCCTCAAGTTAGGTATATATAATGGATCATTTTGTAAAGATGGAAAAATGGAATAAAGGTGGTGATGAAAGTGTGCTGCTTTTAACATATATATATGTTATATATATATATATATATATATATACACACACACACACACACACACATACATACATATATATGTGGTAAACTCTCCTTGGTACATGATTTTTGCTGGTCAGCTTACCTTATTAATGGAATCAGTGCTTATGAAAATGAATAATCTCTGGACTAGGACTAATGGCAAAATATGAAAATAAGTGTTTGCTTACAGTATTGCTCTCCAGTCAAAGAAACAGGGATGAAAATCATATCTGAAGAATATAAGAGAGTCATTTTCAGTTGCGGTTAAATGCATGAAACTGATTCTCCCCTTTACACTGTATGAAGAGATAGAAGGGGAAAAAAAGTCACTTCTCTAATTTTGATGGGATGTGGGCCCAAGCCAAGATCTTAGCCCCTTGACCCAAAGGGAATCTGACTCCCATTTGTCTACAGGCCCAAGCCCCTCATCTCCCTTTGAAAGCCTTAGCCCCACCTTTTGATCTTATGCAGATGTCTTTCAAACTTCTGCCTTCCAGTTCCCTTCATTATCTATTCCCATTGTCTGTTGAATCACCGAGACTTTCCAATTGGAATTCTTATCTAGACCCTTTTCCCAGCCCCCTCCTCTGGCCACCCAAAGTTACTTTAGTGTATTTAAGATCCACCCTGGCCCCTTTCAATGCTGAGACTTTCTCATGCCCACTCATCCTTACTGGCATCACCTGGCCTATATGTTTTATCTGTAATAAACTTTTTCTCTGGCTGGAAGAAGATTTGACTTGAATTCATCCAGGCAGAGCCCGGGGTCACAGTCTCAGGGGTTCCCAGCAACACCCCACAAACCTCTAGACCTCTTCATATGGTTCCCTGACTGGGAAATAACAGCCAAATCTCAAACTCTTCTCCAGCCATGACTGGAAGGTATGTAAGCCTCCCCCTCCCCAATTCTTTTGTTGTCTTGTGGCTGGGAGGGGGATTTCCAAGCACCTAGCTAGGCTTGGCTTGGAAGTGTGTTTGGGCCTGACCTCTCAGGTCCCTCTAGATCAGACAACTATGAGGCTGACTCGAACTCCACCTGACACTCTCAGGCTCTTGGTCCAGTGCCTGTGTTTGAGCACTTGGACCTGGGTGTACCTTCCTTAGCATAGAGGACAGACTCCCTATGAGGAAGCATAGGTCCAATCCTCTCAGTTCTCTCAGAGCTGGGAATTGGGAAACTGTTGGATATTCTTTTTCTTTTTTTCTTTCCCCTAAGCCCACAATGAGTCAATCCTCTTTAATTCCCAAGAATTCGCCTTTGGGCTGTCTTTTACAAAGTTGGACAAAATTTAGCTTCTGTAAAGGACTTAAAAAGAAAAAGCTGGTGCATTTCTGCAACACCGTTTGGCCTCAGTATCACTTGTAAAATTATGAGGTATGGCCCCTTTTTGTGACATTACAGCTAAAGACCCTCTCAGAGTTAGAAAAATATTTTCCAAGAGAAAGAAAACGGGTGGAGATTTCTTACTTAATGGCTTTTGTTGAGCTTTCTAGAGACCCCATTCTCAGAAAGGATTGTAAGATACTCATAGCTAGAGCCACCCCACTAGTGGGGAGTGGGGATCAAATGGACCTTTCGGATGATCCTCTTCTTATGCCTCCTAGGGTTGTGGCACCCCCCTCTTCCTGACCTCCATTGGCACCACCTCCCTAGCACCTATCTTCACTCCATTATCCTCTGACTTCTCTGGCTGTTCCCCATTCTCCCTTGACCCCTCCTACATTTCCCTATTCTCCTCTGGCCCCCCTTGTTTCCCATGCCCCTTCCTCCTTGCCCATCTCCTCTTTCCCTTGGTTTCCCTTCCCTTTTCCTCTGGTTCCTGCATTTCATCCCCAGGCCACTGCTCTAGAGGCCGCTTCTACTCAGGCTTTGAGCAAGGGCCTCGCACCAGCCTCTACTTCCGAAGGGACCCCAGCTCAAACTCTGGAAAAAGTTCTCAACTCGGTGCCTCCTCCCCAGGCCTCTACTTCCAATGGGACCCCTACTTAGGCTCCAGACAAGGGTCTTGCCTTGGCATCTTTTCCCCTGACCTCTTCCCCTTTGCCAGCCAGATTCCTTCGCCTTGCCAGTTCAGGTGGCCTTGCCAGTTTAGCCGGCACTTTCCAGTCCCTCACTCACAAGAAGTGAGACTTACTCCCTCCCTCCCCCACAAGCCCCTGCTCCTGCAGGGCCTTCAGGGCTTTTTCCTTTAAGGGAAGTACCTGCTTCTCCCACTGGGACACTTAGGGTTCATGTTCCATTTTCTATTTCGGACCTCAACCAGATTAGGGAAAGTGTGGGCTGATACTCTGAAAATCCAACTAAATTTACTCAGGGCTTCAGAGATGTGTCCTTACCATTCGAACTTTCTTGGGGTGATTTCCATGTCTTCTTCTCCATATGTTGTATCCCTGAGGAGAGGAAGAGAATCTGGGAACAAGCCCAAAACTTTGGGGATCATTTTGCTAGCAATGACCCCACAAAATACCCCTCAAGAACAGCTGATGTTCCTGCTAGTGATCTGGGGTGGGATTATTAGAAGAGTGAGGATAGGGGAAAGACAGACTACATGATAATTTGCCTGTTAGAAGTCCTGAAAACAGCATTTTGAAAGCAAATAAACTTTCAGAAGATTAAAGGAATTACTCATGGAGAAAAGGAAAACCTTGCCCTTTTCCAAGACAGCGCAGTAGAAGCCATTAAAAAGTATATGAATTTAGATCCTGACTCTACAGAAGGGGCAGCAATCCTTAGCATGTATTTCATTAACCAATCTGCCCCAGATATTAGGAGAAAATTACATAAATTGGCAATGGGACCCCAAACACCTCAGGCCCAGTTATTGGAGATTGCCTTTGGAGTCTTTAACAACAGAGACCTAGTTGCAGCAGAGGAGAACAAATGTAGGCAGAGGGCTAGAGATGAAGAACATGCTCGATTCCTGGCTGCTGCCATGGTCAGGAAAAGAACCAAGGGTGTTCCTGGAAATTTGGGCAGTGGGAAAGCCTGCTTTCAATGCCACCAGGAAGGTCACTGGTCCAAGGAGTGCCCCTCCAAGGCGCCCCCATGGAGGAAGCCCCCAAGACAGACACCTCCAGGACCTTGCCCAAGATGTGACCAGGAGGGACATTGGAAGGATTGTCCCCAAAGTAGGAGAAGTGGTAGAGTACCCTGTCCTCCAGTCTTCTCAAGACTTGGGAGGACAAGGAAGCCTGGGTCTGGGCAACACTCCCACTTTATCCATCTCTCTTGCCAAGCCCTGGGCAGAAATCTAGGCTGAAGGTAAGGTTACCCACTTTATCATGGCTATGTTCTTTGCTTTAACCAATTACTCTGGCTGTATTCACCCCTTGACCCATCGGATCATGGGCATTCAAGGGATAACTGAGGGATGTCTCCAGACATGCCCTTCCCCCTGCCTATTTGAGAATCTATTATTTAAGCCCTCCTCCCTTATGCTCTTCTCTGGCCCTGTCCCCTCATTGGGAGGGGACCTAATGGTGAAGTTGGGGAGCCAATTTTCTCTAGTTAAGCCTCCCATCTCCATTTTCCCTCTATGTGCCAGACCTCCCCATGTTTCCCTGGAAGTATAGGAGACAATTTGGGATACTTTTGCCACCCCAGCCATTGTTCACCTCCAAGACCCTAAAGTATTTTCCCATTGCTGTATCTGTAGCCCCATCCAGAAGGCTTCTTTGTCCACTGCTTCAGGAACTCAAGGTCATAGGGTGTCTTTGAACAAAGTCCAGATAGCATCCCAGTCTGTAAAGTTTCTGGGCCACAAACTCCTGGTCCCAGCCACTCAGAAACAGTTTCAAACTCTTCTAGGCATGGATAGATTTTGTAGACTCTGGATCTCTAATAATAGTTTGATTGTTAAGCTCTTCTGTGATGCTCCTCTGGGCGCTGACTCACTCCTTCAAGAGTGGGGCCCAGACCAGGCTAAGGCTTCTGTGATTTTAAAATCTAAATTGACCTCCACACCCTAACTCAGTCTTTAGGAGCCACTGGAAGGCCTGCAAGCTTCCTGGCAGTGGCTGCTACAGTCATTCAAATTGAGGAAGCCTCTAAATTTACATTTGGCATTCAAAAGTGGGGAAATATTTCCCTAGTTAAACTAGGAAGTTCTTTAGACCACTCACATACACATGGTAACTCTTATCTCCACAAAGCCCTCCTTCCCAATATGACTTTCTCAGAAGTTTATGCCACTCCATTTATGCTTGCCACTTCTCTATGGGCCACTCTATCTGTATCAACACCTTGCTTCTCCACAGAGGAATATTCCCATACTTGGGAGACAAGCTGCAAGGCCACTAGACAAGTTAACACTCCTGTGGAGGGAGGGCTTGTTAGAGTTTCTGCTAATATTTTGACCTGCACTAACTGTGCAGGCATCACTAGTGACAAGAATTTTTGGGAAGAGGTGAAAAGAAGTGACAACACATGGCAAGACCCCAGAACTACTGTCTTGGCCATCCAATGTTTGACAACCTACAAGGACTTTGGGGTGTACACCTTCAGATTTTTAGTATCCCCCCTTCTCCATTTTCAGTGCCACACAGGCCACAGTCTCTAACTTAAGGGCAAAACATGGATTTTGGGGCAATGTCCTCTGGTCTCTTAAAAAGGGAGCAGACTATCTTATGTCCTGGTATAACTTACAACATGAACATATTCTCTCTAACCTTACATATACTATTCACCCGTTGGCAAATGTGACAGCTTATGGTCTCCTGGAAATCCAGCTATCTTTAGATTCCTTAGCAAAAGTAGTTCTAGATAATAGAATAGCCCTAAACTACTTGTTTGCTTCCAGTGGGGGTATATGTGCTTTAGCAAACATACTTCTCTTGTATTTGTTTGGTCCATGTTTGCTAAATATTCTTGCCAGATTCCTTTCTTCTAGGGTCAGAGCCATCAACTTCCAGATGACTGCTCATGCTGTATACCAACCCAAGGTCTCTAGTTCATTGATCCTGGCATCTGCCAGGTTCTGAAGTCTGATCCCTTGAATGGGACCCAGAGAGGCAGGGACAGCTCTATGCCCCTTGCCAGCAGGAAGCAGTTTCAGAAACTGAGACTTTTAACCCTTTCACCAAAAGAATTTGCATCTCATTTGTTTAAGGGGGAAATGATGGGGTGTGGGCCTAAGCCAAGATCTTAGCCCCTTGCCCCAAAGAGAATCTGACTCCCATTTTTCTACAAGCCCAAGCCTCTCATCTCCCTTTGAAAGCCTTAGCCCTACCTTTTAATCTTATTGAGATGCGCCTTTGCCCCTTGTCCTAAAAAGAATCTGGCTCCCTTTTGTTCTGTGGGCCCCAGAAAGCCCTTCTTTATCTCCCCTTATCTCCCTTTGAAAGGCCTAGCCCCACCTTTTGATCTTCTGCAGATGTCTTTCAAACTTCTACTTTCCAGTTCCCTTCATTATCTATTTCCATTGTCTGTTGAATCACTGAGACTTTCCAATTGGAATTCTTATCTAGACCCTTTTCCCAGCCCCCTCCTCTGGCCACCCAAAGTTACTTTAGTGTATTTAAGATCCACCCTGGCCCCCATTCAGTGCTGAGAATCTCTCATGCCCAAAAGGCTGAGACTTTCTCATGCCCACTCATCCTTACTGGCATCACCTAGCCTATATGTTGTATCTGTAATAAACTTTTTCTCTGACTGGAAGAAGATTTTAGTTGAATTCATTCAGGCAGAGCCCGGCGTCACAATCTCAGTGTTTCCCAGCAGTACCCCAAAACTCTAGACCTTTTCAGTTTCTTCCAAGATTTTCTGTACCACATGAATTTGTGCCTGGTCAAATTGAAGATTTACTTGGCTAATGCTGTAGTCATGCTTTAACCTAAGGTTATTCTATGCTGTAATGGATTTATGCTCACTTCTATGGAACTACTCACTCCAATAGTAGAGATAAGATAAGAAGGAGATGGAAAATAGCTTCTTCATCACGGATTTTCACATAAAGAAAATTAGGGAAGTTTAGAAGGTGAGGTTTGCATAGGAACTTGTGGATTTGGATAGAGCAGCTCCAGGCATAATCAACAACACTTTACAAAGATTAGGACATAAAAGCTTTATAGTTAAAAGCAGAAATATTAAAAATATCATTTTCAAATTGTTGAGGGTCAGAGGTGATGGGCCCTGAAATAGAGATGTAGGGGTCCTGCCCGAATGAATCAAATCCAAGCCTTCTTTCAGTCAAAGAAAAGGTTTATTAAAACACTGATTGAAGTTGGGTGTGATTCTAAAAATCCACCATATTGGCAAGACTCTGGAGGAATCTAAATATTTGTATTGCTAATGAAAGTGGGCCAGATTGAATCTAAGCCATTGGCCAGATTCTAAGAATGGTGGTGGCCAAGATAGATCTTTTATACAGAAAGACTGTAGGAGGGATTGAGGAATGTCCAAGTAGTCTGGGGTGACTAGTAAGTAACAGGAACCTCCAGGGACCTGGCCAAGGGAGAATGGAGTCTAGATAGGATTAAGGGTGGGAAGTGGCCTGCAGCCATCAGGAGGAGTTGGGAGATTGGGTATAGCCACTATGAAAGGTCAGTTGAGAGGATTACTGGGAGAATGCCTCAAGTGATTGTCAGAAATTTGACCACCTGAGAAAAGGAGAAAATTCAAGGAAAATGGAAGGGAGAAGGGGAGAGTTTCCAGAGCCAATATCCTGTCATTCTCCCCCCAAAATAATAGAACCCAAATTCTTTTGGGGTAAGGGATGAAGGTTTTGGCTTCTGAAACTGTTTCCTGCTGGCAAGGAGTGTAAAGTTGCCCTTGGATTGAGGGGGTCCCAAAGAGGAGGTTGACTGGAATGGATGCAGCACAGGTTGCATCCAGGGGACATTGCATCCAGGGGCAATGTGGGGACATTGGCTGGTGCCCACTGTTTGCTACTAACTGTAGGTGCATTTCTTGTAGTCTGAAAGACAGAAATCTGACAAACAATTTTGCAGGGCCTAGTTATAGGGAGATACATACTGATGATGAGGGGGGAACATATCATGGTCTCGGGGGTGAATAACGGCTGGAGTGGTATAAGTAGCTTGCCCAGGAATTCCCTGATTCCAAACAATTGGCTCAACTGTCTCCCACACTTCTGAGGGAAGATAGGGAAGTCTGGGGCACAGAAGGAAAAGGGAGATAGGAGGCTTAACTGGAGAAAATTGGCTTCCAATATTCACCATCAGGTCCCTTCCCAACAAGATGGCAGGGCAAGAGGACAGCATAAAGGAGTGTTCAAACAACAGAACCTCAAATAGACAGGGGAGGAGGTATGTCTTGAGACATCCCTTAGTTTTCTTTTCAATGTCCATGATCCAATGGGTTGAGAGGTAAGACTGGAGTAATTAGTTAAAACAGAGAACATAGCCATCATAAAGCAAGTGACTTTATCTTTGGCCTCAAATTTTGTCCAGGGCCCAGTAAGACAGATGGAGAAAGTGGGAGCACTGCCAAGCCTCAGGGTCCCCTGTCATTTCTAGTCTTGAGAAGACTGGCAGACAGGGTACTGGGAGGCCACACTTTTCTAACCTTGGGGATAATCCTTCCTCCAATGTCCCTTTTGGTTACTTGTTGGGCTTAGAGGTGTTGGTTCTGAGGTTCCCTCCATGGGGGGAACCCTGGAGGGGCGCTCCTTGGACCAGTGACCCTCTTTGTGGTATCTAAAGCAGCTTTACCCACTGCCCAAGTTGCCAGGAGCACCCTTGGGTCTTTTCCTGGCCATAGCAGCAGCCAAGAATTGAGCATGTTCCCTGTCTCTGGCCATTTCCCTTTCTCTTCTTCTGCTGCTAAGTCTCTGTTGTTAACTACTCCAAAGGCCATCTCTAGTAATTGGGCCTGAGGTGTTTGGGGTTCCATTGCCAATTTCTGCAGTTTCCTCCTAATATCTGGGGCAGACTGATTAGTAAAATATATGCTAAGGATTGCTGCCCCTTCTATAGAATCAGGATCTAAATTTGTATACTTCTTATTAGCTTCTACCAGATGGTCTTGGGAAAGGGCAGGATTTTATTTTCCTTTTCTCCCTAAGTAATTACTCCTTAATTTTTTGAAAATCTATTTACTTTCAAAATGACATTCTTAGGTCTTCTCACAGGCAAATTACCATGTGGCCTCTTTTCCCTGCCCTCACTCTTCTGATAATCCCATCCTCGGTAAGTAGTGGGAACAGCAGCTGTTCCTGGGGGGTATTTTGTGGGAACACTGCTACCCAAATGATCCCCATATTTATGGGCTTGTTCCCAGATTCTCCTCTTCTCAGTGGTACAATAAGTGAAGAGAATATGCAAATCAGCCCAAGAAAGCTCAAATTATAGGGACATGTCCCTAAAGCCCTCAGTAAGCTTAGTGGGATCTTCTGAGCATCACCCTAGTTTCTGTATAATCTCAGTGTGATCTTAAATGGAGAATGGAACATGCACTCTAATTGTCCCACTAGGAAAGGCAAGCTACTTCTCTTAGGGGAAAAAGTCCTCACAGTGCTATGGGAACTGGGGCTTGATAAGAAGGGAGATAGATGTCCCACTTCTTGTGAGGGAAGGGCTGGATAGTGCTGGCTAACTGGATTGTACTATAATGCCAGGAGATCTGGCTGGCAAGGGGAAAGATCAGCTGGCACCTGAGGAGGGGGAAAGGTCAAAGGAGGATATAGGGCAGAGACTGCCATGGGGGCAGTGCCTGAGGGCAAGACCTGAATGGATGTCCCCATGAGGGGAGAGGATAGGGGAGGAGATGCAGGATAGGAGATGTAGAAGGTGCATAAGGAAGAAAATGTGGTGATGGGATAGAAGAGA
This sequence comes from Phascolarctos cinereus, assembly GCF_003287225.1. Lineage (NCBI taxonomy): Eukaryota > Metazoa > Chordata > Mammalia > Diprotodontia > Phascolarctidae > Phascolarctos > Phascolarctos cinereus. Next base: position 87,017,734 of record NW_027556402.1, on the reverse strand, counting down.
AGGGAAAGAAAACCAAGGGAAAGGGGGGGTGGCCAAGGAAGTGGGATGTGGGAAACAGGGGGGCAGGGAAGAATGGGGAGCAGCCAGAAATGGTTGGGGGGAGAATAAGAAGCAGCAGGGGGAGAATGGAGAGCAGCAGGAAGGGCCAAGGGAGAACAAGGGGATAAGAACTGGGGAGGTGGTGAAAATGGAAGCAGGGTGGAGGTGATAGCACTGGGGGGCTGTTGCAGTTTCATGATGGGTTGTGGTGGAACCATCTCAAAGAATTCAAAATCAAGCCACCTCTAATCTAATAGGTATTTATTGAGATTGACACCTCTTATGAAGCTAGCTAACTTCCAAGAGGAAACAGTAACCTCAGTGAAAGTAAGACAGATTTTTTTTAAGTGAGGCAACTGGGGTTAAGTGACTTGCCCAGAGTCACACAGCTAGGAAGTATTGTGTCTGAGGCCAGATTTGAACTCAGGTTCTCCTGACTCCAGGGCCTGTGCTCTATCCACTGCACCACCTAGCTGCCCCAAGACAGATTTTTACAGAGTAAAAATGCAATTACATAACAGAAATTGTGTATAAAAAAAGGCAGGAAATGTTTTTAAGGGATTATGCAATAGGAGAGGGGTCCCAATCTCAGTGAAACTGTTCATGTGATTTCCCACAATGCATACAGAAAAATCCATTGGGGGAATATGTACTATGGTAATGATATTACAATAAGTCTCTCTACATCATAAGTTTACCTAAAGGACATCTTTTGCTATTACTGTGCAAGTGCTTACTTAGATAAAGTCCCATCTATTGTTTTGGGGTCCACTTCCTACTTGGGCATCTTGGTGGTTCTGCTTTCTGATTGGCTGAATATTGTGGTCCTATCTGGTGACTGACCCAACTGATGTTTCTGTGAAAAATATGAGCTCATGGACATACCTGTTCTAGTGAGCAGTGAGGCATATATGAAGAAATTAGGATAGTGAGTGGGGGTGGGGCACAGTGGTTAGATAGGGGCAGTGGGATTTCATTTTTATCTTCACGTCTCATAAACCTAGCCAAGAATCTGACATAGCAGGCACTTAATTGAATTGAATTGAATTGCAGTTCAATTGAATTTAATTTATGGTATGCTTGTAACTTAGTAAGAATGCAAGATAGCTAGAAGAAAATAGGTATTTAAGTTTTAAAAATCAGGGACCTCAATTTTAAACTCACCAGATTTTCAGAAAATGTTCTGTGACAGGTATTAACCTTATTGTCAAAAGTCTTTTTAACTTCTATGTTCACAGGTATCTTTTGGACATTTGAGGTCACTCAAAACGGGACTGCTACAAAAGTTAAGTGTATTATGTGATGAAATGACACTACCATTGTAGTCTTGAGAACTTAAGAATTTTCAATATCATATTTGAATAAAAGTGTTAGTTTTTTGTACCTTCTCATGACCTACAAAGTACCCATGTGCACACACACACACACACACACACACACACACACACACACATACTAAGTTGAAAATAGTTCTTTCCAAGGAATGTTTGCTATTATGAATATTTTCCTCTTAAAACATAATGTAACAAAAAGTAGGAGACCCTGTTTTTAGTGCTGTTTGAGCTTTTCCAAGAAGGCTTTTTGGGGCTTCAGACACTTCATATCCTGCTTTGATGTTTTGGATGTGGATATATTGACAATATTGTCCTTTCCTGAATTTGTATTCAGACTTCCCAGTCACCAAGATACTTCTCTGTGGTCATTGTTTTTCTTTCTTGCTTCTTGCTCATGTCATTTGCCTTTTTTTTTCTGGCTTTAAAATTGATCTCTGGTTCTGGGGCAGAGAGGGCACTGCTCCAGGCTTCTTGTGCTTGGAGGCTAAGGGCCTGGTTACTGATTTTGTGTGCTGGTGCTTCAGGTGCTAGCAGCTGGAGACTGTAGGTGTCTGGTAGTTTACCTGGTGCTGAACTGGAACTGGTGGTGGTGGCTGGTGTGTGCCCATGGTCACAGAGTTTGTAAGTTGTCTAAATCCAGATTTGAACTCAGATCTTCCTGACTCCAGGTCCAACAGCGATCCACTGTACCATTTAACTACTTCAAGGTGCAAAAAGGATGCCAGAAACTAAGCCCCTCAGTTCCCAGTCCAATTTTCTTTCCATTATACTATGTTTCCAATTTTTCTCTTTCATTTGGCTCTACTTTTGGTCTAATATAAGGGAAGTATTATAGAATATGACATCTCATGCTATTGAGTCTTAACTTATTTTTTGTTTTTTAATTTGTGGTGAAACTTTCCTGTTATTCTGCATAGGTTTAATTGTCTTAGCTTTCATTTATTTCTTTTCCTCAGTTTTTGAAAAATGTTTTTCATTAGCTTTCTAAAGAAAGACATTTGAAAGAATATATTTTATCACATGAAAATTTACTCAAAAATAGAGTAGTGTTTCATATTCTCTTACCCATAATTTTTCAGCGATGGTGTTCAAATTAATGTTTTACTATGTTTAGATTATTGCTTTTCATAATGATAACAAAGGGCATGAATATTTTTAATACAAATTTATTTATTTTTAATTTTCAAAATTTACTTCCACAAGTTTTTGAGTTCCAAATTTTCACCCCATCTCCCCACTCCCCCCACCCCAAGATGGCATGCATTCTGAATATCCCTTCCCCTTGTCTGTCCTCTCTTCTATCTCTCTTCCCTTCTCTTATCCCCTTCTATTTTCCTGCAGGGCAGGATAGACTTCTGTACCCCATTTCCTGTATTTCTTATTTCCCAGTAGCATGTGAAAACATTTTTTCAAACATATGTTTTTAAAACTTTAGGTTTCAAATTTTCTCTCTTCCTCCCTCCCCCACTCACCCTCATTGAAAAGGCAAGCAACTCAATATAGGTTGTACATGTGCAGTTATGCAAAACACGTCCATAGTAGACAAGTTGTGAAAAACTAACTCTATTTCCCTTAATCCTATCCTACCCACCCATTTATTCTATTCTTTCTTTTGACCCTATCCCTCCTCAGAAGTATTTGCTTCTGATTACCCCCTTTCCCAATCTGCCCTCCTCTCTATCATCCCCTGCTCTCTTGTCCCCTTCTCCCCCGATTTTCCTGTAGGGTAAGACAGATTTCCATAACCAATTGAATGTGTATGTCAATTGAATGTGTATGAAGTTTTCATTAGTGGCTGTTCCTACTCTTCCCCATAAAACAATATCTTCTAGTGGCTAATCATGTGAGGAAAATTCTTTCAAGATTCACTAGTCTGTTCCTTGCATACTGAGTTCATGGCCAAGCCCCTATAGATGTCAATAAGCATTGATATTTTGATGTGCAAAAAGAAGAAAGAGGATTCTACATGAAACTGTGAACTGTTGCAAGTGGCTTTTTATAAAAAGTGTATATTAAATTTAACATGATCTTAACAAAATTGCCTCACTTCTCTCTCTTTCTGAACATTTTTTCTGTCTTTTGTAGATTTTTAAAGAATATTTCATGGATGTTCTTTTTTTTTTAAATTTCTGCTACCTTTTCTGACCCATTCATAGTTTAAGAAACTAAAAATCTCATACTTTCTCCATCACAAGTGGGCTCCAATTCTGGATGTAACAGTATATCTTGTTGTTTCCTGGTTTCTCATACTATTTGATTGGTCTCTCTGTCCATCTTTTTCCCCTTCCTCTTTATCTTTCTGCCTTTCCTCTTCCCTATATTCCCTGCTCTGTTATCTTGGACTCTTCTTTCTCCTTCACCCTTACAACCCATCACTTGCCATGTCTATCAATTCTACTTACACAATATATCTAACATCCATCCTCTTTTCTCAGATCACAAAGCCACTATTCTAGTTCAGGCCCTCATCATCTCTTGCTGGATTATTGTAATAGGACCCTAGTGTATCTCTCAGCCTCGAGTTTCTTTCTTTTTCATTGCATTCTCTACACAGGTATGTAGCTGCCAAATTGAAGTTCCTTGAGTACAGTTCTGACCATATCAAGAAACCACATCAGTTCTCTGTTGTCTCTGAGATAGATTAAAAATTCACTCTATTTGATTATTCTCTCTTCCAGCCAGACCAGTTTCCTTGTGCTTCCCTGAGAATGAAAATCTGTTCTCTGTCTTTTGGACAGGTTGTCCCTTATGCTTGAATATGCTCATTAGTCAGTTCTATCTCCTAGAACCCATAACTTCTTTCAAAGCTCAGCTCAGATGCCACTGCCTACAGGAAGCCTGTTTTGGTCCTCCAAACTGCTAGTGTCCTCTTAGAAATTAGCTTGAAAACATTTTAATTTTGCATATCCCAATATAAGTTTGTTATGAGCAAGAATGATTTCATTTCTTGCTATATACCCATTACCTAGTACAGAGACTATCACATACAAAGTGCTTAATAAATGCAGATTATCAAATAATAAGTTGACTCTTCAATAGAACATTTTTTCCCTAATAGTAGAACTCAGAGGAAGCCTAAGGTGGATATTAATTATATAGATGATGCTCAATGAATACAAGTTAGTTGTTAGATTAATTCAAGTTGAATTTAATAAAATTCATTAGCTTGGAATTCTGTACACTAAAAAGTTCTGACCTTCTAACTGGATGAATTATTTATGAGAAGATGCCATATATTTAGATGTAGGAAAACAATCCATTTTTTATATTTTCTTGATCACCCATAGATCTTGTGAGTATCTTTGACTGTTCTATAACTAAAAGATAATATATGACCATAAATTACTTTTGAGAAAATCAGGGCCATAGTCAGAATCATGAATGTATCCCTCAAACTCAAAGCATCAGATTGTGGAAAACTTGCATTAGCCCCTTCACATTTTTATTTTTAATACAAGCATTTCCAAGGAGTACTCAAATATATAATATTGAAAGGTAACAATGTTACATATATATATACATACATATATATAATATTTCATATTTTCACACAGCTTACAAAGAAATTTACTCACAGTATTCTCAGGTAGCACAGACATTGAACCCCATTTTACAGATAAGAGCACTGAATCTTGTAGAATTCAAAGCACTTGCCCAAGGCCAAATGGAAAAATCTAGGATTGAACCTATTACTCTCTTAGAAGTACTGAAGGAAGTTAACTGTAGAAATTGTATTGGCATCTTATTGTACTACGGTAAAGACTTTTATTTGTCTTGACTGGTAATATGTTCCATAATGCACACATTGCAAAAAATGTTATTTTGTCATTTGTCTCAAATAAAAAAGACCAGAGACTCACAACCAGGAGAGCTAGTTAGGGAGATGATGCAATATATAATAGCTCCTGTCAGGAAAGAAGTAAATTCAATACATGACTGGAATGATTTTCATGCTCAAAGTAAAACACACAGTTGTGAATTTCATACTCTATTGTGCCAATATTTCATGTGTGAAATATTGCATTTCATGGAGTTATTAAATCTACTCCAGTAAAATGATGTTGTCTTTAGATGAAGGGTGATTCCACAAATTCATCAGCTTTCTTCAAAATATGTCATTAAGCAGCTTCTCTCAAAACTTCAGCAATTTCACAAAATGGAAACAATGGGCAGAGACTGTGGTGGTTGTCCTCACTGTATCCCCAGCACCCTGTACAGTAGGTGCTCAATAAATATTGGTCCACTTTAACGCTATTTCTCTATGATCAATGTGTTAATTTTCCATAGTCAATTGTGATCAAGATATTTGGGATTTAACTTTGTTGCATCTTTTAAAAAAAATTAGATTTGTGATTCTGTCAATGTAGGGAGCTAGCTCCCTGTGAGGAACTCCTTTTAACAAGGCTATGACTTATAAGTTTCAAGAATTATTTGGGGGTAGGTTAAGTGACTTGTTGAGGGTTACACAAATACTTTATGTCATAAGTGGGACTTGAACCCTGGTCTTCCTTACTTTGAGGCCACATCTCCTTCATCTGCCATATTGTAAAATTCTAATCAGCTGCTCTGCTTATTTTTGTCTCCAAGAACATCATGCCTTTCCCAGAATAAATTTATAATCTGAAATCTCACCATCATGGAGACTGATTAAGCTTTAATACTCAATACCTCCTTGGCTACCTCATCTACCTCTCCCTTCTGATTGGAGGGCAGGACAATAAGCCCTTCTGAAAGCTTTCCTTTATAAAGAGCTTTTAATTTCCCATTTAACTTCATTTCCCATTAGCTGTTCTCTGGGGGCCTCCCTGACTTTTTAGCTTTTTTATTTTGTATATTGTCTTTCCCCATTAGATTATAATTTCTTTGAGGACAGAGGCTATCTTTCTTTGTATTCCTAACCCTTGTAATAGTGCATTGCATATTGTTGACACTTATTAAATATTTATTGACTATTGACCAATGAGAGTGAAATGGTCCCAATTAGATATTTCTGAGTCCCTACCAACTCCAGAAGTATTAAGTTTGGAATTGGAATTCCTAAGTGTTAGTCTGAACTCTGCACCTATCTGCTACATGTCTTTACTTTCCCTCAATTTTCTTATCTGTGAAAAGGTACTTGGAATAGATGATCTTTAAGGTCCTTTCCACTTCCAAATTCTAAAAGAGTGAGTTACAGGCGGAAACCAATTTGGAATTAAAACATTTTGATAATCCCCAGGGACAAAATGGCTCCTAGGTACAATTGAAGACAGATTATTCTTACACCAAAATCATGTGACCATGTGGTATAAACATGAGTTGGGCACTTGGAGGTCAATCCCAGGTTAGTTAAAACTATTTATTGTTCTTAGTGAATACTTGGTCTAACTTCACTCTAGGGTGGATCATAGATAGACCCATAGATCTAGGGCAGGAAGTGTCATCTAGTCCAATCCTTTCATTTTACAGATATAGAAACTGAGACCCATGGAAGCTAACTGACTTGTCAAATGTCATACAGGTGGAAAATGAAAAGACTAGATTCAAACTCAGGTCCCATCGTTTCAAATTCATCACTTGCTCTTCTACTCAGATTGCCTTGGGTAAATTCAGATGTGAATTATGCTGAATTGTGTCTTTCTGGATTATTGATAGTTTTCAAAAGTCATGCAGAAGAAGAATCATTAGCAGGGGGGGGCTGTTTTATTCATGAAGTTTTATCTATAGATAACAGGTGGGCATCTAATCATAATTTACCAAAAGCACTTCTATTTATCTTACGTGATTTAAATCAATTTTGTTAACTAGATTTCACCTTTGGGGAGAAAACATGTACTGATGGCAATCTGGTGAGGAAGCCAAGATAAGTAAGATGTTTTAGATAACTTTCCAAATAGTGGAAAGAAGCTAAAATATTTACACTATCTAAAGGTAAGTTGCCAATTTTCCAAGGGTACCTTACCTTATGAAAACTCTGTATTCAAGACACCAAATATGTGAAACTGGATCAATGATATGATACAGATTCATGGTATAGTGACTTCATGGTATAACAAATGCTGCTACATCAAAACTTTGAAAAGCTACAGGGAGGGAAAAAAAGACTCAGAAAATATTATGCTATAGAATAGTGAAAGCAGTGTTAAACTCAGAAAGCAAAGAAAGGGCATTAACAACTGTCCAGTGCTTTAGGCCCCTGATCATAGGTGTGATTCCACAGCCTAAGATTCTATACAAAGAGTTAGTTAGTCAGTCAATCAATCATCATTTATTAAGTGCCAATGTGCCAGCTATTGGGAACACAAAGACAGTAACATAACAGTCTCAGTGTTCAAGGAGCTCACAATATATGAAAGAGATACATGTGCATATAAGTATATACATTCTCTGTAAAAATAAATACAAGATAACTTTGAGGAGGAAGGCAACAACAACTGGGTTGAGAGAAATCAGGAAAGACTTTGAAAAGTTCTTGAGCTGAGAAAAGAATTAGGGATTCTAAAAAGTAAGCTAAGTAGGAAGTACATTCTGGGCAATCTTTGTGCAATCTTTGCAAAGGTATGGAGATGGGAAACAGTGTTCTCCATGTGAGGAACAGATAGATTGTAGAGTTAATAAAGGGAGGTTAATATAATGAAACTGAAAAAGTAAGTTGAAGTAAGGATAAATGCTAAGCAGACAAATTCATATTTGACTATAGAGGCAGTGAGAAGCCATCTGAGTTTATTGAGCAGGGGAGTGACATGGTCAGTTCTATGCTTTAAGAAAATTACTTCGGTGGCTGTGCAGAGGGTGGGTTAAAGAGTAAGAGACAGTGCAGAGAAAATTATTAGGAGGCTACTGCAATAATTCAGGTGGAAGGTGATGAAGTTTGAGGAAAAAAGGTTCATAACTATGTAGGTAGACAGAAGGAATGGATGCAAAATACAGTTTGGAGGTAAAATCAATAAGACTTGGCAACTGAGTCATCACAAGAGGATGTTCAGTTTCTTTTAAAAGGAATTCTAATGACACAAACAGTACAGATTAAGAAATAGGGGAAGAATAATATAAAGAGACTATTGTAGATGAACAGAGAACTCCTCAGACAACTTGGATTTTAAAAGGACATCTAAAGAAGATGAAAGGTAGTGGAACCAAAGATGTATAATGGAAGATTTTTTTAAACCATGGGTTTGTTCTTCGATAATTGTTTCTGGACCCCTCAAAATTCATGGTGAGTTAATTTTGACAAGGAATCTTGAGAACTTCAAATGAAGCTTTTTTTAAAGCTAGTTTTGGGACAAGTGGGAAACCAAAGAAGGGATAGGGCCACAGCTCAAGACAGATTGGATGTTGATATGAGGGAAAAGGCAAAACTACTCCATTTGCTGATTTTTTTCTTTAAAGGAAAATGATCTTCTAATTGGAAAGGATAGAACACAATCTTTTGGGATATCATATATAGCCCTTTCTCCCTCCTCCCCCCATTTTAAGAGTGTAGTATCATTAAAGGTATGGCTTATGAGAATTTAAAATGACAAGGGTCGATCACTAAAAAACAGTATGCCTTCATCAAGAACATTTCTGACTAACCTATTATCTTTTTGTCATAGACTGTAGTCAGGAAATGTTTCATATTTTTATCTAGATTTTTTACAAATCATTTGGTGAAACCACCTCCCATGACATCTTTGGAATTAAATGGGAAATGTGGCTGGATGCAGTTCAGAGGATTAGAACTACTTGAATCACCAAACTCAAAAGTTTAGTGATTGGATTGATGACAATTTGAAAGGAAGTCTCTAATAAAGAAGCTCAGCCTTCTGTCATTTGCCTTGGGCTGCTTCAAATTTAATTGGTCACATTCACTTTGCATATATGGTCTTATGAAATATGCACATGATTTAAAATTAAGAGGGATGTTTAACACATTGGATGGTAGAAAGCATGATCCAAATGGTGTTTCTAGGCTGGACAGAGATATTGATCCAAGGGCTAGCAAAATTCCTGTGTGTTGCCAGAACAAGATTAAAATGATTGGGGAATGTTTAAAAATAAATAAAAAGAAAATGAAATGCAGAAATGTTAATTTGTGGTATTCTAAATTAATATGTGGCCACAGGACCCATTTCTATTTGAGTTTGATAATGCTGGGCTAGTCATTTGCCAAATCAAATGAAGTGAAACTCTTTGGAATTAATTTGTAATCCTTTATCTGGATTCAAAAAGCAAACTCTCCAAATACATAGAGAAGGAGTAGAGAATATCCTGTGTAAATGATCTGGAGCTGAAAGTCAACAGTGACACTGGCAGCCTGAAAGCTAAAAATAGCCTAGGTTGCTACAAAAGAGGAATAATGCACTGAATGAAGGATATTCTCTAAACATATTCCCCTGTTTACATCACACTTAGAAACTATGTGTCAGTTATGGTTAAATTTTCAAGGTAAGCATTTACACTTTAGAAATTGGAAAATAGTACAATTTATGCTTGATTTATTATCAGTTGATTGCTAGACTTAAGAAAATGATGGAAAAATTTAATCATGCAGATTAAATTGAAAAGTGGTTGTGCATACTTTTTTTTTTCTTCAGAGATGTTCAAATGTTGTTGAACATTACCGAATAGTGATTACTGTAAACCATGCCATAAATGGAAAGTCCTGTTAGATCTGGAAAAAGAAACTGGATAAGCTTAATAGCATTTGAACTATTTGAAGGGCTGTTATGTAGAAGAGGCATTGTTTTTTATATTTGTGCAGTGACCAGAACTAGGAACTAAATGAATTCGTAGAACTAGGAACTAAGTGGAATTCATAGAGAGGCAGGTTTCAGTTTGACTGGCACCCTCAACTCTCCCCTCTTCTCCTCATTACCAATACATACTTTTCTCCTGATTTTATGTATTCTCCAATTAATATGAAATCTCATTGACGAAAGGACTATTTTTTGTTGCTTATAGTTGTATTCCCAGCACTCCCAAACATGCTTGGAACATAGTAAAACTTTAAATGTTTCTGTTGAATTGGTGAAGAAAAAAACTGTAAGAAAATCTATTAAAAAAAAGAAGAGTTAACTTCTACAGAACGGGAGTTTTTCCTGAACTGCGGGTTTATAAGAAAAGCTAAATTATCTCTTTTCTACAGTAGAACATAGATTTAGAGCTGGGAGACAACTTAAGGTCATCCACCTCAATCCCATTGTTTTACAGATAAGGAAGCAAGTCTGCATCCTGAACCTACTGACTGTGTAACCCTGAAAGTCACCCACTCCTCTGGATGTCATCACTGCTCTCCAGAATTTCCTCATTCTGCTATGTCAAATTAATTCTGTAAGTACCTGTGTTCAGCCCCCCCTTACCCTGGGCTCCTCTATCCCTCTGATTGAGAGGTTGAGGGAGACAATAGTGAAGTCCTCCTAGATATTTCATTTTAAGAAGGGTTCCAGGCAGACATCTCATCATCTTCCACATGGCTGCGTCCCCTGGATTTCATCATACCTTTTGCTGTTATTTTCTCCCATTTACCCAACCTCCACACCTTTCTAGTTCTTGTGTGTGTGTGGTGTGTGTGTGTGTGTGTGTGTGCTGTCTTCTCACATTATATTATGAGCTTTTTGAGGGCAGGAACTATCTTTTTGTATTTCTTTGTCTCCCTAGCACTTAGCACAGTACCTGGCACATAAAAGGTAATTAATGCATACTTAATAACTGACTAATTAACAACATGTCAATACCCCAGGCAACTCTCCAAAACTCTTAAGTTTTACAGTAGGTACTAAGTTGCATTGGTAGGAGTTCCCTTACTGGGATTCCCTATGTCAATGGGGTCATGGATCTAGGTCTATTCCCCACAAAAATGATTAAACATAAAAAGGGAAATTACATCCTAAAATTTCCCATTGATTAGGGCACTCCTTTTATCAAGTACCTTCCAACTGCTGTCTAAAGTAGTCACAGGCCCATATGGCCCTCAACACTTATGAAAGCTGCCTGATTAAATGTAATTGGGAAATAGTTAACAAAATAAATTTAAAAGAATGACAAAACACACATAAAGTACAATAACACATGTTAATATTTGGTTTTCTAAGTCAATAAGTGCCCACAGAGTTCTTATGTACATATGATTTACTAGTTCTCTTTCTTTTTGAGTTTGACTCTATTGGCTTCCAGAATAAAGTCTGGTATTTCTTTTCTCTGTAATCTAGCCTCACCCTACCTTTCTTATCTCAGCTCTCAGTCTTTCCGGTAATGGACCCTTTACTACAACAGGGTTGATCACCTAACTACAAGACTTAGTAATATTATTTGCCTGTCTAGAATATTATTACTTCTCTGTTCTGTTTCTTTTTTTAAATTATGTGAAAACATTTTTTTAAAACATGTGTTTTTAAAACTTTGAGCTCCAAATTTTCTCCCTTCTTCCCTCCCCACCCACCCTCACTGAAAAGGCAAGCAACTCAATATAGGTTGTACATGTGCAGTTATGCAAAACACTTCCCTAGTAGACATGTTGTGAAAAACTAACTCTATTTCCCTTAATCCTATCCTACCCACCCATTTATTCTATTCTTTCTTTTGACCCTGTCCCTCCTCAGAAGTATTTACTTCTGATTACCCCCTTTTCCAATTTGAAAGGGCATGAATATTTCAATGACAAATATTCCCTCCTTTCTTTAACCCCAACTTTACTCAAATGATGCCCCTTTTCTTAGCACCAAAAGTGGGTTTTAGGCCTATGTGGAATCTGTGTTAAAGGAAGCATGATGGAGTAATAAGAATTCTGCATTTGTAGTAAAAGTACCTGTATTTAAGGACTACATCAGACTCATAGTTTCTGTGGGAATCTGGACAAATGGCTTCTTCTCTATAGTCTTACATTTATTTGTCTACACAACGAATGAGTTAAAAGAAATGGATTCTCAGGTCCCTCCCAGTCCTAAATCCTATGCCATTTCTAGGAAATTTGGCATCAAGAATTATCCATAGAAGTGTGTGGGATGCCACTCAAATTTGAAAGAAAACAAAACACAGAGGTGTCCAAGGAGAAACAGAAAGTTTATTATTATTATTTCAAATCTTGAGATTTGGGTGTCCCTCCACCAGTATGTTCTGATGAGGGGAGACAAAGACACAGAAACAGAAAGCCAGGTTAAATAGCCCTGATGAGTAAATTCCCCCTCACACTACCTGTCTGTTAGCCAGGCCACCATGGCAGAAAGATGGTTTACAGCTGTTTTGGAAGATCTGAGAGATTGAATAGACAATGGGGATAGATAATGGAGGGAACTGGAAGGCATCTGAGTAAGGTCCTTTCAAAGGGAGATAAGGGGAGCAGATAAGGAATCTTTTAAGGATTTTCTGGAGCCAGATTCTTTTTAGGGGCAAAGGCACATCTGAATAAGATTAAAAAGTAGGGTAAGGCTAAACAGTTAGACAAATTTTAACTACTGATATATGGCACTAAAAAAACTTACAGAAATTTATACTTACCTTCTGAACTTATTACCAGATTTAGAATAGTCTTATCCCAAACCTTAATTACACTGAGAAATCTTCAGTGGGACATCCCATTCAGGCTATGGGGCTTGAGGAAAATCACATTGTATGAGAAAGCCACCCTTCTCTGATACTGAGAACTCTTGAATACAAATGAAATGAAATTAAAAGGAGCATGAATGGACATCTTAAAGGGGTTAAAAGTCACAAAAAAGTGGTGATATGTAGTCTAGTGGTGAAATCATGGTGTGGGGGGACTATATCACCTGTTCCAGTTTAGACTATTGATAGCCTGCATTCAAATTCCACCTGCAAGTTGTATGAACCCTGGCAAGTTAATTAACTTCCCTGAATCTCAGTTTCTTCATCTGTAAAATCAAGATAACAATATCAGTTGCCACAGGGGGTTGTAGAGAGCATCACTGTGATGCATGTAAAGTACCTTACAAATCTTGTAATTCTTCATGGAAGGTCAGCCATATCATATATGTGGTTATTTGAAGGGTGTGTTTGAGCACAGGGAGTTAGCAACAGACTATATGCATTTGAGGCTTTGGTTCCTCCTCCTCCTCCTTCTCTTCCTCATCCTCCTCTTCCATTACCTAGTGTGGACATCTCTGAAGATTGCTTCAGCTTTGGTACTCACAAGTCCTAAGTACCTAGAGTAAATGTTTTACTCTCAAAGACTCCCTTTATAGGTAGTTCACAATCGCAGCCAATTCTTGTATTTCCCACCAGTTGCTATGATTGTTTTTGACACCATCATCATCCTGTCTTTACTACCTAGTGAGTGTGGTTACTGTTTGGTGCCCTTCTCCCCTTTCAGCATCCTTTTGTGTATTTTCTTTCCCTCATTAGATTGTAAACTCGTTCAGGGCTAGGGTTGTCTTTCTTTTTCTTATTTATAACCTTAGCACTTAGCATAGTACCTGCACATAGCATGTACTTAATAATTTTATTGTATTATATTGTATTATTGTATCACAATACCCTACAGATAACTGTGTAATAATATAGGATCCACTAAATGTAATGGTGGGAAAAAATCATATAAATATGTACTTGAACCCGTATTATTTATATTATTTGCTTGATCCTAAAAAAAAACACAAAACAACAAAAACTAAGCCTGCCAAAGGAGGCATGCAAATATTATCTCCATTTTACTGATAAAGATACTGAAAATCAAAGACATTTCTTAATAGAACTAAATCGCCTTTGAGATTTCTTCCTACTTAGAGACCCTGTGATGTCACATTTTAGAGAAAACAAACCGAAACTCCTAATAGGTTAAAGCGATTTGGAAAACAGTTTGGTTGAAAATTTGGCTGATAGTGTCTCAGATCTAATTGCACATCCAGAAGATAACTATTCCTATCTATGGGTGTTGAGAATTATTGAGGGGTGGGAGGTGGGAAATGACTAAATAACTTGCTGCCTAGGAAGCTATCCTGAGTTTGGTCAGTGTCAATCAATATTGTTAGTGACACCCACAGTTCTCTGGGGCAATTTCATAGCAGTATTGTAGTTTCCATAGGCTGACTTTTATTGAACATCAGTGAAGTTTTATCAAAAACATCATTATGCTTTCATGAAAAAAATAATGAAGTCAGCAAAATATGAGGATTACAAAGTTGTAACCAGATGTTAATCCAACGGCAGTTTTCTATTCGTGACAGTAAATTGAATTTCAGCTCTTTTCACTTTATGGCAAGAGAAGAGAATAATAAATAATCCCAAGCCCTGATCAAAGCATAATTTTAGCTTTTACATAATGATAAATGCAATGATAACTGAAGCAGTTCTTATTGCTTATTTTAGACATTTTTTTTTCAAATAAAGAATTTAAATAGCTTGTAACTACCATCCTACTTTTGTTATCTTGCCAACCACACTATCAAAGCCCTAGGAAGAGCATTTAGAGCATTTAACATTTTCATATCTTTAGTTTTTTCAATTACATTTTATAAATAGTACTATCTAAACCCCATAAGGAATGAGTGGAGTGTTTCATGTATTTTAACCCTTTCATTTTATCCTCTGAGCACTGAAGTCAGAATTTTTAACCCAAAAAACTGGAAGGAAAATAATGTATTTTACAGTGAGTCCAAATCTCTGTCTCTCTGTTTCTTCTCTGTCTGTCTGTGTCCATCTGTCTCTCTCCATGTCTGTGTATCATTTCAATCCCAAATCATATCTACTCATTCTATTTATTGACTTTTAAATTCTCAAAGCAGAAATGAAACAGCATACAATTTGAGAGACTTCAAGTTTATAACCTGTACTCAGAAAGGTTGTATACTTTAATAATGATGATCATGGGTTGGTGGTAGTGGTAGTGATGATGGTGATGATGATAATGTGAAAAAATTAGCATTATGATACTTTGAAGTATATGAGTACTTTACATATTCTGTATCATTTAATTCTCACAATAATTTTGTGAAGGAAGTACTATTACTCCCCATTTTGCAAATGCAGAAATTGCAGTGGAGAAAGGGTGATTTGCAAATGGTTACATATATAGTAAATGAATACAATAGGAATTGAACTGTTCTTTCTCAGTCTATACTCTCTCTCTCTCTCTCTCTCTCTCTCTCTCTCTCTCTCTCTCTCTCTCTCTATATATATATATATATATATATATATATATATATATATATATATATATATATATATATATATATATCCTATATTCAGATGGCCTCAAGAATAGGTTCCCTTTTGTGTGCTAAAGGTCCTGACGTTGTCCTGTTAACTTTTGGGTCTAATCGGTAATTATTTTCTGATTTCCAGATGCTATTACATGATAACTAATCAGAGTGAAAGTTATTAAAATTGATGAGGGTAAAGGGCATGCAAAAATGGAAAAATATGATAGAGATTTCCATTTTATCCCATAATATTTAAACATTAGTAAATATCTTTTGTTTCCATTTGCCTTGCTTTACCTTGCCATATATGGACTTGCAGTAACTTGCAATTTTTCTGTGTTATTTGATTTAATTAGATGAGTGGGGAGTAATACAACAGCAGTTTTCTTTTTAATTACAGTTGCACAATTGGGTATCTAAACCTAATCCTAGCATCTTCTAGGAGATGGGAGATTTTAATAGTTGCATTCATATTTTTATGTTTTAATATTTATTTTTGTAAACTAATTACTAGGGCAATATGAAATATAAAGTGATTGCAAGAGAACATGATTATGAAAGATTTCCCCAAACTGGATAGCCTGAGGGAAATGTGATGAATAAAACAATTGGGAGCTCCATAAGTGAAACTGACATTTGGACTATGTAGCACTTTTACCAATTTACCATTTTAGTTATCCATTGATCATGTAAACATCTCTTTAATTCCCTTTGTAAGTTGTAGCAAATTGGTATTTACAGTCTCCGAAAGCAACACAGGACCTATGATGTCAGCAATTATGGTTAAAAAAAGGAGGTGCTGCCTTGTCATGTTGCATTCCTAAGTTTCATGGCAGATGAATGTTTTGTTTTAATAAATTGATTTCAAAATGAAAATGTGCCGTATAACTTTAATTTTTAAAGTACCTAGGAACCAATATGCTTGGTAATCACATCTTTTGTTCCTAGAACTCTTCTACCAGTTTTTCAAAGAGTCTTTTCCCTGATGTCCTAAATTGGGAATAACACCTGATAACCTTCTTAAGAGCTTTGAAATCTAATCCAACTCAGGGATAAGGTTTTCTGATTTGCTGTTCCAGGCCAGGAAGTTATCATATTGATAGGAATTAGCTCAAACCCTGTCTTAGAATGAAGGTAGAGATCTGAGTCTCTAAAGCTAACAGCAAACAATTTTTGTACCGAATGACACCCCCCCTTAAATAAATGACAGGTTAACCTCTACACCAGGTAGAAATTGCTACACATCTGTTAAGCAGTGGGAGGAAAAATTTTCAGCAAAACTTTTACTTGTATAATACTCTACTTGTACAAGACACATTAGCTCAACTATTTTAGGGGTCTTAAAAAGAAATCTTTAAAGCCCTAATTTATTTAGGCAACAAAGGCACAGTAATTGTAACTCTCCAGGGTTAAGTATTCTTCTGTATGAACCTAGGCAAAATGAAACAAGGAGCACACTGCTCAGGTTTTCTGAAAACCCTTCTTTTGGGACTCTGCACTCACTAAAGATTTCTTGCCAGGTCCCTTTTATTGTGGGAATTAAATCACTTAAACAACAAAAGCTTTGGCTTCTATTAAAGTAAAGAATAGCACTATTTTAGGGCAATATTCTCATTTCAAATGGAAAATTACCAGATGGCTTAAAAAAGAAACTTAAATCTCCTGGACTGTTGGATGCCTGCTAGGGAAGGATGACCCTCAGTAAATAATAATTGACATTGAGAATGAACAACATGTCCCACTCACATGACCCTAAAATCATCTTAACTTCTATGAAATGTCATATTATGAACTGAAATGTGCATATCAATAATGCAGTTCAAATGCCACTTCCTTCAAGAAGTCTACCCCATTTCTTCCTCATCATAAATCATATTTTCTTCATTTGATTTCACAGCATTTTGTAGTCCTTTTTATGAACTTTTCACATTAAGATCAATTTTGTATTTACCTATGTGCATGACTAATTGCATTTCTTAAATTGTGGTTCCTTAAGGCCATGTGCATTGCCACTCATTATTAATAATAGCTGATTGAAAGAACTGTTTGTTGTAGTGAAGGGAGAACTATCTTTAATGATTTTAAGGCCTTGAAAATAGTTGAGCTAATGTGTCTTGTACAACTAGAGTATTATACAAGTAAAAGTTTTGCTGCAAATTTTCCTCCCACTGCTTAATAGATGTGTAGCAATTTCTACCTGGTGCAGGATTTTAAAAATCAAATAACAACATTGTATGATGACTAACTTTGATAGACTTAGTGCTAGCAATTCAAGGATCTAAAAAACCTCCAAAAGACCTGTTGGAAAATGCTACCCACATCTAAAGAAAGAATTTTGGAGTCTGAATGTAGATTGAACGAAACTATATGCTCTCTCTCAAACACACACATACACACAGACACACACACACAAACACACACACACACACACACACACGCTTTGTTTCTTCTTTCTTGTGGTTCTTCCCATTGGTTCTACTTCATCTTTACAATATGACTAATGTGAAAATATATTTATCATGAATGTATATGTAGGGCCTATATCAGATTGCACACCATTTGGAGTAGGGTGATGGGAGGGAGGGTGAGAAAAATTTGGAACTCAAAATCTTATAAACTTAATGTTGAAAACTAACATATATATATATATATATATATATATATATATATATATATATAGTTTTTTTTAAAGTCAACAACTCTGTGAGACTTAAGAACTCTCATCAATGCCATCACAACTACGATTTCAGACTGCTGATGATTACAAATGCTATCCCCCTCCTAACAGAGAAATAATGAACTAAAATATGCAGAATGAGACACCTTTTTTTTGTGTATGGTCAATATGGAGCCTTGTTTTGCTTGAGTATGCATATTTACTCAGAAAAGGATTTTTTCCTTTTTTTCTTTTACGGGTGGAGGGAGGGGATGGGAGGATAACAAGAAAAAATATTTGTCATTTGAAAAAATTAATTTACTATATAAAAGAAAATAAGGAATATTAGCTATGGAGAAGTTACCAATTTATTTGGAGATAAAGTTCTTCACTAGGAGCTTTTTAAGTTGATAAAATCATAGATCAGTTAATAAACAAATCCTCCTCAGCTAATGAGGGAAGGAGATATTCTATGGGGAGAAGGTTGCTACATCATGGTGGAAAAAAATTCTGAAGTGAAAGGAGCAGAACCCAGAGAATTACAAAGGATTGAAGGAGGAAGATCAACTGAGCTGGACTTTGAATGATTGGACAATAGAGAAATAATGAAAGAATAATTTACATGAGAAAACTGATATGATTGAAGACACAGAAGTGGGATTACATATTTGGTTAAAAGCATTAGATAAAGATTCTGTAAAGGGAGTTGTGAGGGAATGTCTCTGTGTAACATGAAGACTGAATGCCTAGGAGTCAGAGAAGATTGATATAAAGAAAAGAGATGGGGGTGCAAAAGCCCAGGTATGATGCCAAATATGAATTTCACTTTCTCTTAAGTGTTCTTAGAAGTTTGTCCTGCATCAGGGAAGGAGAAAATCTCTGTGTATATTATTATAACTCCATTCCATCATGAGCTAAGTGACATTGGATGGCTTATCTAGTCAGTCAATCAAAGCTTTTGTAAAGCATCTCTAGTCACTGTAACAAGTACTGGATGTATAAAGACAAAAACATGATATCTGCCCTCAAGGAGTTCACATTCTAATGAGCTGGAGACAACACAGGAATAACTATGTATGTCCATGATATATACAGAATAAATTGGAGATAATTTCAAGAGGAAGGAGCAAGCAGTGATGGGGGTGGGAGGGACTGGGAAAAGTCCTGCACAACACAAGATTTTAGCTGAGTCTTTAATGAAGGCAACAAAGCTAGGAAACAGAGGTAAGGTGATAAATTATTCCAGGCATGGGGGAAATCCAGAGCAAAGTCTTGGAGGAAATGGAGTGCCACATAGGCAGAACAGCAAGTACATCAGTAGCACTGTGTTTTAGACTGTATGGAAGACAGTAAATTGTAAGAAGAATTGAAAAATGGAGGACAAGTCATTAAGAGTTTTAAATGCCAAACAGGATTTTATGTTGAAACATAATTTGTAAAATCACTTTTATGGGAGTTCTAAATACTTCTAAATAGCATTCTTTCAAGTAAGCTTTTGAAACATAGCTTCTTCATAAATTCTAGATAATTTGTAGATGAGGATGTATTCTGAGTTCAACTCTCTGTTGATTCAAATGTCAATTTGTTTTTATAATCAATCCCTCTGAACTAGACCACATTTTTATTAGATATTCCTTAGCAATTGACTGATAAAATAATTTTTCTTTGGAGAATTTAAGTGGTTTTCTGCTTTCCACTCTAGAAGAAAATAAATTGAAATACTTTATTAAAAAAAACATGTTTTTTCCCTGTTAGACAGTTCTGGTTATGGATGATGGAAAGGTTAGAGTGTAAGGGATGACAGCATTGCCATTATATTTGACTGAACTACAAAAGCAAGGACTGTACTTTGATGTAAGATATCTATATCTGTATCTGTATCTGTATCTATATATCTATCTATCTATCTATCTATCTATCTATCTATCTATCTATCTATCTATCTATCCATTTTCTCTTGTTGTAGAATGTAAGATCTTTTTAGGTGTTTGGTCTAGGAATGAAGTCTGGGATTCAAACACCATCCTTCTGCAGCATAGTAGCAAGGGTTTTTGTCTGATATAGCTAGAGATTATTCTTGATTCTTTTCTGTTGCACATTCTTCAGTATTTTACAACATATCAAAGAAAGAAGTTTATGATTAGAGAGCAACGCAAAAAGTCAAATAAGGAAGTCAAAAAAGTCCCAAAACCACATTAACCAGTAAATATGTTTTCTTCTTATAAGACAAAGAATAATAATAGCCAAGGGCACATCACAGATGGAAAATGGTGGAAGATCATCCTCAAAAGGAAACACTAGAAGAGGGGAAAATGTGTCTGAGAAAGATTGATATGATACCCATATATAGATGAAATAAAAATGATAGTGGATGGAATAGAGGGATAAAGACTGTACTTGTGATTTAATTTGTAAATAGAAGCACCAAATGAGAAAACTCTATTATTGCAGGTTGTTTCCTTATTTACAATTCATTTATTGTCTTGGAGAATTGTGCCTAGGGCACTAAGACAGTAAAGATTATACAAGTTAATACAGATAGAATGTGACAGAAAAAAAGTCTTGAATTGTGATCTTCATGACTCTAAGGCCATATCTCTATTCAATTTATCAACAGATGGAAATGAACAGAAAACAGAACTGACCTAGTGATGTTTCTATATTCTGTGTATATATATAAGCTTATCACGTCCAGTGCCTCTGGCACTCTTTTTAAAGAAAATATTTATGATATGCAGATATGAGATCTCTAGATAATTTATAGTAATTTGTCCTTTATTGTTTATTTATTATGAACCATATTTCCAATTTTTAATCAGCTTCCATGTTCACCTTTATATCACTTTTATATTGAATGTATATGTTAACACAATTTATAGAACATTGTGTTCTTTTATAAATCAATTTATTAAGTGCCTACTCTCAGGCAGGCACTGTGTTAAGTGCTTGGGATCCTATAAGGATCTTACATTCTGGAATGTTCCTATTTCATTTTTTGATGATGTTGGTATTACACTGCCAAGACATTTGGGGAGGGAGGGTCTTCATTTATAAACATTCCAATGACCTGTTATATAACAATAATGTTCAAATAATCAAATGGACCTGTGAGACCATAAATTTTGAAGTTCCATCCAACAACTCCCTCATAATTTATACATATGTGTTCTACCTTTGTATCTCATTCATTTTTTGCCTCAAGTTTACTGCAGGACTAGTGGCCTTTCTACCTTTCTCTGCTTCAGTCAGCAAGACAACTGGTACTTAAAAGACTGGTCTTTGCTTCTGGGAGATTCTTTATGTGATTAAAGGACCTTTGAAGCTTACTCAAGGCAAGCTGCTCCAATCTCCTACTCTCCTATTTAATCCTGTACTTAACTTTCTGTCCATTTGTACTTTGTCTTTCAGATTTACATTTCGATAAATTGCAGCAGTAGAAGGTAGTCTTACCGAAATCACTGCTTATTCTAAGTCTTTCATAGCTGCCTACATAGTGCAAAACAAGCCTCATTTTAAAAATTTACAAGAAAAGTGAGTCTAGTTTTCAACAAAATCTTACAACTCATGCTTCATGTTCAGAATTTCCCAAAGGAGGATTAAAAAAACAACAAAACAAAACTGAGCAATATCTATAAAGAAGAATTTGTCCCAAATGACATTTCAAGTTAAAAGGAAAGAGTTCATGAGTGGTTTTTATTCCACACTCACATCACAGTGTTCTTGTACTCCCTGAAATATTCTGAAACTTCCAGCTTTCCATTCCTTCTACTTACAGTGTGGTCAACTCTTACTAAATGAATAAATGTATACCTCCATTCACTTTTTTAAATTGTACATAAAACAAGAATACAATCAGTTAAATGCATTTGTTCATGAATTCCTATATTGACAGATTCATTAATCTTTGTATTCAGTGAATCTGTGATGTCTTTATTTCAAGAAAGAATGGGTCTGGTTGGAACAAATGGACAAAAATGTTTGAAGAAAATACACCAAGAATGACAATTTTGTGAATAAATTATGTGTGTGTGTATATGTATGTACATATATGCACACACAAAGTAGGTTTATGTGTATTTATGTATCATTCCTATCTCCCTGCATGATGATTTCTTTCAAAATTTTCCCGAATTTCAACTTTTAATCTTTAAAATGAAAAATAAAAGATAGTTTGTGTACAACAATGATTTAAATTTAAAAATGCTTTTGTGTACATATGCATGTGTATAGATAGATACACACACTCATACACATACACATACACACATGTAGATTCTGAAAAATTAAAGTTATAGATCATCCAAGAACAATGAGAAGATACATGGGGGTAGAGTGGGAGAGCAAATAGTTTGTAGCATGAAACCAGCAAAAACTATAAGATAAACTTTGCTAATCATTTAGTGCAAAGGGGTCAGGAGGACTTGAGTTCAGATCTAGCTTCAGACACATAACACTCACTAGCTGTGTGACTCTGGGCAAGTTACTTAATCCCAATTGCCACACACACACAGACACACACACAGACACACAGAGGAAATCTCACAGAACAATACTCCTTTGACCTATGATGGATATATGGGAGAACATGGACAAGAGTTACACAGGATGAGAAAGCATGAATAGAATGTCGCACATACCCTTGGAAGACTGCTCATGTGGTGAGATAATGAATCCACTGAAGTATCAAAATGCCATGATTCTAAATTCAATGCTATTTCCAGGACACCATTTTATTCTAAGTCTGTGCAAGAATCAGCTTAGGTTTATAGATGAAGTCTGATGCACCAGGGAGATTAAGAAACATGAAGCGAACAGTTTTATTCTATTTTGTTCACTGTAAAGCTTAATTGTTAGAAAATAGGCCAACATTACAAAGATTAAATACTGGTAATTTAATCCTATAGAAAACATACAGTTGCAATGGAAGAAATTAGGAGGAAGAAACCTTGTGCAGGAGTTTGCTCTGGTCCACTCTTCTAGGGTCAAGACTGCCATTTCTGTTCCTCAGGGTTCTAGGGTTCTCTGACATATCTTTTTTTCTACTGCATTGAATTTAACTTTAACTTTTCCCTACTGTTAAGTGCCAGTAACTAGTACCCCATTTCCGTTTAACTACTTAACATAAATCAGCTTTTAAGAAGGAGTATTTATTTCAGAGATATAGCTAGAACAAATGTACAAACTTTGTCCTGCCTCCCTCCCCAGACATTCAGATGCATACTCTTCCCTATGTGAATTTGTTTTCTAGGTGGTATAGGTTTAAACTTAGCTTGGCTCCTACCTAGCTTTTGTTACACTAAGTTTACAAACGGATGAGGCAGGACCAATGGAAGAGTATCTAGATACCTAGAAGTAACTCTGAAAACAGCTGCACAAAACTCCTGAAGCTTGGAAAAGTACATTCTCCACATTGGACGCAAAAGCCTACCTTATCAAAGAGCTTATAACACAAATAATTGGCTGGGATCATGAGTAAACTGTACAAAGAAGTCAGACCATAGAATAAGACAACAAAGTCAAAGCTCCTACATCCAAAGCCGCCAAGAAAAATGTGAACCAGTCCCAGGCCATGGAAAAGCTCAAAAAAAGATTTTGATAAGCGAGTAACAGAAGTAGAGAAAAAAACTGGGAAGAAAAATAAGAGTGATGCAAGAAAATCATGAAAAACAAGTCAACAGCTTGCTAAAGGAGAACCAAAAAAATACTGAAGAAAATAACACCTTAAAAAATAGCCTAACCCAAATGGCAAAAGAGGTCCAAAAAACCAGTGAGGAGAAGAATGCCTTATAAAAGAGAATTGGCCAAATGGAAAAGGAAGCCCAAAAGCTCACTGAAGAAAATACTTCCTTAAAAATTAGAATGGAGCAAATGGAAGCTAGTCACTTTATGAGAAATCAAGAAATTATAAAAACAAAACTAAAAGAATGAAAAAGTAGAAGACAATGTGAAATATCTCATTGGAAAGACAATGACCTGGAAAATAGATCCAGGAGAGATAATTAAAGAATTATTGGACTACCTGAAAGCCATGATCTAAAAAGAGCCTAGACATCATCTTTCAATCATCTTTTAAGAAATTATTGGGGCAGCTAGGTGGCACAGTGGTTATAGCATCAGCTCTGGAGTCAGGAGAACATGAATTCAAATCTGGCTTCAGATGTTTGACACTTACTAGTTGTGTGACCCTGGGCAAGTCACAACTCCATTGCCTAGCCAGAAAAAAAAAAGAAATTATCAAGGAAAACTGCCCTGATATTCTAGAACCAGAGGGAAAAATAGATTTTGAAAGAATCCACCAATCACCTCCTGAAAGAGATTCCCAAGGAAAACTCCTAGTAATATTATAGGCAGATTCCAGAGTTCCCAGGTCAAGAGAAGATATTGCAAGCAGCCAGAAAGAAACAATTCAAGTATTGTAGAAACACAGTCAGGATAACACAAGACTTAGCAGCTTCTACATTAAGGGACTGGAGGGATTGGAATACAATATTCCGGAGGTCAAAGAAGATAAGATTATAACCAAGAATCACCTACCCAGAAAAACTGAGCATAGTCATTCAGGGAAAAAAAAAATTGGCATTCAGTGAAATAGTGGATTTTCAAGCAATCTTGATGAAAAGACCAGGGCTGAATAGAAAATTTGACTTTCAAATACAAGACCCAACAGAAGCATGAAAAGGTAAACAGGAAAGAGAAATCATATTAAAGTTGAACTGTACACATTCCTACATGTCAAGATGATAGTTGTAACTCCTGAGACTTTTCTCAGTATTAGTGTAGTTGGAGGGAATACATACACACACACACACACACACACACACACACACACATACATACATACATACATATATATATACACATACATACATACTTATATACATATATATACTTATATACATATATATATACATACATACATACATACATACATACACAGAGAGACAGAGGCAGAGACAAAGACAAAGACAAAGAGGCAGAGGACACAGGGTGAGTTGAACATGAAGGGATGATATCCAAAAATAAAATAAAGGGATGCGAGAGGATTATACTGGGAGGAGAAACAGAGAGATAGAATGGAGTAAATTATCTCACACAAAAGACACAAGAAAAAGTTTTTATGATGGAGGGAAAGAGTGGGGAGGTGAGAGGGAATGAGTGAATCTTATTCTCATCATATTTGGCTTAAGGAAGGAATAACAGACACTCAATTATCTTATCCTACAGGAAAATTTAGGGGAAGGTGATAAGAAAGGGTGGATAATAGAAGGGATGGCAGATTTGGGGAGGGAGTAATCAGAAGCAAACACTTTTGAGGAGGGACAGGGTCAAAGGAGAGAAGGAAATAAACAAGGTCGAGATAAGACAGAAAGAAACATAGTTAATCTTTCCCAACATGACTACCATGGAAATGTTTTGCATGAGTATACATGTATAAAGTATATAGAATTGCTTGGCTTCTTAATAAGGGCAGGTGGGAAGGGAGGAAGGGAGATAATTTTTGACTCAAAATTTTAAAAGCAAATGTTAAAAATTGTTTTTACATGCAACTGGGGAAAAAAGATATACAGAGAAAAGGGTCTATAAATCTATCCTGTCCTGCAGGAAAATAAAAGGGGAAGGGGGTACAGGAAGTGGGGGGGTGATAGAAGGGAGGGCAGATTGGAGGGAGGGATATTTAAAATGCATGCCATCTTCGGGTAGGAGAAGGGGAAAGATGGGGAGAAAATTTGGAACTCAAAATCTTGTGGAAGTGAATGTTGACAACTAAAAATAAATTAATTAAATAAAAAGGGGAAAATTCTAAAAATGGAAATCTAAACAAATACTCCTTCCAAAAACAGTAACAACAGAATAATTCTTCTTGAAACCAGCTCTCCTTCATGTGCTGTCTTTCTTCATTAGTAAGTAAGCTTAAGGTTAGTGACTTGTTTTCTTGCTTTTTTTTTTTTTTTTGTCCTAAGGGCTTACTATATTACCTAGCATATCATGAACAGTTAAATCTCTCTCTCTCTCTCTGTCTCTGTCTCTGTCTCTCTCTCTCTCTCTCTCTCTCTCTCTCTCTCTCTCTCTCTCTCTCCCTCAGTCCCTCTTATCTCCTTCTTTGTGAAGCATGCAGATATTTGATACAACTTCTCCCTATACCAACTCTGTCTACTAACCTCCAAAATTCTCTCGTTTACAGTCCCCCTACAACATTGATAGGAAAAATATCTTTACTACACATGTCCTTTGAAGGTAAAAAATGACTATATCACATTTTATAGTCAAGCCTACTGACTTTGGAACCCAACTTTTCTTTCTTTTTTTGTTTTTTCCAGAACATTCATTTTTTTTTTTGCTGTTGTTAATTTATTTATTTTTAGTTTTCAACATTCACTTCCACGTGATTTTGAGTTCCAAATTTTCTCCCCATCTCACCCCTCCTCCACCCCAAAACAGTGTGCATTCTCAATAACCCTTCCTCTAATCTGCCCTCCCTTCTATCACCACTACTCCTTTTCCCCTTCTGTTTTCCTGTAGGGCAGTATAGACTTCTATACCCCACTGACTACATATCTTATTTCCCAGTTACATGTGAAAACAATTTTTACCATTTGTTTTCAAAACTTTGGGTTCCAAAGTTTTTCTTTTCCTCTCTCCCCACCCACTGTCATTGAGAAGTCAATTCAATACAGGTTATGCATGTGTAGTCATGCAAAATACTTCCATAGTAGTGATGTGAAAAACTAGCTATATTTCCCGTCATCCTATCCCACTCTTCATTTATTCTATTTTATCTTTCAACCCTCTCCCTCCTCAGAAGTGTTTGCTTCTGATTACACCCTCCCCCAATCTGCTGTCCCTTCTATCATCCCCCTACTCTCTTATCTCCTTCCCCCCTATTTTCTTGTAAAGTAAGATAGATTTCCATACGCAATTGAGTGTGTATGTTATTCTCTCCACAAGCTATATCTGATGAGAGTAAGATTCATTAATTCCCTATCACCTTCCCCCCACTGCCCTTCCACTGTAAAGGCTTTTTCTTGTCTGTTTTATGTGTGATAATTTACCCCATTCTACCTCTCCCTTTCTCCTTCTCCAAGCATAATCCTCTCTCACCCTTTAATTTTATTTTTTAAATATCACCCCTTCAACTTCAACTCACCCTGTGCCCTCTCTCTCTCTCTCTCTCTCTCTCTCTCTCTCTCTCTCTCTCTCTCTCTCTCTCTATATATATATATATATATATATATATATATATATAGACACACTTATATATATATATATATACACACACACACACACACACACACACACACACACACACACACACACACACTTTTTTTCCCCCTCCAACTACTGTAATACTAACAATGGTCTCATGAGTTACAAATACCATCTTTCCATGCAGGAATGTAAACAGTTCAACCTTGATAAGTCCCTTGTGATTTCTCTTTCTTGTTTACCTATTCATGCTTTTCTTGAGTCTTGTATTTGAAAGTCAAATTTTCTATTGAGTTCTGGTCTTTTCATAAAGAATGCTTGAAAGTCCTCTATTTCACTGCATGTCCATTTCCCCCTCAGAAGGATTATATTGAGTTTTGCTGGGCAGATGATTCTTGGTTGTAATCTTATCTCCTTTCATATTTTCATATTTTTCTTGGAGGCTTTGGATGTAGGAGCTTTGGCTTTGCTGTCTTTTGCTTGCATGTTTTAATCTTCTTTGTCAGCAAAGTAATATTCTGTGGTCTGAGGTTTTTGTTCCTGTTTGCTCAAGTTCCCAGCCAATTACTTAACTTTTAAACTTTTTATTAAGGTAGGGTTCTGCTTCCATTGTGGAGGGTGTACTGTCCCAAGCTTCAGGGGTTTTGTGTAGCTGTTTTCAGAGATACTTCTAGGGACCTGTGAATTTTCAATTCTTCCAAGGAGGTACAATGAAAGGAAAGGTGTTTACTGTTTTCCTGGCCTGGTCTCTGGTCTATGAGTGACCATAAGCACCCTTTTCTGCCTTGGAATTGTAAAGAAGATTTCCTCTCCACTGCACCACAAGCCTCATCAGATCTCCTCCTTACCGCAGGACTGCCACCCAGGACTGTAACCCAGATCCAACTATGGGCAAAGCAAGAGAATCCTGCCTGAGTACTAGCAAGGAGATCCCTGCAATCCTCCTCTAATCAAGCATTTGATCTTCCCAAAGTCTATGGGCTGAGAGCTCCAAAAACAGCCACTGCCATTGCGCCTGCTGCCCCAGGGCTGCGCTGGGGCCAAGGCTGGACCACACTCTTCTCTCACCTAGGTCTGACACACCTTTCCCATTCATCTTCTAAGATGTCTTTGGTGTTTGTTGGTTGAGAAGTCTGAAAACCACCACAGCTGTTTGTGATTCAGTTCTTCTGAGGCTTGTTCCATCTTTCCCTTTCTGGACCATGCTGACCTTAGCACCTCTATACCTCAATATCTTTGGGATAATAAGCCACATTCTTGCAGTTTATGGGATATATGTGAGGAGAAAAAAACAGTACAGGAACAATTCATACAACCAAAATGGAAGAAAAAAGTTCAAGCTCCAGTGACATGGTAGTATCTTCTTTTATTACCCTCACAGTGTTTATGCCCATGTTCTTGGAATCATCTTTCTTCATCACATCTAGTTCAGACTCTTTGCATTGTAGTCTACACAGTGTTTGCCTACAGTTTTGGCTGCATTGTAGTTATACTTCAGAAAATTAATTTTAAACCAGAATAACTGGGAAAAATTCATATGAATATTGTTTTAGTGACCCAGTGTGAAAAGGTTTGAAATGCACAATCACTCAAAGGCAAGAAAAGGAATACATACTTGTAGATAATCATTCTTTTCCTTTAGGATACATGCACATATGGGGAAAAGACAAAGAAAGCATGTGTGTGTGTATGTGTGTGTGTGAGAGAGAGAGAGACAGAGAGACAAAGAGAGACAGAGACAGAGAGACAGAGAGAGTCCAAATTATTTAACAAGAAATAGAGATCTTCAAAAATCCAATCTCAGAAAGTAAAATTGAACAAACCATAAAGAACCATTAAAAGAAATATAACCTGGCCTGGGCAGATTTGTAGTGAATTCTGTTAAAGATTAAAAGAGCAATTGGTAACTATGATACATAAATTGTTCTCAGAATCAGAGAAAAAAACATTCTAGCAGTCTCCTTATTTGAGTTAAATAGTGCCTTACTACCTAAATCAGGTAAAGATAAAAAAAAAAGAACTATATACCAATATCATTAGTGGATATTAATGTAAAAAAATATTCTAAACAAAATCCTAGCAAACACATTTCAACAATATAAACAAAAATTAGTGATTTGATAAAATTCAATTTATACCAAGGATGTAAGGATGTTTCATCATTAGGGCAATAAAAAGCAGGTTGTTCACATTTTAAATATCACTAAAATCATACCACTACCATCAGAAGACACTCCAAGACCTCTTTAATTTTTGAGTCTCCAGATTTACCATCCTGATCTCAGACAATACAATATTAAAAATGAACAGTTCTGCCTATAGACCCAGAGAATCAGGGCCCTTTCCTCATCCAGGCCCAAGTCCCCCCCACTCTCACCTGCTTTGGAGGACCCTATTCATTAGAGGCATAACCAAATAAGATAAAAATAAAATATGCTGAAGAAAACAAAATAATCGTGAATGGCCTGAACAACCAAATGAATTTTTCCTTATGTGAATGGGCTATATTGCATGGGATAGGAGAATGTCAGAATATACCTAAATTAAGCCAGCCAACTGTCCTAAATTTTATGGTGCAGAGGCAGGTGGAAGAAGAGAGTTGTAATAGCCTGTGGTAAAATACTGCTGCTTAAAAAAAGATTCTAATTCAGAGGTAAGGCAGCTGGTTGCTCATCTGAGACAAACAGGCTTTTCAGTAGCAGTCTCTACCCTTATTTGCTCTCCTGATACAATTGGCTGGGCTAGACTGCATTTAGACTTTACATGTGTCCAGCAGAGCCTGTAGTAGGGTACTGAGATGTGGGGACTGCTCCATTTTACTTCAGGGTGCTTCCTTGGTATAATTTTTCCAGCAGTCCCTGATGTCCTTCATGCGCTCATGGGCTATGAAGATCTGGAGCTGCTTCTGTCCAGTACTTTATGGAGGTTGCCTTTCTTGGAATTTGCCAAACCCAAACCCTCTGTGTAGCAGAAGAAAAGATAATGAGGTATCTGAAGACATGGGGATTTTCTCTCCTAAGTGTGGGAATAGCTTCTAAAGTCCTGCTTTTGCTCTGAGGCCCTATTTCCCTTTTACCCCCAAATGCAACTGTTGAGAGGCAGTTTGGCTTAGTGCAGGCTGGTTCCTAACACTAGATATCTGACCTCTCCAAATTATTTTGATAGTGAACCTTTATAAATTAAAATCTGTTATTTGCAAATCATATGTGTTATATATAGATATATACACAAAGAAATTAGAAATCAAAAGGTAAACATGAAATAATTTTAAAATATTTTACTCTATTAATGGTATAAAACTCTTTCTGCAGTAAAATATTAGTTTTAAAGTTGCCCATTCTCTGTGATGAGCAGTTAGCTTAACTCTTTTTGATTTCCAATCAAAAGCTTTTGATGCCCTATCACTTCTTAGAATTTCAAATATGTCCCATATTGGGTGCTTAAAATCCTGGGTACTTTACCTAAATTTTTTTTCAATTCTTGGTGAAGCAATTGGGGATAAGCAACTTACCAAGGGTCACACAGCTAGTAAGTGTCAAATGTCAATTTACCTAAATTCTTAATAATTCACAAAATGAGCCAATATTTCATCAAACATGTGCTATAATATAATATAATCATTAATATTGTGACTGCAAGCATAATAAAAAAAATTGAAACTCTCCCGTCTAAAAAAGAAGATAATTAAAAGTTGCCTTCAAAGTGTGTATGCATACCAACCTATCAAATTATATAAATTGGTTTGTTTTGTTAAGTAAAAATTAATAGAGGTTGGATCATAGACAAGAATATTTCAATTTTTTAATATTTTTGTTTCTGTGTGTAAACAGCAGTGCAAAAAAAAGGCAAAGCTCAATTTTATTTTTCAAATTAATTAATTAATTTTTAGCTTTCAACATTCACTTCCATATATTTTGAGTTCTAAATTTTCTCCCTCTTTGTCCCCTCTCCCCTTCCCAGGATGGTGTGCAATCTAATATAGACTACATATACATTTATGTTAAACATGTTCTCACATTGGTCATGTTGTAAAGAAGAATTAGAACCAATGGAAGAAACCATGAGAAAGATGTAGTTTCTTTCCTTATCTATTTTAATTTGGCTTATTTTTGCTTTTACTTTGCTTTTACTTTGTCTGAGATCAGGATGGCATAATAGAGTCTGCTCCAGTCCCTTACCTTTACTCTCTGTATGTTTCTCTGTTTCACATGTATTTCTTCTAACCATATATTGTAGGATTCTGTTTTTTGATCCACTCTGCTATCCATATCCATTATATGGGAGAGTTCATCCCATTCATATTCACAGTTATGATTACTATGTATTTCTGCCCATCCTATTTTTCCTCCTGTTTGTCTTCTCTATCCTTTCACTCTTTCCCCACTCACCAGTGTTTTGTTTGTTTCTACCATCTCCCTCTGTCTTTCCTATCTTCTGGCAGTCCCCTTACCCACCCACTTCACTTAATTACCTCCCCTCCTACTTTCTGTTGGGTAAGATAGATTTCTATATTCCATTGATTGTGTATATTATTCCCTCTTTGAGCCAATAGTAATGAAAGCAAGGTTCAAGTAATGCCCATTGCCCACCGTTGCATCTTTCTTTCCACTGTAATAGGTTTTTTTAGCACCTCTTTATGCAAAATAATGTACCCCATTCTACCTCTCCCTTTCTTCTTCACCTAGCATATTCTTTCTCATCCCTTAACTATTTTTATGTCATTCTCTCAAATTGACTTTATACTCATACAGTCTGTCTATGTATATTACTTCTAGCTGTACTATTAATGGTACAATTTTTAAGAATTACAGCTATCCTTCTCCCATGTAAGGCTGTAAATAGTTCAGTTCCATTGAATCATTTGTTATCTTTTTCCTTTTTAGGCTTCTCTTGGGTCTCAATATTGGAGATTTTTGTTGTTGTTGTTGTTCAGTTCTGATCTTCTCCTGATGACAGCCAGAAATCCTTCTGTCTTAATGGATGACGACTTTCCCCTTGGAGTATTATGCTTAGTTTCACAAGGTAGGTAATTCTTGGTTGTAGGCCTAGATCCTTTGCCTTCTAAAATATCATGTTCCATGACCTCTGATCTTTTAATTTTGCAGCTGCTAAATTCTGTGTAATCTTGATTATGGTTCCCTGATATTTGAAATGTTTTTTCTGGCCATTGGCAATATTTTTTTTCTTTGAACTGATAGTTCTGAAATTTGGCTATACTGTTCCTTGGAGTTTTTATTTGGGGCTCTCTTTCCTGAGGTAATTGGTGGATTCTTTCAATGTTTTATGCCCTCTGGTTCCAAAGCATCAGGGTAGTTTTCTTTGAGAATTACTTTTAAAAAAATATTAATTAACTTATTTGTTTTTAGTTTTCAACATTCACTTGCATAATATTTTGAGTTTAAAATTTTCTCTCCTTCCTCCCATCACCACAACCCAAACAGCATGCAATCTAATGTAGGCTCTACATATACATTCATACTAAACATATTTTCACATTAGTCATGTTTTAAAGAAGAATTAGAATCAATGAGAGGAATCATGAGAAAGAAGAAACAAACAAAACAAAAGAGAGAGAGGAGAGAGAGAGAGAGAGAGAGAGAGAGAGAGAGAGAGAGAGAGCACAAATAATATGTCTTGGTCAACATTCAGAGTCCATAGTTCTTTTTATGGATGTGGACAGCATTTTCCATCATGAGTCCCTTGGAATTGTGTTAGATAATTGCTTTGCTGAGAAGAGCTAAGTCTATCAATGTTGGTCACCACACAATGTTGCTGTTACTGTGCACAACTTTCTTCTGGTTCTGCTCACTTTACTTAGCATCAGTTCATTCAACTCTTTCCAAGTTTTTCTGAAGTCTGCCTGCTCATCATTTCTTAAAGTGCAATAGTATTCCATTACATTCATATACCACAGCTTGTTCAGCCACTCCCCAACTGATGGACATCCCCTCAATTTACAATTCTGTGCCACCACAAAAAAAGCTGCCATAAATATTTTTGTACAGGACAGGTGTTTTCTATAGTTCAGGCTCATTTATTTCTACCATAAAGGGGTCTCTAATTAATAGAATTAAAATTCATTAGGATTATAGACTCAGAATTCGAAGAGACCTGGAGAATCTAAGTGAATTGCCCAAGGGCACACAGGGAGCAAGTAATACTATTGGTAGTTTTCATGGGTAATACTTATCCTTCTAAGTCAATTTTCTTTGTGTAGGAACCCATGTCAAGTCCTTCCTATTTTGTCTTTTCCCTTCCTTGTTATCAATACACATAACCCAGGTTACTCAGGAAGTGCTAAATGGGAGAACAAGTGAGTTCTGAGAAGAGTAATCCATATTCTATTTGCTTTTGTGGAAAGAGCATTTGGATTTGGAATCAGAGATCCTGGGTTCAAATATTAACTCTATTAATACCTGTTTGACATTGGGCAAGTCACTTAATCTCTCCAGGCCTCAGTTTTCTCATTTGTAAAATAAGGAATAGATACTCCTTAAAGATCCTGCTAGTTCTAGTTCCCATAATCATTTCATTCCAGTAGCTCTTTCCTCTTATATTCTCACTGTTTTGATATATGTAAAATATAGGATGGGGTGGGGTGGGGTAGAGAGAATTACCTGCATAATTCAAACAATAAAACAAATTAAAACCAAAATTAAACATATAAAACCTACCATTACCTTAATTAAATGACATTCTAGTCAAAGACTGGAAAAGGGAGGTTGAAGCTAGAATTATTCAAATAATTACCTCAATGATTTTCCCTTTATTTGGCATAAACAGAAGCAAACAAAATTAAAATCAAATGCAGTTTCTGGGAAAAAAAAAACAAATCAGAGCTCAGTGTAAGTGACAAAGAGTAAATCGTGACCCTCAGAATATAAATTACTGTTTTAAAGTCTATAATATATCATTCTTATGTT
Source organism: Phascolarctos cinereus (assembly GCF_003287225.1). NCBI lineage: Eukaryota > Metazoa > Chordata > Mammalia > Diprotodontia > Phascolarctidae > Phascolarctos > Phascolarctos cinereus. The sequence goes on along the minus strand of NW_027556402.1, from coordinate 86,983,464 downwards.
CTTTGAGGCCTTTTTGATTAAGAAATAAAACTTCTTAAAACTAATAAACAGTTCCAGTTAATTCACAGCACGTAGCATCAGCCTGTGTTTCAATGGGAGGGGAACATGAGCATCCCAGGTCACAATTTGGCCCTAAGTGAGCAAAGGAAAGTGTATATACACACATGCATGTATGGATATATATGTATATATACACACATACACATATATGTGTATGCATGTATATATATATAATATATGTATGCACGTATATAAACATACAGATATATACACACATATATGTATATAAACACATATAGATTCAGATATACTTTTTTTTTCTTTGGACCACATGATCAGTTTTTCACTGTATGTTTCTCTGGCATTCTTAAGCCTGACCATTTTTGGGGTAGGGTAAAAATCCATATAGCCGATATTTCTCTTAGAGAGCATTGAGCACGTGAGGTTTCTCTAGATGAACTGTGAACAGTTTTGATATTTACATCCCCCTTTCCAGGCAAATGATGTATTTTCATTTAAAATAAATCTCTTCCTTTTGTAGTTCCTAAGCCTGCCAAATTGCACTAAAGAATGTGGAGAATATGATGGATTTATTGACCAATAGAAAAACTCTCAAAAGAAGGAAGCAGGCAGTAAGTGTGCTTGATTTTAGCTAAGATGTTTCCCCTGGCTCATTTACTAAGGGAATGAGACATCAAAATGCATGCAAAGCTGAATAAAGATAAAGATGAAGATCTTTCATGTACTATCTGCCTCAACTTGGTCCTTTGGCAAATCACTCTTGAATGTGGATACATTATTTGCCCAACTTGTCTCAAGAACAAAGCTTCTCCATCTTCATGCTGCACTGTATGCTGAAAATTCTCTCAGCTGAGAACTCTTCAAGCTGACATTGTCATGTATCCTGAAGGAGAAGGCTTGTGTGAGATATACAGGGAAGACCAAAAGCTGCTCTGTGAGGGTAACAAGACCTTAGTCTGTGAGACTTGCTGTAAGTCAGAGAATCAAAGTAACCACAAACTTTGGCCCATTGTAGTGGCTACTCTGAAATATAGGAATAATGTCCTGACATTTTTGGAAACTTTTCATAATTCTCTAGAAAAGACACAGAGACTTCTTACACAAGAGAAAGAGAAATGTGACATGGGTTGTATGGACCAACTCCAAAACTATAGCCTGTGAAATGTATTACAAAGAAAAAAAAAGATAAAAAGGTAAAAAAGACAAAAAAAAAAAAAGGAAAAAGAAAACGGAAGAAAAAAGCAGAAAAAAGAGAAGGAAGGCAATAATATGTCGGTTACATAGAATTACATCTTAAGATTTTAATAGTGGACAATCAGAATGGATCACTTAAATACCTTGGGTCATACAATTAGAATAGACACTGCAGCACAGGTAAGATGTATTTACTAAGATAACCTTCTAATGCAGCAGTTTGCCAATCAGCTGAATCAGAGATTCCAAGAAGTTGCAGGAAACTTTTCTAAAAGACCCTAGGAAGCAGGAGTTTGTGATGGTATGATAAACAAATGTTTGTTCAGCTAGAGGTAAGAATCATTTTTAAACAGTCTTAGCGTGCTTTGGTCCTTTTCTAGGAAAAATAGACATGAACATCTTAAAGACCTACTATTTCCTCATTGTGGTTCTCCCTTTCCTGGTGCAAAGTAGAATCCTTCTTATTTCTTAGTAAGTGACTTCATGAATTACTTTCACTGAAAAAATAAATCCCTTGCTACTCATCCATCTGGCAATACACCTCTCTAAATTTAGCTATATTTGTCTTCACATGACAGATGTGCAGCCTAGCCTACAAGCTTTTCCAACTTGATAGGATCTACTAGAAATTGGACACCATGCATGACAATTGTCTTTTTGAGAATGTAGAGCCATCTGCTCACCCAAATGAGGCACAAGAGTGGAATTTTCTTGTAATGCATATGTTTATTAATGAATGCATTCCATGTGCCTTTCATGTATGAGAGACATAAGAACATTATCCAATTGAAAATCATTTGTGGGTAGCCATTATTGGCTGTGGCATTTGGACTACGACAGGCACATCAAAGGAGTTCCTCAGTGAGTCAATGGAAGCTTTAGAATCAGTGAAGTTCATAATTGAGTTACTGACTCTCTACTTTCCCCTTCCAAACACCAACTATGTTTTTTAATTCTAGTTAGACATTCTGGTGATCAAGGGAGAAGTACTAGACAATATACTGTAAACATGCTTTCCTTCTTGTGAGACAAGGGTTTTAAAATACTAATTCAGGTATTTGAAAAATTCTGGGACTAAAGGTGACAGACCTTGAGAATTCTGTCATAACTTTTCTTTCAACTTTCACATCCTACTGGCATGTGAAGAAGGGCAGGTTTTCCTGGCTTGAAATGGCTGAGTATTGACATGGTTCCATTCCCATTGCCTGTTTCTATGAGAAAACAATTCTTTCCTGAAGGGCAATAAGTATAATTGCAGCTCTTCTTGTTGTATTTCCCTACATTGTATCATCCACTGCATTGGACACTCCATGTAAGACTTTATGGATGATTATTTGAAAAGACATAGTAGATTCATTGTGATCTCTGTCAGAATAAAGGAACTAAGAACATCAGGAGAAACAAACAAGCAAAAAACTAAAAGGGGGAGAGTCACGTGTCTCTTTTTCTTCATATAGTCATGGGATTATAGATTTACAGCTGGAAGCAATCTTAATTGTCAGCTAGTCCAACTCTCATTTTATAGATGAGGGAAACCAAGGCCTATGAAAGTTAATTGGCTTGGCAAAGGTCACATAGATAGTTAGTTGCAAAATTGAAATTTAACCATGTGTACTTTGACTCTCAGTTCTCCATTTTTTTCATAAAACCAAAAGTTATTTCTAGGGTAGTTATGTGTGGTTCAGACATCGTTAAAAACCTCAGAGCTCCCTCTGGAACACAAAATTCATCTATATTCATCTGATTTCCAGCAACTTCTGGTCCTTATTGTTCCTATTGTTATGGATTGAATTTTTGTTCTCCTTGATGATTATCTTTTTACTGAGTCATCAAAATGCTCCCTTGTAAATTTACCACATTATAGAGTCTATCACTTTGATTTTAAGTGAACAGATTTCACAATTCATGAAAAATTATAAACTTTCTAGAAGATAAAGTTTATTTTTATATATTTACCTTCCAAAAATTATGCTTTTGTAATTTTCTATATGGTGTCATATGGTCAAGCATCTCCCTTTAAAAACCATCTCTGATAACAATAGCCCCTCAAATTCTCTCCTTTCTATCAAAAAAAATTCTTTGTTTTTATTCTACCTAGAATTCCTAAGTTTTTCCTCCCTCTTCCTTCCACAATGTTTTATACTCATATTTCCATATCTCTGCCAAGAAGCAAGAGATATCTCCTCTCTCTTCTTTGGGACAAAACTTAGTTGTATTTTTGACTGCTTGTTTCTTGTTTATTGCATTTACTTGGTAGTATTTTCTTGGCTTGGTTATTTCAAATTATATCAGCTCATATAATATGTTTCATTGAATTAATCATTTCTTGCAACACAGTAATTTGCCATTACATTCATGTATCATAACTTCTTTACAATTCCAAAATCATTGGGAAGCTAGAAGATAGTGCAAACTAATTGGGACATGCAATAATTCAGATTTTTTTTGTCATTTTGTGTCAGCAAAGGGATGAGTGCTTCTATTGATTCTAGATTCACTATACCTGACCTTGACCACATGAAACGAGATTGAGATGGTCTCTGAAGATTTAGTTAATTCTTAGTCAGCTGAATGATGGATTTCATGGCATATACATTTGTTTCATTGTTCCCTGTTTTGTGTCTTTTGAAATGTGCAGTTAAAAAAAATTATTGGGGCAGCTAGGTGGCACAAAGGATAGAGCACTGGCCCTGGAGTCAGGAGGACCTGAGTTCAAATCCGGCCTCAGACACGTAATATTCACTAACGATGTGGCTGTGGGCAAGTCCTTTCCAGGTCCACCAAGTCCACTCCAGTTAACCTCAATTGCCTCATCTATATATAAACATTGTATACACACACACACACACACACACACACACACACACACACAACACACTTTATTTATAACAGACTTGAAAAATATGTCATGAAATATTAACGTCCCTATTTTATAGATGAGAAAACTGAAGCTCAGAGTAGTTAAGTAAGTTGCTTCTAGCCACAGAGATAGTATTTGTCAGAGCTGAAGTTGAACAAAGTCTTCTTTTTTCACTTAATAGTAGTTTATTTTTTCAAATTACACACAAAAATAGTTTTCAACATTCACTTTTACAAGATTTTGAATGCCAATTTTTTTCTCCCTCCCTCCTCACCACCTATCTGACATAGGCTATACACATGCAATCATATTAAACATATTTCCACATTTACATGTTGTGAAAAAAGAATCAGAATAAAAGGGAAAAAAACACAGGACAGATATTACAACAAAAAAAGAGAAAATGGTATGCTTTGGTCTGCATTCAGACTCCATAGTTGTTTTTTTCTGGATGTGGAAATCGTTTTCCATCATGAGTCCCTTGGAATTGTCTTAGATCATTGCATTACTGAGAAGAGCTAAGTCTATCAAAGTTGGTCATCACACAATGTTGCTGTTGCTATGTACAATTTTCTCCTGGTTCTCCTCACTTCACTTAGCATCAGTTCATTCAAGTCTTTCCAGGATTTTCTGAAATCCACTTTCTCATCATTTCTTATAGAACAAGAGTATTCCATTACATTCATATACTTTTTCAGCCATTCCCCAATTGATGGACATCACCTCAATTTCTAATTCTTGGCCACTACACAAAAAATTTGTATTGCTATAAATATTTTGTGCATGTGTGTCCTTTTCCCATTTTTATGATCTCTTTGGAATACAGACCTAAAAGTGGTATTGCTTGAACAAAATGTATGGACAGTTTTATAGTCCTTTAGGTGTGGTTCCAAATTGTTTTCAAGAGTGGTTGAATCAGTTCACAACTCCACCAGCAATGCATTAGTGTTGCAATTTTCCCACATCTTCTTTAACATTTATCATTTTCCTGTTTTGTCATATTAGCCAATTTGATAGATGTGGGGTGTTTACTGCAGAATTGTTTTAATTTGCATTTCTCTAATCAATAGTGATTTACAGCATTATTCATATGACTACAGATAGCTTGAATTTCTTCTTCTGAAAGCTACCTGTTCATATCTATTGATCCTTTATCAATTGGGAAATGATTTGTATTCTTACAAATTTGACTCAGTTCTGTATATATTCTAGAAATGAGGCCTTTATCAGAAACATTGGCTGTAAAAATTCTCCCAAACCTCCTACTTCCCTTCTAATCTTGCTTATATTGGAGTTGTTTGTGAAAAAAATTTTAACTTGATACAATCAAAATTATCCCTTTTGCATTTCATAATGTTCTCTGTCTCTTGTTTGGCCATAAATTATTTCTGTCTTCATAAATGGGATGGATAAACTCTTCTTTGATTTTCTAATTTGATTTTTGTATCACCCTTTATGTGTAAATCATGTACTCATTTTGACCTTATCATAGTATAGGGTGTGAGATGTTGGTCTATGCCTAGTTTCCACCTACTATGTTCCAGTTTTCCCAACAATATTTTTCAAGTAGTGAGTACTTATCCCAGAAGCTGTCTTTGGCCTTATCAAACAGCGTATTACTACAGCCATCAACTACTGAGTCTCGTGTACCTAACTCATTCCATTGATTCACCACTCTATTTATCTTTCTTTAATTTTCACATTAGTTATGTTGTAAAGAAGAATTAGAAACAATAGGAGGAACCATGAGAAAGAAGAGACAAAACACAATAGAAGGGAAAAAAAGAGCAAGTAGTATGCTTCAACCTGCATTCAGACTCCATACTTCTTTCTCTGGACGTGGATAGCATTTTCCATCATGAAACTTTTGGAGATGTCCTAGATCCTTTCATTGCTTAAAAGAACTAAGTCTGTCAAAGTTAGTCATTGCACGATGTGGCTGTTACTGTGTACAATGTTCTTTTGGTTCGGCTTACTTCATTCAGTATCAGCCCATACAAATTTTTCCAGGTTTTTCTGAAGTCTGCCTGCACATCATTCCTTAATGCACAATAGAATTCCATTACATTCATATACCACAACTTGTTCAGCTATTCCCCAATTGAAGGACATCCCCTCAATTTCCAATTATTTTCCACCACAGAAAGAGATGCTATAAATATTTTTGTACGTGTGGATCTTTTTCCCATTTTTATGAACTGTTTGAGATGCAGCCCTAGAAGTACTATGGCTGGGTCAAAGGGTATGTACATTTTTATAGCCTTTTGGCCATAGTTCCAAATTGCTCTCCAAAATGGAAAGTTCACAACTCCACTACCAATGCGTGAATATTCCAATTTTCCCACATCTTCTACAACAACAACCTGGCACCACAAGGATTCTTATTGTATCCTCAACAATATAGCATGAAAAAAAGAATGGTGATGATGGGTTCAGATTCTTATAATCTAGCCAATGCTTAGATTCTTAAAATCTAGCCATGGGCTCAGATTCTTATAATCTATCCACAGGCTCAGATTCTTAATATCTTGCCTAATATCGTTAGTGATACAAATGCTTATATACCTTAAGAGTCTGGCCAATATGTTCTAATAAACCTTGTCTTTGTCTGAAAAACAAAAACAAAAACAATATGGCATAAACTTCTTGAAGCTGGGAAGACATCAAAATTACTAGTGATTTCCGTGAATATAACAATACAAATATTGGAGTACTGAGGATTGAGGGAAAAGGTGATTTTCACTGGAACTCAGTTTTTATTTCATGCTATGCCCAAACTGATAACAAAAGAAGTCCAAGTAAGCTGTGATATCAGTTCTTCTTCACTAAACTGTGAAGTATTGACTCCATCTACCACTATGCCACCTCAAGCTGGATAGATATTCTTTAATTTCAGTGGGCCTGGAAGTCTTATTTCCATGAAGATGAACTCTGAAAAATTTATTGATTTTCTAGGAAATAGAATTGTTTTGGAATTACAGACATTCCCAAATTGAGATGAAATATTGCAAAATGAACAAACAAACAAAAAAAATCATATATCATTAAAGGTTAATATTTATCCAAAAGATGCATATAAATATATTTTAATAGACTAGGACCTTTCCTGATTTAAACCCCAGTGAAAAATCTCTGAGTGAAAAGTGGACATGTTCTGGGCCATGTGACTAATAAGATGGAAGGCTAGATACTTTCTTTGACCTTATGATCTCTTAAACCTCTCCAAAATAAGGAGTGATACATGAGATATTTTCATTTCAATATTTCAGCTATTTTTAAGATCTGACCCCCTAGAAAACTACTGAAGTAAAATTGTGATGAACTAATTGCAGAAAAGGTTGATCATTAATTGCAAATGTACTCATTTAGTATATTCCTTTACCACCATGAAACCACTGTGCTCTAGCAGGGCTGTACAAACCAATTCCTTTAACTTAAAAGATAATTCTGCCACCCCACATATTTATGTACCCCAGAAAACCAGAAGGTTGAAACTTTCTCTGGATGAATTATTTGTGGCATCCCTCTGTACTGCAACAGAGCTAATGATGAAAACAGGAAAACGTTGGGAACTGGGGAAGGCCAACAGTGTGTGGAATTCTACAAGGTTTAAGTTGAAGTACCCAGCAATTAACTTGAATGAGTTATGTGTATCCTGACTTTAACTGGGGGCAGAAATCAAGGCTGGTTAAACATGACTTCCTCAGCACATGAGATAGTTTTGAAGTACAGCAACTGAGGAAACTACTAATAAGAGGCAGATGGAATCAGAAACAAAGTGATAGGGGAATAAAAAAAAAGACATATGATCAATATTCTCAGTAGGAAGAAAACTCAGTTAAAAACCTTTTAACTGTGGTAAGATAAGGAAACATGGTCTCCAAATCAACTAAACCCATCTAAAAATCTATGAGTAAATAGTGCCAAAAATGAGTCAGCACCTAATGAGGCATAGCAAGGTATTCTTAAATGATTAAAAAGAGGAATAAATAGAATGTATGGTTTGCATAGCAGAAATACTAAGCAAAATAGAAAAATTGAATTCACAAAAGAATAAAAAGAGAAAATAGGTGATTGGGAATGCAAATAAAGAGAAGTAAAGGGCAATCTGGGGGTGGGGAATACAAAATATTAAAGGAAAACTTGATCTCCATCCAAGAAAGACATTGATCTTAGAATTTGGAATGCAATATTCTTTTAAAAATTAATGTTAAAAAAGTAAATGTAATTGGGAAATGTTTAATTGAATAAATAAAATACATCAAAAACATACTGATATCAAAGACAAGAGATATGAAGACAAATAAATGATTATAGACTTTTCAGAATACAAGTTTAAAAAAATAATACACCTGAATACCATAAGGCAGAGGTTCCCAAACTTATTTGGCCTACTAGCCCTGTTTCAAAAACAATTGTGGAGAAACAGATTTGGAACATAGAAAAAATGTAACAACACCATGCCTACAAGTGAATCAATAATTTTGTGGACTATATTACAGAGTGAGATGATACATAAAATGGGAGAGGAAAGGGATAAGAGAAGAATATGTGAAGTATCTCACCTCAGTCAAGAAGCATTTATTAAAACCTTGTATATGTCAAGAATTGTTTTAAGTTCTGGGGATGAAAAGAGAGGCAAAAGATGGTTCCCTGTTCTTGAATAGCTCACAATCTGATAAAAACTAATAATCTAATATAATCCACTAATAAATGAAACATAATAATGACCTAGTCTAATAATAGTTTAACAATGAATTATTAATCCGATAAAATGTAGTAATAGATTCTCCTCTCTTCTCTGTCTACATGGCATTCCTTCATGATGTTATCAGCACATACCACCTTACCTTAATCTTGAGTACCAACCTGTCTCTTTATTTGCCTATTTTAATATCATCTCTACCAGGATGTCCCACTAGAACCTGAAACTCAACATGTACATAACTGATCTTATTATCTTCCTCCATACACATTCCTCTCTTCCCAACTTTTCTATTTCTGTTGATAGAACTACTAATATAATTCTGGTCAGACAAGCTTGAAATACTAGAGTAGTCTTAATTTTCCCTCTCCTTCACCTGGACAGCTCCTGCCATATCCATTGAAATGTCAAGTCATCTCAATAAGTTGTCCATTACATTTCACTTCTGTCTTCTCATTTCCACTCTCATATCCCTTACTGCATGTAAGATCCTCATATGGTACTCTATGTTCATATGTAAATCTGCTGTGGCCATTAAAAACACATGGGGAAAGGAGAAGGATTCTCTTCTTTCATAAAATTAGAGAGGGGGATTCACAACATCTGTCATCAGATTTTGGAGAGCCTACAGTCATTAATAACATAGTTGATGTGATTACAACTAAAAAATTCATAAGTGATCTTCAGTGTGTCCTTAAAATGGCATTTTATCCATTTTTTAAAAAAAAGAATAAAGGACCAGGGCAACTAGGTGGCACGGTGGATACAGTACCTGCTCTGCAGTGAAGAGGACCTGAGTTTACATCTGATCTCAGGTGAGACATTTGACAGCTTACTAGCTGTGTGACCCTGGGCAAGTCACTTAACTTCAACTGCTTTGCCAAAAAAAAAAAAATCAAAAAACAGAAAACAGAATAAAGGATCTTATATTGGAAAACATTCTATTAAGTGAAGACATCTTTAGAAAATGAAGTGATCAAGAAAGTTAAAAAGGACACCTAATCACTGTTTCACTCTGAATTTAATAGTTACCACTAGAAATTTGGATAATTGATATTATCCTTAAATTAATATAGTTTAAAATTCTTGTGATTACTGAACTTCCAAATGGTCTTTCTGATGCTTACATAAAAAAAAATCCAAGCCCAACCTTTAGCAGCTATAATATATGTCAACAATGGTAGCCTCTGGGTATGAAATGCTCAACCCATATCCACCCCCTCTCAATTCAGTTTAGTTCTACAGTTTTTTAAGCATCTAGTAAATGCAAAGGGGACACTTGAAAACAAAATTAAAAGAGTCCTTTCTCTCAAGAGACTGATATTCTACTGGGGAGATATAACTTGTACTCAATAATTTTAACATGTTGGAGGGAGTGATAGGGATAAGTGAGAGATCAATATACTCTAGCAAAATTTGAAGAAAAAGAGAACACTAACAAATGGGGTTGAGGGGGTGAGGGTAGTTTAGGAATTCATGGAGGAGGAAGGATCTGAGCTTAACTTTGAAGGAAGAGTAGTTTAAAAACACAATTGAGGATGGCTCAGTATATACAAATGTGTAGAGTTTGCAAGCCAAGCTCAAGAAACACCTGTTAATCTAGTCTGATGGAAATGTAAAGTGAGTAAAATGGAACAATGTGTGAAAAGGCTAGACAGATCATTGGCAAGTTGTATAGTACCTTGGGTGAAATAGGGAAATTGCGGATGAGCACAAACTCTTTTTATAGGAAGTACCCATGTAGTTATCACCATGATAGCTCTGGACTAGGAAGGCTGAAACTTACACAATTTCAGTGACAGTGAACCTTTTCTCTCCTGTTCCACTGACCTCTGCTTAAGACAATCTTCCATTTTAAAGCCAAATGGAACAGTAAGACCTTGCTAAAAATAGTATGGTGTTCTTTGTCATAGCTATCCTAAGGAATGCTGCAGTTTGTGTTTCCCATGGAATTCTACAGTTATAGGATCATCTTGCACCCCACTATTGGGAAAGACAGATATTCTCCTAGCTGCATTCTATCTTGATATGTGACAGTTTAATCAATACCTTGTAAATTCATAAAGTGGATATAATAATGTAGAGGTAAACAACTTAAGAAGGCTTCAGAGCTCAGATCAATAAAGTGACTGGTGATTTCATGATGAAGAATATTTCAGAATACAAGATGAAAGTGATGGCTGATGAGGAAGCACATTTCCTACTTCTTGGCATGTTAAATGTACAGAATGAGATGTGACAGATGTGTGGATTTCTTTTGCCTCCCTATTCCTTTTTATGATGGGAAGTTAATATGTAAGGATTGGTTGAGAGGAAATTTTAGGTTCTGATAGGGATGAAAAAAAGAAAAAGAAAGAAAAGAAAAATAAAAGAACCATGAAAACAATATACAAAGAAGATACAAGAAGGAATCTAAGAAGGGGACCTAGAGAAGGAGCCCAAGTGTATTATTAGTAGATATTTTCCACAGGGCAGCTAGGTGGTACAGTGGATAGAGTGCCTGGCTTGAAGTCAAGAATACTCATCTTCCTGAGGTCAAATCTGGCCTCAGACACTTATTAGCTATGTGACCCTGAGCAAATCACTTAATCCTGTTCGTTGAGGCATAATGAGCTGGAGAGGGAAATAGCAAACCACTCCAAACCATGCTTTCTTTGCAAAGAAAACCCTTAATGTGGTCATGAAGAATTGCACATAACTAAAGTAACTAAACAACAGTGTTACTATAGTAACAAATTTAATATACCCCTACATAACAAAAGTTCATGGTTTCATATGTAATCATCTTTTCTGTTCTTTTTTTATACTGAAATGTTCATGTTTGTTGAATTTTGTTAAGATCCTAATAACAAAAAATGATATTAAAAATTCCTAGGTCTAAGTAGGGGTGAATCTCCAGGGCCTTAGGCACACCAGGCTTCAGAGTCCATTGAGGGGGCTGGAGTTTTATATTTATTAATATTCCTGATGTTCCACAATATATAGAAGAGCAGGAAAAACTGCTGCTCTTTTCTGTATTAACAGGGAAGGGGTTTCTTTTTCCTCTTGCTACATGACTCAGAACTTTTTTTTTCCTCTAGTACCCTAACTTCTGCAAACAAAGGGTAAGAAGAAAAGTGTTTCCAAAAATTGATCAGAAACTTAGGAGTCAAATATTTCACTCACTTTTAAATTCCAAACATTGAAAAACAGTGGCTTCTTGGAGCATCTCACCCTGCCAAGTGTGCCAAGATTTTCAGTCATTCAGGAATAAAGGGAACAAGATTAAGAAAAGAAGATGGACAAATGAGAAAGGGAAGGAAAATGATGCAAAGGAGGAAGAAGAAGAGAGGGAGAAGTGAGGAAAAGACGATAAAAAAAGTAGAAAAAGGGAAGTTTCTTTTTTCTAGCACCCTTCACCAAATGAAATAAAATCAGTGAAAGTGATGCTTCATTTATTTTGTAAATGTGTGTGCTTGGTTATTTAGAATCTAGGGGAGTTGATCCATCCAGCTTGGATGAGAGCACATACATGCATTATATTCTTCAAGACCATCGTTCAAACATTTTCTAGATTCCTAGGACGAAAATTATAGGAAACTTTTGGCCCCCAAAAGAAACTTCACGTTATAATCAGGATTGGGGAGTGGGCAGGGTAGCACCATAGCATGGCCTATGAAAAATTGATTTCTCAAGGCTGCAGATAAAAAACTGAGGCCTCTAGTGTGCATGAGTTTGCCTGACTTTCAGCACATTTAAATTATGAAGTAAATAATTTGGAAGGAACATATTTACAGCCATCAAGGCCATGCATTTTAAAAAGGGAGCCAAAGAATTTAGGTTACTAATTTAATGATTTAGTTGTACAACTTTAATAAAAAGCATACCCATGTGCATTTCAGGAAATTATTCCAAAACTGAGCATACGATTATACAGATGACAAGAAAGTCTTCAACTATAAATTATCCAACATATGCTCTCCTGAGAACAGTTCCAGCTCCCCATTGACAGATGCTTATTCCAAGATAATTTTTGGTTTCCCAGCCAATACTAATCTGACTGAATTTTCTATCTACATCCTAAAGAGGGGAACTACTGGTTTTTTTTGAATAATTAGCTTTAAACAACATGGAGCCTCCTCATTTAGGCAATTAGAAGAGTTGCACAGGATACTGGTACTTGGAGTTAGGAAGAACTGGGTTCAAATATTATCTCAGACATTTACTTGCTATGTGAGCTTTGGAAAATCAATTAACCTCTCTCTACCAATACGTTCATCATTATAAGTAGCATGATAATATCAATAGCTAACTCCCAGGGTCAATGTGAGGACTGATGAGATAATACTTATAAAATGCTTCACAAACCTGAAGGTACAATATAAATATTAGCTATAACTGTAATGTACATCAAAGAAAAAAACATACTCACTGGGAGAAAAACAAAATACTGATATCCATAAAACAATGGCCATGCATATTGTTTACATATTTTGCTATGGCTTGTGAAGTTAGAAATGTTATTCAGTAGAAGAACCTCAAATGTTATATCCTATATCAAATTATATGTTATTGCTTATCAAAAGGCAATATTAGGCATATTACTAGACATATTAAAAGTTATTACAGCAACCAAGTTGAAAATGAGAATGATGTGGATCAAAAGGAAATGGCCCCAAGGGACACTTTGAAAACTTAATCTAGTGATCCCAATTGTTAGCTTCATGTCATTTGGCTATCAGTATCTGAAGAAAAAGAGAATATAAGGAGTGGAGCCAAAATGGCAACATAAAGGCTGAGACTCAACTTAGATTTCTATCAAACCCTTCCAAATACCTTTACAATGACTCTAAACAAATTTCAAAGAAACAGAACCCACCAAAAGACAGAGTGAAACAAATTTCTAGCCCAAGACAATCTGGAAAGTTGACAAGAAAGATCTGTTACACCAGGCTGAGAGAGGAATGCAATCCAGCCTGACCTCAGCAGAGTCCCTGAACCAGCAAACCAGGAGCAAGACTTGGGAGTGACTGAATCAGCAGTGACAGCAACAGTGGCTGCTTCTAGAGCTCTTAGCCCACAGACAGTAAGATGATTGGATAAGTGGTCAGGAGGAGATTACAGGGTACTCTCTGGTAGCACTGAGACAGAATTTTTTTGCTTTGCCCATACTTAGATCTGGGTCACAGTTTTGGGTGGCAGTCCTGGGGTGAGGAGGAGTACTACCATAGCAGAGCTTGTGGTAGCAGTGGAGAGGGGCCCTCCTCACAGTTCCAGGGCAGAAAAGAATACCTATGGCCATTCACAGACAAGAGCACAGACCAGGAGAGGAGTAACACCTCTCCTTAGATCATATCATCTTGGAAGAACCGAAAACTAATAGGGCCCTAGCAGTATCTCTGAAAACAGATGCACAAAACCCCTGAAGCTTGGGACAATTTGCCTTCCATATTGGAAGCAGAGCCCTATGATAACAAAGAGTTAAAAAGTCAAGCTACAGGCTAGGGAAATGAGCAAACAATGAGAAAAATTCTGACAACAGAAACTTATTTTTGTGGCAAGGAAGATCAAAACATACAACCAGAAGAAGACAAAAAAGTCAAGACTCCTACATCTAAAGTTTCCAAGAAAAATATGAATTGGTTCCAGGCCACAGAAGAGCTCAAAAAGGATTTTGAAAATCAAGTAAGGGAAGTAGAGGGAAAATTGAGAAGAGAAATGAGAGTAATGCAAGAAAATCATGAAAAATGAGTCAACATCTTGCTAAAGTAGACCCCAAAAAATATTGAAGGAAATAACATCTTAAAAATAGACTAGCCCAAATGGAAGAAGAGGTCCAAAAAACCAATGAGGAGAAGAATGTGTTAAAAAGCAGAATTGGCCAAATGGAAAAGGAGGTCCAAAAGCTCACTGAAGAAAATAATTCCTTAAAAATTAGAATGATGGAACAGCTAGGTGGCACAGTGGATAGAGCACTGGCCCTGGAGTCAGGAGGACCTGAGTTTAAATCTGGCTTCAGTCACATAACAGTTACTAGCTGTGTGACCCTGGGCAAGTCACTTAACCCCATTGTCTAACCAAAAACAAATTTGAATGGAAGAAATGGAAGCTAATGACTCCATGAGAAATCAAGAAAAAATAAAAGAAAATTAAAGGAATGAAAAAAATAGAAGACAATATATTAGTGTCTCATTAGAAAGACAACTGACCTGGAAAATAGATCCAGGAGAGAGAGCTTAAAAATTATTGGACTATCTGAAAGACATGATCCAAAAAAGGATCTAGACATCATCTTTCAAGAAATTATCAAGTAAAACTTCCTGATATTCAAGAACCAGAGGGTAAAATAGAAAATTTACCAAATTCCAGAGCTCTCAAGTCAGTGATAAAATAACACAAACAGCCAGAAAGAAACAATTCAACCACACTCAGGATTACACAAGATTTAGAAGCTTCTACTTTAAAAGACAGGAGGGCTTAGAATATTATATTATTCAAGGCAATGGAGCTAAGACTGAAATCAAGAATCACCTACCCTGCAAAATTGAGTATAATACTTCAGGGGAAGGACATTCAATGAGATAGAGGAAGCACATCAGGCATTCTTGATGAAAAGACCAGAAGTGACTAAAAAATTTGGCTTTGAACTACAAGACTCAAGAGAAGCATAAAAAAGATAAACAGGAAAGGGAAATCATAAGGGACTTAATAAGGTTAAACTGTTTACATTCCTACGTGGAAAAATGATATAACTTTTCGGACATTTCTCATTGTTAGTGTAGCTAGAAGGAATATAGATAGATAGATAGATACAGGGCATAGGTGTGTTGCATTAAATATAAATTAAGAGATGAGAGAGAAATATATTGGGAGAAAGAGAAAGGAAGAGGTAGAATGAGGTAAATTATCTCACACAAAAGAGGCAAGAAAAACATTTTCCAGTGGAGAGGAAGAGAGGGGAAGTGAGCAAGAGTGAGGGAAACTTACTCTCATCAGATTTGGCTAAAAGAGGGAATAACATACATGCCCAACTGGGCATAGAAATCTATCCTACCTTATAGGAAAGTAGGAGGGGAAGGGGATAAAAGAAGGTGGGGTCATAAGAGAAGCAAAGGAGATTGGGGCAAGGTGTAGTCAGAAGTAAACCACTTACAAGCTGGGACAGGGTGAAAGGAGAGAGAATAGAATAAATGGTGGGGAGAATAGGATGGAGGGAAATAGAGTCAGAAATAGTAACTGTGAAAAAAAATTGAAGCAAATTTCTCTGATAAAGGCCTCATTTCTCAAACATATAGAGACTGAGCCAAGTTTGTAAAAATAAGATCCATTCTTCAATTAATAAATGATTAAAAGATAAAAGGTTTTCAGATAAAGTAATCAAAGCTATCTATAGCAATAAGAAAAAAAATACTCTAACTCACTACTGATTGGAGAAATGTAAATTAAAACAATTCTGAAGCACTACTTCATACCTATTAGATTGGCTAATAGGAGAGAAGAAGTAAATGACAAATGTTGGATGAGATGTGGGAAAAATGAGACATTAATGCACTATTGGTGGAACTGATTCAACCATTTTATAGAGCAATTTGGAACTATGCCCCAAGGGCTATAAAACCATGAATACCCTTTGACCTATCAATACCACCACTAGGTGTTTATCCCAAAAGAGATGAAAAGCAAAAAGGGAAATGACCTACATGTACAAACATATTTATAGCAGCTCTTTTCTAAGGGCAAAGAATTGGAAATTGAGTGGATGCCCATCAATTGGTGAATGAGTGAACAAGTTGTGGTATTTGGTTTTCATGGAACGCTATTGTACTATAAGAAATATTGAGCAAGATGCTCTCAGAAAAAATCTAGAAAGACTTGCATGGGCTAATGTAATACATAAGTACATATATGTATATATATATATATATATATATATATATACACATATATATATATTACATATACATACACATACATATATATTACATATACATATATATATATTACATATACATACACATACATATATATATTACATATACATACACACATTTCATTTATTTATTTATTCATTCATTCATTTATTCATTCATTTATTTATTCATTTACTTATCTATCTATATATCTATTCATTTATTCATTCATTTATTTATTTACTTATCTATCTATCTATCTATCTATCTATCTATCTATCTATCTATTTATCTATTTATTTTTGGGTGAAGTGATTGGGGTTAAGTAACTTGCCCAGAGTTACACAGCTAATGAGTGTTATGTATCTGAGGCCGATTTTGAACTCAGGTTTCCTAGCTGCCCCAACTGATGTAATTTCGTAAGCAATAAAATAAAATGATCACCTATGAATGACTTAGCTATTCTCAGCATTACAATCATCTAAGACAACTCTGAAGGACTTATGATGAAAAATCCTATCCACCCTCAGAGAAAGAATTGATGGTATCTTAATAAAGATTGAAACATACCTTTTTAACTTCCTTTATTTTTCCTGAGTTTCTTTTCTTGTCTATGTTTCCTATCACAACATGACTATTATGGGTATATTTTGTATGACTACACATTTATAACCTATATAGTTGATTGTCTTATCAATGAGGGGTGTGGGGAAAGAGGAAAGCAGAGAATTTGGAACTGAAAGCTTCAAAAATAGATGTTAAAATTGTTTTTGTATGTAACTGGGGGAAAATAAAATGCAAAATAAAAAAAGAAGAGAATGTAAACTGCAAAAGAATTTATCATGTCATGTTATTACATGAAGGTTAACATTTCCTAATGGTGACCAGGAAACCATGATTCAGATTCTATCCATGGCATATTCTATCAATGTGACTTAAATTCTCAGTGCCCCAAGCAACTCTTTTGTAAATTGAAGAGAAGATGCTTCCATGTATTGGTGGAAGGCCCTTTCAGAGGAGGAATTTCTCATGCTGATAAAATCAAAGGTCCATATCCTTATAAAATATTCTTTCATGTCTACTTTAAAAATCAGTCCACAAATTTTTGCTTTTGTTTGATTGATTGTTTTTGGAGAAATAGAAAGTCATATGAATATATGAACAGTTATTAAGCATTTGCTGTGTATCAGTTAACTACCTGAGTACTAGGAATACTAAGATAAAATGAGGGAAAAAAGACTTGTCCTTAAGGAGCTTATATTGTGAGGGAGAAAATATGTACATAAAAAGGTATATGCATGCATATGCATGTACATATATGTATATATTTATACATAAATATGTGTAGAACACATATCAGATAGATAGATAGATAGATAGATAGATAGATAGATAGATAGATAGATAATTAGTAATCTTAGATGGAAAGGTACTAGAAGCTTGGGGAAACATTTTAGTTTAGACTTCTGGGAAGCGAGAAATTCTAAGAGGCAGAGCTGATGAGGGAGAATATTCCAGGTATGGTGGTATCCTTTTATTAAGGGGATTTGTTCTTTGAAGTTTGGATTCTGTCAAAGGGTCACACTGGAGGACCTAGAGGGCCACTTGTGGCCTCAAAGCTGCAGGTTCCCCACCCCTGGCATGGATAATACAACATATAAGGAGCTTGTGGTCTTATTTAGGGAGATAAAGCTTATGAAGAAACTGAGACAATTTAACTAAAAATAATAAATTATTTACTAGTTCAGGTTCTAAAAATATAAACCTATAAAATCAGTACAATGGTAGATTCCTAAATTCAGCAGTGTTACCAACCAAGAACCACCCTTTCCCCAAAAATGTTAATTCTTCATTCATTTATTAACTTCAACCTAACTTATACATTTCTGTTATTCTCTGGCACTAGTTTGCTTTTGAAATTTGCTTTTTAAAAACGATAGAATTCATTTCATTTCCCTTGCTTTCCATCCCTCTCCTTTTCACATTTGCTTCCAGAGTTGGGCTGAATGTAGCTCTGGGCTGCCAGTTGGCCACACAGTCTATAGTAGTTCAGAAAAGGGTCAAATCAATGATTGCACATGATCTCTTTCCTTTTCGCAGTAGCTTTAGGGACTGTAAAACCTTTTAAAAACTGGAAATGGCATCAAACACTTTTGTTTATTCAATATCTTAGAGGTGATGAACTTGCATTTAATTGCGAGTTGTTGATATTATTAAGCAAATATACCTATAGCCTATGTTTACACACACACACACACACACACACACACACACACACACACACAGTGAAATTAGTAGGAAGAGAGATACACACACATGTATATATACATATACACACATGTACATATGTGTGTGTATTTAAGGGCAAAAACATCAATCTGCTAATAAACTTTCTTGTAATCCCTCACTCAATATATCAAGCTTTGGGCTTATACAGATTGAGAGGGCTGGCCCCCAGTCATTCACATCTCTTTGCCTCATTTTGCACCTCAGAGTTTCCTCCAGAAAGTTAAGGATGCAGCTGATGTCTAGGTCTTCACAAATGTAGATTAGCCACATGTGGCCTTGAGGCTGCAGGTTCCCCACCCCTGCTCCATACTATTTAGCTCTGTGCTGGATAGATGAAACCTTTTAATATTACAAAATTATGTAATTACATACACACATATCTGCGTAAAAATTAAGCTAGTGATCTAAATGGGATTCAAATGTAGTCCCATTCAAACTCCAGAAGTAATAATACATACCAGTAATAGCATTGTCTTTAACTCCATGGGAAAACACAACTATGCAAGGGGCTCTCAGTGGCCCTAAAACAATTGCTGTATCTCCAGGTACAGTTGCTCTATCTCCATGTATAGGTACATGATTTCAATGCCAGATACCAAAAAGCCTGAGGCTGGCAGTTTACTTGATTGTTTCTCTTACATAGAAATATTTATTCCTGAAGGTGATAGAGAGGATAGATATAATGGCATCATAATAGCAAGTATCTTGTGTTTGTGATTATGCAGTTCATTATTAACATTTGCCCTCGCTGTGGTTATTTTTTCCCATTGGCCATGGAACTTAATCTTTGAGTCCATGCTTTCCCAAAGTTCTAGATATCAGTTGATATTAGGAGCTCTGATTCCTTTTCTCCCAACTCAAAATAAGTGACCTCTCTAAGTAGCAAATCCCTACAGATTATACCTACGGTAAAGTCTTTATATCCTTTTACAGGACATGTTTTCCCTGAAACTGCTTTCTTCTTTTACTCCCATTGTTCCCTTAACAACTCTCCTGTAGGCTTTCTTCTTCCTAAGAGGCTAAGTTATTTTCTTTTCATTGTTAACATTTGATTAAGTTTTATCACGTATTCTCCTCTATCTTCTTTCTCCCCTCTCTGCCTTTTTTTCTTTTATACACTCCCTCATTCTGCAATTTACTGCCACAAAAATATCCAATTATCAGCATGGTGTGATATTTAATCTTTGATATTTTAAGTATTTTTCTCCATCAATCACTTCTATTTAACTTATGATTCAATTTTGTCTCCCTGTGTACTTTTAGAATGAAATCTCTTAATGTTTTCTCTATTGTTGTTTTTCCCTAGTTCACTGTATTTGCTTACCTTTGTCGCATTTCTGTTGCTTGGGGAGTTTCCAAAATAAATAATTTGTTCAGGTCTGGTTGTTTTATAGCAATTCTTCAAATGCTTCTTTTTACTGAACTTCCACTTTTTTTAAAAAAAATGATATCTAGACTCTAGAATGTAGGGGAGGTTATGTTTGATTGTATCATGAACTCATTTGCACTTTGAAATACACATTCCATTTCTTCTTGTCATTCTTGGTGGGCACAATAACTATATGTGTTATTTGAATTTACTTTCCTTTCTAATGGTCATATGTAAAAAAATTTGTATGCCAAAGGAATTTTAAAAAGTAATCTGTGTTACTTGGAAGTTGTAAAATAAGACTGATTTCTGGAAGCAGTCTCTGTGTTCTTTTCTTAGCACTTTATTTTCTAAGTCCAAAAGTTCTGGACAATTTTCTTGCACTCATTTTTATATTGCTCCATTCAATTTTTAGGTTTTGTAGATTATTTTTTTTTTTGCATTGTGTACGTCTTAAAAACATGGAGAGGTAACCCAGTGTTGTAAAAAACTTGAGAGGTCAAAGCTTCTGTGGTATTTTGAGTGGGATCAGGTATATGATTAACTCTTGGGTCTTTTGTAAGCTCCATGCTTCAACACAAAATAAAACATAACCAAAAAACAAAAACAAAAACAGAACACAACCCTTTGTTATAAATTAAAAAGTGCATAGCAAAACACAAAGAAAACTTAGAACGAAGCACAGAAAAGCTGGGTAGCTTTGAAAACAATGTGTAACCTTCATTTATTACATAGGTATTAAAAAAACAAACTGTTTGAAATGGAAATTTATTGTTTTATATTGAACCATCTATGTTCTGCTGTGTGCATGGACATGTTTTTTTCTTTTCTTGTTTTGTATTTAAATTTAAAATGAATAAAAAATTAAAAAAACCCTTTGTTGTTATAATTCTTTTACCTCTCTATTGAGTCCCACAATTTCTAAAGGGATCTATAAATTCCTCCAAACTGAAAGTGCCATCTTGTGCTTGGGTTGTACCTCAGAAGGGCAATGAACTTGAAGAATCTTGTATCAATCTCCTGGTGGTCTGGTGAGTGTCTTCTTCACTCCAGTTCTAACTCATAAAGGTTTTCAGTCCTTTGATGCTATCTTGAGGGCTTAAACAACATTCAAAAAAGAAACTTGAGGATTCTAGAAAAGCAAATTCCTTTCCATAAGGCCTGAACTGTGTTCAATTCAAGAGCTCTCAGCAATCATCTACAGACTTAAAAATTCTCCTTGAGAAGGCTAAGTCTCATTAACTCCCACATATGGACATACGGTTCTTGACTACATGAGAAGGATATGTCCAGATGAGAGATTATACCACTCTCTGACCTTGACTAGGTTCTAAATGTCAGAGACTAGGAAACTGAGGTCCAAGAATTGCCTCCATCTATCAGGCCATGTGAAAGTGTATGTACAAATGACAACATGCATTTTCTACACCAAGACTGAAGTTAGGAGCTTCTGTGGAGTAGATAGGGTGGTGGTGGTGGGGAAGACAATGTAGATACAAGGCTTCCCCCCCCACCTCTGTGTAGAACACATTTTAACTCTGTTTTGTTTCTCTGATATGTGCTGAACTCTGTCAGCATCTCTCTAAAGAGGGAAGTTAGCCTGTGCCAATCAACTCTTTGAAAAGAACACATCTCAAGATGAAACCATCAAAATCCCAAAGAATTTTGTTTCACTGTGTTCTGTCCCTTCCATTTGTAGGGGGTGGAGAGATGGGAAAGGAGAAAGTTTGGGAAAGAATGATATCAAAGAACAAAAATGTCTTAACTTTTCTCCAGGTGATGAGAAAAATAAACGTTAAGTAAAAGTCTTCAAATGTGGGAAGCATTTAAATTTTCTAAAATTTGTTTTTATTATATCTTTATTTAGTTTAATTTTGAGGAATGTTTTGGGGCATGTTCTGATCTGTGATTTAATTTATGTAAGGTAGGTACTTTCAGTGAAAAAACTCCAACTAATTCAGATTTTCAGTTATTGCACAAGTCTTTTAGAGAGTTGCCTGGGAGTGGTATACAGTTAAGTGACTTTACTAGAATAATATAGCGTATGTCAGTGGAAAAACTTGAACACAGAAAGAAAACTTTCTGCTATACGATAAAGTTCCTATTCATATTATCTCATTATGAGAGATTATTCATTTCAATAGCAAATTTGTTGCAGCAAAATCCACTGGTTAAACATGGGAGGGGGGAACCAAGAACAATGTTCTCTTTACTTTGAAGCTTTAAGTTCCACTTCATGGAAATATAGGAGATAAAAGTGTTGTGACCACATAAAATCACCACTGCAAAAACAATAGAAATTTTATATTATGTCAGGAGGTCTATCTATAACAGTAGCATCCTTTTTATGATCATGACATCAAATAAATATGGCATATTATCATGTTATATTAATGCACTAAGGTTATACTCTACTCTTGACCACTACATCTTCCTTTAATTTTTATATTATATGGGGTCTAGACCTATGGTCTTATTGGAGAGGAATTCCCAGTGTAAAAATTCAATAGCCCAGAGCAACTTACCTACAGTTTAAATGTTGCTTACGTCCTTGAGTAAACTTCTATTGATACATTATCTACAAACTCATCCATAAATGTTTTCAGCATGTACTGACAAGTTGCATACTAAATACCATAATTTTATCACCTACTATAGCACTGTTACTTTTTTCTAAAACTACATTTTTTTTCAAGGTTCAAGGTAAAGATTGGGTAATATGCCTCAGGTCTTATATTTGGCATTTTGGTTAGAAGGCTCACGTCCAGCTTAGCCACACATTTCTTGATTTCATATGATTTACCTATAAAACAATATAATTTTTGTGTAAATTTCTTATATGTCTCTTCTCAACTTTCCTATTTCCAGTTTAGAGTCCTATCTTTGAGTTTTAATCTATCTCACAATAAAACCTTTTTATCCTATTCCTGTTTTTAGGGCTTCTAAATATGACATTCTGTGAATCTTTAAAAAACATTTTGAAAACAATTTTCATGCAATTGGTTTCTTTTGTAGTTCTATAAATTTTAATGTTTTTTTCATTTAAAAACATTATTCTGTGAAGGGATCCACGGGCTTCATCAGATTGCCAAAGGGGTCCATGACATGAAAAAAGCCTGAAAACCTCTATTCTCAAGTCGTCTTACCTATTATTCTGACATTCAGAATTATCTCCCCTTATTGAGGTATGTAGGAATTTTGTTGCAATGGAATATCACATATTTTTGTGGGGCATGGAAAAGTAAAGTGGGAGTAGGCCACTCTATTTTTCTCTTTACACCAATTCTTCATTGTCTTAGCTATCAGTCACCATCAAGAGAGATGGTATTGGTTTTAATTTATTGTAAGTGCCTCATTAGGTTGCTAGCTCGGTAAGAGCAGAGACTGTCTTTTCCCTCTTTCTGTATCCCCAATGCTTAGCAAGTTTATTGCAGATTGTAGATCTACATTGTAAATTCTTAATAAATGTTGATTGTTGGCTATGTCAGTACTGATTGAGATCTCTACAGCCAATGATAAAGGACACAGGATAAATGCAAATGGATAGAAAAACAATGACAAATCTTGGATGAATTCTCCCCCACCCCACCTTAATGATTTGATAGAAGAAGACTGGATAATAGTCTCAGTGGCCAGAGTAAAGTTGAATATATCTGCTGCTTATTTTTTATCTGGTCACATTATAGATGACTGGGCAGGCAAGGTAGAAAAAATATGAGAGAGACGTTAGTCTGATCCCTGAGTGGTGCCAAGAAGGTAGTATCACTAAATAGCATGAAATATGAACTGTATTTATGAATAGGACAAGTCAATAGGTTATATAATATTTTTCTGCCCTCCCTCAGAAGCTGAAAATTATGTTGGCCCTCCTGGTCCCTGAACACTTTGTTTTGTAAAGAATAGTCAACAACGACACTTAAAGCTTTTTCCTGAGTTTTCCCTTAACTTATGAGGCAGATAATTTTGATTATTTCTCCATAAATGTATCACCTGACATTTTTCTATCAGCTCACATAACCTTGTAAATTTTCCCTGCAGTTTGTTCAATTCAGTGAAATTCAGCAGCTATACATTAAGTAGATAGCATGTGCGTGACTGTTAAGAGCTGAGTATGCAAAGACAAAGGTCAAAATAATCCTAATCCTCAAAAAGATTATAATCTATTAGAGAGATCTAATGCCTATACATACCAGAATCCTCCTCAGCTTATCATCTTGTCATCCTTGTGCGCAAGTTTACAGATATTCTAAGGAATGACATGGCCGTATGTATTCTGTTTTATGACTATCACAAAATGTGACTTTACTAAATAGAAATGAATAAAAGAAAAGCAGTGAGCAATGTATAAGTGCTTTTACACAGCCAGGCCTCAAATGGGCATTAGATCGATTTTTGTTAATGGAATAAATTAGTGATAAATCAATAAAGTTAAATTACTAAGATTTTTCAATGGATGTTGATGGGGCATTTGGAAATTGTATTAACTATAATATTCATTTAAAACAGCTATTTAGATTAGCAGCAAGGTACAGTGACTAGAAATCAGGAAGACTTCATTTCAAACCTTACTTCTGATCTATGCCAGTAATGTGAACATGGGAAAATCTTTTAATCTTTCAGTATTTCAGATGACCCTCTAAGATTATGTTTTCCCACCTACCTCTGTGAAGGGATGTTCCACACTGGGAGTTCTTTACAACAACAAAATCATGTATCCACACCAGAATAAAATATTACTAAAGCCTCTAATAATACAGAGACTACGGAACTGCTACATTATGAATTAAAACACATATGAATTAAGATGTTTGGAATTTCAGAATTTCTGAAAAACACTTTTTTGGAAAATGCTCTCATTTGACACTGTGATTTTAAACAGCCACCATCATTTCCTTTATGTAATAGTATTGAATATTAAATTAATTTAAAACTAATATAGCTAAAATATATATTTGATGTTCTTGTTGAATGAAGTCCTAACATTTTTCCCTATTGATATTTATCTTATGTATCACAATACACACAATATATTTATGACCAAATAAGGGCCTTTCTGGGTTAAAAAACAAATCTGTCTGCCATGCCTTTTTTCTGCATTTGATAACCTGCTTAGAGGCAAAATCTAATCAAGTGTAGACAGATAAAGTCTAATCAATATTAGTAATGGATTCTTAGTTTCTCAAATGGGTCTGTTATCTTCATCCTATGCCTTTTGTTTTCAGTGAGTCTCAGGTTCTCTTCTTATATTGAGCCCAGAGCTCTGTCTGTCTCATTGCTCTGATTTACTTCAGTTTCTTTTCATGTTACCTTCTCCCTTTTACATTGTTTTTAAAATCTGGATATGTACTCTTACATATCAAAACTTTGCAATTAGAGCTGCTAGATTTTGACCACTATCAAGGAAAGGTTTGAAAAGCAAGTGAGCAGCTTTTATCAGTTTCTTCAGTTCTCAGTACCTGATTTCTTTCCTTTATCAATAAAAGAAGCAATTAGGCAAGAAAGGAATGAACTCATTTTGTCCATTCCTTTAAGGTGGTAAAAATGCTCATGAGAATGCTCTTTATGGAATTCTTTTTTTACAGTCTGTTGAAGTTTGAACTGAATTTCAGAGATTTCTGGAATCCCTTGATAAAATTAATATTTAGAAGAGTCAACAGATTTGTGAATGTAGAGCTAACTCATTTACAAAATTCAAAGTGAAAGAGACACTTCTGTAGAAATGAGTAGTTTTTGATATTTTCAATACTCATCTTCATCTCAGTGGCTTATAATTAAGGAAGACTACTATAGTGATTTTTTTCCCCTTAAATTAGAAGGAAGAATATATGGCATATGGAAAAGTGTGACCAGAGTTTGCCTTAAGATAAGGAGAGTAGATACATTTATAGGATATGGTGTGATGGACTACAAAAATTCCATTTTGCCCTTGAGTCCTAAATCTCCCCGTTACAGTCACTAAATGCACATATATTGCCTGGAAGAGGTGAAGTTGGATTAACACATTAGCATTAACACAATGAGTCTCTCCTAGCTAAATTCATGTCCTTGAAGGAAGATGATACATAGAAAAATTAACTTTTCAAGGAGACAAAAAGAAAATTGTAAAGCCTCAGAGAAGGAACTTGTTTCTCAGGAAAGCATTCATTAGTGAGTTATCACATTAGAAGGCTCCAAGAAAATTATCTGTTAAAAAGCAGTGCTCTAGGGGCAGAGCCAAGAAGGCATATTAGAGGCAGCAACTCTGCTGAACTTTCTCAACATTCCCCTCCGAACAACTTTAAAATAACATGTTTAATAGTAACTGAACTTGAATGAGAGGAGCTAAACCATAAAGTGGAGGGTGATATCAAAATGGGCTAGAAACCAGAATCCAACAATATGTTATTTACCAGAGATACAATTAAAACAGAAAGACACAAATGGAATCAAAATAAAGAGCCTGAACAGAATCTAATATATTTCAGTGGAAGGTTTAAAAAAAAAAAGCAGGGGTAGCAAGCATGATCTCAGAAAAGGCAAAATCAAAAGTAGACCAGATTAAAAGAGAAAACTGCTTCTCTTGAGTCTTGTATTTGAAATTCAAATTTTCTATTTAGCTCTGGCTTTTTCTCAAGAATGCATGAAATTCCTTTATCTCTCTGAATATCCATATTTTTCCTTTAAAGGATTATATTCAGTTTTGATGAGTAGGTGATTCTTGGTTATAATCCCAGCTCCTCTGACTTCCAGAATATCATATTCCAAGCCCTCTGACCCATTATTTGTAGAAGCTGCTAAATCTTGTGCTATCCTGATTGTGGTTCCACAATACTTTCTCTCTGGCTTGCTTGCAATATTTTGTCCTTGGCCTGGAAACTCTGGGATTTGGCTATAATATTCCTGGCAGTTTTCATTTTAGGATCTCATTCAGGAAGTGATTGGTGGACCCTTTCCACTTCTGTTTTACCCTCTGGTTCTAGAACATCAGGGATATTTTCCTTGATAATCTCTTGAAAGACATGTTTAGGCTCTCTTTTTTTTTTATCATGGCTTTCAGATAGTCCAATAATTTTTTAATTGTCTCTCCTGGATCTATTTTTCAGGTCAGTTGTTTTGTCAATGAGATATTTCACATTGTCTTCTAGTTTTTATTCTTTTGGTTTTGTTTTATAATTTCTTTATTTCTCATAGAGTCATTAGCTTCTAATTATTCCATTCTAATTTTTAAGGAATTATTTTCTTCAGTGAGCTTTTGGACCTCCTTTTCCATTTGGCTAATTCTGCTTTTCAAGGCATTCTTCTCATTGGCTTTTTGGACCTCTTTTACCATTTGGGCTAGTCTATTTTTAAGGTGTTATTTTCTTCAGTATTTTTTTGGATCTCCTTTAGCAAGCTGTCGACTTATTTTTCCATTTTTCCAAAGATGATCTTCTTTCTTCACTCTCATTTCTCTTCCCAATTTTTCCTCAACTTCTCTTACCTGATTTTCAAAATCCTTTTTGAGCTCTTCCACGGCCTCATGCAAATTCATATTTTTCTCGGAAGCTTTGCATGTAGGAGCTTTGACACTGTTGTCTTCTTCTGAGTGTATATTTTGATCTTCCTTGTCACCAAAGTAAGTTTTTATAGTCTGAATTCTTTTGTCCATTGTTTGCACATTTCCCCAGTCTATTACTAGACTTTTTAACTCTTTGTTAAGGCATGGCTCTGTTTCCAGTGTTGAGGGTGAGCTGTCCCAAGCTTCTGGGGTTTTGCGCAGCTGTTTTTAGATATACTTCTAGGGACCTGTAAGTTTTCTGTTCTTCCACAGTGGTATGTTCTAAAAAAAGAATGGTTGCAGTCACTTACAGACAAGAGGACAGGAGTAAACACTTCTCCTGGCCTGTACTCTTGTCTATAAGTGACTGCAACCATTCTTTTCTGCCCTGGAACAGGGTTCCCTCACCACTGCTGCCACAAGCTCTGCTATGCTAGTGCTCCTTCTCACTCCAGGACTGCCAGCCCGTACTGTGACCCAGATCCAAGCATGAGTGAAGCAATTGAGTACTGACTCAGTACTAGCAAAGAGACCTCTCTAATTTCCTTCTGACCAGTTGTTGGATCCCATTACCATCTGTGGGCTGAGAACTCCAGAAGCAGCCACTGCCACTGCCACTGTCATTGCCACTACTGATTCTTTCACTCCCAAGACTTTCTCCTACTTTGCTCAGCTGGGATGGCCTGCACTGGACTGCGCTCCTCCCTCACTCAGATCTGACAGACCCTTCCTGCGGACATTCTGAGTTGTCTTTGGCATCTGTGGGCTGAGAAGTCTGGAAACCACCACTACTGACAGTGCTTCAGTGTCCTGAGGCCTGCCCTTGGTTTGCTGGGACCCCATCTGTGCTGTTGTAGTCTGTGCTGGACTGGGCTTCTTTCTTAGCCTAGTGCAACAGACTTTTCCTATTGACTTTCCAGGTTGTCTTCAGCTGGAAATCTGTTTCACTCCATCTTTTTGTGGGTTCTGCTGCTCTAGAATTTGTTTAGTCATTTTAAAATGTATTTGGAGAGGTTTGGGGGACAGCCCTGCCTTTACTCCATCATCTTGGCTCCACCCTTTCTATTTTTTTTTAATCCCTCACTGCTTATGTCAACAATAAATAAGCACTATTTCTGGATAACTATATGTCAAGCACTCTTCTAAGCACTGTGGATACAAATATGAGTAAAAAATACATAGACATCAAGAACAGTCATTCTTTTATAAAATTCATTACTTTTTTTATTATTATTTTAACAGTTTTCTTTTTAAATTTTGAGTACAAATTCTCTCCCTCCCTTCTACCCTTGTATACCCACTGAGATGGCAAGCAATATGATATCAATTATACAAATGAAATCATGCCAAACATATTTCTGCACTAAACATGTTAAAAAAAAAACTAGAATATTATACTTCAATTCACACTCAGAATTCACCAGTTTTCTCTCTGGAGGTGAATAGCTTTTTTGTTTTTTGTTTGTTTTCATGAGTTGTTTGGAATTTTCTTGCATCATTGCAGCTGAGTAGTCAAGTATTACACAGTTTACTATCTTTATAATATTCTTGCTACTGTACACATGGGCTACATGAGCTCCTAGTTCTTCTCAGTACACTTTGCACCAATTCTTACCGTGTTTTTGTGAGACCACCCCATTTGTCATTTCTTATGGCATGATAGTACTCCATCACACAGTTTGTTCAGACATTTTCTAGAAAATGAACATCCCCTCGATTTTCATTTCTTTGACACCACATAAAGAGCTACAATAAAGTCCTTTTCCCTTTCTTTTACTTCCTTTTGGATACAGACATGATAATGGTATACTCAATCAAAGAGAACACATAATTTTATAGCCTTTGGGGCATAGTTTCAGATTGTTCTTCAGAATAGTTGAACCAGTTCACTACTTCACCAACAATTCATTAATATACCTATTTTCCCCTTATTCTTTCCAGTATTTATCATTTCTGATAGGTGTGAGGTGGTACCTTAGAGTTGTTTTAATTGACCTTTCTCTAATGAATTTAGAGATTTTTTACATTAGACCATAGAGATCTTTAATTTCTTCTTTTGAAAACTACCTGTTTATATCCTTTGATCATTTACAAATTGGAGAATGGCTCTTATTTTATAAATCAGACTCTTCCTATGTATTTGAGAAATAAGGCCTTTATCAGAGAAAATTGAGGTCAAAATTTTTGATATTATTTTATTGCCTATGATAACTTTTTAGCAAAATGTAGTTTACCTGATCGTCTCTTTTAATTAATTTGAGTTTTGCTTTTGCTTTGAATGAGATCATGAGTGCTACCCCCACCTAATTTATTTTTACTTTAGCTAAGGCATAATAGATTATGCTCCAGCCCTTTATTTTAACTCTTTATCTTAAACTGTTTCTAGTGCATCTTTTGTATACCACATAGTATTCCAATCTGATTTCTAATTCATTTTGCTCTCTGCTTCCATTTTATCGGTTAGCATCTCCCATTTACATTCACAACTAGGATTACTAACAGTTTACTTCCCTTTATCCTATTTTCTTTTGTTTATCCTTCTCTTACTCTTTTTATCTTATTCCTCAAAAAGGTCTGTTTTACTGCTGACAGCTGCTTCCCTTAATCTGCTCTTCCTTTTATCATGCCACCTCTCTATATCTTTTACTTTCACCTCCTATTTCCTGTTGGGTAAGATAGATTTCTAACCTCAACCATTTACATATATTCTTTTGTCTTTCAGCTAATTCCAGTAAGAATGATGTTCAAGTATTAACTGCCACCCCCCCAACATCCCCATTCACTATAAGAGCCCTTTCTTGCATGCCTCTTTTATATGAGAAAATTTTCTTGTTCTCTTCTCTTCTGCCTTCTCCCAGTGCATCCCTCTTTCTCATCCCTACATTTTTTGAGATTTTTCAACAAAAATGACTTATACCTATGCTATCTGTCTATGCAGACTTCTTCTAAACATCATAATAATGATAAAGTTCTTAAGTGTTACATGCAACATCTCCCCATATAGGAATGTAAACAGTTTAACTTTAATACGTCCTATATGATTACTCTTTCATGTTTATCTTTTTATGTTTCTCTTGAGTCTCGAGTTTGTCACATTTTCTACTCAACTCTGATATTTTCATCAGGAATGCTTCAAAGTCTTTCTACTTCATTAACTATCCATTCCCCCTTGCCCCCCTCCCCACTAAAGGATTACACTCACTTCTTCTCAGTAGGTTATTTTTCGTTGTAGTCCTAGCTGCTTTGCCTTCCAGAATATAATATTCCAAGCCTTCTGCCCTTTTAATGTGGAAGTGCTCCATCTTTTGTGATCCTGACTATGGCTCCATGATATCTGAATGTTTTTTTGCCCTTTCTGACTGCTTATAATATTTTCTCCTTGATTTTGATCTTTGGAATTTGGCTGTTATATAACTGGGAGATTTCATTTTGAGATCTTTCAGGAGGTTATCAGCAGATTTTTTTCAATTTCTATTTTACCCTCTGGATTAAGATATCAGGGTAGTTTTCCTTAATGATTTCTTGAAATATGATATCTATGTTCTTTCTTTGATCCTGGTTTTCAAATAGCCCAATAATTCTTTTTTTAAAAAATCTTCTATGTTGTTATTTCACAGCAGAATGCCCAACACATATAATCATAACTGCCAAATAGTCAACTGCGCAAAATAGTATATATAGTGCTTACAAAAGGGGGACACAATTTTTTTAATAAAGATTTGAACACAAATTTATGGTCCTACAAAAGAGCATTTAAACTAGATGGTGTAAGCTGATCTACCTCCTTGTACCCACATTAATTGTTGTTTCCCAGAAACCCAATAGAATCAATATACTGAATCATCATCAGTTCCATTGTGTGAATAATAAATCACAATAAATGAGTCCTTTTAAAAAAATTTATTAATTTATTTTCATTTATCAACAATCACTTCCATATGCTTTTGAGTTGAAAATTTTTCTCCCCTTCCTCCACCCCACCCTCCCGAAGATGGCACACAATCTGATATAGGCTTTACATTTACATACCCATTAAACATATTTTCACATTAGTGAAGTTGTAAGTAAAAATTAAAACCAATAAGAGGAACCATCAGAAAGATGAAACAAAACTCAACGGAAGGTAAAAGTAAGTGATAGTGATTCGACTTCCATAGTTCTTTCTTTGGATGTGGACAGTATTTTCCATCCCAAGGCCTCTGGAGATGTCTTAGATTCTTGTAATGTTGAGAAGGGTTCAGTTTAACAATATTAGTCATTGCATAATGTGGCTGTTATTGTGTACAAAGTCCTCTTGGTTCTGCTCACTTCACTCAGCATTAGACCATATAAGACTTTCCAGGTTTTTCTGAAGTCAGCCTGTTCATTTATTTCTTATAGACCAATAGTATTCCATTACATGCATATACCACAATTTGCTCAGCCATTCCTCAATTGATGGGCATCCTCTCAATTTCCAATTCTTTGCCAACACAAAAAGAGCTGCTATGAATATTTTTGTACATGTGGGTCCTTTTCCCATTTGTTTGATCTCTTTGGGATATAGACCTAGAAGTGCTGTTGCTGGATCAAAGGGTAGGCACATTTTTGTAGCCCTTTGGGCATAGATCCAAATTGTTCTCCAAAATGGTTGGATCATTTCACAACTCCACCAACAATGTATTAGTGTTCCAATTTTCCCACATCTTCTCCAACATTTATCATTTTCCTGTTTTGTCATGTTGGCCAGTCTGATAGGTATGATGTGGTATGTCAGAGTTGTTTTGATTTGCATTTCTCTAATTAATAACGATTTAGAGCATTTTTTCATGTGACTATAGATGGCTTTAATTTCTTCATCTGAGAACTGTCTGTTCATATCCTTTGACCATTTATCAATTGGGGAATGGCTTGTGTTCTCATAAATTTGTCTTAATTCACTATATATTTTAGAAATGAGGCCTTTATCAGAGAGACTGGTTGTAAAAGTTCTTTCCCAATTTTCTACCTTCCTTCTAATCTTAAATTGCATTGGCTTTGTTTGCACAAAAACTTTTCAATTTAATGTAATCAAAATGATCCATTTTGCTTTTCATAATGTTCTCTATCTCCTGTTTGGTCATGAATTCTTCTGTTCTCCATAGATCTGATAGGTAAACTATTCCTTGTTCTCCCAGTTTACTTATGATATTAGCCTTCATATCTAACTCCTGAACCATTTTGACTTTATTTTGGTATATGGTTGAGATTTGTATCTATGCCTACTTTCTGCCATACTCTTTTCCAGTTTTCCCAGCGGTTTTTTTCAAAGAGTGGTTCTTATCCCAGAAGCTGGGGTCTTTGGGTTTATCAAATAATAGATTACTATAGTCATTGACTAACTGTGTCTTGCATATTTAACCTATTCCACTGATCCACCTCCCTATTTCTTAGCCAGTACCAAGCAGTTTTGATGATTGCTGCTTTATAATACAATTTAAGATTGGAATTGCTAGGCCACCTTCCCCTGCATTTCTTCTTGTTAGTTCCTTTGATATTCTGGACCTTTTGTTTTTCCAAATGAATCTTGTTATTTTTTTTTCTAACTTTTGTTTTTCCAAATGAATCTTGTTATTTTTTTTTCTAACTCTATAAAATAATTCTTGGTAGTTTGATTGGTTTGGCACTGAAGAAGCAAATTAGCTTAGGTAGGATTGTCATTTTTATTATATTAGCTCGGCCTACCCATGAGCAACTGATGTTTTTCCAATTATTTAGATCTGATTTTATTTGTGTGAAAAGTGTTTTGTAATTGTGTTCATAGAGTTCCTGGGTTTGTTTTGGTAGGTAGACTCCTAAATATTTTATGATGTCTACCGTAAGTTTAAATGGGATTTCTCTTTCTGTGTCTTGCTGTTGGGTTTTGTTGGTAATATATAGAAATGCTGATGATTTATGTGGGTTTATTTTATAGCCTGCAACTTTGCTAAAGTTGTTTATTATTTCAAGTAGTTTTTTACTTGATTCTCTAGGATTCTCTAAGTATATCATCATGTCATCTGCAAAGAGTGATAGCTTTGTTTCTTCTTTGCCTATTCTAAAGCTTTCACTTTATTTTTCTTCTCTTATTGCCAAAGTTGAGGTTTCCAGTAAAATATTGAATAACAGTGGTGATAATGGAGATCTTTATTTCACCCCCAATCTTATTGGAAATGCTTCTTGCCTGTCCCCATTACATATAGTGCTTGCTGAAGGTTTTATATATATGCTATTCATTATTTTAAGGAAGACTGCATTTATACCTATGCCTTCCAGTGTTTTTAATAGGAATGGGTGTTGTATTTTGTCAGAAGCTTTTTCTGCCATCTATTGAGATGATCATGTGGTTTCTGTTGGTTTTGGTGTTGATATACTCAATTATGCTGATAGTTTTCCTAATATTGGACCAACCCTACATTCCTGGTATAAATCCTACCTGGTCATAGTGTATTATTCTTGTGATAGGTTGCTGCAATCTATTTGCTAATATTTTGTTTAAAATTTTTGCATCTATATTCATTAGAGAAATTGGTCTATAATTTTCTTTCTCTATTTTGACTCTTCCTGGTTTTGGTATCAACACCATATTTGTATCATAAAAAGAATTTAGTAAGACTCCTTCTTCACCTATTTTCTCTCTCTGCTCTGGTCTTTTTGAAAAGGATCTCTGCTCACCTGCAGCCAAGAGTACTCTTGCTTTTCTTGGCCCTGGAACTGTGACCAGGACCCCTGTTCTCTTGTAGACACTAGTGCTATTACTCTTCTTGGCCCTGGGACTGTGGCAAGAACTCCAGCTCCCTTGTGACTGATCACAAGCACTCTTCTCTACACTGAATCTGTGGCCAAGAACTATGTTCAGGCAATAGAGTTGCTGATTAGTGCCAGCTCCACCCAGTGCCAGACAAGTGTCACCTAT
This sequence comes from Phascolarctos cinereus, assembly GCF_003287225.1. Classification (NCBI taxonomy): domain Eukaryota; kingdom Metazoa; phylum Chordata; class Mammalia; order Diprotodontia; family Phascolarctidae; genus Phascolarctos; species Phascolarctos cinereus. The sequence goes on along the minus strand of NW_027556402.1, from coordinate 86,948,708 downwards.
AATCTCTTTTTGACCATTTGCATGACCCACTTACTGTCTCTGTGCTGAGACCTCCCACAGCTGCTGCTGCTGCAATTGCTACTGTGTCACTTCCCCGGCCCACTGCTGGTTCTCTTGCCACACTTTGGACCTGCACCCACTCTATTGTTGCAGACCTCTCTTGTGGACCTTCTAAGTTGTTTTTGGTTGGAAAAAAATATTTCTTTCCCACCTGTTTTTGGTGGGAAATAAAAAAAATTTGATTTGTGGTGTTATATTAAAGTTGTTTGGAGAGGAAGTTTGGGACAATTCAGGGGGTCTTGGTCTGTACTCCACCATCATGGCTCCTGTCTTGTATGGAGGAAAAGGTGTTCAATTGGGGGAAATATAACACATAAGAGGGAGGTAAAAAGTAGGACAGAAGGAGAGGGGTCGTTGGAAAGTCTAGAGAGTTAGACTCAAAGTCAAAGAAAAAATAAGTATAGCTGGCCTGAGGCCTTTCTAAAAATGTAATTTCTGAGAGAAACTCCACTTGGAGAGGGTAGCCCCAGGGCAAAGAAAGTTTGAAGGTTAAAAGGCCATAAGAATAGCGGGATCTTCCAGGGTGAGAAGTTCATAGGGACTGATATTAAAATATAAAATTTAATAGAAATAATTTAATGAGCAGTGTGGTACATTGGAAAGAATGGATTAATATGCAAATGATGAGTTTTCAGATCCTCTCTTTGCAATTTACTTCCTATGTAAGCTTAAGCATATCACTTAGTCCCTATATTCCTAAATTTCCTTATCTTCAAAAGGAAGGCATTAGACTAATAAATCAGTAATTATTTACATTTTTGTTGTGTCGTGAACCTCGTTGGAATTTGGTAATGCCTAAAGACTAATCAGAATAAAGATTTTAAATGCACAATTTAAAATACTTGGATTTATAAAAAATAAAATATATTGAAATATATTTATCAAAATATTTAAAATATATTTTATTATATATTGATATCATTACAATTTAATATATTATAAATTGATATTAAACATTTTTCTTTTTTCTTAATTTATTTATTTTTATTTTTCAACATTCACTTCTACAATATTTTGATCTCCAAATTTTCTCACCATCTTATCCCTTCACCACCCCAAGATGGCATGCATTCTGAATATACCTTCCCCTAATCTGCCCTTCCTTCTACCTCTCCCTCTTTTCTCATCCCTTTCCCTTTAAATTTTCTTGTAGGGCAAGATAGATTTCTATACTCCATTGCCTACATATCTTATTTACCAATTGCATGTGAAAAAACTTTTTTAAATATTTGCTTTTAAACTTTGGGTTCCAAATTTTCTCCCCACACACTTTCATTGAGAAGGTGAGCAACTCAATACATGTTATATTCACGTAATCATGCAAAACACTTCCATAGTAGTCATGTCGTGAAAAACTAACTGTATTTCCCTTCATCCCATGTTCCCCCATTTATTCCATTCTCTCTTTTGACCCTGTCCCTACTTAGAAGTGTTTGTTTCTGATTACCCCCTCCTCCAATTTGCCCATGCCTCTATCATCCCCCTTCCCTCTTGTCCCCTTGCCCTCTATTTTCCTGTAGGGTGAGATAGATTTCCATACCCAATTGAATGTGTATGTTATTCTCTCCTTAAGCCAAATCCAATGAGAATAAGATTCACTCATTCCCTCTCACCTTCCCCCATTTCCCCACCACTGTAAAATTCTTTTCTTGTCTGTTTTATGTGAGATAATTTACCACATTCTACCTCTTCGTTTCTCTTTCTTTCTGTATAATCCTCTCTCAACCCTTAATTTTATTCTCCAGATATCACTCTTTCATCTTAAACTCACCCTGTGCCCTCTATTTTTCTATATCTATCTATCTATCTATCTATCTATCTATCTATCTATCTATCTAATCTATCTATCAATCCAGACATACACATATGTACATACACATGCATACATATATACTTATAGACTATCGTATTCCTAGGAGTTTTTCTTTTGGAATCTCAGGAGGTGATTGACGGATTCTTTCAATTCCTATTCTACCCTCTGGTTCTAGAATATCAGGGCAATAATTTCTTGAAAGATGATATCTAGGCTCTTTTTTGATTATGGCTTTCGGATAATCTAATAATTTTAAAATTAACTTTCCTGGATCTATTTTCCAGGTCACTTGTTTTTCCAATGAGACATTTCACATCATTTTCTATTTTTCATTCTTTTTATTTTGTTTTTCAGTGTCTTGATTTCTCAAAATGTCACTAGCTTTCAATTGCTCCATTCTAATTTTTAAGGAAGTATTTCTTCAGCGAGCTTTTGGATTTCCTTTTCCATTTGACCAATTCTGCTTTTTAAGGCATTTTTCTTTGGCTTTTTAGACCTCTTTTACTATTTGGGTTTGGCTATTTTTTTAAGTGTTATTTTCTTCAGTATTTTGGGGGTCTCTTTTAGTAAGCTGTTGACTTGTTTTTCATGATTTTCTTGCGTCACTCTCATTTCTCTTCTCAGTTTTTCCTCTACTTTTCTTACCTGTTTCTCAAAATCCTTTTTGAGCTCTTCCATGGCCTGAGAATTGTACATATTTTTCTTGGAGGCTTTGGATGTAGGAGCTTTGACTTTTTTGTCTTCTTCTGGTTGTATGTTTTGATCTTCTTTGTCACTAAATAAAGATTCTATGGTCTGACTCTTTTTGCGCAGTTTTTTCACGATCCCTCCAAATTCCTTGAGTTTTAAACTCTTTGTTAAGGTAGGGGTCTTCTTCCAGTGCGGAGAATTTACTGCCCCAAGCTTTGGGGGTTTTGTGCAACTGTTTTCAGAGATATTTCTAGAGACTTATAAATTTTTAGTTCTTCCAAAGTGGTACAAACAGGGGTAAGGTGTTTACTCCTTTCCTGGCCTGTGCTATAGTCTATGAGTGTCTGAAAACACTGTTTTGTGCCTTGGAACTGTAAGGAGGATTCCCTTTCCACCACCACCACAAGCTCCACCACGCCAGCACTCCTCCTTGTCCTAGGATCACCAGCTGGACATGTGACCCAGATCCAACTACAGGCAAAGGAAGAGAATCCTGCCTGAGAATCAGCAAAGAGATCCCTGAAATCTCCCTCTGATTAATCACTTGATTCCCCCTCAGTCTGTGGGCCAAGAGCTCCAGAAGCAGCTGGGGGCTGCACAAGGACTGGTGCTGGGACAGAGCTTCTCTCTCAATGCAGTCACAGACTTTTCCTACTGACCTTCTAAGTTGTGTTTGGTGTTTTAGGGTTGAGAAGTCTGGAAACTGCTACAGTTGCCTGTGATTCAGTCCTCTGAGGCCTACTCCAGTTTTGCTGAGACCTGTTTTGACTGTGTGCCCATGCTGAACTGTGTTTGTCTCCCACCCTGGCGTGACAGACCTTTCTGAGCAACCATCCAAGTTGTCTTGGGCTGTAAATTTGTTTCACTGTCTTTTTGTGGGTTTTGTTGCTTCAGAATTTTTTAGAGCCATTTTTACAGCTATTTGGAGGGGTTTGTGAGGCAACTCAAGGAAGTCACTGCTTTTACTCTGCCATTTTGGCTCCACCTCTTTAATTTTTAAAAAATTAAAAATGTTCACAGCACCCAAGTTAAGAATCTCTAATATAGTGGCAGCAAGGTGACACAGTAGATATAGCATTGGTCCTGAAGTCAGGAAGACCTGAGTCCAAATCTGGCCTCGGACCAAATACTTCACACTTACTACCTGTGTGACCCTGGGCAAGTCATTTAACCCCAATTGCCTTAAAAAAAATAATCCCTAATATAGTAGATGGTCTCCAAGATCCCTTCCAATATTAAGTCTATGGTTCTATGATGAATGAGGAAAATGAGAGTCAAACAAGAATCAAACAAAACAGAAGAAACAAGGAAGTAAGAAAAACAACCATCTTATTTTTTGTTTTAATTTTTTTTTGAAATATTATTATAGTGGTCATCACAACTCTGGGTCCCTATTCCCATCCAAAGGTATATGAAGTTCTGGTAAAGTGCTGGAAATATTTTTAAGAAACTAAATCTGTTTCAAAATCAAAAGCAGGATCACCATTTTTACTGCTGGTAGGGCTGTCTGAATACCCTCTTCCCATGACAAGCCTCCATTGTTACTTCAAACATTTAAGATGTTTCATTATCAACTCCCCACCCCCAAAAGAAATAAGGAAGAAAAAGGACATAGTTGGGCTTTATTCAGTTCTTTGTTTCTAATTTTGGGAGCTACATTAGCTTACTAGACACCATTCAGGGTATAAGGGATGCAGAGTACTATCATATTCTTCTGACTGAACTTACATCTCATGACGTCTCTCATATTTGCACAACTTCCACATGTTAAAAGCAAGATTTATTTTTTAAAATGAGACAGACTGAAATATGGACCCAATCTTCTAAATGTTTAATACAAATTCGAAGGCATTGAAAAAGAATTTAAGGTTAGGCTCATTCAAAGCATGAGCGTCTTCTTACCACAAAAGAAGAAATTTTTTAAAAAAATGCCCATTTGAATCATGGTTGTGTTATAAACAAAATAACATAGAAAACTTCCCACACACTTGGTACAATGTATAGAACTTAAGCAAGGCAAAACTCAGAGTGATAGAAGACTGCTCATGACTGATAGGGTTCTGACCATAAAGTTTCTGTTGATTTATTGCCCCCAAAATAACTACATAAGGAAGTACAAAAAGTTAACATCTTGGTACATACCAGTGTGTGGTATAAAGGAAACAATGATTTACTGCTGTAAAACACCATTGTAACACTATTTATTACCCTTCCATAAATTCCTGAGTAAATTGTGTTTTCATTGTTGATATTTATATAGTTATATACAATCTTTCTTTACATATAATAAATGTTACATCAGCTTGCAATGAGACCGATTCAGTATTTCTCCAGACTCTGTGATGATGATGGCAATGTCTTACCACAAATCAATCTGTTTGGGGGTGCAGCCACTTTGCTTTCTTAAATGTGATTAATAGCTCAGCTTTTATTCAAGAACCTTTCAGTTTTGGGGTCTGATTATTTAAGAATGTGTCAATCTTGCCCTGCCATTGTAATTATAGTAAATCTAGAGAATTGATGGTAGTGAAAAGTTCAGGGATTACTGAACCAGCAGGTTTTTCAAGTTATTTTTTCAATAGATTCAGCTTTATTATATGGATGCTATATATGTGGAGCTCATTGTACCTTGTATTTTGTCTTGCTCTTGCCAGATAGCAAATGGTGACTGGGACACCAAAGGATCACATCAAACACATTATCAATGGAAACCCAAACTTCCTTGAAGCAACTGACTTCTTCCTTGCCAAAATTTTAAATTTTTGTTCAAGAATTGTAACCAATATAAAACAGACATAGGATATTACAGTGTCATCTTTTTTGTTTCAAGGGCGTCCTTTCAGTTTTCTCATTGTAAATACATGTCATCATCATCATCATCATCATCATCATCATCATCATCATCATCATTCTTAACATTTATATAGCACTTTAAGGTTTGCAAAGTATTTGAAATATTTTATCTCATCTGGTCCTCACAGTGACCTTAGGAGCTAGGTGATGTTATTACCATCCACATTTTATAGCTAAGGAAACTGAGGCTGAGGGAAATTCTTCCCTAGCATCCTTAACCTAATAAGTGTGTGAGGCAGGATTTGAACTTGGGGCTTCCTGATTCTAATTACTGGACTCTATGCACTGGACCAAACTATTCTCCCTAAAATGAAAGATTTTTTTCCCCAACATTTAAAGTTGTATATAAGTGACAAGTAATCTTTGCACAGATGAAGAAACTGAGGTTCAGAGTCAGTGAGTGAATCAACAAGAATTTATTACTTGGACAGGGTGGTGAAGTAGTTATGTCCTGTAAAAATCACCTCACCTCAGACTAGTCAATATAAAAACAGATGGAGATGCAGTTCAATTAGTGAATGGGAAGTGTGAGAGACAGGTCCAGAAGAAGTAATCTGGTCCCAATTCAAACTGCCTACACAAACTCCAGAATGGTTAGATCAGTTCACAACTCCATTGATAATGCATTAGTGCTCCAATTTTCCCATATCTTCTCCAACATTTATTGTTTTCCTTTATTTCATATTAGCCAATCTGATATATGTGATGTGTTACTTCAGAGCTGTTTTAATTTGCATTTCTCTAATAAATAGTGATTTAGAGCATTTTTTTTATATGGCTACAGATAACTTTAATCTCCTCATGTGAAAATTTCCTGTTCATGTCCTTTGATCACTGATCAATTGGAAAATGACTTACATTCTTATAAATTTGATTCAATTCTTTATGTATTTGAGAAATGAGGCCTTTATCAGAAACACTGGCAATAAAAATTATTTCCTAGCTTTCTGCTTTCCTTCAAATCTTGGTTTAATTGGCTTGGTTTGTGTAAAACCTTTCAAATTTAATGCAATCAAAACTGTCCATTTTTCATTTTGTAATGTTCTCTATCTTTTGTTTGGTCATAAACACTTCTTTTCCCCATAGATTTGATGGTTAAACCATTCTTTGCTCTCCTAATTTGCTTATGGTATCACCCTTTATGTCTAAATCATGTACCCATTTTGACTACATCTTGTTATACAATGTATGATGTTGGTCTGTCCCTAGTTTCTTCCATACTGTTTTCCATTGTTCCTAGGTTCTCAGTAGTTTTTATCAAATAGTGAGTTCTTATCCCAGAATCTGGAGTCTTTGTGTTTACCAAACAGTAGATTACTGTAATTATTGATTACTGTGTCTTTTGTACCTAACCTATTCCACTGATTCACATTTCTTAGCCAGTACAAAATAGTTTCAATGATTGCCACTTTATAATATAATTTTAGATCTGGTACAACTAGGCCACCTTCCTTTGCATTTTTCTTTCCATTAATTTCCTTGATATTCCAGACCTTTTCCTCCAAGTGAATTTTGTCATTATATTTTTTAGATCTACAAAATGGCTGCCTACTTTTTAACATCACTCTTACTAACACTCTTGCTTCCTGACTTTCTGTCCCTTGTTTTCTCAGAGTGAGGTTGGGAAGGGCTTGTAACAAAAAAGTATAGGCAGGTAAAACAAATCTATGTAATTGCTGAGTTTAAAAATATTTGTGTCTGAACATTGTGTCTATCATCTCTCTGCCAGGAGGTATTGCTTTATTAAAGATCCTCTGGAGATGGTTGCTTAGTACTTTGATTAAAGTCCTTCAAATTTACTTTACTTCACAACTTTTTTTGGGGGGTATAAAATCTCTTATTCCTGCTCACTTTATTCTGTTTTAGTTCATACTATCCAAGATTCTTTGAAGTCACCTCTTCTGTCATTTCTTATGGTACAAGAATATACTGTTACATTCATATACAATAATTTGTTCATCCATTCCACAGTTGCCTAAGAGGAAATCAAAAGCAGCCCCTTAAATTCTAGTTCTTTTCTTCTCTCTACCTTTTAATTCTCTCAGAATGAGTAAGTTTCTTTGCTTGTGACTTTTCATATCCCACCACCCCTATCTGATTTTCTACCTCCAATTATTTCTTTTTTGAGTTTATTGTATTTCTACACCATTCTGTTTGCCTTGGAGTCAAGTAGGTGGCTCAGTAGCTAGAACTCTGGGCCTGGAGTCAGGAACATCAAATCAAGCCTCACACACTTACTAGCTGTTTGACTCTAGGTAAGTCACTTAACCTTTGTTTGTCTTAATCCAATAGAGAAGGAAGTGGAAAACCACTCCAGAATCTTTGCCAAGAAAACTCCTTGCACAGTATGGGCCACAGGATCATGAATACTCTTATACTACTGAACAACAACAACAACATCATTATGCTTGTGTCTGTATCTTTAACCCTCCATTATACTTTCTGATGAATGAAATTCATCTGATGTACATTCCTGACAGCCATTCTTCTGTATTTGTATAATCTTCTTGACCCATAACCTAATTAAGCAAAATAACCACATTTCACCATTTTCTTGCCCCTATCTATGCTAGTACATCTCATTTACCTTCCCTTCAAATTTTCAAATTCTTTTTGTGTTTCCTTCAAATCCTCAAAACAAAATTGATCCCCCCCAGAACTCTTACTCACTTAACTTTTTCTTGCTTAATTTTTTCCCAGGACTCACTTAATTGTACCCTCAGTACCCTTGAAAACATTAAGTTTCTGAAGGGGAAAATTTTTCTCTTCCTTTTAGAATGTTGGCCCTGCATCATCATATATCATTACCCCCCCAATTAATCAAATTAATTTATCTTCCTATGAGTCTCTTGACTTTTGAGTTCACATTTCAGTGTGTGTAAGCAATTCTGGTCTTAATTTTTGAAAGTTAACTATTGAGTTGATGGTCTATTTTTCTCCCCATGGAGGATTGTACTCACTTTTAGAGAGGAAGTTTTTCTTGGTTGTATGCCTATACTTTTTGCCTTTTGTTTTGTATTCTAAGATCCTATCTTGGTTCAAGTAGAAGCTGTCAGACCTTATGTGATGCTGAATGTAGTTTCTTGTTACTTGAAATGCTAATTCCACTGCCTAGCTTATAGAAAATGATTAACGAATCCTTATTATTTAACTTCTTTCTGGATTTTTGAAGTATTTTCTCTTGAAACAGCAACTCTGGATTTTGACTATGATATTCCTGGGATTTTTTAAAAAATTATTTTAGAGAAGTTCCTGTGATTGTTAGATTCATTCAATATTTATTTTGCTCTGTTGTTTTGTTAGACCTGGGGATTTTTCATTTAAAATTTCTCAAAATATAGTGTGCTGGTTATTTTTTTGGGCGGAGGGAGGGACTTCAGGAAATTCATTGATGCTTTTTTCTTCACTTTTTTTCTTTCTTTTTCTTTTCTCTTGTGAGACTGGTTCTTCCTATTTTTAAAATTAATTTATTTATTCTCAGTTTTCAACATTCACTTACACAAGATTTTGAGTTCCAAATTTTCTCCCCATCTTGTCCCTCACCCCACCTCAAGATGGCATGCATTCTGAATACCCCTTCCCCTAATCTGCCCTCCCTTCTATCTCCACCCTCTCCTTCTCTCATCCCCTTCCCCTTCAGTTTTCCTGTAGGGAAGGATGGATTTCTATACCTTATTGCCTGTGTATCTTATTTCCCAGTTGCATGTGAAAACAATTATTTAAAGTTTGTTTTTAAAGCTTGGGGTTCCAAATTTTCTTCATTTCTCCCACCACATCCACTTTCATTGAGAAGGCAAGCAACTCAATACAGTTTATATACATGTAGTCATGCAAAGCACATCCATTGTAGTCATGTTCTGAAAAACTAATTATATTTCTCTTCATCCTATCCCACCCCTCGTTTATTCTATTCTCTCTTGTGACCCTGTCCCTCCTCAGTAGTTCTTTCTTCTGATTATCTCCTCCCCCAATCTGCCCTCTCCTCTATCATCCCCTTGTCCCTTTCCTCCCTATTCTCCTGTAGGGCAAGATAGCTTTCCATACCCAATTGAGTGTGTATGTTATTCCCTCCTTAAGCCAAATCCAATGAGAATAAGATTCACTCCTTCCCTCTCACCTTCCCTCATTGCCCCTCCACTGTAAAAGTCTTTTCTTGTCTGTTTTATGTGAGATAATTTATCCCATTCTACCTCTCCCTTTCTCCTTCTCCCAGTATAATCCTCTCTCACTCCTTAATTTATTCTCTAGATGTCACCCTTCATCTTTAACTCACCCTGTGCCCTCTATTTATCTGTCTATCTATATATACCTACGTGTAATTTTTTCCCTCTAACTTCCCTAATAATGACAAAGGTCTCATGAGTTACAAATATTATCTTTCCATGCAGGAATGTAAATAATTCAACCTTAATAAGTCCCTTATAATTTCTCTTTCTTCTTTACCTCTTCATGCTTGTCTTGAGTCTTGTATCTGAAAGTCAAATTTTCTATTCAGCTCTGGTCTTTTCATCAAGAATCCTTGAAAATCCTCTATTTCACTGAATGTCCATTTCCACACCCCCCCCGAAGAATTATACTCAGTTTTTCTAGGTAGGTGATTCTTGGTTGTAATCCTATCTCCTCTGCCCTCCAGAATGTCATATTCTAAGCCCTATGGTCCCTTAATGTAGAAGCTACTAAATCTTGTGTTATCCTGATTGTGTTTCCACAATACTTGAATTGTTTCTTTCTGGCTGCTTGCAATATTTTCCCCTTGGCATGGGAACTCTGGAATTTGGCTACAGTATTCCTAGGAGTTTTCCTTCCAGGATCTCTTTCAGGAGGTGATTGATGGAGTCTTTCAATTTCCTTTTTGCCCTCTGGTTCTAAAATATCAGGGCAGTTTTCCCTGATAATTTCTTGAAACATGATGTCTAAGCTCCTTTTTTTATTATTATGACTTTCAGATAGTCCCACAATTTTTAAATTCTCTGTCCTGGAACTGTTTCCCAGGTCATTTATTTTTTCCAATGAGATATTTCACTTCGCTTTTCTATTTTTTTTGGGTTTTCTTTTACAATGTCTTGATTTCTCATGAAGTCACTAGCTTCCAGTTGTTCCATTCTAATATTTAAGGAAGTATTTTCTTCGGCAAGCTTTTGGATTTTCTTTGCCATTTGGCCAACTCTGCTTTTAAGGCACTCTTCTCCTTATTGGCCTTTTGGACCTCTTTTACCATTTGGGTTAGGCTATTTTTTTAAAGTGTTATTTTCTCCAGTATTTTTTTGTGTCTCCTTTAGCAAGCTGTTGACTTGTGTTTCATGACTTCCTTTCATTATTCTCATTTCTCTTCCCAGTTTTTCCTGTACTTGCTTCTCAAAATCCTTTTTGAGCTCTTTCATAGCCTTGGAACAATTCACTTTTTTCTTGGAGGCTTTGGATGTAGGAGCTTGATTTTGTTGTATTCTTCTGGTTGTATGCTTATTTCTCACCAAAGGAAGATTCTGTGTTCTGACTTTTTTTGCAGTTTGTTCATGTTCCTAGCCAACTACTTGAGTTTTAAACTGTTAACATAGGGGTCTGCTTCCAGTGTGGATAATTTGCTGTCCCAAGCTTGGGAGGTTTTGTGAAGCTGTTTTCAGAGATACTTCTAGTGACCTGTAAATTTTCAGTTCTTCCAAGGTAATATGATCAAGGGTGAGGTATTTACTCCTCTCCTAGCTTGTGTTATGATCTGTGAGTGACCATAAACTCTCTTTTCTGCCTTGGAACTGTGAGGAGGATTCCCTTTTCACCACCACTATAAGCTCTACCACACTAGCACTCCTCCTCATTCCAGGACCACCACCCAGAACTGTGACCCAGATCTAAGCACAGGCAAAGCAAAAGAATCCTGCCTCAGGACCAGCAAAGAGATCCCTGACATCCCCCTCTGATTAGCCACTTGATTCCCCCCCAGTCTGTGGCCCTGAAGCTCTGGGAGCAGCCACAGCCCTGAGGTTGCAACAGGACTGAGGCTGGGACCAAGCTTGTCTCTCACCACAGTCACAGATTTTTCTTACTGACCTAAGTTCTCTTTGAGCTTTTGAACTCTGGAAACCACCACAATTGCCTGTTATTCAGTCCTGTGAGGGCTGCTCCAGTTTTGCTGAGACCTGTTTCACCTGTGTGCCCACACTGAACTGTGTTCCTCTCCCAGCCCAGCTCGATAGACCATTCTGATCAAACATCAAGGTTCTCTTGGGCTGTAAATATTTTTCACTCTTTCTTTTTGTGGGTTCTGCTACTTTAGAATTTCTTTAGAGTCCTTTTTTACATGTATTTGGAGGGGTTTGGGGTACAGCTCATGCAAGTCATTGCTTTCATTCTGCCATCTTGGCTCTGTCCCCTGGTTCTTCCTATTTTACCCATCTTGGGTATAACATCCTTAGTCATGATTCTGATGCAACTACTGGTCAGTACTGAGACTTTGATCTGTTCCATTTCCCACTGCCCCACTCCATAAAAGATCACTATATTGCTGCCAGACTTATTGCAGGTAACTGATACCTAGAGGGAAAAACTCTTGAGCTCAACAAATTTCCCTGCTTTCACTTCCTCAGTAGTAGGGATTATAGGCAGGTACCCTCATCAGGCAAGTCTAATGATTATTCCATGTTATTGTAATTTCTCAGTAAACTATTTTAGGTATCAGATATCTTGTATATTCTACTTTTTCAAATTATTGATTTTATTCCAATATTTCTTATTTAAATGTATTTTTGTTAAATACTTTCCAACTATAAGTTAAAGACTTTGTAACATGAATTTAAAAAATTAGTTTCTAATTCTCTCTTTCCCTCCCACTCTTCAATCCTCCTTGAGAAGGCAAGCAAAGTGATATTAATTATACATGTACAGTCATATAAAACATGTCTTTACTAGCTATTCTACAAAAGAAGACAGAAAAAATAAAACAAGAAAAATAAATAAAGAAAAAGGATGCTTCAATCTGCCTTCAGAGTTCCTTATTTCTCTCTTTGATGGTGGATAACATTTTTCTTCTTCACGGATCCTTTTGAATTGTTTTGGATAATAGTGTTGATCAGCATAGCTAATTCTTTCACAGTAAATTGTCCTTACAATATTGCTGTTACTATTTATGGTGTTCTCCTGGTTATGCCAAGTTTACTTTGCTTGAGTTCATGTAAGTCTTCTAGGTTTTTCTGAAGCTGTCTTGCTTATCATTTCTTATGATACAATAGTATTCCATCACAGTCACATGACACAACTTGTCTAGTCATTGCACAATTTGTGGTCATCCTCTCAATTTTTAATTCTTTGTCACCAAAAAAGAACTTATAGCTTATAGATATCTAGATATCTGTATGTATATCTATTTCTATATCTGCTTACTTGAAAAAATAGGATTTTTTTTCCTTTTTCTTTGATCTATTTGTGATATAGACCGATTTGTGGTATTTCTGGATCAAAAGGTATATACAGTCTTGTAGCTCTTTGGGAATAGTTCCAAATTGTTCTCCAAAATGGTTGGATCAGTTCACAACTGAACAACAAAGGATATGTCCAAATTTTTCATCATTACCTTTAGAATTTATCATTTGCCTTTTCTGTCATGTTAGCCAATCTGATAGTATGAGGTGGCATCTGAGAATTGTTTTGACTTATATTTCTCTAATCAATAGTGATTTAGAGCATTTTTTATGTGATTATTGATAGTTTAGGGCAGCTAGGTGGCTCAGTGGATACAGTGCTGGACTTGGAATTAGGGAGACCTAAGTACAAATCCAGACTCAAACATTTACCAGCTGTGTGACCCGGGGAAAATTACTTAACATCAGTTTACTTTATTCCACTGGAGAAGGAAATGACACACCACTCCAGTATCCTTGCCAAGAAACCCCATGGACATACCATCTTGGTATGTAGTATGGTGCCATGAAGTTAGATATGACAATGACTGAATAATAAATCAATAACTTTTATTTTATCTTCTGAAAACTGCCTTTTCATATCCTCTGGCCATTTATCAATTGATTAATGGCACTTACGTTTATGAATGTTGCTCAGTTCCCTATATATTTGAAAAATGAGGCCTTTATCCAGGAAACTTGCTGTAAAGTTTTCTTCCAGTTTCCTGTTTTCCTTTTAATTTTGGATGCATTAGTTTTGGTTGTGCAAAAACTTTTTAATTTCATATAAACAAAATTATCAACTTTACTCCACTTCAGCCTCTGATACTTTGTTTGGTCAAAAAGTCTTCCCTTCTTGGAGCCACAGGTGAGACATAGATGGTATAGGTGGACAGCAAGGGTAAAAAGCAGCCCTGAAAAAGGCTTGGCAACCTTCACACCAGAGGTACCAGTCTATCATGCTTTCCCATTCACCAATGGAGTGAAACAAGGCTGTGTGCTTGTTTCCATGCTTTTTAGCATGCTATTTTCAGCCATGTTGTCATGCTTTCAATGAGGATGAACATGGCTACAAGGTCAGCTCCCACTCTGATGGTAAATTCTTCAACTCAAAAAGACTACAAGCCAAACCCAACCGGTACACGGTTTTCTGATTGCAGATTATTGTGCACTCAATGTAGCCTCTGATGCTGAAATGCAACAAAATATGGATCAATTCTCTGCTGCTTGTGTTAATTTTGGCCCAAATAATTAACACCAACAGAATACAAGTGCTCCATCAGCCACACCATCCATACATAGAACCTTCTGTTACAGCAAATGGAGAAGTTTTTTTTTAATTTTGCTAGGCAATGGGGTTAAGTGACTTGTCAAAGGTCACACAGCTAGTAAGTGTTATGTGTGTGAGGCCAGATTTGACCTCAGATCCTCCTAACTCTAAGGCTGGAGCTCTATCCGCTGCACCACCTAGCTGCCGCTTTTCCAAGTTTGTTTATTTTCTTTTTCAAATGGAGAAGTTTTGAAGATTGTGGATAGGTTCAGCTACCTTGGTAGTGTACTTTCTATGGATGTACACATTGATAATGAGGTTGACACACACATTGCCAGAACTAGTTCAGTGTTTTGGAGGGTCTGAAGGAAAGTGTAGGAAATAAGAGGTATTTGATTGACTCCCAAACTGAAGGTCTACAGAGCTGTTGGGCTAACCTCATTGTTGTATGCCTGTGAAACCTGGACATTTTACCAGTGCCACACCAGGAAATTGAATTGCTTCCATTTGAATTGTCTTAAGAAGATTCTGAAGTTCACCTGGCAGGATAAGATAACAGACACTGAGGTCTTTTCTTGAACTAAATTGCCAAGTATTCAAACAGCTTCAGAGAGCACAACTCTGATGGGCTGGTCACATTGTTTGAATGCAAAATGTACATTTTCCAAAAACACTATTTTATGGAGAACTTACACTGGGCAAGCATTCACATGGTGGTTAGAAGAAGTGATACAAACACACTCTCAAGGTCTCTCTTAAGAACTTTGGGATTCATTGTGTAACATGGGTGACACTGGTACAAGGACTGCTCAGCATGGTGTGCCCATATCAGAGAAGGTGTTGTGTTCTTTGAGCAAAGTAGAATTGAAACAGCTCAAAGGAAATGCAGGATGCACAAATTTAGAGAATCCACCCCAAATATTCACATCAACTATTTGTGCCCAGCCTGTGGTAGATAATTCCAAGGTCATATTGATCTCGTCAGCCATAATTGGACACACTGAAACTTGACTATAGCATAGTGACATCATTTTGGTCATTTTCAAAAATGAAGGACAACGATCAACCAACTATATTAAACATATTTTCACATTAGTCATATTGTAAAGAAAAAGAAGCAATGGGAGGAACCACCAGAAAGAAGAAACAAAAAGAGAGAGAGAGAGAGAGAGAGAGAGAGAGAGAGAGAGAGAGAGAGAGAAAGAGAGAGAGAAGAGAGAGAGAGAGAGAGAGAGAGAGAGAGAGAGAGAGAACAAACTGTATATATATATATATATTTGTGCATGTGGGTCCTTTTCCCATTTTTATTATTTCTTTGGCATCAAGGTCAGTTACCCCACTGATGGTAAACTTTAACTCAAAAAGTCCATAAGCCAAGTCCAATTTGGAGGGAGTGAATGATTTTATTTGCAGATGATTGTGCACTCAATGTAGCCTTTGAAGCTGAGATGCAACAAAGTATGGACTGATTCTCTGATGCTTGTGCTAATTTTAGCCTAACAATTAACACCAAGAAAACACAGGTACTCTATCACTGATTCAGCCATTCTGGAGAGTTTTGGAACTATGGAACTATGCCCAAAGGGCTATAAAACTTCATGCTCTTTGACCCAGCAACACAGAGATCTCTTTGCTGGTGCAGGATTCTCTTGTTTTGCCATGCTTGGATCTGGGTCACAGTTATGGGTGGTGGTCCTGCGATGAGGAGGAATCCTGGTGTGGTAGAGCTTGTGGTGGTTGTGAAGATAAAATCCTCTTCACAGTTCTAAGGCAGAAAAGAGTGCTTGTTGTCACTCATAGACCAGAGCACAGGCCAGGAAAGGAGAAAACACCTTGCCCCTTATCATACAACTTTGGAAGAACTGAAAATTTACAGGTCTGTAAAAGTGTCTCTGAAAACAGCTGCACAAAACCCCTGAAGCTTGGGACAGTACGTTCTCCACACTGGAAACAGACCTCCACGTTAACAACGAGTTTATAACACAAGTAATTGGCTGGGATCATGAGCAAGCCTCACAAAAAAAGGTCAGAATAAAATTAAAGAGTGAGAGAAGATTATACTGAGAGGAGAAAGGGAGAGATAGAATGGGTAAATTATCTCACATAAAATAGACAAGAAAAGGCTTTTACAGTGGAGGGGAAGTGGGAGGAAGGTGAGAGGGAATGAGTCAATCAGATTTGGCTTAAAGAGGGAATAACATACACACTCAGTTGGGTATGGAAAGCTATTTTACCCTATAGTAAAACAGGCAGGGGGAAGGGGACAAGAGAGCAGAGGCATGAGAGAGGGGAGGGCAGATTGGGAGAAGGAGTAATCAGAAGCAAGTACTTCTAAGAAAGGATGAGGTGAAAAGAGAGAATATAATAAATGTGGGGGCAAGATAGGATTAAGGGAAATATAGTTAGTTTTTCACAACATAACTACTATGGAAGTGTTTCGCATGATTATACATGTATAACATATCGAGTTGCTTGCCTTCTCAATGAGGGTAGGTGGGGAGGGAGGAAGGGAGAAAATTTGGAACCCAAAGTTTTAAAAACAAATATTAAAAAAATGTTTTCACATGCAACTGGTAAATAAGATGTACAGGAAATGGAAAATACATAATAAAAAATCTCTTGCTTCAATTTTTCCAGGTATTCATGCAGTATTTGTCCTTTAAGTCTCAACTTACAGATGTTTTAAATTTGATTTGCAATAATCTTTATACAGACCAATATTTTCTTTGATTTATTCATTTATCCAATGTTAGTTCATGAATTGAGACTTTATTCCAGTGCACAGCATTTTTCTTATGCTGTACTTTGAGAGTAGCTTTCCCTGTTTGGCTTCATCTTTTGTCCTCTGTATTCTTGTGCTGGCCTCCATCTATTTGGATTCAGTGTCCCTGAATATTTCTAATACAGAGAACTTGATCTTCAATGCCATCTATTGTGTCTTGAGAGTAAGTATTATGAACCTTGAAGGTCCTGGGACCAAGTTGCTTCAGACTTTGCTATTTGGCACCATGTTGGTCCGGTCAGAGCTACACTCATTGTAGTATGATCACTCCTTAAGCTGGGCAATGATCTAAACAACAATCTATTTATTGATTATTTTAATGTTTGGTATAGGTATGCTTTTTATTTGTAATTAGCCTGCTACTGGCACTGGTGCTTGCACAGGTTCATATGCTGGGATCCTCTCCTATTTCAGAGGACCATAAAGCTACTATATCACCCTCTCTTGCAAGCTTTCCTTCATCTCCTCTTTCCAGCTGTGAAAACTCATACTTCCCATCATCCTCCTTTGCTAGTGAGTTGCTACATTAATATTATGATGAAAAAGTGTATATTTTGGTTAATGACTTCAAATGAACTACAGAAAGGACAAGATGAGAGGGACTGAACTTTTCATGAGCAAATGGGGTATTGTAAGTCAGGATTATTATTGGATAGATTCATACCAAGCCCCACAGACTAAGGATTTAATTGTAACTCCTTATAAAATGTGTAGAGCTAAGGGGATAAAGAAAGCCAGCTTTCTGAAATGCAGAGAAAGCTTAGATGTCTTCCAGAACTTCCTCTGGTGATGTGCAACATGCATAAAGGCTTTCACTAATGATTTTATTGACAGACTGATAGCAGAATAGAGCCAGCAATGACTCCATAGTGAAAGCACTAGCTACGAAATTACATGTTATTTGATGTCCCTGTTATCATTTTTCAATTTAGTAAAAAAAAAAATCACATGCCTCACAAAAATGTATCTGATGCCAGAGAGTATCATTAAGCTGAGTACAGAAAATATCTGTGCTTTAGAGTTTGCAACTGTCATCAAAATTCTTCATTACTTTCAGAGACCATTTTTTAAAAATTTTAAAAAAATATCATATTGACTTAGACAAGATAACCACAATCACTCTCACTTCACAACTGAGTAAAATAAGGACCATAATTCGTTTAAATTCCTATGATCATATAAATAGTTATTTATAGAATGGGAACCAAACCCAAGTTTTATATTTTCAATACACCTTGGTCAATTTACTTCACTGTGAAGTTTGCATGGCTTGGTTTTATACCTTAAAAAAAAGAAAGAAAGAAAGAAAGAAAGACTTACTTAGCTGTATATTGGTGAGAGATAAGAAAAAGGTTTAAAACTTCTTTGTACTGATAGGATGAAAAAAGATAGCCTAGAGCAGAAGCAGATTTATTACTTTACTTGACACAGCAAGTCAATTTAGTGGAACTGGATCAAAGCTGTTCAATATACTTTGAAAAATTTTCATTTCTTTCTACCTGGCTATAATCTTAGCCTCTACCCATTCATAGTTAATTTTGGGAGAGAACCCACATTTACTTCAAAAATAATTCTAACCTGGTAAGAGAGTGTAGGTCTATTGAGAAAGATTATATATCAGGCTACTTGAGCCTACTGCTCCACTCACTAAACTTACAAAAGAGATAAAATGTTACAAAGGGCACATACTTTCTTTGCATCTTAATTTAAGCAATAGGAAGTTAGAAATGACTTTTGGGGATAAGCTAAGATCAGGGGTGAAACAAGGATGTCCATTACCAACACTGTTGTTCAATATCATATTGGAAACATTAGCTTTAGCAATAAGAGAAGAAAAATAAATCAATGGTATTAGAATAGGCAAAGAAGGAACAAAGCTATCACACTTTGCAGATGATATGATGATATGCTTACAAAAATCCTAGAGAGTCAAGTGAAAACCTACTTGAAATAATAAACAACTTTATTGAAGTTGCAGGCTATAAAGTAAACTCACATAAATCATTAGCATTTCTATAGATTACCAACAACACCCAACAGCAAGAGATAGAAAAAGAAATTCCATTTAAATTTACTGTAGACATTATAAAATATTTAGAAGTCTACCTACCGAAATAAACCCAGGAACTATTATGAACACAATTGCAAAACACTTTTTCACACAAATAAAGTCTGATTTAAATAACTGTAAAGACATCAGTTGCTCATGGGTAGGCCAAGCTAAAATAATAAAAATGGCAGTTCTACCTAGGATACTTTACTTATTTAGTGCCATACCAACCGAACTACCAAAGGTATTTTATAGGGCTATAAAAAAATATAATAAAATTCATTTGGAAGAACAAAATGTCCAGAATATCAAGGGAACTAATGAAAAGAAATGCAAGGGAATGTCTAGTCTTTCCAGATCTTAAATTGTATTATAAAGCAGCAATCATCAAAAATATTTGGTTCTAACTAATAAATAGAGTTGTGGATCAGTGGAATAATTTAGGTATGTAAGACACAGTAATTAATGACTATAGTAATTTGCTGTTTGATAAACCCCAAAACCCCAGCTTCTGGAATAAGAACTCACTCTTTGACAAAAAGTGCTGGGAAACTGGAAAAATAATATGGCAGAAACCAGGCATAGACTAACATCTTACACCTTATACCAAGATAAAGTCAAAATGGATAGACGATTCAGATATAAAGAATGATGCTATAAGCAAACTGAGAGAGCAAGGAATAGTTCACCTGTCAGATTTATGGAGAATAGAGGAATTTATGACCAACAGGATATAGAGAACATTATACAATGCAAAATGGATAAATTTGATTATATCAAATTGAAAAGATTCTGCACAGAGCCAATGCAACCAATATTAGGAGAGAAGCAGAAATTGGGAAATAATTTTTACAACCAGTGTCTCTGATAAGGGCCTTATTTCCAAAATATATAGAGAACTAAGTCAAATTTATAAGAGCACATCATTCCCCAATTGATAAATGATCAAAGGATATGAACTGGCAGTTTTCATATGAAGAAATTAAAGTCATATTAAATATTAAAAAATGCTTTAAATCGGTATTGATTAGAGAAATGAAAATCAAAACAGCTCTGAGGTACCACATCACACCTATCAGATTGGCTAACATGACAAAACAGGAAATTATAAATGTTGGAGATGTGGGAAAATTGGAACACTAATGCATTGTTAGTGGAGTTGTGAAATGATACAGCCATTTTGGAGAGAAATTTGAAAGTATGCCCAAAGGGCTATAAAAATGTGCATACCCTTTGACCTAGCAATAGCACTTCTAGGGCTGTATCCCAAAGAGATCATAAAAATGGGGAAAGGACCCACCTGTCCAGAGACATTCACAGCAACTCTTTTTTGTGGTGGCCAAGAATTTGAATTTGAGGGGATTCCTATCAATTGGGAAATGGCCGCACTAGTTGTGGTATATGAATGTAATGGAATATTCTTGTGCTGTAAGAAATGATGAATAGACAGACTTCAGAAAAAACCTTGGAAGACTTGTACGGACTGATGTTGAGTGAAGTGGGCGGAAACAGGAGAACATTATTCACAGTGTGAGCCATGTTGTGCAACAACTAACTTTGATAGGTTCAATCCTTCTTAGCATTGTCAGGATCTCAAGCACCTCCAAAACTACCATGATGGAAAATACTATCCACATCCAGAGAAAGAACTATGGAGTTATAATGCAGATTGAAGCATACTATTTGTCTTTCATTCTCTTGTTTTGTTTTGTTTCCTCTTTCTTGTGATGCCTCCTACTAGTTCTAATTCTTCTTTACAACATGAGTAATGTTAAAATATGTTTAATAGGAATGTATATGTAGAGCCTATATCAGATTGCACACCTTCTTGGGGAGGGATGGGAGAAAAATTTAAAACTCAAAAGCATATGGAAGTGATTGTTGAAAACTAAAAATAAATTAATAAAATAATTGAAAAATGACTTTTGGGTTTGTTTCTGCATGTGACCTTTTCACTTTTTTATGTATACTGTTTAAGTTATATTAAATGAATGAACAACTGTTTCTTTTATCCCAAACTGCTTGTTCCCACTTAGGTGAATAAGCTGAACATTACATTCTAAATGTGAGTGCAGGAAACTTTCTGATATGCTAGTTTGGCAAATAATTCATGAATCTGGGCATTCACCCAGCTATGAGCTATTCTTTAAAAAATGCTGAATAGGAGTACAGCCTTCTTGCCAGTAACAATTATTATCATTGATTTATATCAAAATGCTAGATTCTCTTAAGACACTTTATTATAAAGTTCCTTATGCTATAGGGAGAACTTTATTTGCTGCTATTTGTTGGAATTAGGGAGAAATCACAAGGGAGTCTATTACTTTAGGGACAGAAATATACAATAAGATTCAAGAAATCAAAAGTTTTTACCATTTCTCTTCCACTGACTCATTATATGATCTTAAATGAGTCTTACAGTCATTTGGTCTTTCAGTATGTGTAGAACAATGATAATAATAGTCTATTCCCACCGTCAATTCTAAAAATGTTGGAATCCTGGTATTACATCCAGATGGCCCCTACTAGGGAAAAAAAGTGTCAAGTTGCATTAATTTCCAAAAGTTACAATGGCAGTAAAGCATAAAATGGAACAGTGGAAAGATTTTAAGTTAGTTGGACATAAATAGGTTGGGTACAGCAAGTTGGGTAAATGGGCCTACAAGCCCTACAAACCTATAGCAAGTCAAGTAAATTCTTTTGATGCTAGTTTATTCAATTAAAAAAAAATGACTGGATTGACTTGGTGACCCAGGAGATCCTTCTTCCCAGTTTTATAGCAATGATCCAGAAAAAGAGACAGTTCATGCTTGAAAGAGGAATGACTGTAAAATGTTGCTGCTTGGCTTTCCATCAGTGTTTGCCTTCCAGAAAATATTTGTGGTTATAAGCTTTGAGCTGTCATTAATGTCAACAATGAAACAGAAAGATGATGCAAAGTTATGAGAAAGCTCCATAAAAGATTATGTGGCTAGAAAATGTATGAAAGTGGGGCAGCTAGGCAGCACAGTGGATAGAGCATTAACCCTGGGATCAGAATGACCTGTGTTCAAATCTAGCCTCAGGTACTTACTAGCTGTGCGGCAAGTTACTTAACTCCAATTGTTTCTGAAAACAAAACAATAAAAAAAGTATGGAATAGCCATGCATATTGAAAAAGAAAAAAAAAATGTAGGCCAGAAAATGTAATTTCCATTTATATGATGTTGTTTCTTTAAAGGAAAACAGTAAAGCAGTTGTTCAAAACAAAATCCACATGGAATCCTTGAGAAAAGAGGTTGTATTGAGAATTCAAAGAAAGAATGACTCTACAAATTGGACTCATGAAAGAAATTAGTTAATTCCCACTGTGTGATCAGAAGCATCATAATCAATATTTTGGATTTATTGAGTGTCATAGTGGGTCCATAGTACAGTGGCCAGAACAGAACAACATTCAGGAAAATGCTCATAAATAGCCTCACCATCCCCACTCTCCTCCTTCAGGAACACTGAGACAGACAGAAAATAGGAGAAAAAACAGTTATTTCCCAAAATAGTTACATTTTTTCAAATTTATATTAGAGGAAAACTTGTGGTATATTGAAGGACCTACAACTTGCAATAGATCTTAAATCACTGAAGACAATTCTTTCTTTTCTAACAAATCCCACATGTTCTAAAACTGCTAAAAATATCCTTGACTTTCCTAAAACTCTTCCTTTGAGGTTTTGTGAATTTTACATTAGCATCCTCCCTCCTCACTCTCCAAATGCTAATATTCAGTTTGAATTTCATTTGGCAAAATGGACTTACCTTTAAATAATTTTTTTTTTAAAAATGACCATCTCTCTTGTTCTTTGAATGCCATGAAAGATATGAGGCAATACATTCCTTCCTATGGAACACTTTGTAGCCTGCACGTTCTCAGGGGACACCCAATTATTGCTGGCAAACAGAAGACTTATTTTAACTTCATGATAGGAATCCATCGAAAGCACCTCTAGTGCATACTAAAATTACTTACCAGTGTGGGGCTTACCTGATTGATCTGATATGCATTTTCCTTCTACTGCCCTGGAGCTCAGTTGCTTACTGTTTTGATGTTTGACAATTCATACCACTTTTTTCCTTAAAGCATAGAAAAACTATGTAAGAAATTCATTCAGTCACTCAATCATTCAATGAATATTTATTATACAGATACGATCTGTGTGTGCAAAGCAGCGGGACAATTAGTGGATGAATAAATGTTAGTAAGAAAACCTGAATTTTAATTCTAACTCTTTGTTGGGAAAAGTAGCCTAACATTCCTGAATCTTCATGTCTTACTCAAAATAAGAAATGTATACACAAGTACCTTTAAGGTTCTTTTTGACATTCCTTCATCTGCTACATCACATTTCATTATCATATATATATATATATATATATATATATATATATATATATATATATATATATATACACACACACACACACACACACACACACACATATATGTATATATATATATATATATATACACACACATATATATTCATGTCTTACTAATTTATTTTTAGTTTTCAACATTCACTTCCACAAGATTTTGAGTTCCAAATTTTCTCCTGGTCTCACTCATCCCCCCATCCCAAGATGGCATGCATTCTGAATACTGCTTCCCCTAATCTGCCCTCCCTTCTATTTCTCTCTTCCTTCTCTTACCCACCTCCCCTTCAATTTTCCTGTAGGGCAAGATAAATTTCTATATTCCATTTCCTGTATATATTATTTCCCAGTTGCATGTGAAAACAACTTTTTTAAACATTTATTTTTAAAGCTTTGGGTTCCAAGTTTTCTTTCTTCCTCCTTCCCCATCCACCCTCATTGAGAAGGCAAGCAACTCAATGGAAGTTATACATGTATAATCATGCAAAACACTTCCATAGTAGTCATGTTGTGAAAAACTAACTTCTAGGGATTTGTAAATTTTCAGTTCTTCCAAGGTAGTATGATCAAGGGTGAGGTGTTTACTCCTTTCCTGGCCTATGCTCTGATCTATGAGTTACCACAAGAGCTCCTTTCTGCCTTGAAACTGTGAGGAGAATTTCCTCCCTACCACCAACACAAGCTCCACAAGGAACTCAACAAAAACAAAAGAAAGCAAAGTAAAACAAGCAAACAAAACATCTATGACAGTGTGCCTAAGTGACACTCCTTCAGCACCCCACCGATGACAGATAAAGACTGTTTGCCTGCTCTGTTTAGTATGCTTTCTGTTAATGAAGTGACAGAGGGTAATGGAAACAATATTATCCAAAGCAATAAATGGTAATTTCTATTTTTTTGGGTGATTTCAATATTTCACAGACTATAAAAAGCAACTGTCATCACATTATCTACAGAACACAAACTAGTCAAGAATAAAATTATTTACTCCCAGACACTAGTATCCAATTCGCAAATATATAACAAGGTTCTGTCCTTTCACATCTGAATAAGTAAATTATAGTCTGAAAGAATCTTTTCCCAGTGAGAGATTTAATTAAGCCTGGAAGTTATCAGTTTTCCAGAGACAGTCAGAGTTACACTATTATTTTATAAATACTTAAAAATAATATAAATGATATCTTATGGATAATTTACATAATGAAGAAAATAAATAATGTTTTGAAGATTTCTCCAGGGGCATGGTTTAATTAATTTTAAACATTTTGATTTAGGGATTTTGAAAGGTATAAAGAATCAAAATAACCAAAGTCATTAAAAATACATTAAATTTAAGGATCTTGTTCCGAAATTAAAAAACCCAAGAGCAAATACCTTTAAAGCTAATGTTAAACTCAGCCTTTGGTCAACATTTACCAAAAATAACATATATTCAATGATAACTACAACTAGAAGTAATGGGTTTTCTTTATACTATGTCTACATTTTTTTAAGACTCTGGTATTTGGATACTTACCAGAATATACTGAGAGTAAAAGCTCTTTACCTTTTAATAATAATAATAATAATAATAATAATAATAATAATAATAATAATAATAAATAATAATAATAATAATAATAATAATAGTTTGCAGTTTCGAGAGGGCCCTAAGTTGCAGCTCCATGTGGAGGTGATTTCCCATGTCTTAGGGTATGGTACTCCATGCTGGGGTTTGTTCCACACAGGTGAGATCTCCTATTAGAACTGAGGAATTGTGGCTTAACTAAACCAAGGGATGTGTACAGAGGAAATTTGGCTGGATTTTATCATGATCCACTTTGTGATGGCTATGTTCTTGCACTCTAAAGAGATAGTTAAGCTGGAAAATCACCATGGTTCCTGACTTTCATACTTCCCCAACACTCTTCCTTTGGTACCAAGCTCATCTCAGATATTTGTTAGCTGTGTAAACCTGAGCAAGGGCAGCTAGGTGACTGAGTTGATAGGGCACCAAGCTTACAGTCAGGAAGACTCATCTTCCCGAGTTCAAATCTGGTCTCAGACATTTACTAGGTGTGTGACCCTGACCAAGTCACTTAACTCTGGTTGCCTCAGTTTTCTTATCTTTAAAATGAGTTGAAGGAGGAAATGGCGAATCACTCCAGTATCTTTGAAGAGAAAACCTGAAATGGGGAATGAAAGAATTGGACATGATGGAAAAATGATTGAACAATAATAATTCAAGCAAGTCTCTCATTCCAGTTTCCTCTCAGTAAATGGAGAATAATATTTCCTACTTAGCAGAGTTGTTGTTAAGATTGAATAATTGAGTATATGAAAAATTACTTGCAAAACAAAATGCTAGGGGGAGAAGGAGACAGAAACACATAGGAGATAGACACACATAGAATGACACACATACACACACACACACACACACAGAGAGAGAGAGAGAGAGAGAGAGAGAGAGAGAGAGAGAGAGAGAGAGAGAGAGAGAGATTTACACACAGAGGGACTAAGGGAACAATCTACTGGAGGAGATAGGTCAAAGACCCATGTAGAAGGTTTAACCTTACTAAGGAGAAAGTGAAGCTCATTAGAGATTGTGGGGAGGGAAGTAGAGAGAGGTTGGAATGATCTGAAAGTTTTCTGAGGTGAGATAATGGGAGAGAAGGAGCAAATAGTCTAGAATTTCTCAGTAAAGTAAGAGAGAATATCTTTATCTTAAAGGGTAAGGAAATCAAAATTGTGAGAGACATGAGGACAGAAAAGAAGGTTTTGAACTGTTTTTGTACCGAGTAATGATAAAGGAGGGGAAATGATTGTCTTTCTTCAGTGAGGGTAGAGTTGAAATTATAATATAAGAATTCCTCTAGCTTTAATCAGATTCATCTAATTTGATATTGATTTTGGCCTTTATCTAGCTAGCTGATTATATGATTATAGACACAGTTAATTCTAAAATGATTCAGACCTAAGAGGCCATTAACTTCCCATTTCTTAAGAAATACTAAGTTTCATGTTTATGGGGCTGTTGTTCAGTACCAACCCCATATCTAATCCTTTCCAAATCCTTACTTGAAACATTTTTTGATATATAGAAGTAAATCCTTCAATAATTATATAAAAAGTTGCTCCTCTCATATATCTTCAAATACAGTTTCCCCCATTCTTTCCATCGTTTACTTCATTATATTCACTTACTTTGAATTCATTTGTTCATATAATTTAGAATACATAAGAAGGTTTTTCTAAATAAATAACTCTTTTTCAAGTGTATTATTTGGTTAGAGGAACATATGTTCTGATAAACATAATATTTTCAACCTGATTTAGAATGGGATAGCACATTTACTTTCTTAACTCTTTTTGCTTTGTTTAATATTCTCCAAGTTTTCTTTCTTTGTTTTTCTATGTGTTTTGGAAAAACACATAGAGTAGACAATGCCACATTCTAAGTGGCATACAGAAGCAATTTCTGAAAGCTCTGATTTTGCTCATATGCCTGACATTTTGAAGGCCCTACAGCAGATACATCACATCTTGTAAGGGACATTTGACAGGGTTTGACCATCTTAATGGCAGTGACAGTCTTAAAAACATGACATGCTGAAAACTTCCATGAATCAATGCATGAAATGCTGAATATAGACAGTAAAAGAGCTCTAATTTTAAGCCGACATCATACAGACAAAAACTTGTTTGAAAATTCTATTGGACTTTCCTCTAATTTACATTTTTGTATTCTTCCCAAGTGAAGTTGGCTCCACCTGACAAAATGTCAGTTGCATGTCTCAGGCTGGTCCACCAATAAATCTTCTGAAATTAGGTGTGCCCACCAATCTTTGGCTTATAAGAAAAGAATTGTAGAGCTATTATGAAAATGAAATTAGGTACAGATCAACCAAGGCTAGAAGAGTAGTGTTTAAAAAAGAAGAAAGAAGGGCTTTACTCCTCTTTTGGGCCAGCCTGCCTGCTACACTGTTCCTCCTAGCTGAGAATTGATCAGACTGTTATATAGCCTAGCCAATGAGTAGCTGTACCAAAAAACTCTCATGAGCATTATCAGAGACCAGTCAGAGAGGGTCAATAGAAACATATGAGAATTGAAAATCAACTCCAAATGATGAATTTTGACCCCTTGTGAGGTACACCTTAGAATTCTAAAATGAACTGCATGATTGTTATTTGACCCTTTGGGATATCATTAAGGGAAAAATAGGTAAGGTATTTTCCATGTATGGGGCTAAACTGTGTCTGGGAATTCCTAGGCTTTCTTTGTCAATGAACTGTGTAATATTCTTCAATATTGGTGTGACTCACAGAATAAGGAGGCCTGAGGAGAGGGAGAAAGATGAGTGAATGGCCAATGGGTTGAGCAGTCAACACATACATACACCATTTATCAATTTAGTTTGCTATCTTACATGGGCATGGTAAGTGGCACCCTGAAATAATTACAATACTACCATGAAAGATCACTGATAACAGATAACCATAACATATATAATAATAGTGAAAACAGTTTCAAATATTATGAGAAGTACCAAATGTGACAGAGGCATGATGTGAGCATGTGCTTTTGGAAAAATGGTGCTGATAGACGTTCTCAATGCACGGTTGCCAGAAACTTTCAATTTGTTAAAAAGAAATAAAGAAAGTGGTATATGTAAAGTGTAATAAAGTTAGGTACAATAAAATGAGGTATGCTTGTATCTCAACCTTAGTTCATCATGTCTACTGGAGGTAGTAGTATGTTTCATCACGTCTTCCACAATTATGTTTGGTCTTTCAAAAGTCTTTCAAAATTGTTTGTTATTAAAAATAATATTGTTATTGTGTAAATTGTTCTCCTGGGTCTACTACTTCACTTTGCATCAATTCATTAAAAACCACTTTCCAGGTTTCTTTGAAATCACACTCTTCAAATATTATCATACCATAAAATATTACACCACATTTTTAAATTAGATTTTATATAGTATATTATTTTTCCCCAGTTACATGTAAAAACAATTTTAAACATTCATTTTTTCAAAAAATTTTGAGTTCTGATTTCCCTTCCTTTCTACCTCCCCAGCTCCCAGCCCCGCTGAAAAGGCAAGTAATTCAATATAGGTTATACATGGGTAGTCATGCAAAACATATCCATAATAGTCATTTTGTGAAAGAAAACATAGACAAACAAGCCTCAAGAAAAATAAAGTAAAAAAAAAAGTATGCTTCAATCTATATTCAGATACTATCTGATCTTTCCATAGGGATTGATAGTCTTGGATCATTGTATTGCTCAGAATAACTGTCATTCACAGCCGATCATCTTACAATATGGCTGTTACTTTGTACAGAGTACATTTCATTTTGTCTCAGTCCGTGTATGTCTTTCCAGGTTTTTCTGAGAGCATCCTGCTCATCCTTTCTTATAGCACAGTAGTATCCCATCATAATCCCATACCACAACTTGTCCAGCCATTCCCCAATTGATGGGCATCCACTCAGTTTCTATTACTTACTCCCAGAAAATTGCTGCTATAAATATTGTTGTGCTTATAAGTCTTTTTCTTTTTTGTTACTTAACTCTTTTTGGATACAGACATAGTAGCATATTCCTAGGTGAAAGGATAGCATGACCCTTTGGGCATGGTTCTGGATTGCTCTACAGAATGGTTGAATAACTTCACAACTCCACCAGCAGCACATTACTGTCTCATTTTTCCTTATCTCCTCCAACATTTGCCATTTACATTTTCTGTTCTATTAGCCAATCTAATTAATTTGCATTCCTCTAATCAACAGTTAGTATTTTTTCATACAACTATAGATAGGTTTGATTACTTCATTTGAAAACTGATCATATCTTTTGACCTTTTTTCAATTGGATAATAGATAGTTTTATGACTTTGACTCAGTTCTCTATATGTTTGAGAAATGAGGCCTTTGTCAAAGAAATTTGTTTCAAAAATTTTTTCACAGTTACTGTTGCTAACTGTATTTCTCTCCATCCTATTCCCCACTCTATTTATTCTATTCTCTCTCCTTTCACCCTGTCCCTCCTTAAAAGTGTTTTGCTTCTAACAGGAGATAGAGAACGTTATGAAATGCAAAATGGATAATTTAGATTACATTGAATTGAAAAGTTTTTGTACAAACAAAGCCAATGCAACTAAGATTAGAAGGAAATTAGAAAATTGGGAAACAATTTTTACAACCAATTTCTCTGATAAGGATCTTTTTTCTAAAATACATAGAGAACTAAGTGAAATTTATAAGAATACAAGTTATTCCTCATTTGATAAATGGCCAAAGGATATGAATAGGCAGTTCTCAGATGAAGAAATTAAATCCATCTAGAGTCACATGGAAAAATACTCTAAATCACTATTGATTAGAGAAATACAAATTAAACAACTCTGAAGTATCACATCCAGTCATCATATTGGCCAATATGACATAACAAGAAAATGATAAATGTTGGAGAAGATGTGGGAAAATTGGAACAGTCGTTCATTGTTGGTGGAGTTATGAAATGATCCAACCATTCTGTAGAACAATTTGAAACTATGCCCAAAGGGTTATAAAAATGCGCATAGCCTTTGACCCAGCAATACCACTTCTAGGGCTGTATACCAAAGAGATCATACAAATGGGAAAAGGAACCACATGTACAAAAATATTTATAACAGCTCTTTTTATGTTTGCAAAGAATTGAAAATTGAGTGATACCTGTTAATTGGGGAATGGCTGAAAAAGTTGTGGTGTATGAATATAATGGAGTACTGTTGTGATAGTATGTGATAGGTAGTAATGATAAACAGGTTGACTTTAGAAAAACCTGGACAGACTTGTATGGTCTGATGCTAAGTGAAGTGAGCAAAACCAGGAGAACATTGTACACACTAACAACATGTTGTGCAATGACTAATACTGATAGACTTAACCGTTCTCAGCAATGTCAGGATTTAAGACATGTCCAAATGTCTCATGATGGAAAATGGTATCCACATTCAAACAAAGAACTATGGAGTTTGAATGCAGATTGAAGCATACTATATGTTAACTGTTTTTCTTCTGTTTTGTTTTCCTTTTATCTTTCTTGTGGTTCCTCTTATTGGTTCTAATTCTTAGTTACAACATCACTAAGGTGAAAATATGTTTGATAGGAATGTATATGTATAGTCTATATCATATTGTGTGACGTCTTGGGGAGAGAGTAGGAAAGGGAGGGGGAGAAAAATGTAAAACTCAAAAGCTTATGGAAGTGATTGTTGATAAATCAAAATAAATTCATAAAAAAAGGATTTTTAAAAAGTGTTTTGCTTCTGATTACACTCGCCCCAATCTGCCCTCTTTATATTACTCCCTCCCTTCTCTTATCCCCTTCCCCTCCTACTTTTATGTACGGTAAGACAGATTTCCATACCCAAATTTGTATGTATGTTATTCCCTCTTTTAACCAATTATAATGACAGTAAAGTTCACTCACTCCCTCTCAAATCCCTCCTCTTCTCTTCAACTGTAAAAGCTCTTTTATATGAGATATTTTACCCCATTCTACCTCTCCTTTTCTCCCAGTACATTTCTCATTCATCCCTTAACTTTATTTTTTAGATATTATCCCTTCATTTTTAACTCACACCTGCGCCTTCTGTGTGTGTGTGTGTGTGTGTGTGTGTGTGTGTGTGTGTGTATATTCAAGTATGGCGGAGCCACAGTCATGATAACACAAGATTTAGCAGCTTCCACATTAAAATATCAAAGGACTTGGAATATGATATTCCAGAGGGCAAAGGAGAAAGGATTATAATGGAAAATCAGAAAAATAAGCATTTAATGAGATAGAGCACTTTCAAGCATTCTTGATTAAAAGACCTGAGCTGAATAGAAAATTTTAGTTTAAAATACTCTCTCTCTCTCTCTCTCTCTCTCTCTCTCTCTCTCTCTCTCTCTATATATATATATATATATATATATATATATATATGCATATATATATATATATATATATATGCATATATATATGTATATATATATATATATGTATATATATATATATATATGTATGTATGTATGTATGTATGTATGTATGTATGTATAGGAATGTAAACAGTTTAAACTTATTAAGCCTCTTCTGATTCCTCTTTCCTGTTTGTATTTCTTTGCTTTTCTTGAGTCTTATATTTGAAACTAAAATTTTCTATTCAGCTCCAGTCTTTTAATCAAGAATGCTTGAAAGTGCTCTATCTCATTAAATGCTTATTTTTTCGATTTTCCAATATAATCCTTTCTCCTCTGTCCTCTGGAATATCATATTCCAATTCCTTTGATATTTTAATGTGGAAGCTGCTAAATCTTGTGTTATCATAACTGTGGCTCCGCCATCCTTGAATTATTTCTTTCTGACTGTTTGTAATACTTTTTCCTTGATCTGTGAACTCTGGAATTTGGCTACAATATTCCTGGCATTTGTAATTTTGGGATCTCTTTCAGGAGGCTACTGGTAGGTTCTTTCAATTTCTATTTTGCCCTCCGTTTCTAGAGTATTACAGCAGTTTTCCTTGATAATTTCTTGTAAGATATGTTTAGGCTCTCTCTCTCTCTCTCTCTCTCTCTCTCTCTTTTTTTTTTTGATCATGAGTTTCAAGTAGTCCAATACATTTTTTTTATTTTATTAGTTTATTTTGATTTATCAACAATAACTTCCATATGCTTTTGAGTTTAAAAGTTTTCTCCCCCTTCCTCCCCACCACCCTCCCCAAGACAGCCCACAATGTGATATAGGCTATACATTTACATTCCTATTAAACATATTTTCACATTAGTGAAGTTGCAAGTAAAAACTAAAACCAATAAGAGGAACCATCAGAAAGAGGAAACAAAACTCAACAGAAGAGAAAAAAAGATAGCAATTCAACTTTCACAGTTATGATTACTATCTGTGTTGTTTAATCCATCCTTTCCTTCCCCTGTTCACGCTTTTCTTTCTCCTCCCCCCCACTAGTGTTTTGTTTTTGACCACCACCTCCTTCAGTCTCTCTTCCCTTCTATTATCCCTTTCCCTTTTCTTCCCCTTTGACCTTATTGCTTCTTCCCTCCCTTCTATCCCCCCTCCCTTTTCTTTCCCTTTTCCCCTCCTACTGCTTATAGGGCAAGTTAGATTTCTATACCTAACTGATTATGTTATTCCATTCTTGAGCCAAATCTGATGAGAATAAAGTTCAGGCAATGCTCACCCCCACCCTCCTTCTTTCCCTCTGCTGAAACAGGATTTTGTGTCTTTTCCTGTAATGTAATTTACCCGTGTCTGCCTCCTCCTTTCTCAGTACATTTTCTAAGATCAGACTGATCCATTTACTTGGATCCATTTAACTCACTTGATTAGAGTTTTTTTTTATCATTACATCAAAGTCAACTAATATCCTCCCTCTTTATGTGTACTCCTTTAACATGGAGTAATAACAGTACAGTTCTCAAAAGTTGCAAGTGTCATCATCCCTTGTAGGGATGTAAACAGTCCGCCCTTATTAACAACATTTTGTATCTTTCTGTCCCTTTTACCTTTTTATCTATTTCTTGAATCTTGTGCTTGAAGATCAAATTTTTTGTTGAGCTCTGGTCTTTCTATGAGGAAGGTTTGGAAGTCCCCTATTTCACTGAATATCCATCTCCTCCCTTGAAAAGTCATGTACATTTTTGCAGGGTAGTTGATTCTTGGCTGCAATCCAAGCTCCTTTGCCTTATGGAATATCATGTTCCACGCCCTGTGCTCTTTTAATGTAGAAGCTGCAAGGTACTGTGTAATCCTGATGTTTGGTTCCATGATATTTAAATTGTTTCTTTTTGGCTGCTTGCAGCACCTTCTCTTTCATCTGGTAATTTAGGAATTTTGCTATTGGTTTGGGGTTCTCAATTTGGGGATCTCTTTCAGGTGGTGAGCAGTGTATTGTTTCTATGGTTTTTTTATCTTCTAGTTTTAGGACTTCCGGGCAGTTTTCCTTTATGATTTCCTGAAACATACTGTCCAGGCTCTTTTCTTTTATCATGATTTTCATGTAGTCTAACGATTTTTAAATTGTCTCTCCTGGATCAATATTCCAGGTCAGTTGTTTTACCAATGAGGTATTTTACGTTTTCATCTATGTTTTCATTTTTTGTGTCTGTTTGACTGATTCTTGTTCTCTCACAAACTCATTAGTTTCCATTTGTCCAATTCTAGTTTTTAACAGATTGTTTTCTGCTGCTAGTTTTTGTACTTCCTTCTTCAATTGGCCAATTGTATTTTTAAGGGATTTGTTTTCTTCAGTGTACTTTTTTTTTTCCAGTTTGCCAGTTGTGTTTTTTAGGGACTTGTTTTCTTCAGTGTACTTCCCCCCCCCCCAATTGGCTAATTGTATTTTTTAAAGACTCTTCTAACTCTCTCATTAGACTTTTAAAATCCTTTTTGAGCTCCTCTAAGAAGGATTTTTGGGCTTCAGACCAATTCATATTCCCCTCTGATGTTGCAGATGTGGGTTTATTGACAATGTTGTCCTCTTCAGAATTTCTGCCTTGATCTTTGCTCTTCTTATAATATGAATCCATTGTAAGTTTCTTTTTACTCATGGTTTCTTTATTCTCTTGCCCTTAAAGAGATTGAGCTCTCCTTCTGGGTAACAAAGGGTAATGACCCAAGCTTCTTGTGTTGGAGCCTAGATCTTGTTCACTGTTTTTGTGTGCTGGGGCCTCTTATGTTGGCAATTGGAGGGTGTAGGGTTTTGGCAGCTTACCTGGTGTTGGGCTGGAATCAGCAAGGCTGGAACTTTCAGGAAATTCTAGGTAGCTTGCTTTTCCTTTCCTTTAGCTTTCTTCAGCTCCTTTTAGACGGGTGTTGCAGGGTGTTTATCTGCCTAGGGCCCCTTGCAATACTGCCTCCCTCGTTTCTGCAAATTCACTGGGAGATTCCTTTGCAGTAGAGTGCTGAGGCAACTGGTGGTTTTCTGAGCTGGTTTCCACCAGTTCCCCTGCCCTCACTGAGGCACTCAGAAGTCCAGGTGTTAGTGTTTGCCTGCTCTACCACCGGGACTTCAGGATTTCCTCCTGGTTGACAGTTTAAGTCTGTGAAGGTTCTGACAGCTTACCTGGTGTTGGGTTGGAACTTTAGGAAGATTCTAGGTTGTTTTCTTCAGCTCCTTTCAGATGAATGCTGCAGGGTGCTTATCCACCTGGTGCCCTTTGTATTGCTGCTTCCCTTATTTTAGCTGAGGCACTGAGAGATCCATTTTCTGGGCTGCTGCACTGCTGTTCCCCATCTTTCTTCTAGTTCAGCTGTTCCAGGGATTTTTTTTTGGGGGGGGATATTTTCTGGATTTTGGAGCTTGATAGGGTAGGGTGAGAGCAACTAACATTTTACTCCTCCATGTTGGCTCCCAGTAGTCCAATAATTTTAAAAATATCTCACTTGGATCTATTTTCCAGGTCAGTTGTTTTTCCAATCAGATATTTCAAATTGTCTTCTAATTTTTATTCTTTTGGTTTTGCTGTACAATTTCTTGATTGCTCATAAAGTCATTAGCTTCCATTTGCTTCATCTCAGTTTTTAAGGAATTTTCTTCAGTGAGCTTTTGGACTTCCTTTTCCATTTGGCCACTTTTGCTTTTTAAGGCATTCTCTTCATTGACTTTTTGGACCTCTTTTACCTTTTGGCCTATTTTTGACATATATTATAGGCCTGTTTTGGCATATATTTTCTTCAGTATTTTCTTTGTGTGTGTGTGTGTGTGTGTGTGTGTGTGTGTGTGTGTGTGTGTCTGTGTGCGTGTGTCTCCTTTACCAAACTGTTGATTGGTTTTTCATGATTTTCTTTCATCACTCTCATTTCCCCCCCAATTTTTCCTCTACTTTTATTACTTGATTTTCAAATCTTTTTTGAGCTCTTCCATTACCTGAGACAAATTTATGTTTCTCTCTTTGAGGCTTTGAATGTAAGAGCTTTGATGTTGTTGTCTTCAGAGCATGTGTGTTGATCTTCTTTGTCACCAAAGTAAGTTTTTATCATCAGAGTTTTCTCCATTGTTTACTCATTTTTCCAGCCTATTGCTTGACTTTTTAACTCTGTTAAGGTAGTGCTTTGCTTCCATTGTGGTTGTTGTACTGTCCCAGGCTTCACAAGTTTTGTGCAGCTGCTTTCAGGGATACTTGATATCCCCTCTACTGGCACTCACTTTTGTGATTTGAGGAATTCAAACCCTGAGAGGCTATAAATCTAATACTGTCCTTCCTAAGCTCCAGTCAGTTTGATATCAACTAGCAATTAGCCAATAATCTCAATTCACTCTTTAAAAATTTCTTATTATGAGGTTAGGGTAATAGGTGTTAGTACAAAACATTATCCTGTAAAATCAGTATTCTCTCTACCACAAATAAACAGAGGCCTGGAGCAAGGGAGCAATCAGAAACTTAGAGTATAAGTATAGTGAGGCATACACATAAAGATCATGAATGATAAAGGTTTATCTCCAACTTCTAGTACTAGAAGTGGTTTTCCCATTTTGTGAAATCCTTAGAAGTTCCTTTTACCAGTAGCTGTCTACCAGATGAGTTACACAGTTGGGCTCCCAGGATCCATGTTTTTCTTGAGTTTGTAACTGGCATATTTCTTTGCCATGGGGCATCACATTCTGTCATTTTTGGGTGACTACTACTGCATATCTGACATAAGAGCTTTCACTGTCATCAGCCACTACTGCTCCAGGGGACATTTCTGCAAGCTCAAGTGAACATTGCTGCTGATACTTTTCGCATTTGATCACTGATGGGGACCTTTGTAATCTTCCACATTCATAACATCCCCTGTACACTTCTATGTTAAGCTGCTTATTAGAGTTGGAGCCACGATGGTGGAGAAAAGGCAGGGACTCACCTGAGCTCTCCCCAAAACCCATCAGAATACATTTAAATAGTGCCCTAAAACAAATTCTAGAGCAGCAGAATGAAATAAAGGATATAGGCGAAATAATTTTTTAGCCAAAGACAACTTAGAAGGTCACCAAGATCTGTTGCATCAGGGTGAGAGGGGAGCATAGTTCAGTGCAGGCCACATCAGCACAGACTGGGCCTCAGTGAAGACTGGGCCACAGTAAACTAGGATCAGGGAGTGGGAGCAACTGAATTAGCACCTTCAGGGTCTTCTTCTAGAGCTCTCAGGTCTCAGATACCAAAAGAAGTTAAACCACTGGTCAGAAAGAGATTACAGGGTTGTCTGCTGGCACTCGAGGCAGGACTCTGCTTTGCCCATACTCAGACACAAGTTGCTGTCTGGCTGGCATCATAGGGTGAGGAGGGGCACTAACACACCAGAGCTTGAAGCTATAGTGGAACATGGATACTCATCAAAGTTCCAGGGCAGAAAAAAAAGAGTGATTGTAGTTACTTATAGACAAGTGCACAATATGTGAAAGAATTAAACCAACTTTTCATTGGATTGTATCACCTTGGAAGAGCTGAAAACTTACAGGTCCCTAGAAGTATCTCTGAAAACAGTTACACAAAACCCCTGAAGCTTGGACCGATGGATCTGCCACAAAGGAAGCAGAGACTCACTTTGGTAAAGAGTTAAAAGTCAAGAAATAGGATGGAAAATGAGCAAATAAAAGGAAAAAATCTGACTAAAGAAAGATACTATGGCAACAAAGATGAACAAAACACACATTCAGAGGAGGACAACAATATCAAAACACCTATGTTCAAAGACTCTAAGAAAAATATGAATTGATCTCAAGTAACAGAAAAGCTCAAAAAGGATCAAAACAATTTAACAATATAAATACATTGGAAACACAGTCAAGATTACACAGCCCTTAACAGTTTCCACCTTAAAGAATTGGTGGGCTTAGAACGTGATATTCCAGAAGGCAAAGGAGCTTGGATTATAACCAAGAATCAACTGCACAGAAAAATTGTGCATCATCTTTCAGGGCAAATGATAGATATTCAATGAAATAGAGGGCTTTCAATTATTCCAGATGAAAAAAAATAAAGGAGACTCAAGAGAAGTATAAAATGGTAAATAGGAAAAAAAGAAAAACAACCATGTAATTCAATGAGGTTAAACTATTTACATTCCTACACAAAAGGATAATACTTTTAGCTCATGAGAACTGTATCTTTATTATGACATTTAGAAGGAGTATTTATGGACAGAAGGGGTTGACTGATTTGATGATAAAAAATTGTAGTTAATTAAGGGATAAAAAATGATTTTATTGGGAGAAAAGGAAAGGAGGAGGCAAAAAAGGGTAAATTACATTATATGAAGAGGTGAAAAGATCTATTACAGTAGAAGGAAAGAAGGGAGAGAAGCAAGCATTGTTTGAACCTTACTCTCATTGGATTTTGCTCATAGAGGGAATAGAATACACACTCAGCTGCGTACAGAAATTGGTGAAAGGGGAAAAAAAGGGATGGGGATGATAGAAGGGAGGGGAGAAGTAGTAGGGTAAAGGGGAGAGAAAAGTGAAGGGAGATAATAGAAAGGAGGGGAGATTAAGAGAGATTGTGGTCAGAAGCAAAACACTAGTGAGGAGAGGAAGGGTGAAAGGAGAGCAAAAAATATAAACAGGGGAAAATAAGATGGAGGGAAAGATAGAGTTAGTAATCATAACTTTGAATGTGAATGGGATGAACTCTTCCATAAAATGAAAGTGGATAGCAGAGCAGATTAAAAACAAGAATCCTACAATATGTTGTTTACAAGAAAGATATTTAAAGCAGAGAGATACACACAGAGTAAATGTAAAAAGTTGGAACAGAATATAAAAAGTAGTAAAAAGAAGTAATTAAGTAAAAATAAATAAAATAAAAAGTAAAAAGAAGTTTTTTTAAAAAAATCCTGATCTCAGACAAAGCAAAACAAAAATTGATCTAATTAAAAGAGACAAGGAGGGAAACTACATCTTCCTAAAAGGTACCATAAACAATGAAATAATATCAATACTAAACATATATGCACCAAGTGCACCTAGATTCTTAGAGAATTTAAGAGAGTTACAGGAAGAAATAGACAGCAAAACTATACCACTGCCCCCTTTCAGAACTAGATAAATCTCATGACAAAATAAACAGAAAGAAGTTAAGTAGGTGAATAGAACCTAAGAAAAGTTAGATATGCTAGAACTCTGGAGAAAACTGAATGGGACTAGAAAGGAATAAAACTTTTTCTCAGCAATACATGGCACCAACACAAAAATTGACCTTGTACTAGAGCACATAAACTCTCAATCCAATGCAGAAAGGCAGAAATATTAAATGTATCCTTTTCAGATCATGATGCAATAAAAATTACATAAAATAAAGGAACGTGGAAAGATAGAATAACCATTAATTGGAAACTATATAATCTCATCCTAAAGAATGAGTGGTTCAGACAGCAAATCATGCAAACAATCAATAACTTCACTCATGAGAAAGGCAACAATCAGACAATATACCAAAACTGTAGTCAAATGGATGTTTGGATGTAGCCAAAATGGTTTTTAAGAAAAAAATTATATCTCTAAATGCTTATGTGAATAAAATAGTGAAAGAAAAGATAAATGATTTAGGCATGCAATTTAAAAAGCTAGAAAAAGAACAAATTAAAAATTCTCAATTCAATACCTAATTAGAAATTCTGAAAATCAAAGGAGAGGTTCATAAAATTGAAATAAAAAAAACAATTAGACTAATAAATAAAGCTAAAAGGTAATTTTATTTAAAAAAATACATCTTTGGTTAATTTGATTTAAAAAAAAAAGAAAGTGGAAAACCAAATTGGTAGTATCAAAAATATAAGGGGTAAATTTGCCACCAATGAAGAGGAAATTAATACAATTATTAGAAACTATTTTTCCTAACTATATACTAATAAGTCTGACAGTCTTTGTGAAATGGATAAATATTTCCAAAAGCATAAATTGCCCAGAATAACAAAAGAGAAAATAAAATACTTAACTAATTCCATTTCAGACAAAGAAATTGAACAAGATATCAGTGAACTCCCTAAGAAAAGATCTCCAGGGTGAGATGGATTCATAAGTGAATCCTAATAATACTTAAAGAACAATTAATTCCAATATAATATAAACTATTTGAAAAAATAGGTGATGTCCTACCAAAATCTTTTTGTGATAGAAATATGTTTCTGATACCTAAATAGGGAAGAACCACAACAGAAAAAGAAAACCATAGACCAATTTCCCTAATTAATATAAGAGAAAAAGTTTAAATGAAATATTAGACAAGAGACTACAGCAACTTATGATGAGGATAATGAACTGTGACTTGGTGGGATTTATACTAGGAATGCATACTGATTCAATATTAGGAAAATTATCAGCACAATTGATCATATCAGCAAGAAACCTCACATAAACCGTATGATTATCTCAATCAGTGCAGAAAAAGCTTTTGGCAAAATAAAACACTTATTCCTGTTAAAAAAAATGCTGGAGAGTATAGGAATCAATGCAGTATTCCTTAAAGTGATAAGTAGCATTTACCTAAAGCCATCAGCAAATATTATACATAATAGGGATAAACTAGAAGCATTTCCAACAAGATCGGGTGAAACAAGGGTGCCCATTATTACCCCCTACTGATTTTTAATATTGTACTAGAAATGTTTGCTTTAGCTGTAAGAGAAGAAAAGAAATTGAAGGAACTAGAATAGGCAATGAGGAAACAAAACTATAACTCTCTGCAGATGATATGATGGTATATTAGGAGAATCCAAAGAATAAACTAAAAAAAACTACTTGAAACAACAACTTTGATAAAGGTACAGGATATAAAAAAAGCCTACATAAATCAATGGCATTTCTATATATCACTAACAAAGTCCAGTGCCAAC
This sequence comes from Phascolarctos cinereus, assembly GCF_003287225.1. Lineage (NCBI taxonomy): Eukaryota > Metazoa > Chordata > Mammalia > Diprotodontia > Phascolarctidae > Phascolarctos > Phascolarctos cinereus. Next base: position 86,908,546 of record NW_027556402.1, on the reverse strand, counting down.
AGATAGAAAGAGATATTTCATTTAAAGTTACAGTAGACATTATAAAATACTTGGGAGTCTATCTGCCAAAACAAACCCAAGAACTATATAAACACAATTACAAAACACTATTCACACAAATAAAGTCAGACCTAAATAATTGGAAACATATGAGTTACTCATGGGTGGGCTGAGCTAATATAATAAAAATGACAATTCCATCTAAATTAATTTACTTATTCAGTGTCATACCAATCCAACTACCAAGAAATTGTTTTATAGAACTGGGAAAAATAGTAACAAAATTCTTCAGACAGAGCAAAAGGTCCAGAATACAAGGAGGCTAATGAAAAGAAATTCAAGAGAAGGTGGCCTAGCTGTAACAGATCTAAAATTGAATTACAAAGCAGCAATCATCAAAACTATTTGGTGCTGGCTAAGAAATAGAGTGGTGGATAAGTGAACTAGGTTAGGTACACTAGACACAGTAATCAATGAGCATAGCAATGTTCTCTTTGATAAACCCAAAGACTCTAGCTTCTGAGATAGCAACTCACTATTTGATAAAAACTGCTGGAAAACCTGGAAAATAGCATGGCAGAAACTAGGCATAAAGCAATATCTTATACCTTATATAAGGTCAAAATTGGTTCATGATTTATACATAAAGGGTGAAGCTGTAAGCAACTTAAGAGAGCAAGGAACAGTTTACTTGTCAGATTTGTGGAGAAGGGAAGAATTTATGACCAAGTAAAAGATAGAGTCCATTATGGAATAAAATTGATAATTTTGATTTTATTAAATTATAATGTTTTTGCACAAAGAAAGCCAATGCAATCAAGATTAGAAGGGACACAGAAAGCTGTGAAATATATATATATAATATATTTACCATTAGTGTCTCTGATAAGAGCCTCATTTCTAAAATATATAGAGAACTAAATGAAATCTATACAAATACAAGTCATTCTCTGAAAAATGGTCAAAGTAAATGATCTGAGAGTTTTCAGATCAAGAAATTACAGCAATTTATAATCATATGAAACAATCATCTAAATTGCTACTGATTGGAGAAATGCAAATTAAAACAACTCTGAGGAACCATATCACACCTATCAGATTGGTTAACACAACAAAACAGGAAAATGATAAATGTTGCAGAAGATGTGGGAAAATTGGAATACTAATACATGTCCGTGGAGTTGTGAGCTGAATGAATTATATTGGAAAACAATTTGAAACTATGCCCAAAGGGCTATAAAACTGTGCATAACCTTTGATGCAGCAATGCTACTTCCAGATCTCCATCCGAAAGAGATTATGAAAAAGGGAAAGCACTCTATTTTCAAAAACATTTATAGCAGTTCTTTATGTGGTGGCAAAGAACTGGAAATTTAGGGGATGACCTTTAACTGGGGAATGGCTGAACATACTGTGGTATATAAATACAGTATAATAATATTGTTCCATAGGAAATGGTGAGCAGGTAGACTTCAGGAAAAACCTGAAAAGACTTGTATGGACTGATGGTGAGTAAAGTGAGCAGAACCAAGAGCACACTTCACATTGTATCAGAAACATTGTACAATAACTACTTTGTTATACTTAGATCTTCTTAGTAATACAAATGAGCAAAGCAAAAAAAAAATTCAAAAGACTCTTAATACAAAATGATATACACATCCAGAAAAAGAACTATGGAGCCTAAATGCAGTTTGAAGGATACTATTTTCTCTTTCTTTTGTTGTTTTATTTCTTCCTCACTTTTTAAAATTTTGTTCTGATTCTCATTTTTTTCCTTTTATAAAAATTAATTTATTTTTAGCTTTCAATATTTACTTACATAAGATTTTGAGTTTTAAATTTTTTCCCTCTTCCCCAAGATAGCATAAAATCTGATACAGGCTCTACATATAAATTTCAATTAAACATATTTTCACATTAGTGATGTTGTAAGGAAGAATTAGAACCAATAAGAAGGACCTCAGGAAGGAGAAAACAAAACAAAACAGAAGAAAAAAATAGCAGAAATAATATGCTTCGATCTGCACCCAAACTCCATAATTCTTTGAATGTGGATAGTATTTTCTATCATGAGACTTTTGGATATGTCTTAGATCCTTGCATTGCTGAGAATAGCTAAGTCTATCAAAGTCAGTCATCACACAATGTGGCTGTTACTGTGTACAACTTTCTCCTTGTTCTGCTCACTTCACTCAACATCAGTTCATGTAAGTCTTTCCAGGTTTTTCTGAAGTCTGATTGCTCATCATTTCTTATAGCACAATAGTATTCCATTATATTCATATACCACAACTTGTTCAGCCATTTCCCAATTGATGGATATCACTCAATTTCCAATTCTTTGCAACCACTGAAAGAGCTTCTATAAATATTTTTGCGTGTGTGTCCTTTTCCCATTTGTATGATCTCTTTGGTATACAGCCCTAGAAGTGGTATCGCTGGGTCAAAGGGTATGCATATTTTATAGCTCTTTGGGCATAGTTCCAGACTGTTCTCCAGAATTGTTGGATCATTTCACAGCTCCATGAACAATGCATGAGTGTTCCAATTTCTCCACATCTTCTCTAACATTTATCATTTTCCTGTTTTGTCATGTTAGCCAATCTGATAAGTGTGATGAGGTGCCTCAGAGTTGTTTTGATTTGCATTTCTCTAATCAATGCTGATTTAGAGCATTTTTTAATATGACTATAGATAGATTTAATTTCTTTCTCTGAAAACCGCCTGTTCATATCCTTTGACTATTTATGAATTGAGGAATGACTTATATTCTTACAGATTTGAAATAGTTCTCCACATATTCTATAAGTGAGACCCTCATCAGAGACACTGGTTGTAAAAATTCTTTCCCAGTTTTCTGCTTCCCTTCTAATCTTGGTTTCACTGGCTCTATTTGTGCAAATCTTTTCAATTTAATGTAGTTAAAATTATCCATTTTGTATTTCATAAAGTTCTCTATCTCTTGTTTGGTCACAAATTCTTCCATTCTCCATAAATCTGATGGTTAACTATTCCTTGCTCTCCCAGTTTGCTTATAGTATCAACCTTATATCCACATAGCATATCTTAAATCTAAATTATATATTATATATATATATATATATATATATATATATATACACACACATACACATATATAAATATAATACACATATATACATACATATACACACATACATGTGCACACACATATATACATATATATGCATTTATATACATGTATATGTGTGTATACATGTATGTATGTATGTATATATGGTGTATGATGTCGATCTATGCCTATTTTCTGTCATACTCTTTTCCAGTTTTCCCAGAAGTTTTTGTCAAATAGTGAGTTCTTATGTTCTGATTCTTCCACAACATGACTGAAGTGGAATTATATTTAATATGATTGTACATATATAGTCTTAAAAAAAAGAAAAAAATCCACTGATCACTTGCTGAAAGAGATCCCCAAAATGAAAACTCCCAGCAATATTTTATCTGATTTCTATAGTTCCAAGGTCAAGTAAAAATATTGCAAGCAGCCACAAAGAAACAATTGAAGTATCATGGAACCAGAGTCAGTATAATGCAAAATTTTATGGCTTTTACATTAAAAGACAGGAGGGCTTGGAATATGTTATTCTGCAGGGCAAAAGAGGTAGTGTTACAACCAAGAATCACTTACACAGCAAAAGTGATTATCTTTCTTGAGGGCAAAACGGACATTCAATGATATAGAGGACTTTCAACCATTGTTGATGAAAAGAGCAGAGCTGAATAGAAAATTTGACATTCAAATACAAGATTCAAGATAAGCATAAAGAAGTAAAGAGGAAAGGGAAGTCAGGAGGTATTAGCAAGTTAAAACTGCTTACATTCCTTTATGGGAAGACGATACTTATAACCCATAAGAACTTTCTCATTTCTTATGGCTATTAGAAGGAGTTTGTGTAGTCAGATGGCCCATGTGTGAGCTGAATATGAAGAGATGATATCTACAAAATAAAAGTAAGAGTGAGAAAGAGGAATGCCCTGTGAGAAAGGGAAATGAAGAGGTACAAAGGGGTAAGTCATCTGAAATAAAAGAGACAAGAAAAAGCTTTCACAATGGAGAGGAAGATGGGGAATTTGAGGGAGATTGAGTAAACCTTACTCACCAAACAAAATTGGCTCAGTGCAGAAATCTACCTTACCTTTTAGGAAAGTTGGAGGGGAAGGGGATTAGAGGAAGGGGAAGTGATAGAAGTGAAGGCAGATCAGAGGACATCATTATTGTTGCAGTTTGTCTTTTCTTCTGGAAAGAGGACCATGACATCAGGAAGGTGAGGTCTCACAAGTGAATTGGATTTCAGTGAGGGAGGGCTGTGCAATGTTTCCAGCTTCTCTCTCTCCTCCAGAGCCAAAGTCGAATAGAAAGATACAGATCAGGACACATAGGTATGGCACTAGGGAAACATGGTAATAAATAGTAAAACATTTTTAAGGAGGGGCATGGTGAAAGAATAAAGAGAATAGAATAAATAAGTGAGAGGAATAGGATAGAGAGTAATATAGTTAGGAATCTTAATTGGGAAAACTTTTGAAGCAAGTTTCTTTAATAAAGACTTCATTTCTTAAATATATAGAGAATTGAATCAAATTTATAAAAAAAAGCCATTCCCCAATTGATAAATGATTAAAAGATAAGAAAAGTTAGTTTCCAGATGATGTAATCAAAGCTATCTATAGTTGCATGAAAAAAATGCTCTAAATCACTATCGATTGGAGAAACCTAAATTAAAACAATTTTGATGTACTACCTCACACCAATTACTTAAGCTAATAAGTACAGAAAAGGAAAATGACAAATGTTGAAGAGGATGTGGGAAAATTGAGACACCAATTCCACAAATGATGGGTATCTCTTCAATCTACAATTCTTTGCCTCCACAAAAAGAGCTACAATGAACATTTTTGTACATGTGGGTCCTTTTCTCTTTTGATGATCCCTTTGGGATATAGACTTAGTAGTTGTATTGGTGGATAAAAGGGTATGCACAGTTTTTTAGTCCTTTGGACTTAGTTCCAAATTGCTCTTTAGAATGATTAGATCAATTCATGACTCCACTGGCAATGTATTAGTGTTCCAATTTTCCCACGTCTTATCCAATATTTATCATTTTCCTTTTCTGTCATAGTAGACAATCTGATATTTGTGACATGGTTCCTCAGAGTTGTTTGAATTTGCAGTCCCCTAATCAGTAGTGATCTAGAATATTTTTTCTAATGACTAAAGATAGCTTTAAGTTTTTGATCTGAAAACTTCCTGTTTATATTATTTGATCATTTATCAATTTGGGAATGACTTGCATTCTTATAAATTTGATTCCATTTTCTCTATATTTTATTTTTTATTGTTATTTATTTAGCTTTTATTTAGAAATGTATTTTTCCCCAGTTGCGTGTAAGAATAACTTCTATCATTCATTTTTAAAACCTTGATTTCCAAATTATCTCCATTTGTCTCTCTCTGCCTTCCTCATTTAGAAGTCAAGCAATTTGATATATGTTATACATACGTAGTCATGAAAAATATATGCATATTAGTCATGTAAAAGAAAACTTAGGCAAGAAAAAAACTCAAGAAAAATAAAGTAAAAATAGTATGCTTGAATCTGCATTCGGACACCATCAGTTCTTTCTCTGGGGATGGATAGCATTTTTCAACAGAAGTCCTTCAGAGTTGTCTGGATTGTTGTATTGCTGAGAATAGCTAAGTCATTCACACCTGATCATCTCACAATGTCTCTGTTATTTTGTACGCAGTACATTTCACTTGCATCAGCCCATGCAATTCCTTCTAGGTTTTTCTGAGAGCATCTTGCTCATCATTTCTTACAGTACAATAGTATTCTATCATAATCACATAACACAACTTGTTCAGCCATTCATCAATGATAGGCATCCCCTCAACTTCAAATTATTTACCCTCAGAAAAGAGCTGCTATAAATATTTTTTGTTTCTATAGGTTCATTCCCTTTTCGTTTGTACACATAGGTTCCTTTCCTTTTTTTTTTTTAATCTCATTTTGGATGCAGACCTAGTAGTTGTACTGCTAGTTCAAAGGATATGTATTGTTTTACAGCCCTTTGGCCATAGTTCCAAATTACTCTGCAGAGTGATTGAATGAGTTCACAACTCTACCAACAGTGCATTAAAGTCCCATTTTTTTCCACATCACCTCCAATATCTGCATATCGAATAGGTATGAAGTAGTGCCTCAGAATAGTTTTAATTTGCATTTCTCTAATCAATAATGAGTTAGAGTAATTTTTCATATGTCTATAGATAGCTTTGATTACTTCATCTGAAGATGATTACATCTTTTGAAAATTTATCAATTGGGGAAAGGCTCTTATTTTTATAAATTTGACACAGTTCTCTATATGTTGAAGAAATGAGGCCTTTATCAGAGAAATTTGCTTCAGATTTATTTTTCAGTTACTATTGCTAACTGTATTTCCCTCCATCCTACCCCCCATTTATTCTATTCTCTCTCCTTTCACCCTAACCCTTATCAAAAATGTTTTGCTTCTGACTACCACTTCCTCCAATCTTCCCTGCCTTCCAATTGCCACCACCTTTCCTTATTATCTTCCCCTCCTGCTTTTCTGTATGATAAGCAGAATAGATTTCTATAACCCAATTGAGAGTGTATGCTATTGGCTCTTTGAGCCAATTCTGATGAGAGTAAGGTTTGCTCACTCCCCCTCAAGTCATTCCTCTTCCCCTCCATTGTAAAAGCTTTTTCTTGCCTATTTTATGTGAGACAATTTACTGCATTCTACCTCACTCTCTTTCTCCCAGAACATTTCTCTCTCACCTCTTAATTTTATTTTTTAGATATCAACCTTTCATATTCAACTCACACCTGTGCCCTCTGTACAAATATATTCCTTCCAACTTTTCTAATAATGAAAAAGTTCTTACATGTTACAAATATTATATTCCCATGTAGGAACAGAAAAGGTGTGACCTTATTAAGTCCCTTATCATTTCCATTTCCTGTTTACCCTTCAACGCTTCTCTTGAGTCTTGTATTTGAAAGTCAAAATATTTTAAGGGATTTAGGGGAAAACTCAGGCCAATCCCTGCCTTTACTCCATTATCATAATGGAGACTCTCTCTAGAAATGAGGCCTATATTAGAAAAAATTGCAGTAAAACTGTTTCACAGCTTTCTGCTTTCCTTTTAATCTTTGTTGCATTGTCTTTTCAACATTCACTTGGTCAAGATTTTAAGTTCCTAATTTTTCTCCCTCCCCTTCTTCCTTTCTCCTGAAGATGGCAAGCAATATAATATTAAACATATTTTTACATTATTCATGTTGTGAAAGAAGAATCAGAACAAAAGGGGAAAGCATGAGAAAGAAAAAAAAACGGTATACTTCAATATGCATTCAGGCTACATATTTCTTTCTCAGATATGAATAGGATTTTCCATCATGAGTCTTTCAAATTGTCTTAGACCATTGTATTGCTTAGAAGAACCAACTCTATCAAGGTTGATTATCACACAATTTTGCTGTTATTGTATACAATGTTCTCCTAGTTCTGCTCATTTCACTCAGCATTAGTTAATTTAGATAGAATTGTCATTTTGATTATATTAGCTCAGCCTATCCACGAATGAATTTTTCCCAATTATTTAGATCTAATTTATTTGTGGGAAAAGTGCTATGTAATTGTGTTTATATTATTCCTGGATTTGTCTCAGCAGATAGACTCCCAAATATTTTATATTATCTACAGTTATTTTAAGTGGAATTTCTATTTTTGTCTCTTACTGTTTTCTTATTAATATATAGAAATGCATGGGGCAGCTAGGTGGGGCAGCCCTGGAGACAGGAGGACCTGAGTTCAAATCCAGCATCAGACACATAACACTTACAAGCTGTGTGACTCTGGGCAAGTCACTTAACTCTGTCCCCTAGGCACTATGCTCATGATTTATGTGGATTTACTTTACGTCATACAATTTTGCTAAAGTTGTTTATTATGTCAAGTACTTTTTTACTTGATTCTGTAGGATTTTCTAAGTATACAACCATATCATATACAAGGAATGATAGCTTTGTTTACTCATTTGCTCTTCTAATTCTTTTAATTTATTTTTCTTCTCTTATTGCTAAAGCTAACATTACTAGTACAATATTGAAAAGCAGTGGTGATAATGGACATTCTTGTTTTACCCTTTATCTTGTTGGGAGGCTTCTAACTCATCCCCTTTACATGTAATGTTTGCTGATGGTTTTAGGTAGATGCTGCTTATCATTTTGTGGAAGACTCTATTCCTATACACTCTAGTGTTGTTGTTGTTGTTATTTTTTTTAACAGGAATAGTTATTGCACTTTGTCAAAAAGATTTTTCTTCATCTATTGGAATAATCATGTGATGTCTAATAATATTTGTTATTGATATGGTCAGTTATCCTTATAGTTTTTAAAACATTGAACCAGCCTTGCATTCCTGACACTAAATCAGACCTGGTCATAGTGTACTATCACTATGAAAAGTTACTGTAATCTCTTTGCTAATATTTTACTTAAATTTTTGCTATCAACATTCATTAGAGAAATTGGTCTTTAATTTTCTTCCCCCATTTTGGCTCTTTTTGGTTTAGTTATCAGCACCATATTTGTATCAGAAAAAGAATTGGTAGGCCACCTTCTTCACCTATTTTTCCAAATAGTTTATATAGTATTGGAATTAATTGTCCTTTAAATGTTTGGCAGAATTCACTTGTAAATTCATCTAGCCCTGGAGATTTTTTTTCTTAAGGAGTTCATTGATGGCTTGTTCAATTTCTTTTTTCTCGAATGAGGTTATTTAAGTATTTTTCTTCTTCTCAATCTGGGCAATTTATATTTTTATAAATATTCATCCATTTCACTTACATTGTCAATTTTTTTGTCATACACTTGGGTAAACTAGCTCCTAGTTACTGTTTTAGTTTCTTCATTTGTGGTGAATTCACCCTTTCCATTTATGATACTGGTAATTTGGTTTTCTTCTTTTTTTTCCTTTTGGTTTAATTAATTTCTTTATTTTTAGCTTTCAACATTCACTTCCACAAAATTTTGAGTTCCAAATTTTCTCCCCATCTTTCCCCTCCTGCCACCCCACTACAGCATGCATTATTTTACTCCTTCCCCCAATCTGCCTTAGCTTCTATCACCTCCCAGTCTCTTATCCCCTTCCTCTTCTATTTTCCTGAAGGGTGAGATTGATTTCTATACCTCATTGCCTGTTTATCTTATTTCACAGCTACATATAAAAACAATCTTCAGCATTCACTTCAAAACTCTGAATTCCAAGCTCTCTCCACTCCTCCCTTCCCACACACTCCCGCCAAGAAGGCAAACAACTCGACATGGGCTATACATGTATAGCTATGCAACATCCCCCCCCCACAAGTCATGTTGTGAAAAACTAAACATATTTCCTGAATCTTTTTGTATCCCCATTTATTCTATTCTCTCCTTTGTCTCTGTCCCTCCTCAAAAGTGTTTGCTTCTAATTACCCCCTCTCTCAATCTTCCCTCTTTTCTATCACCCCCTCTTATTCCCTTCCTCCCTACATTTCTGTAGGGTAAAATAGATTTACTAAACTCTTGGGTGCATATATTATTCCCTCCTTAACTCAAATCTGATGAGAGTAAAGTTCACTAATTCCCTCTCATTTCCTCCTTGTTCCCCTCCACTGTAAAAGCTTTGTCTTGCCTCTGGTTTGTGAGATAATTTACCCCATTCTGTCTCTCCCTTTCTCCCCTACCTTCTCCAAGTACATTTCTCTCTTGGCCCTTAATTTCATTTTTTTTTTACATATCATCCCTTTATATTCAACTCACCCTGTACCCTATGTCTATATCTATATCTATGTCTATATCTATATCTACATCTATATCTATATCTATATCTATATCTATATCTATATCTATATCTATATCTATATCTATATCTATATCTATATCTATATCTATATCTATATCTATATCTATATCTATATCTACGTCTACGTCTACGTCTACGTCTACGTCTACGTCTACGTCTATGTCTATATCTATCTATCTATCTACATATATATTTCCTCCAACTAACCCAATAATGAGAGAGGTCTCAGGAGATACAAATTCATCTTTTCATGGATGAATGTAAACATTTCAATTTAATAAGTCTCTTATGATTTCTCTTTCCTGTTTACCTTTTCATACTTTTCTTGAGTCTTGTATATGAAAGTCAATATCTCTATTTAGCTCTGTTTTTTTTTCTCAAGAATGTTAAATTAATCTACACCACAGAATATCAATTTTTCCCTCTCATTGATTGCACTCAGTTTTTCTGGTTAGGTGATTCTTGGTTTTAATCCTGGCTCCTTTGACCTGTGGAATATCATATTCAAAGCCCTCTGATCCCTTAATGTAGAAGGTGCTAAATCTTGTGTTATCCTGATTGTGTTTCCACAATACTTGAATTATTTTTTTCTGGCTGCTTGAAATATTTTCTCCTTGACCTGAGAACTCTGGAATTTGACTATAATATTCCTGGCAGATTTCATTTTGGGTCATCTTTCAAGAGGTGATTGGTGGATTCTTTCAATTTCTATTTTACCCTCTGGTTCTAGAATGTCATGGCATTTTCCTTGACAGTTTCTTGAAAGGTCATGTCTGGGCTCTTTTTTGATTATGGCTTTCAGGTAGTCCAATAATTTTTAAATTATCTTTCCTGGATCTATTTTTCAGTTTAGTTTCTTTTCCAATGAAATATTTCATATTGTCTTCTATTTTTGTTTCTCATTCTTTTTGGTTTTATTCTATGGTTTCTTGATTTCTCATAGTCATTAGCTTCTATTTGCTCCATTCTCATTTTTAAGGATTTATTTTCTTCATTGAGCTTTTGGACCTCCTTTTCCATGTTACCGATTCTGCTTTTTAAGACATTCTTCTCCTCATTTACTTTTTGAAGTGCTTTTGCCATTTGATCTAGTCTATTTTTAAGGGTGTTTTTGGATGTGCTTTACCAAGATGTTGACTTGTTTTTCACAATTTTCTTGCATCATTCTCTTTTCTCTTCCCATTTCTTCCTCTACTTCTTTTACTTGATTTTCAAAATCTTTTTTGAGCCCTTCCATTGAGATCAATTCATAGTTTTCTTGGAGGCTTTGGATGTAGGAACTTTGACTTTGTTGTCTTCTTCTGAGTATATGTTTTCATCTTCCTTTTCACCAAAGTAAGCTTCTATAGTATGAGTTGTTTTTCCCCCCATTGTTTTCTCATTTTCCCATCCAATTGCTTGACTTTTTAACTCTTTGGTAAGGTAGGGCTCTGCTTCCAGTGTGGAAGGCATACTGTTCCAAGCTTTAGGGGTTTGTGCAGCTATTTTCAGAGATATTTCTAGGGACCTGTAAGCTTTCAGTTCTTTCAAGGTGTTATGATCTGAGATGTGTTTGCTGCCCTACTGGTCTGTGCCCTAGTCTGTGAGTGACCACAAGCACTCTTTTCTTCCCCTCAACTCTCCATTGTTTCTACAAGCTCTGCTATGCTAGTGCTCCTTCTTGTCCCAGAACTACCACCCAGGACTGTGACTCAGATCCAAGTATGACCAAAGCAATAGAATCCTGCCTCAGTGTCAGCAAGGACACCCCTTCAACCTCCTTCTTATCAGTTGTTTGATACTCGTACCATCTGTGGGTGAAAGTTCCAGAAACAGCTCCACCAACACTGCTGTCACCACTTCTGCTGGTGCTGCCCTGGGGTTTTGCTGGGGCCAGTGCTCAACTGCATTCCTCTCTCACTCAGGTCCAATAGACCTTTCCTACTGAACCTTCTAAGTAGTCTTTGGCATTTGTGTGTTTCGAAGTCTGAAAACTGCTACGGATGCCAGTTATTTAGACCCATGAGGACTGCTATGGGTTTCCTGGGGCCTGGTTTATGCTGGTGCCCCTTCCCTGAAGTGTGCTCCTCTCTCAGCCTGGTGTAACAGATGTTTCTTGCTGACCTCCCAGGTAATCTTTGGTTGGAAATTTGTTTCACTCTGTCTTTTTGTGGATTCTTCTTTGTTTGAGTCATTTTTTAAAGGTGTTTGGAAAGGTTTTGGGGGAGAGCTCAAGTAAGTTCCAGCCTTACTCCACCATCTTGGCTGTGCTGCCATTTTTCTTTTCTTTTTTTTTTTAATGAATTTAACCAAAGTTTATTTTTTTAAATAAAATCAGCTCTTAGTTTTATTTATTAGTTCGCCTGTCTTCTTAATTTCAAATGTATTATTAGTCTTTCCTTTGATTTTCAGAATTTGTTATTTGGTACTTAACTGGAGATTTTTATTTTGTTCTTTTTTTCTATCTTTTTTTAAATATGAATGGCTAATTCATTGAGCTCCTCTTTCTTTATTTTATTCACGTAAGCATTTAGGGATAAAATTTTTTCCTAAGAACTATTTCAGCTGTTTCCCATAAATTTTGGTACGTTATCTCATTATCATCATTCTTGTGGATGAAATTATCTATTATTTCTATGATTTGATGTTTGACTCACTCATTCTTTAGGATTAAATTATTTAGTTTCCATTGAATTTTTAGGCTATCTTTCCATGGCCCTTTATCACATGAAATTTTTATTGCATTATGATTTGACAATGGTGTATTTAATATTTCTGCCCTTTCTACATTGGGTTGTAAGGATTTTATTTGTCACAACATGGTCAATTTTTGTGTAGGTGCCATGTACTGCTGAGAAAAAAGTATATTCCTTTCTATCCCCATTCAGGTTTCTCCAAAGGTCTATCATATCTAACTTTTCTAAAATTGTATTCATTTCCTTACATTCTTTCTTGTTTATTTCATAGTTAGATTTATCCAGTTCTGACAGGGTAAGATTGAGCCCCCCCACACACACACTGTTGTAGTTTTTCTGTCTAATTCTTCCTGTAATTCACTTAACTTCTCTAAGAATTTGGATGCAATACCACTTGGTGCATATAAGTTCAATATTTATGTTACGTCTTTGTCTCTGGTACCTTTTGGCAAGATATAATTTGCTTCTTTATCTCTTTAAATTAGATATATTTTTACTTCTGCTTTGTCTGAGATCAGGATTGCTACCTCTTCTTTTTTTGCTTCCATTGTAGCAAAATATATTCTCCTCCAGCCTTTTACCATTAATACATCTGTATCTCTCTGCTTCAAATATGTTTCTTGTAAACAGCATATTATATAGGATTGTGGTTTTTCATCCACTCTGCTATCTGCTTACTTTTTATGGGAGAGTTCATTTCATTCACATTCACAGTTGTAATTACTGTTTCTTTCTCTCTATTTTATTCTACTCCTCCCCATGTTTATACTTTCCTCTCTCCTTTCACCTTTACCCTACTCACCACTGCTTTGCTTCTGACCACCACCTCCCTCCTCCTCCCCTGACTTCTATCAGTCTCCCTCCTCTTTCTTTCCTCCTCCCCAACCACTTCTCTCCTCTCTTTTACCTTCCCTTTTATTACTCCCTTCCCTTTTCTTTCCACTTTCTCCTCCTATAGGGTAAGATGGCTTTCTACAACCAACTGACTGTGTAGTTATTCCCTCTTTGAGCCAAATATGATGGGAGCAAGGTTCAAACAATACTCACCCCTCTACTTTAATAGGTCTTTGTGCCTCTTCCTGTGATATATTTTTTTCCTATTCTGCCTCCCTATTCTTCTCCCTCTATAATCCTTTTTTTACCCCTTAATTAATTTTTTTATCATCACAACCAAGTCAACTTATACCCACACCCTCTGTCTATGTATAACTCTTCTAAGTGACCTAATAAAGATATGGAGTCAAGAGTTACAATTATCATCTTCCTAGGTAGGGATATAAACAATTTAACCTTATTGAATAACATGTATTTTTTTTCTTTCGTTTTGCCATTTTATGCTTCTCTGGGGATTTTATTTGAAGATCATATTTTTTGTTCAGCTCTGTTTTTGTTTTTGTTTCTGTTTTCTAATCAGGAATGATAAGAAGTCCCTTATTTTGTTGAATGTCCATCTTTTCCCCTGAAAAATTATGCTCAGTTTTACTTGGTAGTTAATTCTTGGTTGTAATCCAAGCTCCTTTGACTTCCAGAGTGTCATATTTCAAGTTTTCAGATCCTCAAATATGGTCACAGATAAGTACTGTGTAATCTTTACTGTGGCTCCATTATATTTATTTTTTGTTTTTTGTTTTTGCCTGCTTGTAATATTTTCTCCTTGACCTGTTAATTTTTGAATTTGGCTACAATATTCCTTGGAATTTTCATTTTGGTATCTCTTTCAGGAGGTAATTGGTTGGTTCTTTCAATGAGAATTTCCCCCCTTGGTTCTAGTATATGAAGGCAGGTTTTTATCTCTCCTGGATCTATTTTCCAGTTCAATTGCTTTTTCTAGTAAGATATTTTATATTTTCTTCCATTTTTTCCATTCTTTTGATTTTATTTGAATGATTCTTCATGTCTCAAAGCCATTGGCTTCCACTTGTGAAATCATGATTTTTAAGGAATTATTTTCTTCAGTTAGCTTTTGTACCTCTTTTTCTATTTGACCAATTCTACTTTTTAAGGAATTATTTTCTTCAGTCAATTTTTTCCTTCCTTTTCCAAGTTGTTTTCTCTCTTTTTTTAATCCCTTTCATTTTTTCCCCTTTTTTTCTTCTACCTCTCTTATGCTACTTTTAGAATCCTTCTTGAGCTCTTCCAAGAAGGCTTTTAGGGCTTGAGACTAATTCACATTTCCCTTGAGTTTTCAGATGTAGCTATATTGACAATATCATCATCTTCTGAGTTTGTGTTTTGATCTTTCCTATTGTCATAGTAACTTTCTATGGTGAATTTTTGTTTTTGCTTCTTGTTAATTTTTTTGGAGGGCCTATTTCATGGCTTTTAAAGTTGAGCTCTTGTGCTCTAGCACAAAGGGTAAATACAGACATATGCATTATTGAATTAGTGAAGATAAGTGACTTCTTGTCAGTGAGATTATTCTAGGTTAGAGACAGAAAAATTCTTGTTGAATTTTAATCACATTCCTAATAAAGCGCTAATGACACAAAAAATAAAGGAGGTGGGAGGATGTTTGGGAGATGGAAATTAGGGTAGAGAGTTTGGGAATGGTTTTTATATGCAGAGCACATTAAATCTTTAGTGTGTGCCAGTTTAGGAAAACTTCAAGTACATCATAGCTGTCTAAAAGAGTAATTGGCCTCTGAAAACCAATGCTGAGGTTTAGGGGTTAGGGGTTGATGTCCAAATGAATTTGACCCAAGGCTTCTTTCAGCCAAAGACAAAGTTTATTAGGACATCAATCAGGGATAGGTGAAATTTAAAGAATCTGCCATACTGACCAGACTCTTAAGGAATCATACATTTGTATCACTAATGGATGCAGTTGATATGATTGTATTATTTCTTCCAATGACATCTAGTAGCCCCTAAGAAAGAATGGAATAATATTGAAAGACGGATGATATTCATGTGGCAATAAATAGTATTCTTATTCTTCATGCCAGTGTGTAGGAGGGCATTCAGAAAGAACACTCAGGGTGACAGAGGAAGAGAAAAGAATACTTCCTTCTGAAGGGAGCCATGTTACCATGAGTTCAAGAAGATGGGAAGAGTAGGTGAGAAAAAGATGTAGGATGAAGGAAGAGAAATGTGGTTTCACATTTGCAGATTTGAGAAGGGAAGTGACCTAGAAGAGGTGATACAAAAGCTAGTGGGAAGACTTCCTTTTAAGATAGGCATTTGAAGAAGAAAAGTGCTGACTCTAGTAAAAATCTGTAATTTACTTGAGACTAAGTAATCAAGGATATCAATGAGCAACTACAGTAAGTATTAACTTCCATTCCAAAACTGTGCAACAGGCCAGCCAGAAGCACATTGCCAGAAGAAAAAGGGGCTGATAGTCAAGACAAACAAATGTACTTCCTAAGTATTACCAGTGATGAGCTCAATTTTTTATTGTAGGGATTACTGAGGGAGATGGAAAGGGCTAGCAAGAGTAATTATAGAGAAAAAGATGGTCACTGAAACATTTTTTTTAATTTGCCAGAAGTATGTTAAGAAGGAAAAATGGTGTTGTAGGAGCAATATCCTAACCCTTCTTCTTATGTGAGATGTGCTGGGTTTTGTTTAAAAATTATTGAGGTATTTCTTGAGACTTGTTTGGCTCAGAATACTAAAGTCAAACTCTTGACCAATCACATAAGTGTGTCTTCTCCTGAGTGCAGTGTAGCCATGAGAAGCTTTAAAGGCACTTGGTACTTGATGCTTGGTTGTTGGATCACAATGAATGGCCAGATCTAACAAAAGAGCTTTGCTCAGAAGGATCAACATGAAATGTTCTCAATGCCAGTCCATGCTAATGAAGTCTACCTCATATAGTACTCATTCTCTCTAGATTTCATCTAAATCATTTATTATAGAAAAATAGGCAGGGACACATTCTGTGGGTACCTCAACACAAAGAGCTTCTTAAAAGCTGATATTGATTTTTCAACTTCCAAGAGCCAAGATGGTGGAGTAAGCACTAAGCTGCTCTCACCCTCCATTATTGACCTTAAAAAACCCAAAGAATAATGCCCCAGGAAAAATCTGAAATAGTGGAACAAGTAGAAAGACAAGGTGCAGCAGTTTTTTAGCTCAGGAGATTAGTAGTATAAAGGGGAAAGGGCCCTCTTGTAGTACCTGAAGGGGACCAGTGTAGGACAGGAGGCAATCTAGCAAACCAGCAGCAAGCCATACCTCAGCATACCAGTAGGAGATATTGAGACTCAGGGTGGTGGAGCAGGCAAGCACCAACTCCAGGCACACACCAGCAACCACCACCAGCTCCAGCTGAGCACCAGCTAAGCTAGAAGATGGATATAGCTTCCAGCTGCTAACACCCAAGGCCTCAAAACACAAAACCAGTAACCACGACCCTATTCCCAATCACAAGAAGCCAGAGACAGTGCTCCCTGTCCTAGAAGCAAAGATCAATTTTAAAAGCCAGCGAAAAAAAGGCAAACAATATGAGCAAGAAGTAATAAAGAAAAACAATGATCATAGAGAAGTATCTTGGTGACAGAGAAGATAAAAACAATAATTCAGGAGAGGATAACATTGTCAAAATACTTCAGAAACCTCAAAGGGTTTCAGAACTGGTCTCAAGGTCAAAAAAGTTTTCTTGGAAGAGCTTAAGAAGGATTTTAAAAGTCAAATAAGAAGAAAAATTGAGCAATTACTTTAAAAATACAATTGACAAAATGGGAAAAATAAATACACTGAAGAAAACAAGTCCTTAAAAAGTAGAATTGGCAAATAGAAAAGGAGGTATGAAAGCTAACAGAGGAAACAATTTGTTCAAAATTATAATTGGGGGGCAGCTAGGTGGTGCAGTGGATAGAGCACCGGCCCTGAAGTCAGGAGGACCTGAGTTCAAATTAGACCAAACACTTGACACTTACTAGCTGTGTGACCCTGAGCAAGTCACTTAACCCCAATTGCCTAAAAGCAATAAATAAATAAATAAATAAAAATTATAATTGGACAAATGGAAGCTAATGACTCTATGAGACATTAAGAATCAGTTAAACAAAATCAAAAAGGAAAAAAAAAGAAAATGTAACATACCTCATCGGAACAAAAACTGACCCAGAAAATAGATCCAGGAGAGATAATTTAAGAATTATTGTACTACCTGAAAGGCACTATCAAAAAAGGAGCCTGGACAGCACCTTTCAAGAAATCAACAAGAATAACTTCCTTGAGATCTTAAACAAGAAGGTAAAATAGTTATTGAAAGAATATACTGATCACATCCTAAAAGAGATCTCAAATTCAAAATATCAAGGAATATTGTAGTCAAATTCCAGATATTCAAGGAGAAAATGCTGCAAGCAGCCAGAAAGAAACAATTCAAATAATATGGAACTATAGTCAGGATTACACAGGACTCTGCAGCTTCTACATGAAAAGATCTGAGCTCTTGGAACACAATATTTTGTAAGGCAAAGGAGCTTGGATTACAACCAAGGATCAACTACTCAGCAAAACTGAGCATAATAGTTTAGAAGAAGAGATGGAGATTAAATAAAAAACAGGATCTTCATATTTTCCTGATGGAAAGACCAGAGCTCAATGGAAAATTTGATCTTCAAATACAAGACTCAAGAGAGGCATAAAAAAGTAAACATAGAAGAAAAAAATGTTATTCAATAAGGGCAAACTGTTTATATCCCTACATGGGAAGACAATACTTATAACTCTTGAGAACTGTATCTGTATTATATATTTAGAAGGGACATAAATAGACAGAGAGACGGGTTTAAGTTGACGTTGATATGTTGTTAAAAACCCTGATTAAGTGGTGAAAAGTGAGTGTAAAGGAAGAAGAGGAAAGGAAGAGGTAGAAAAGGGTAAATTATATCACATGAAAAGTCACAAAGGCACATGACAGGTGAAGGAAAGAAGGGAGGGCAATAAAAATTGTTCGAATTTTACTCATATCAGCTTTGGCTCTAGGAGGGAATAACATACTCATGTTTAGAAATTTAACTTGCCAAGACAGAGCCAAGATGGCACAGTAAAAGCAGTGACTTGCTTAAGCTGTCCCCCAAACCCCTCCAAATACCTATAAAAATGGATTTAGACAAATCCTAAAGAAGCATAACCCACAGAAACACAGAGTGAAACAAATTTACAGCCCAAGACAGCCTGCATGGTTGATCATGGCATGAGAGGAGGACATTTTGGTGTTGGAGTTCAGGCAAGGTAGGCCACAGTAAACCTGGAGCAGGCTACAGAGGACTGAATCATGGGCAGCTGTGGTGGTTTCCAGACTTCTCAACTCCTGAACACCAAAGACAGCTTTGAAGGTCAGTGGGAAAAGTCTGGGTCTGCAGTGAGAGAGAAGCATGCCATCCCAGCACCAGATCCTGAGCTTGGCCCTGCAGTGGTGGCTGCTTCCAGGCCACAGACTGAGGCGGAATTGAGTACCTGATCAGAGAGGGATTGCAGGAATCTCTTTGCTGGTGCAGGATTCTCTTGCTTTGCCCATTCTTGGAGCTAGGTCAGACATCTAGGTGGTGGTACTGGGGAGAGGTGGTGGGGGGAGCTTGTAGTGGTGGTGAAGAGAAAATCCTCCTCACAGCTCCAATACAGAAAAGAGTGTTTGTGGTCACTCGAAGACTAGAGAATAGGCCAGGAAAGGAGTAAACACCTCACCCTTGATCATAGAACTTTGGAAGAACTGAAAATTGACAGGTCCCTAGAAGTGTCTCTGAAAACAGCTGTACAAACCCCTGAAGCTTGGGAGAATACATTCTCCACACTGGAAACAGACCTCTACCTTAACAAAAAACTTGTAACTCAAGTAATTGGCTCAGATCATGAGCAAGCAGCACAAAAAGAAACAGACCAAAGAATCTTACTTTGGTAAAAAAGAACATCAAAACATACAACCAGAAAAAGAAAACAAAGTCAAAATTCCTACATCCAAAGTCTCCAAGAAAAATATGAATTTGTCTCAGGCCATGGAAAAGCTTAAAAAGGATTTTGAGAAGCAAGAAGAGAAGTAGAGAAAAAATAGAGAGTGATGCAAGAAAATCATGAAAAACAAGTCAACAGCTTGCTAACGGAGACCCTAAAAAATACTGAAGAAAATAACACCTTAAAAAAATAGCCTAACCCAAATGGCGAAAGAGGTCCAAAAAGCCAATGAGGAGAAGAATGCCCTAAAAAAGCAAAATTGGCCAAATGAAAAAGGAAGTTCAAAAGCTTACTGAAGAAAATACTCCCTTAAAAATTAGAATGGAGCAATTGGAAGCTAGTGACTTTATGAGAAATCAAGACACTGTAAAACAAATCCAAAAGAATGAAAAAAATAGAAAACAATATAAAATATCTCAATGGAAAAACAACTGACCTGGAAAACATATCCAGGAGAGATAATTTAAAAAGTATTGGAGTATTTGAAAGCCATGATCAAAAAAAGGGCCTAGGGCATCATCTTTCAAGAAACTATTAAGGTAAATTGCCTTGATGTTTTAGAACCAGAGGGCAAAATAGAAATTGAAAGAATCCACCAATCACCTCCTGAAAGAGATCCCCAAAGGAAAACTCCTAGGAATACTGTAGCCAAATTCCAGAGTTATTAGGTCAAGGAGAAAATATTGCAAGCAGCCAGAAAGAAACAATTCAAGTATTGTGGAAACACAATTAGGAACAAGATTTAGCAGTTTCTAATCCATTCTGCTATGTGCTTTTGTGATTAGTGTGAGCTCATTCCATTACCATCAATTTAAGAAGTTATTTTAAACTTGATTGGAGAGAGTGTTCAGGAAGTTTGTCTGGGTTGCTGCCTCCTAATCCGCCATCTTGGCATCAATTCAAGTGTTCATGAAGTACCTATTATGTGTCATATGTTGTACTTAATGCTGGGGATCCAAGGGAAGAAAAAATTATTATCTCTCAAGGAGTTTACCAGAAGGAAATAACTCTACTTTTCACCATTTTTCATTCCTTCCATATATGAAGTTGTTTAGCAGGGCTTGGAATATAATATTCCAGAGGGAGAAGGAGATAAGATTACAACCAAGAATCACCTACCTAGCAAAACTGAGCATAATCCTTCAGGGAAAAAAAATGGTCATTCAGTGAAATAGGATATTTTCAAGTATTCTTGATGAAAAGACTAGAGCTGAATAGAAAATTTGACTTTAAAATGCAACATTAACAGGTAAACAGGAAACAGAAATCATAAGAGACTTATTAAAGTTGAACTGTTTACATTCCTGCATGAAAAGATGATATTTGTAACTCATGAAACCTTGTCAGTATTGGGGTAGTTGGAGGGTAAAAATTATATGTATGTAGTTAGTTAGATAGGTAGATAGATAGATAGATAGATAGACAGACAGACAGATAGACAGACAGGTAGAGGGCACAGGGTGATTTGAAGATGGCAGGGTGATATCTGGAGAATAAAATTAAAAGGTAAGAGAGTATTATACTGGGAGAAGGAGAAAGGGAGAGGTAGAATGGGGTAAATTATCTCACATAAAACAGACAAAGCAAGGCTTTTACAGTGGAGGGGAAATGGGGGAAGGTGAGAGGGAATGGGTGAATCTTATTCTCATCAGATTTGGCTTAAGGAGGGAATAACATACACACTCAATAGGGTATGAAAATCTATCTTACCCTACAGGAAAATAGGAGGGGAAGGGGACAAGAAAGCAGGGAGATTATAGAGGGAAGGGCAGTTTGTGGGAGGGGGTAATCAGAAGCAAAGACTTTTGAGGAGGGACAGTATATAAAGAGAGAATAGAATAAATTGGGGGCAGGATAGGATGAAGGGAAATATACTTAATTTTTCACACCATGACTACTATAGAAGTGCTTTGCATGACTACACATGTAAAAAAAAATAAATATAATTTTCCTAATAGGCAGTAGGAGGGGGAAAAGGAAAGAAAAGGGAGCAGTGGATAGAAGGGAGGGAAGAAGTATCACTTATCAACAATAGATAGCTCTGAGCTCTCTTCAATTTGGACAGCTGTTTCCCCTTATTATTCTATCAACATTCTTAGTTTTTGCAGGTACAAGAACAATGTATCCTTGGTCTGTTTGCTCTGTCTCTCATTACATAATTGTCCCAAATCCTTTTGTTGTTATAATTACTCTTGGTCATGTGTTTTAACCTAACTCTTGAATATTACTCACTATTGTCAATATATTTCAGCTTCCTAATACTGTTTCCTTTGGCTTTATGTTACTAGGCACTATAAGTACATTATGTTAAAATACCTTTTGGGGAGTTATTTCTTAGGTAACTATATACCATTCCCTTTGGTTTATCTCATTTCTTCACCCTCTAATAAGTCATATCACTTATTTTCTTATTACTACCACACAATCACCAATGTCAACACATGCCAACAGAATCATCTTCAGTTTCATTTTCTAGTTAGATCTATTCCATTTTTTTCATCATGAGCCCCTTGGAATTTTCTTGGATCACTGTATTGATCAGAGAGTAGCTAAGTCTTTCACAGTTGACCAACATTACAATATTGCTGTTACTGTATATAATGACTTTCTGGTTCTTCTCTCTCAACTTTGCATGAGTTCATAAAGGTCTTCCCGCATTTTGTTTTGGTTTGTTTTTCTTCTTAAAAACCACCTCCCTTGTCATTTCTTATAGCACAACAAGATTCCATCCCAACAATATTCTACCACTTATTCAGCTAACTCACCGATTGATGGACCTCTCTCAGTTTCTAATTCTTTACCACCACAAAGAGTTGATATTTGTAAATGCAGGTCCTTTTTTTTTTATTTCTTTTGGGTACAGACCTAGTGGTATTATTGGGTCAAAGGGTATGCACATATTTTTAAACCTTTAGGCATAGTTCCAAATTGTTCTCTCAAATGATTGGCCTAGTTCAGAGGACCACAAACATTTTATTAATGTACCTATTTTCTTCATCCCTTCCAGCATTTGTCATTTCTGCTAGGTGTGAGGGGGGACCTCAGGGTTGTTTTAATTTGCATTTTTTCCAATCAGTACTGATTTATAACATTTTTAATATAACTATAGATATCTTTGATGACTTCTGAAAATTGCCT
Source organism: Phascolarctos cinereus (assembly GCF_003287225.1). NCBI lineage: Eukaryota > Metazoa > Chordata > Mammalia > Diprotodontia > Phascolarctidae > Phascolarctos > Phascolarctos cinereus. Next base: position 86,885,905 of record NW_027556402.1, on the reverse strand, counting down.
TTTCATATCTCTTGACAATTTTTCACCTGGGGAATAGCTCTTATTTTCAGAAAATCTACTTAGGTCCCTACATATTTGAGAAAATAGGTCTTTATCAGAGAAGGTTGCTGTAATTTTTTAAATATTACTTCATTGTCTATGTTACATTTTATCAAAATGTAGTTTCTCTCGTCATTTTGTAGTTGGATCTATTTTTGATTGTGCTTCATCTAAGATCATGATTTCTATTCTTTTGTTTTCTTTTTTTTTGGCTAGGCAATGGGGTTAAGTGACTTGCCCAAGGTCACAAAGCTATTAAGTATTATATGTCTGAGCCTGGATTTGAACTCAGGTACTCCTGAATCAAGGGCTGGTGCTCTATCCACTGTGCCACATAGCTGCTCCACATTCTTGCCTTTTTACTTCAGTTGAAGCCTAATAGATCCTGCTTTGTCTCCTTCTTTCAAATGTGTGTCTGTCTTTCTCTTTCAAGTGTGTCTCTTGTTAACAGCATATTGTTGGATTCTGGTTTCTAATCCATTCTGCTATGTGCTTTTCTGATTATTGGTGAGCTCATCCCATTACCATCAATTTAAGAAGTTATTTTAAATTTGATTGGAGAGAGTGTTCAGAAAGTTTGTCTTGGTTGCTGCCTCCTAATCCACCATCTTGGCATCAATTCAAGTGTTCATGAAGTACCTATTATGAGTCATATGTTGTACTCAGTGCTGGGGATCCAAGGGAAGAAAAAATTCTTATCTCTCAAGGAGTTTACCAGAAGGAAACAGCTCTCTACTTTTCACCATTTTGCATTCCTTCCACATATGAATTTATTGTCCATTTCCTCCTATTGGCATTACTCTCTCCTTCAAGTTTCTGCTCAGATGCCATTCTCTATTTGAAGTCTTCCCTATCCTCTGCCCCCAATATTCCCCAAGCTAGAAGTGACCCTTTACTGTCTGATATCATCTTCTCTACTCCATTTAAAATAAGAAATAATGATGGGAAGAAAAACCAAGTTTGTGGTATGAATTACATAGGACTATTTCTTTTCCTTAAACAATAGGAGAACAAAGGAGTGGTATATTTATATTCCAAGGAATTAATCTTTAGAAAAAGAAAAAAAATGTGGATCTGATTTTTATGTTTCTATTTAAAATGGTTTTCTCTTCTTTTTCTTATGCTATGTCATTAGCAGAAAAAGATTTAATGGCTGTGGGTCTATTTTTAGATATACTTTTCATCATGAGGCTTAAAAAAAGGGATCTTAAAGTTCTACAGAAGAGAAATATTCAAAGAAGATGTAAGTACTACCTCATATCATTGTCAAGTCTTACTAATGAAAACTTGAGCTTCAGTTTTCCAGGAACTGAAATATATCATTCAGCTAACATATGATCATGTCTATGATGCAGTTGTGTGCATTGGGAAGAGGGTTGATTTAGAGCCTCTGACATATGGGCTGGAGTACTAGTTTGGCTTCTTGATATCTGTGTAACCTTAGGCAAGCTGCTTATTTCCCTCATCTTGTAGATGAGGGAATTAGACCAGATGGCCTTTCAAGTACCTTGCAGCTTCATGTAGTTCATTCTATGCCTAAAGAATTTGCTTTTCAGTGTTCTAAACCCCATGTATGATTTTATAGCATTTTTACCTTTTTTCCCCCTAACACCAAAACATCATGACAAGACTATCGTAACAGAATATGAAACACTAAGTGATGGAAGATGAAATCTGGCTATGATAAAACTATGTAAGTGTAACAGGGGACTGGCCAATGATATCCCAGTCTTTAGGAATGTAGTATATGCAGTGTGATTTGTCTGATGATGTCCTGTACATAGAAATTGGATAAGCCTTCCTTTGGGAGCTTATGATGATGTGGGAATGGGGGGGGGGGCTGCTCTCCACCTCAGAGTATATGGCAGTATTCTGTGGCTGTGTTCTGTCCATTTACTGTGCAGTGAGGAGGGGTCTTTTGGTTGGATGCTGACTTGTGACTGAAAGGTCATGCAAATGGTCCCATCAATGAAACTTGCTCTTTCCATCCTACGGGGCATGAGGTGTGAGGGGTATGGAACATGCTGAAATCTAGAAAAGTGACAAGGGTTGAATTTGAGCACATGGCATCCCAGATAGCTTGTGTCTAGAACTGGGTCACCTCTTATTTTTGCCTTCTTTTCTAATGGTTACATGACATTGCAAGATCACTAAACCTCAGAGGGGTTGCCAGAAGAAACTTGAAAAAGCTATGATGCAGGTCAACAGTGAATCAATCTGACACCTGAGATGCCTTGTCTTTCAATATAGATAATGATTCCTTCCATTGGTGAGTTTTCAATCAGGATAAACTTAGAAGTGAATGTGGTACATGTCTACTTTATTGTATCCACTTTGAGGTAGATCCCAGGAATTGAGATGGACTGAGCAAGAGTGTACTGTGTTTTAAAGGCTTTATTTTTCTTTCAATTCTTCTTATACTTTCTCAGTAAATGTTCCTTTGTAAGAGATAATAAAAGTTAGCTAATTAATATCAGGATAGTAATCAATAGTGATTGATATTGGAGAGAAAATGGGGACTTTAACAGAATTAAAAAAGGTGTGTCCAACCTCTCAGTTGGTACGCTAGAACCTTTGGCAGGGAAGGTATAGTTCCCCTATGGGGATCTGGCTTGTCAGCATGAACAGAAATTAATATAATCATTAAATATACACAAGACTTGCAAAACTTCATTCTTTAATGAATAAGGTAATAATAATAAATGCTAACAGAGAAAAATTCTTAGTGGTATGGATTGTCTTTTTATCAGTAGCTTATACTAAAGTGCTGCGAATGCTACCAATTACCTGATATTTGGTTTGCTCCCAGCATCCCAAGGAAGAAAGTAAAGTTTAGGTTTGACTCATATGTACTGTATCTCCAAAGAAGGAGAGTGGTGGAGAGTAGAAAGATATGGAGTGTACAATAAGAATCTCATATGGGAGCTCTATTTCCTATACACAAAAGAAATTCTAAACACAAAACTGGATGTATTGACAAAAAGACTTAAAACTAGCTTCATTGACAACTTACAACAACTGTCATATTCTCCCAGGAGGCTGAGACTAAAAATCCTCATTGAAACATGAAACTGTTGCTGAGACTGCTAAATTAGCATTATTACATTTCACCTAAGCTGTTTCATAAAAGTCCATGTCTACTGAGTGCCAGGTCAAGATTTTGGACTCTTACCTGTTCCAGTGTCAGTCTCACCAGCATTTTTAGGTCCTCTGAGTCAGTAGTTTTTTCTCCTTAGTAATCAATTAGGGGATTTCCTTGTCACCTCAAAGATTAATGACCCTGCAGTTCTGAGTTACACATGATCAGGAGCCATTAAGTTGTTCATCATACCAAGGCCACCTAAGACATGACTTAGCTGAAATGGTCAGCTGGAATTGGGCAGCTTTGCACAAGTCCTGTACAACCTCCAGTTACATATACCAGGTGTGATTTGAATTTCCCTGGTCTCAGAGTGTGAACTTGTTTCTTTGACCTGAGGTTGCCTGATCAAGTACACTACCCATTTTGTGCATGCATTGGTTCTTCAACACACACCCCCAACCACTTCTGGCAGAGTTGCTACTTATAGAGTTGTTAATTTTAGAAATAGTTATGGGCTCAAAGTTTAGAGTTTTCCTCAGTAAGGAGGAAATGTTCAAAAAATGTTACTCAATGTACAAACTTATATCAGGTAGTTTATTCCCACATATATAAGACAATGGTAAGTAATAAAGAGTCACAGAATTATTAGACCAGAATTCAATGGCATTTCTACTCATGTAATCAGTTCGGAGACTACACAGAAATTTTGTTGGAACTCAGTGTTTCACAGCTTTTAATTATTTTTTTTTTCTATTTCACTTCTGCACTGGCACTCTCTAGTCAAACAGCTAAGCAGCTTTTAAATGGGATCGTCTCTTTTGTTGACCTTCCACCCTGATGTGCATGTCTTTCTTGTTGCAAGCTTGATCCTGCTATTGCTGTTATAGTCTCAATCACCCTGGGAGGCACTGTCCTTTTCTTTAATACTTGGGGGCTTCCTGTTTTTTTTTTTTTGGTATTCATAAGATTGTTCATAGAGGAAAGTTAAAAAGAGAGGCAAGGACTGGAGGGACCTCTTTTACAGATCTTGCATGGCTGAATCCATGTTCTCTAACCTCTCCATTATGTAGGCGCAGGGAAGGACCCTTCTTCCACGTTCTCTCACACCTTCCTATAATGGAGTCCCATCTCATCTCCTTTAAAGCTACCTCAAAGAGATTCATAACTTAAGAACCATCTCTTCTATCAGATAATAGTAATTTTCTTTTAAAGTTCTGTAACCTATCTGGGGGACTCAGCTCAGCAATGAGTCACTTAGGTGTAACCAGAAAGAATATATTGATGCATGTTCATGTATACACATATTCCTATGGGGGAAAGCAGAAAACATGTATACATGTGCCTAGGGAAAGGAGACCTGTTTAGAATCTTCTCTGGTTTGAAAATTCTCTGTTCTCAGCTGGACTACATTTTTTCACAGGTTTTGTACACATCCTCACCTCCTTAGAAAGTCATGTGGGTTCCCAATGAAACTCAAACATTATCTTAATGTTTGCTTCCCAAGTGCCATGCAGGAAAAATTCTCAAAACAGTAACCATGGCACATCTCTTATATTTTCTGAAATTCATATGCAGAGGTTATAATTACCTCCCAAATATAGAGTTGGGTGAATTCAGCAAAGAATATTTTAAAAAGCATATTTGAAGTTACCATTTTCTTAGCACTTAAAAAGGTCCTATCACTATCCCACACAAATAGTGAAAATTAAAACTAAATTAAAGATTTAAATTAAAATTTACTTAGCCAATTAAAGGTTCTTATCTCTAACCCATACAAATTGGAAAAAAAATTAAGCTAAACTAAAAATTAAAATGTGAATCAGAATGAAACAATGGTAACTAAAGTGAAAAATAAAACCCTTCAGACAAAGAGAAAAACTCTAATTCCACTTTCTCTCCCAAAATATGTGTAACTCTCTCCACAGAGATTAGGGATTTGGGTTGACTAGAAACTAAACTGCTTTGACCTGGAAAATTCCTGAGGGTCTTTATGGTTCTTGGAAAAATCAGCCTTGCATGCTTGGCATCTGGAATCATTCAACACTGCATCAAATACACATGAGTATATAATAGAATGAGAATGATTAATGCAACATCCCAAGGAACCACCTTAAAAATCATGAATTACAATCAGCCCTACATGCAATGGACATAGAATTATGCCAAGCATCACTTGGCAGGCTGCTTCCATGATGATTAGTCTAGATATTCAGAATGCATTATATAGCCTTATCATATCATTGCATGCCTGTCCACAAAACAAAAGTAAGGGGGTATAACAGCAAATAAACCTAACATACTAAGAGTAGGCCTACAAAACAACAATGTAAACAAAATAGCAAAAAGCATACACAAAGCAAAATTGGGCAAAGTTAACAAACAAATATAGGTAAAGGTGTCACTACAAAGGAAACAATCATAACTAGAATGTAGAGCTGACTAAACTCCTTGAGAAAACGGTCTACAACAGATGCCTCTGTTTCCTTTCTTCTAACTATTTTTAACTCTTTAAAGACTGGGTTTTTATCACATCATTTGACTGAAACTATTCTCTCCAAAATTTGTCAATGATCTCTTAATTACCAGGTCTAATGGTCTTTTACCGATACTCATCCTTCTTGACCTCTCTAAAACCTTTATAATTGTGGATCACTCTCTTCACTTTGATTTCTTCTTCTCTAATTATTTTCCATGTTTTTTTTTCAAATTTTTCATAATACTGCTCTGTTCTGGTTCTCCTCCTACCTGTTTGACCCATCTTTCTCAGACTTTTTTGGTGAATATTGTTCCAGTTGAAACTTGTTGAAGGTGAGCATCCTTCCAGGCTCTGTCCTGGTCCCTCTTCTCTTTTCTTTCTATATTAGTTGACTTGTTGATCTTATCAGCTCTTCTAGTTTTAATGATCATCTCTTTGCAGATGAGTCTCAGAGATATTTAGAAAGCCTTAACCTTTAGCTTGGTCTCAAAACTTCTTATTATATTATATAATATACAATTTATTATATAACATATTAATATTATATAAATACTAAACTTATATTACATGTTATTATATTATAATTATAATAATGTATGTAAGCTTCTTATTAATAATAATTATAATATATAGCATATTATATGTAAATATATATTACTTATAATTATATACAATTACATTATATATAATATAATGATATATAATATTTATAATAATATATCTAAAATTCTTTATATTTTCTAAAATATAATATTCTATAATAACATGTATAATCATAATTATATATCTAAACCATATATAGTAATATGTAATATAATATAATAATATATAATTATAATATTATATAATAATATAAACTCTAAACTTATTATATGTTATGATAATAATAACTATTATCATAATCTTTATTATTAGCCACACCAGTCACCAACACTAGGATCCTAGGTCAGCACCAGGTAAGCTGCCAGACTCCTACAACCCTCAGCTCCCATCACCTGAGACCCCAGCACACAAAACCACACAAAGTCATCAGCTCCTAGTCCACAGCAGAAGAAGCTTGTGACAATGCTCTCTGTGCCTCAGAAACAGAGCTCAACTTTAAAAGCCAGGAAACAGGCACACAAGAAGAGCAAGAAGTAAAAAAAAATAATGAACACTAACTATAGATTGTTTACAGGGGGACAGGAAAGATCAAAACACAAACTCAGAAGAAAGCAACATTATCATCATACCCCCATCTGAAATTTCAAAGGAGAATATGAATTGGTCTCAAGGCCAAAAAGCTTCCTTGCTTTCCAGTGACTATAGGTACTGAATCATTAAAATTAAAATAACAATTCTTAGAGATTTTATTAAGTGAAGTAACATGTGCTTTATCTATAGCTATACGATTTGAGAGGCAATTTCTATTTTTGGCAAAAATGGTCATGCCTTTGACCTGGTGTTGCACTGAGTCGAAAAATTCCTGTTGCCTTGACTTATTATTTTTTAGAACATGAGTGAGATGGCTTAATTAAAAAAAATAGAAAAAGCAACAATGAAGTTAAAATATTAGAATGCTTACCTCATTATAAAACAAAACAAAACAAAAGTGGGAGGATTCAAAATGGGAAACCTATTACATATAGAAAGAAGAGACTTGACCAGGTAAATTACCAGAGAGATAGTTTGGAAGAAAGCAAAACTGGTATAGTAGGTCATTTTTTAACAGATGTTTTTATCACCTCATTGGGGACAGTGCATATGAGACACTGAAAGTAACATCTATATAAACAGTTGCCAGGGCTGTTCAAGAATACTGCTGCTCATATTAACATGATTCATGAGTGGAAATAGGTAAGGATAAAGGGATTTTTTTCACACTGAGTATACACGTAGCTTGTTAAGAAGGCAGCATGATGCATTTGTCATAGTGTTGGATTTTGGGTGAAACAACTTAGGTTTGAATCATGATTCGACCACTTTTGACTTCTGGGACATTGGGGACATCACAATCTTTCATGACCTCATTTTTCTCAATGGAAAAATAAAGGGGTTGAACTGGATGATTCTGTGTTCCTATGGAAGAGTTGCTGCTACTTCAGTGACTTGCTTTTCCACCAATTTTGCTATGGCACTTACCATTCTATTTAGTTATGTGGAATCTTGGCTCAGAATGAGTCATTATGACTTACTATTGTTTGGATTATTGCTTGTGATCCCTGGTTGCTTATACTCATGCCTCTGAGTAACGTCTTATTTTCTCTGTGTGTGTGTGTGTGTGTTTGCTTGTTTTTGCCTTCCTGATCTTGCCTTGACAGCTATTCAAAAACATTTTCATAATTTGTCTTGTGGGGGGAGGGGTGGAGCCAAGATGACCGAATTAAAGGAGTAACTTGCTTGAGCTTCCCCCCCAAAAAAAACCTCTCCAAATAACTGCAAAAAAAATGATTCTAAGTAAATTTTAGAGCAGCAGAACCCACAAAAAACACAAGGTGAAGAAATATTTCCAGTCAAAGACTTCATGGTTCATGGGAAAATCTCTTGCCCTGGTCTGGAAGAATAGCACAGTTGAGCATGGATTGTACAGCCAAAGAAGGGGCTCCAGTGAACCTGGAGTTGGCCTCGGTGGACTAAATCACTGGCAGCTGTGATGGTTTGCAGACATCTCAACCCCAAAATGCCAAAGACAACGTATAAGGTCAGTAAGAAAGGTTTGTTGGACCTAGGTGAGAGAGGAATGTGGTCTAGCCCTGGACTTAGCACAGTCCCAAGGCAGCAGCCACAGCTGCAGCAGCTGCTTCTGGGGGTCTTGGCCCAAGATGGTAGAAAGATCAAGCAGATGATCACAGGGAGATTGCAGGGATCTCTTTGCTGGAAATGAGCCAGGCTTCTCTTGTGTTGCCTGTGCTTGGATCTTGATTGCAGTCATGAGTGGTGGTCCTGTGGTGAGGAGGAGAGCTGGCATGGTGGAGATTATGGGGCTAGTAGAGAGGGAATCCTCCTCACAGTTCCCAGGCAGAAGAGAGCACTTATGGTAATTCATAGATCAGAGCACAGGCCAGGAGAGGAGTAAGCACCTTGCCTTTGATCACACTACCTTGGAAGAACTGAAAATTTACAAGTCCCTAGAAGTATGTCTGAAAACAGTTACACAAAACCCCTGAAGTTGGGACAGTACACCCTTCACACTGGATGTAGAACCCCACCTAAACAAAGAATTAAAAAGCCAAGTAATTGGCTGGGAACATGAGAAACCAGCAGGGAAAAAAAAACCCACCAAAACATAGACTATAGAATCTTATTTTGGTGACAAAGCAGATTGAAACATATAACTGGAAGAAGAAGAAAACAAAGTTAAAGCTCCTCCCTCTAAAGCCTCCAAGAAAAATATGAATTGGTCTCAGGAATGTAAGAGATCAAAAAGGATTTTGAGAAGCAAGTAAGAGAAGTAGAGGAAAAACTGGGAAGAGAAATGAGAGTGATGCAAGAAAATAATGATGAAGAAGTCAACAGCTTGCTAAAGGAGACCCAAAAAATACGGAAGAAAATAACACCTTAAAAGTAGCCTAACCCAAATGGCAAAAGAGGTCCAAAAAGCCAATGAGGAGAAGCATGTCTTCCAAAGCATAATTGGCCAAATGGAAAAGGAAGTCCAAAAACTCACTAAAAAAAATACTTAAAAATTAGAGTGGAGCAAATAGAAGCTAGTGACTTTACGAGAAATCAAGAAATTGTAAAACAACATCAACAACAGAAAGAGAATGAAAAAATAAAAGACAATGTGAAATATCTAATTGGAAAACAACTGACTCAGAAAATAGATCCAAGAGAGATAATTTTAAAAAATAATTGGACTATTTGAAAGACATGATCAATAATTTTTTTGAAAAGTACTTTAAAAAATAAAGAAAAAAATCTGTAGTTTAAATAGAGATACCAAGGTTTGGGACAACATAAGGGAAAAAGACAACCAGGGAAGCACCTTAAAGCAGTATCTTCCCCCCTCCCCAACTTTACTGTTACCTAAGTGTTAGGGATCTATAAGGGTGTAGAGGGCCACAGGCTTTTCAAGAGGTCTCACTGATGGGTGAAGGCCCCTCTCTTGTGCTGATCTTTGAGCAAAGGTCGCCTGGTTCAGTGCTCCATTGCATGGATCTGTAAAAATCTTTAACTCCTCTAGTTATTGTATGGTCATTAGCAGTCTATTCTGGGATTGGAGTCAGATAAGCATACAGGACACGCATGCACTGTCCTTGAGCACAGCATGGGCTATACATCATTGTAACTTGAGAAAGAGTTTCTGTTATTTTACTATATAAGTAAGTACTTTGCTAAAAATAAAAGGAGTTGCTTCCATCTTGTCTCCCACCTCATCAATGTGCATTCGAAATAGAAGGTTAAGCTGGTCTTATTCCTTCAAAGTTAGGATCCTGGCTCTAGTGGTGAGCTGAATTAGTTGTGCACAACAAATTGGCACCAATGTGGGGCCACCTTTTGTAGTCTGAAGACTGAAGGACAGGCAGCGGAGGAAGATGAGAAAACAACGCAAGATCCACAACATGGGACCCCTTTTGGTCTGAAAAGTGAAGGGACAGGCCAGAAAAATGGCAGAGAAATCACCCCACGGTCAGGACACAGAGGTCTTTGGGAAGCCAGGCAGCCTCCTTGTCAGAGATCTCCGAATCGTCTCCAAATCGTATTCCCGTGGTACAAAACTATGGAGAGGTAAGGTAACGTCTTATCATGAGGCAAAATCTAGGTAAACTCTCAGATAAGGAACAGAATGTTGGAGTAATATATGAAGTGATTAGGGAACAGGGGTGCTCCGTAACTCCTAAGAAAATAAGAGAGTTTCTAGATATTATTGATATATAATCTCCATGGCACCCCAGAGAAGGGAGTTTAGATTTAGAACAATGGAAAATAGTGGGAGAACAATTGACAGAATTTTATAACACCAAAGGCCCAAAATCAATTCCTCTGGGTACTTTCACTATCTATAATCTTATAACAATGGCCTTGTAGGAGCTGTGAGAACAAAGGAAGCTCCCACCATGCGCCACGAGGAATTTCAAAAATACCTCCATGAGGAATTTCAAAAATACCCAAGGGGAAGTAGAAAAGAAAAGTGTAGTCCCAGCACTATATTTTGGACTTTGTGGAGCATTACAAAGTGAAAAAATTTCCTTTTGTAAAAACCAAAACCTTAAGAAAGATTTTGCCTGGTTTTAGAATACCATGAAAAGAAAAGATAAAATAAAATAAAAATAGTATTATTTCATTTGTGTAGGGAATTTCTGACAAGTTTCTCACTTTTGGATTCTCCCTGTCATTTTGTTCTATGTTTGTCTGTGTCTGTGTGAATGATGGTCTGTGCTGAAATGCTGTTAGTGACTTTCTTCCCTTCCCCCTCCTTAATACCAGCCGCATTTCCCGGGAGCGAGTGGATGGGGGAGAGAATGGGAGAAAAAGTACTTCATTATTTAGGTTATATAATTTGATAAAAGGCAAGAAAGTTTAAGCATACAGGAATAAGAAAAGTATGGATAGAAAGAATAATATAATCTGTTTGCATGAATAGCAGGAATAGATGATTTGAGAGTAAAAGATTTGGAAACTTTTGGAGAAAAATTCTCTTTCTTTTTTGCATTCTAAAGCTCTGGCCAAAGCTTTGGGTGTAAGATTGAAAGATTATGTTGAAAAATATTCTCTTCCTTTCTCTCGAATTCCAACCCTGGCCAGGTTGGGGTGAGGGAGAAAAGAAGGAGAGGAGGAGTTTTCCTCTTCAAATCAAAAAGAAAAGTTTTTAAGTATTGGAACACAATCTAAAGATAATTTAGTTTATTCACATTAGTAATATGCATATTTCAAGTTTTAAAAATCTAGTCTCATTACAAATTGGTACACTTTTGTGTGTTATATCAAGCAATTTTTAATAATTTAGATGTTATTAAAACATGAACTAAAAGAAACTGAAAGGTAGTGAGATAACTGTGTAAATCCAGCTAAATTATTTTATCAAGTCTGGTTAATCTTGTTCTATGATGTTTTAAAACTATCATTTAGAAAATCAGATATTTCTATCTTTACCTATGATTAAAAGAGAAGCTTAGGCCTAAAATAATTTAACTATCACTCATGAAAATTACCAAAATTGTTAACTAAGTCATTTGAAGTTACTGTTTTAAAGCTAAGACCTAGAATTCTTAATTACTTCTGAGTGAAAAGGAGGGACACAAGGCAATTTTCTTAACTTTGTAAGCTTGCCAAAAGCTCCTACCAACTGTGTCAAGGTCGTTTGCTCTGAAAGAAGAATTTGTTTACGTTATTGAGTTCCTAAACAATTCATTTAGCTTACTGAGAAATTGCAACTTTATATAAATGATTTCTAATAATTGGCTTTTTCACCAAGACAAGTTTAAATGTGGGAAAGAAAGGATGTTAAGTAAAATTTCTTACATATGTGACTCCTAGTAAATCTTTATTGATTATTGCACTTCTATGAAAATAATTAACTGTATCTGGTTTTAAGCCATAATCAGTGAAACTTACTGCTTGAGGTAAAAGACTCTTAGAACTATAATTAACTTTGTTTTGAGTTTGAATTTGGGTATGGTTGTCTCATTAAATCAGTATTTTCCCTATTATGATCCTTTAAGGAGAAATGTTTCTTACCATGTGCAAAAATTTTGTTCATCACACTATTAAACTTGTTAGTCAGAAATATTCCCAGACAAAAATAGTTTATTGTATGGATGATAAACTTTGCAGTTGTCCTACTACTACCAAACTTTCCTTATTAATACCCAAGTTTTAACAAGTTTTTCAGTTAACAAGCCTTTCAGTCTCATATATTTATAATTACCCCTGCAGAGGGTGTCACCCTTTGCTTACTTTAGGTGTATTGTTCTGCAGTCTGCAGGTATACCACCAAAATGTTACAAATTAATGGAGATTCCTTGATAATTTTAAATAATTTTCACATGCCCTTTTATGGATATTAATTACTTTTAGTTGCCTAATAAATCACCACTAATCAATTATTTTAAGATGAAGTTAAACTACTAGGATAACAGATAGCTAAAACTCAATTCATTTCCCCTTAATTTGTGGGTGCGATATTTTACATTTACTGAGAGCTGTTATTTTATCCTACCCACTGTTTGTGCTTTTTCTATCCATAAAACTGACAAAATGCAAAATGAAATCCAATGAACTTGCTTGAGTTCCTTAAAATTCACCTGTTTCTATTATTGCAAAGAAGTCAGGAAAATTAGCGATGATTTATGACTTCCTAGCCTTTGATAGTTCTTGATTTAAAAGATTGCTTTTTTCTATTCTATCACAAAAAGCTAAAAATGATACATTACATGGATGACATTTTATGTGCTCATCCCAATCCTGAAGTGTTAGAAGAAATCTTGTTAAAAATGCAAAATTTGTTGCAAGGTCATGGGCTTCAAATAGCCCCAGAAAAAATTCAAAAACATCTTCCATATCAATATTTAGGTCACCAGATACTTCAATAAAAAATAGTTCTACATCTTCCAAAAATAGACCTACAAAAGTTGAAAACACTTAATGATTTTCAGAAACATATAGGAAATATACTGTGGCTTCGGTCACAGACAGGCATTCCAAATTATGAATTGGTACCTTTATATGATTGCCTTAGAGGTGATCCTTAATTATATTCACCCTGAATAGTGAGGCGAAACACACATTGTTGTATATTCAGGAACAAGTAGTTGGAGCACACACAAACAGGATTGATAGGCATGAAAGTGTGGAGGCTTCTACATTTAACACTCCAAATTAAAAATACTTTAAGTAATTATATGGTCCTAATAGGGGACTTAATACATAAAATTGACAACAGGTGTTTAACATCATGTGGCACACACCTAGAAGTCATACGCCTTCCATTTTCTCAACAAATGATTGAAACAGCAATATAAACAATGCCTAACTGGCAGGGGAATATCAATTTGAAAATTGTGTATGGAAAATCCCTTAGATATCATACAATCTTTGAGAATTGGCTTTGGATACAACCCACACTTACAGTAGGTGATGTCTTTACTGATGCCACTAAGATGAATAAGGCCTCTATCTGGTGTTCTAAAAGAAAGAAGTTACATGTGATTGAAACACCCTTTATATCCACACAACAGAATGAATTATATGCTGTGTATTGTGCATTTCAAAAATATGAGGAGCCAATGAATATTATCTCAGATAGTAAATATGTTGAAGGAATTCTAAAACATCTACAGACTGCTGTTAATAAAAAAAATACTAGTAACAATATATGTCAGCTGCTTAATGCTATACAAGTTATGATACAGAATAGGACAGAAAAACTTTATGTTTTGCATGTTCGTTCCCACACTCTTGCCCCAGGACCAATTTTTGAAGGTAATGATATTGTTGATAGGTCTTTAATAATGAATGTGGAAATAGCAAGGAATAGTCATAATAAGTTACATTTATCTGCTAGGTCTTTAGGAACTTTATGTGGCATTACAAAATCACAAGCACGTGAAATTGTTAAGTGCTGTGCTACTTGTGTGCCTTTTCAACCCCCTTTCCATGTTGATGTCCATAACCACAAGGGACTTACACCTAACACTTTATGGCAAATGGATGTTACTCATTATTCTCCTTTTGGAAGACAAAAATATGTTCATGTTTCTATTGATACTTATTCAGGCTTTATTTTTGCTACTGCTCAAGCTGGTGAGGCTGTTTGCAATGTTGTTAATCATTTGCTTCATTGTTTTTCCTTCACTGGCCCACCTCAATGCTTAAAGACTGATAATGGTCCTGCATATATTTCACAAGGTTTTAAAATGTTTTGTACTGAGCTCTCTATTAGTCACACTACTGTCCTTCCCTATAATCCTCGTGGTCAGGCCATAGTTGAATGTGCCAATCATACCTTGAAAATGGTGCTCCAAAAACAAATAGGGGGAGCTAAGGGATCCCCTTGACATCAATTGAACACTGCACTCTACACTATAAATTATTTAAAATTCGATAGTTGTAACCTCTCCCCTGCAATGCAGTATCTGGCAGGAAATGACAACGGTACTAGTGACAACACTAAATCAAACACATTCCTTTCTCCTAAACATAATATGAAAGTTATGTGGAGAGACATTGATGGTGTCTGGCAGGGTCCAGGGCAAGTGCTAACCTGGGGGCCAGGGTTTGTTCTTATTTTCACAGGTGATGGAGAACTCTGGATCAGAAGGAAGGATGTCTGTATTATCCATTTAGAAGGGACAAGGCAAGCAGAAGAGAAAACACAGGCTGGCCAGGAAATTGAAGGAGCCGAAAGAATAAGAAGAAGGCACTACAAGAACTTCTAACCAAACTGTGCCTCTTGTCATTCTCATCAGCAGGGATGCAGAATACAGCAGCAGCAGAGACAGGAAATACACCATGATGGGCCTTTGTGACAAAACCACCATGGCCCAGACTAGTTACATGGGGAGAGACAATCCTGAGGTTATTCTGCAAGGAAATGCCTCCACAGGTTTTGGCAAGGAATTTCATTCCATATCACACAAGAACTGGTCTCAACACACTGTAAAAATGAACTTTACTGGTGTGGCTTTGGTGCCGCCTATTTGTGTTACAAAAGGCAATGACACCAAAGACTCCACTTGTTTACAATTATTTAATGTCACGACCTGTTTTGATGGGTATGTGTTTAATAACACGACAACCCCTCCTTATACTGTTGTCTCTTCTCAATTTTATAAGGTTACTTACACTGGCATCTTGGGGTCACAGTGTGTTAATGACATAACCTATCAGACATCCAAGTAATTCAAAGCCATGCTATCATGTGACACTGATTAGCAAGAGCTTAGGGTATCCTCCTTGGTTATCTTATCATACTTTATGACAGAGGGGTTGAAAATCAGTTGTGGAAGGTGTGGGCAGCCTTAGGTCCCATAAACATCACGAATTTGCAAGGGACTTTCCATGATAATATGACTGGTAATCATGCATTTATGTGGGGGAAAGCACAGAATGTTAACATAATGGCCATGGATTCAGGGGAATATAATGTCACTTGTATTAATTGCAGGATGTCTGAATGTATAGGAACCAAGATTAGAGACCAAATTATTTTGTTATTACACAACAAAAGTTTGCCTTGGTACCTGTGAAAAGCAAAGATTGTATGAGTCACTTTCTGATCATATTTTTGGAATAATAGACCAAAGTAATCAATTAGCAGTTGCTATGAAAAAGAGATGTATTTCATGTGTAGCATTAAGAATTGTTTCACTTATAGCTATCATAACTGCTTATGTATCTTTATCTCAATCTATATCTATCACAAGAAAGGAAATGTTTCAAGCTGATTTTATGGATCAATTAGCTCTCAATGTATCTAAAGGTTTTCAAACACAAAAAAGGATATATGATGAATTTTACCATACGCTTGAGGGAATGAAGGAAACCATTATTGAAATAGGTGATGAATTGGATATTTTAGAATATAGAATACATTTGAAATGTGATTATAGGTATAAATTCATTTGCCTTACCAATGTTAAATACAATAAATCTTAATGGGATTGGCAAAGAATACGTAGGCATCTAAATGGGCTGTTTGGAAATTCTACTGTTGCAGTGGATATTGATGACTTATACGAAATTGCTAAAGATATTGCAAGGGCGGCTGATAAAGATTTGATGCCAGATAAAACTGCCCAACATATACTTGATTGGCTAGATAAACTCTGTAACCCTTTTGATAACCTTGGACATTGGCTTATGTCTCTATTGTCTTCTTTGTTGCCACTATGTTCACTATTGCTGGACATGCTGTGTTTTGGACCGTGTTAGCTCAGGTGCATAGCTAATCAGATAAAGGACTTTGGGACTGAGCTTCATAGGCTCCTTCTCTGTCAAAAACAAAAAAGGGAGAACTGTTAGGGATCTATAAGGATGTAGAGGGCCACAGGCTGTTCAAGAGGTCTCACTGATGGGTGAAGGCCCCTCTCTTGTGCTGATCTTTGAGCAAAGATCGCCTGGTTCAGTGCTCCATTGTATGGATCTGTAACAATCATAAACTCCCCTAGTTATTGTATGGTCATTAGCAGTCTATTCTGGGATTGGAGTCAGATAAGTGCACATGACTTGCATGCACTGTCCTTGAGCACAGCATGGGCTATACATCATTGTAACTTGAGGAAGAGTTTCTGTTATTTTACTATATAAGTAAGTACTTTGCCAAAAATAAATGGAGTTGCTTCCATCTTGTCTCCCGCCTCATCAATGTGCATTCGAGATAGAAAGTTAAGCTGGTCTTATTCCTTCAAAGTTAGGATCCTGGCTCTAGTGGTGAGCTGAATTAGTTGTGCACAACACCTAAGATGTCTAAATTGTGGAAACAATTTTCTCTCAATCTAGAATAACAGCTAGTGCTTCTAAACCAGGATGTGTAAATACAGAGGAGGAATAAAACCAAGGATGACATCATATGATCAGGCAAAAAAGAGATCATATCTACCATGGTCTTTTAAGAGATTGTATTTTTGAAATGGCTTATTGTTTCCCCCAGTTCTCAACATGGCTCTGGAATTCAATGAATGAGACCCCCTCAGTCTATATTCTTTTTTATGTACTAGAGTAGCCCAGAACTGCTGGACAGGATAAGATGTTTTACAGGTAGAAGCAGAACATCCCTTAATCATATGTGATAAGTTTTGTTGCCGTTTTTAACTTCAATGGTCCAGAAAGTTATCAGTTAGTGTGTTTTCATTAGGGATTAATATTTTAAACATAGAAAGTTTCTGGTAGATTTTAGAAAAAAATGTAAGTTATAGGGCAGGCAACAAGAAAGGAATGCATAGAGAACAGAGAGAGCTTGTCACAAATAAGATTTCACGTTCAGAAGCTTTCAACTACAACAGTATTGAAAAGAATGGTATCAATATGCAAATTGTATACATGATTCAGAAAAGGTACTTGAGATGTGCTTTCTGTACAATTAGGAAATTCTGTAGGTGTTGAGGTCTAGAGGTTTAGGGGTTTTGGGACCCCACAATCATGACTCATGGGTCCTGCCTAATGAATTCAACACAAGCCTTTCTTCAGCCAAAGACAAGGTTTATTAAAGATCCACCATATTGGCCAGACTCTTAAGGAATCTGAACATTTGTGAGCTGTTGTAAAAATCTGAGCTCCTGGCTATGTTCTTAAGTAATCTGAGTATCTTAATGGAGACAAATTGATTCTTATATACAGAAAAACTGTGGGAGGGATCCAGGAGTGGATAATCTTGATGGGAGTGACTGGGAGATAGAATGGAGTTTAGATAGAATCAAGGGTAGGAAATGGCCAAGGACCATCTGTAGGTAATGGACAATGGAGGGCTAGGCTAATTTAAGGGTAACAGAATTAGGAAATGGAGTATAGGCAGTAATGAAAGGCCAGTTAATAGGATTATGCTCTCAGGCTAACTCTAGAGACTTTCTTGATCAAGTTAGAGAATTCAAGGAGAACCCAGTAGACAAATGGGACCTAATTTCTTTTTAGTGGTGAAGGGCAAAAGTCTCAGCTTCGACCCATATCCTATTATTCCACCCTCAAGCAATTGAGACCCAAATTCTTTTGAGGTAAGGGGCAAAGGTCTCAGCTTCTGAAACTGCTTCCCACTGGCAAGAGGCATAAAACTGTCCCTGCCTCTCTGGGTTCCATTCAAGGGGTCAGTCTTCAGGTCCATTAGAGACCTTGCACTGGGTCAGAAGTTGATGGCCCTAGAGGAGACAAATCTGGCAAGGAGGTTAAGCAAACAAGGACCAAACAGCCACAAAAGGAGTAAAAAGTAGAGAAATGACAATTTCCCTGGAGGGAATTAAAGATGACTATGGCAAGGTAAAAACATAAAAGGAAAACAGCATGTATGATTTCATCTCTTTTTATCCACCTGTTCTATGGAGGGGGGTAGGATCTTTCTAAACAGTAGTTTAAGGTCTTCCAAAGATTCTCAGTATATTCCAGAGTCTCTGGGTACAAGTGGGGCAAGCCTGACAGATTTGTCTTGTGGTTTTAATGAGGATGGGATCTAGAACCCAAAAAGGAAAAACCCTGGACTTTCCCACATGGCCAAATCTCTAGTGTTCCCCTGAGGCTATAATCCCATCAACTGGCCTTTCATTGTGGCTATGCCCAATCTGTCACCCTTAAGCTATCCTAGACCTTACTATGTCCCCTTGCCACTTCCCACCCTTAATCCTATCTGGGCTCCATTCTCCCCTGGCCACCCCTGGTATTCTATTGTCTCATAGACTACTTGGCCACTCCTAGATCCCTCCCATAGTCTTTCTGTATATAAGGTCCATCTCATCTCCATTAAGATGCTCTGATTCTTATAATCTAGCCACTGCTGAGATTTTTACAATCTGGCCTGTAGCTCACAGGTGCTCAGATTACTTAAGAGTCTGACCAGAATCAAGGATCTTTAATAAATCTTGTCTTTGGCTGAAAGAAGGCTTGGGTCAAATTTTTCTTGGGCAGCAGCCACATGTTGTGATCTTGGAGTTCCAGCACCCTTAATCTAGCTTGCAGTCAGTCAAATGACTTTTGAATACAGTGGCCGGAACAGTCACTGCCTGGAGGCATGAAAGCCAGCTGGCAGCTACAGAGTATAATTGTTTTGAAAAATAAGCAACTGGACTGGGTTCAGGTCCTAAGGACTGAGTTAGGACTCCCAATTACTGTCCTCTCCTTTCATCAATATACAGAGTGAAAGGGTTTTTCTAGATTGGGCATAGCTAATGCTGGCATGGTGATTGATATTTAGTTTTCAAAGTCTCCAAAGTTTTAGCCTGGTCAAGGTCCTACTCTACAGGGAGCAAGTCAGGACCTTGGGTAGAGTCATAAAGGTGATTAATAGCAAGACCAAAATTAGGGATCCAGAGTCTTCAGAATCCAGCCATGGCTGGAAAAGTTTAAAGCCTTTTTCTTAGTGGCTGGAACATTGAAAGACAGAATTTCCCTATTCCTCTCTGAGGTAAAGAAGTGAGAAGTGGGCATTAGTTCATTGACCAGACAGTTTACAGATTGGCATGCTATCTGAACTTTGTTCAAAGAGACCCTATAGCCTGGAGTGCCCAGGAAATTTAAGAGCTCCTGTGGCAGCAGCCAAAGAAGCCTCTTGGGTGGGGCTACAAATAAAACAATGGTGCAATGCTTTAGGGTCTTGGAGGTGAACAACAGCTGGGGTGGCATGAGTAACTGGCCCAAATCCCTGATCCCAAACAATTGGTTCCACTGTCTCCCATACTTCTGGGGGAACATGGAGAGATCTGGTGCACAGACGGAGGCTTAACTAGAGAAAATTAGGTCCCTAACTTCATCATCAAGTCCCTTCCCAACAAGGTGGCAGAGCTAGACGAGAGCTCAAAAA
Source organism: Phascolarctos cinereus (assembly GCF_003287225.1). Taxonomy (NCBI): domain Eukaryota; kingdom Metazoa; phylum Chordata; class Mammalia; order Diprotodontia; family Phascolarctidae; genus Phascolarctos; species Phascolarctos cinereus. The sequence continues at coordinate 86,865,889 of NW_027556402.1, read as the reverse complement.
AGGAGTGTTCAAACAACAGATCCTCAAATATCAGGGGAGTGGGTATGTCTAGAGACATCTCTTAGTTTTCCTTTCAAGACTGGACAGGTTGAAGTGTGGGTAAGGCCAGAGTAATTGGTAAAAACAGAGAACATAGCCATGATAAGGTAGGTAACCTCACCTTCAGCCTTGATTTTTTGCCCATGGATCAGTGAGAGAGATGGAGAAAATGGGAGTGCTGCTAAGACCGAGGTTCCCCTGTCATTCCCAGTCTTGAGAAGACTGGAAGACAGGGTACTTGGGGACAACTCCACCACTTTTCTAACCTTGGGGACAATCCTTCCTCCAATGTCCTTCCTCATCACACCTTGGGCACAGTCCCAGAGGCATCAGTCTTGGTGACTCCCTTAGAATTGGTGCCCTGGAGGGTCACTCCTTGGACCAGTGATCCTTATGATGGCATCAAATGCAGGTTTCTCCACTATCAGAGTTGTCAGGAGCACACTTGATTCTTTTCCTAGCCATGACAACAGCCAAGAATTGAGTATGTTCTCTGTCTCTAGTCCTTTTCCTTCTTTCTCTTTCTCTGCTGCTGTTGTTAAAAGCTCCAAAGGCCGTCTACAGTAATTGGGCCTGAGGAGTTTGGCATTGCATTGCCAATTTCTGCTGTTCTCTCCTTATATCTGGGATAGACTGGTTCATGAAATACATGCTAAGGATTGATGCCCCTTCTATAGAGTCAGGATCTAAATTCATACGCTTTTTAATAGCTTCTAATAACCTGCCTTGGAAAAGGGTGAGGCAGTGCTATTGGCCCTAAAGTCAGGAGGACCCGAATTCAAATCCAGACTTAGACTAAACACTTAACATTTACTAGCTGAGTGACTCTGGGCAAGTCACTTAACCCCAATTAACAAAAAAAAAGGAAAAGGAAAAGGGCAAGGTTTTCCTTTTCTACCTGAGTAATATCCTTAACTTTTTGAAAATTTACTTGCTTTCAAAATGCATTTCTTAGGTCTTCTTACAGGCAAATTATCATATAGTCTCTCTTTCTCCTATCCTCACTCTTCTGATAATCCCATCCTGGGTCACTAATGGGAATAGCAGCTGTCTCTGGGGGATATTTTCTGGGATCATTGCTAGCCAAACAGTCCTCAAGTTTTTTGGGACCAGATTATCTTCTCCTCAGTAGTACAACAGGTAGAAGAAGATATGCAAATCACTCCAAGAAAGCTCACATTGTAGGGACACATCCTTGAAGCACTCAGTAAACTTAGTGGGATCTTCTGATATGCTCCAGTTCTCTTTAACCTGAACGATGTCTGAAATGGAGAATGGAACATGCACCTTAATTGTCCCATTAGTAGAGGTAGGCAAGAACTTCTCTTAGGGGAAAAAGGCCTGAAGGCACTGTGGGAAAGGGGCCTGAGGGCAGGGAGATAGGCACTTCTTGTGAGCAAGGGATTGGGGAATGTTGGCTGAACTAAACTGGACTGTAAAGCCAGGGGATCCGTCTGGCAAGGGGAAAAATCCAGCTGGCATCAAAGGAGGGGGAGGGTTCAGAGGAGGAGATACCACCAAGATGGCCATGGTGGCAAGGACTGAGTCCAGGGGAGGGAATGCTGAGGCAAAACCTTAAGCCTGAGTAGGGGTGACCTCCAGGAAAGGGGCCTGGGGAAGAAATGTAGGGTAGGAGACATGGAATGTAGGAGGAAATGAAGAGGAATAGGGTTGAAAAAAAGGGAAGGAAAACCAAGGGAAAGAGGGGGTGGGCAAGGAGGAAGGGGCATAAGAAATGGGGGGGGCAGAGGAAAATGGGAAGTGGCAGGAGGGGCCAAGAGGGAATAGAGAAGGGGTAGGAGCTGGAGAGGTGGTGCCATCGGTGGTTGGGAAAGAGGTGCCATAAGAAGAGGATCATCCAAAAAGTCTAGTTAATACCATTCCACATTTGTGGGGCTGCTCTAGCTGTGAGCATCCTACAATCCTTTTCTGATAATGGGGACACAAGAAAGTTCTACAAAAGTCACTATGTAGGGAATCTCCACCCATTTTCCTTCTCAGTTACAATATTGTTCTAATTCTTAGAGTGTATTTTGCCATAATGTCTGAAAAATGGGCCATGCCTCATAATTTTCCAGGTGATAGTGAGGACAAACAGTGTTGCAAAAGAACACCAGCCTCTTTTTTTTTTAAGTTCTTTGGAGAAACTAAATGTTTCTCAATTTTGTAAAAGACAGCCCAAAGGTGAATCTTTGGGAATTGAAGAGGATTGACCTTTTAAAGGTACAAGGGCTGGAAGACTCTCCTTAAAGGAGGATGTGGGAATAAGCCTCAAGAAAGAAAAAAACAAAAAAATCCCAAAAGAGTAGCTGTAGTTTTCCCAATTCTCTAGCACTGAGATAATTTAAAGGATTGGGCCTATGCTTCCAGATTTCCTTAGTCCTAAGGTGTGCCTAGATCAATGGCCTCAAATAGGACCACTGGATGAGAGCCCGAGAGTGTCAGGCTGAGTTCAAGACAGCCTTGTAGCTGTCTGACCTAAAGGGATCTGAAAGGCTAGGCCCAAAAAGCACTTCCAAGCTAAGCCTTCCTAGGTGCTTGGAAATCCACCAAGTATAAGGCTGGAAAGGGATTAAGAAAGGAGTAAGGGGAGGCTTATGTACCTTCCAGACTTGACTGGATTAGGCAGTTTTTTACAGTCAGGGAACCATATGTTGAGGTCTAGAGGTTTAGGGATACTGGAACCCCAAAATCACAATATGTGGCTCCTGCCCAAATGAATTTGACCCAAGCCTTCTTTTGGCCAAACACAAGGTTTACTAAAGATCTGCCATATTGGCCAGACTCTTAAGGAATTTGAACATTTATGAGTTATTGACTAGATTGTAATGTCTGAGCCCTTGGCTAAATTCTAAAGGAATCTGAGCACCTTAGGGGAGACAAGATGAATCTTATATACAGAAACACTGTGGGGAGGAATCCAGGAGTGTAGAATCTTTGTTTTTTTTTTTACAAAAAACAAAAGATAAAATTCACCCCTTTAAGTTACAGTGCAAAAGGGAAGCACCTGACAGTTTCAAAGGTACAAAATCAAGAAAAATGTGGGACTTCCACTTCCAGAAGCCAAGATGGCAGAGTAAAAAGGTAGTTGATCTCACTCTCCCCTATCAACCTCTGAAAACCCAGAAAATATCACCCCAGAAAAAAATCCCTGGAACACATGAACTAGAAGAAAGATGGGGAGCAGCAGTGCAGCAGCCCAGCAAATGGCTCTCCCAGTGCCTCAGCAAAAATAAGGGAAGCAGAACTACAAGGGGCCCCAGGCAGATAAGTACCCATCCACATTCATCTGAAAGGAGGTGAAGACAACAACCTAAAGCCCCGGCCTTGCTAATTCCAACCCAACAACAGGTGAGCTGTAGGAGCCCTGAAGCCTCAAATTGTGAAGAAATCCTGAAGCCCAGGTGGTAGAGCAGGCAAACACGAACACCTGGACCTCTGAGGGCCTCAGTGAGGGTGGGGGAACCAGCGGAAACCAGATGAGAAAACCACCAGGAGCCTTGGCACTCCACCACAAAAGAATCTCCCAGTGCATTAACAGAAATGAGGGAGACAACACTGCAGGGGGACCCAGGCAGATAAACATCCTGCAGCACCCATCTAATAGGAGCTGAAGAAAGCTAAAGGAAAGGAGAAGCAGGCAACCTAGAATTGCCTCAAAGTTCCAGCCTTGCTGATTCCAGCCCAACACGAGATAAGCGGCCAGAAACCTACAGCCTCCAATTGCCAACATAAGAGGCCCCAGCACACAAAGCCAGTGACCAAGACCTAGGCTCTCAACACAAGAATCTTGGGTCAGTATCCTCTGTTCCCCCAGCAGGAGAGCTCAATCTCTTTAAAGGCCAGGGAATGAAGAAACACCATGAGTAAAAAGAAATGTACCATAGATTGATATTATGAGAGGAGTGAACATCAAGACAGAAATTCTGAAGAGGACAACATTGTCAACAAACCCACATCTGCAACAACAAAAGGAAATATGAACTGGTCTGAAGACCAAAAAGCCTTCTTAGAAGAGCTCAAGAAGGATTTTAATAGTCAAATGAGAGAGGTAAAAGAGTCCTTCAAAAATACAATTACCCAATTGGAAAAAAAAATACACTGAAGAAATCAAGTCCCTAAAAAACACAATTGGCCAATCGAAGAAGGAAGGACAAAAACTAACAGAAGAATACACTGAAGAAAACAAGTCCCTAAAAACACAATTGGCCAGTTGAATAAGGAAGTACAAAAACTAACAGAAGAAAACACTCTGTTAAAAACTAGAATTGGACAAATGGAAACTAATGTCTCTATGAGAGAGCAAGAATCAGCCAAACAGAAACAAAAAAATGAAAAAAATAGATGAAAATGTAAAACACCTCTTCAGTAAAACAACCGACCTGGAAAACTGACTTAGGAGAGACAATTTGAAAATTATTGGACTACCTGAAAATCATGATGAAAAAAAAAGAGCCTGGACAGTATCTTTCAGGAAATCATAAAGGAAAACTGCCCTGAAGTCCTAGAACCAGAAGGGAAAATAACCATAGAAAGAATCCACTTATTGCCACCTGAAAGAGATCCCAAATTGACAACACCAAGGAATATAATAGCAAAATTCCAAAACTACCAGATGAAAGAGAAGGTGCTGCAAGCATCCAGAAAGAAAGAATTTAAATATCATGGAATCACAGTCAGGATTACACAGGACCTTGCAGCTTCTATGTTAAAAGACCGCAGGGCATGGAACATGATATTCTGAAAGGCAAAGGAGCTTGGAATGCAGCCAAGGATTATTTACCCAGCAAAAATGAGCATCATTTTTCAAGGGAGGAAGTGGCTAATCAACGAAATAGGAGACTTCCAAACTTTCCTGATAAAAAGACCAGAGCTCAACAAAAACTTTGATCTTCAAGTACAGGACTCAAGAAGGACTTAAAAGGTAAATGGGACAGAAGGATACAATATGTGTTAATAAGGGGGGGAGCTGTTTAAACCCCTACAAGGGAATATGAGATTTGCAACCCTTGAGAACTGTATTGTTATTGCACCTTGTTAAAGGAGTATACATAAAGAGGGTGGATATTAGTTGACTTTGATGTAATGATTAAAAAAAATCTAATCAAGTTAAATGGATCCAAATAAGTGGATCAATCTATCTTAGAAAAGGTACTGAAAAAGGAGGGGGCAGACAAAGGTAAATTACATTATAGGAAAAGACACAAAATCCTATTACAGCAGAGGGAAAGGGGGGGGAGCATTGTTTGAACCTTACTCTTGGCAGATTAGGCTCAAGAAGAGCATAATATAATCAGTTAAGTATAGAAATCTAACTTGCCCTATAGGCAGTGGGAGGGAAAAGGGGAAAGAAAAGGAAGGGGGGGAAAGAAGGGAGGGAAGCAGCAGTAAGACTAAAGGGGAAGAAAAGGGAAAGGGATAATAAAAGGGGGAAGGGACTGAAGGAGGCGGTGGTCAAAAGCAAAACACTAGTGAATGGGGAAAAGGAAAAGGAGAAAGAAAGCATAAATGGGGGGGAAGGATGGAGAAAAAGACACAGATAGTAATCATAACTGTGAATGTGAATGGGATGAACTCTCCCATAAAATGGAAACGGATTGCAGAATGGATTAAAAACCATAATCCTACAATATGTTGTTTACAGGAAACACATTTGAAAAAGAGTGACACATACAGGGTAAAGGTAAAAGGCTGGAGCAGAATATATTATGCTTCAGCTGAAGTAAAAAAAGAGGGGTAGCAATCCTGATCTCAGACAAAGCAAAAGCAAAAATAGATCTAATCAAAAGAGATAAGGAAGGAAACTACATCCTGCTAAAAGGCACCATAGACAATGAAGTAATATCATTACTAAATATATATGCACCAAATGGTATAGCAACCAAATTCTTACAGGAGAAGTTCAGGGAGTTACAGGAAGAAATAGACAGCAAAACTATACTAGTGGGGGGACCTGAACCTCCCCCTCTCTGCACTAGATAAATCTAACCACAAAATAAACAAGAAAGAAGTTAAGGAGGTGAATAGAACATTAGAAAAGTTAGGTATGATAGACCTCTGGAGAAAACTGAATGGGGATAGAAAGGAATATACTTTTTTCTCAGCAGTACATGGCACATACACAAAAATTGACCATGTACTAGGGCATAAAAACCTCACAATCCAATGCAGAAAGGCAGAAATATTAAATGCATCCTTTTCAGATCATGATGCAATAAAAATTATATGTAATAAAGGGCCATGGAAAGATAGACTAAAAAATAATTGGAAACTAAATAATCTAATCCTAAAAAATGATTGGGTCAAACAACAAATCATAGAAACAATCAATAATTTCATTCAAGAGAATGACAATAATGAGACAACATACCAAAACCTATGGGATGCAGCAAAGCAGTTCTTAGGGGAAGTTTTATATCTCTAAATGCTTACATAAATAAAATAGAAAAAGAGAGATTAATGAATTGGGCATACAACTAAAAAAACTAGAAAAAGAACAAATTAAAAATCCTCAACTAAACACCAAATTAGAAATATTGAAAACCAAAGGAAAAATTAATAAAATTGAAATTAAGAAAACTATTGAACTAATAAATAAAACTAAGAGCTGGTTTTATGAAAAAACCAATAAAATAGATAAGCCTTTGGTTAATTTAATTAAAAAAAAGAAAGAAGAAAACCAAATTACTAGTATCAAGAATGAAAAGGGAAGCTACCACCAAGGAAGGAAATTAAAACAATAATTAGGAATTATTTTGCCCAACTATATGCCAACAAATTTGACAATCTTAGTGAAATGGATACATATTTACAAAAATATAAATTGCCCAGATTAACCAAAGAGGAAGTAAAATACTTAAATAACCCCATCTCAGAAAAAGAAATTGAACAAGCCATTGATGAACTCCCTAGGAAAAAATCTCCAGGGCCAGATGGATTTACATGCGAATTCTATCAAACATTTAAAGAACAATTAATTCCAATACTATATAGACTATTTGGGAAAATAGGTGAAGAAGGAGTCTTACCAAATTCTTTTTATGATACAAATATGGTGTTGATACCTAAACCAGGAAGAGTCAAAATAGAGAAAGAAAATTATAGACCAATTTCTCTAATGAATATAGATGCAAAAATTTTAAACAAAATACTAGCAAGTAGATTAGCAACTTATCACAAGAATAATACACTATGACCAGGTAGGATTTATACCAGGAATGCAGGGTTGGTTCAATATTAGGAAAACTATCAGCATCATTGAGCATATCAACAACAAAACCAACAGAAACCACATGATCATCTCAATAGATGCAGAAAAAGCTTTTGATAAAATACAACACCCATTCCTATTAAAAACACTAGAAAGCATAGGTATAAATGGAGTCTTCCTTAAAATAATAAATAGCATATATCTAAAACCTTCAGCAAGCATTATATGTAATGGGGACAGGCTAGAAGCATTTCCAATAAGATCGGGGTGAAACAAGGATGTCCATTATCACCACTGTTATTCAATATTGTACTGGAAACCTTAGCTTTAGCAATAAGAGAAGAAAAAGAAATTGAAAACATTAGAATAGGCAAAGAAGAAAAAAGCTATCACTCTTTGCAGATGACATGATGATATACTTAGAGAATCCTAGAGAATCAAGTAAAAAACTACTTGAAATATAATAAACAACTTTAGCAAAGTTGCAGGCTATAAAATCAACCCACATAAATCATCAGCATTTCTATATATTACCAACAAAGCCCAACAGCAAGAGATAGAAAGAGAAATCCCATTTAAACTTACTGTAGACATTATAAAATATTTAGGAGTCTACCTCCGAAACAAACCCAGGAACTCTATGAACACAATTACAAAACACTTTTCACACAAATAAAATCAGATCTAAATAATTGGAAAAACATCAGTTGCTCATGGGTAGGCCGAGCTAATATAATAAAAATTAGAATTCGACCTAAGCTAATTTACTTATTCAGTGCCATACCAATCAAACTACCAAAAAATTATTTTATAGAGTTAGAAAAAATAATAAGATTCATTTGGAAAAACAAAAGGTCCAGAATATCAAAGGAACTAATGAAAAGAAATGCAGGGGAAGGTGGCCTAGCAATTCCAGATCTTAAATTGTATTATGAAGCAGCAATCATCAAAACTGCTTGGTACTGGCTAAGAAATAGGGAGATGGATCAGTGGAATAGGTTAAATATGCAAGACACAGTAATCAATGACTATAGTAATCTATTATTTGATAAACCCAAAGACCCCAGCTTCTGGGATAAGAACCCACTCTTTGAAAAAAACTGCTGGGAAAACTGGAAAAGACTATGGCAGAAACTAGGCATACACCCAAATCTCACACCACATACCAAAATAAAGTCAAAATGGGTTCAGACTTAGATATAAAGGCTGATACCATAAGTAAACTGGGAGAACAAGGAATAGTTTACCTATCAGATCTATGGAGAACAGAAGAATTCATGACCAAACAGGAGATAGAGAACATTATGAAAAGCAAAATGGATAATTTTGATTACATTAAATTGAAAAGTTTTTGCACAAACAAAGCCAATGCAACTAAGATTAGAAGGAAGGTAGAAAATTGGGAAAGAATTTTGACAACCAGTCTCTCTGATAAAGGCCTCATCTCTAAAATATATAGAGAATTAAGACAAATTGATAAGAACACAAGCCATTCCCCAATTGATAAATGGTCAAAGGATATGAACAGACAGTTCTCAGATGAAGAAATTAAAGCCATCTATAGTCATATGAAAAAATGCTCTAAATCGTTATTGATTAGAGAAATGCAAATCAAAACAACTCTGAGGTACCACATCACACCTATCAGATTGGCCAACATGACAAAACAGGAAAATGATAAATGTTGGAGAGATGTGGGAAAATTGGAACTAATACATTGTTGGTGGAGTTGTGAAATGATCCAACCATTTTGGAGAACAATTTGGAACTATGCCCAAAGGGCTACAAAAATGTGCATACCCTTTGATCCAGCAATAGCACTTCTAGGGCTATATCCCAAAGAGATCAAACAAATGGGAAAAGGACCCACATGTACAAAAATATTCATAGCAGCTCTTTTTGTGGTGGCAAAGAATTGGAAATTGAGGGGATGCCCATCAATTGAGGAATGGCTGAGCAAGTTGTGGTATATGAATGTAATGGAATACTATTGTTCTATAAGAAATGATGAACAGGCTGACTTTAGAAAAACCTGGAAAGACTTATATGGTCTGATGCTGAGTGAAGTGAGCAGAACCAAGAGGACTTTGTACACAATAACAGCCATGTTATGCAATGACTAAGATGTTAAACTGAACCCTTCTCAGCATTACAGGATCTAAGACATCTCCAGAGGCCTCGGGATGGAAAATGCTGTCCACATCCAAAGAAAGAACTATGGAAGTCGAATCGCTATCACTTATTTTTACCTTCTGTTGAGTTTTGTTTCATCTTTCTGATGGTTCCTCCTATTGGTTTTAATTTTTACTTACAACTTCACTAATGTGAAAATATGTTTAACGGGCATGTAAATATAAAGCCTATGTCAGATTGAGTGCCATCTTGGAGGGGGGAGAAAAAGGGAGAAAAATTTTCAACTCAAAAGCATATGGAAAAAAATTAAAAAAAAATAAAAAATTTTTAAAAATGCCCTGAAGCATGAAAAAAAGAAAGATTAATGCACTGAATTTGAAAAAAATGTTTAAGGAATGAAGCTACCTTGTTTTCTCTGAACCTTCTGGCAGGGAGAAAGTATTATGTTTGTAGGCACCATTTCCTCTTCTTGTTGTGATTTTTTCCCCCAATATAACACAATACAGTTTTTGCCTTAGTGTTTCTAGGACTTTAACATCGCTAAATATTTTCTTTACTTTTTCTATATGAAGACTATCTCTTCTGGTCACACTGCTTTTCAGACTTCATCTAAATAATACCTGTTATTCCATGTCTGCCTTATGTGCTCATTAGTATCGTGTTTGCTCCCATAAAATCGCTGAAATGTTTTTCTTTAAGAGCAGACATTTTGTTGCGGTCTGAGAGATTGAGACCCCTCAAAGACTGGAGTACATGATGAGTCATCTGGAATGAATTCACAGACTCAAGCATTTTTCAAGTCAGGGTGGCAAAGATTTATTGTTACTCTTTTCAGCAGGCAAGGATTCTTAAGGATCCTGCAATCTTAGAGTGCTACAGTTAAAGTTTATATATGATAAAATACAATAAAACATGTGCCACATATGCTAACTAGGTGATTCAGGGTGGGATTAGGGAGTGGTTAAGGAGTGGTCAGTTCTTAAAAGAAGATGCACTTCTTGTATCTACTGCTCAGGCATTTTACACAGAGTTCACTAGGAAAAGCCCACAAGGGGGGGCACATGAAGGTGTGATTTTAGGCCTGCTATGTCACTAAGTTAACTAGGGGTCAGGGACAATTGAGAGTTGTCCAGTCTGCCACCAATCAATGTCTTGTTTGACAAGATAGATGTAGGGAGTATACATATGTCTTAAGACTAGAATACAGTTAGTGAGGAGCCCAGGATGTAGATAATGAGGTAGGGTGGTAGTATAGACAGTCCAGTGGGTAAGAATATCTTTATGACCCAGTGCAAAGCCAGTTCAAGCTAATAATTCCTTCAGGTGTTGTTTGTAACTGTACCAGGGAAAGACATAAGGGTCTTGCTGGGGCCCACTCATGAGTAATTGCTAGGCACAGTGTCCTTGGGCTGGGGAGAAAGTGTCAGGGATAGTGCTTCTGAGGCTAGGGAGAAATTGGGGTCCAAGCACAAGCACCCAAACATAAGCACCCAAGCACCCCATCCAGTTAACTCTTCAACAAGCATATTTTAACTTAACCTTATCAGGTTCTGTACAATTCAGTTTGATGCTCACCACAATAAGTAATTAGCAATAAAGTCTAAATCATGTTAAAGTCTAACCAACAATGATGAATGATTACTAGATGCATAAATAAATGGAAACAAACAAAATACTGCTGAAGGCTACTGCATGAATACCGAAAAGCTAGTAAGATTCTATATTTGGGAAATTAGTGCATTCAGTTTATGCCATAGCCATTCTGCCATTGAATTCACCTTGTTATTGTAGCTCACTCTCTTTATTCATATTTACTATCATTCTGATGAGGTCAGAATTGAGAGAGTGGTTTAGTTGTATGGGTTCAATGCCAAAGAATCCACTTAAACATTCTCTTAGCCAGTGAGGGCTTTATTGATACTAAAGCACATGAGCCTATAGCACAGGGGTTTAAGTAAGGCAACTAGTATTTGGGAAAGGGAGGCTTATACAACAAAATTCTGACAGAAAGCTCTATAGCCTGCAGACATTTCAGATGAAGATGTAGTTTCAAGATAAGGAGTAATTTTAGGGTGGTTCAAAATAAGGAGGAGTTTTATATTACAGCATAAGGAGAAATTTTATGGTCTTTCAAGATAAGGAGGAAAGGATTTCAGGCTGCATTCAAGTTAGAAGGTGATACATGGAGAAGCAACCCCTAATATTCTCCTTAACTGCTAGTGTACCATATGCTGAATCCACATCAATTCCACCTCTACAAAGGATCTGCAATCATACTTGCTCAGTGTCTTCTATGTACAGTTAATGTTACAATTGATAATCTACAGAGGTATCACTATGGGAGAGGGCAGTCAACCTGGGAATAGCTCCTGGTGGGGTATAGAGACAGGACTGGTCCCGTTTTCCTACTCTGAAGATACCTAGATAATGCCTCATGGAGCAACAAACATTTTCTAAATTCAGAATATTCTGAATTCATCATTCTGAGAACTTTTTACATACACATTGTGAAAAATTTTTGATAATCATTATCTTGGATATTCAGAGCTTTCCTTAGGCCCCATCTTCCTAAGTCTTGATTTTAAATTTGGTTGTTCTTCAGAAGAACATTACTGAAAATGAGATTGAATTGACTCTCCTAATCCTGGTAAGACCCCATGCAAGGTCATAATTAAATTAATCTGAGCTCCAGTATGTTCTGCTAAGGCTTGGGTGGAGACAGATTCTTCTGTTTAGACAACCCAAGTCTTGGAGTGGTCTGGTATAGTTGAGGGAGGTCTGATAAAAGAAATATTTCCTCAGTCCAGGGTAAATGATGATGAGGTGATATTACCCCTTTGTGCCCTACATAAACTGTGTGCTCTGACCCCAAAATTAGCCTAGTTCTGGACTGCGTCCCTCGGGAAGCCCAATTCTAAACTGCAGCTCCCACGCATTCATGATATCTACTTTTTTTCTTTTTTCAGGAAATTGGGGTTAAGTGACTTGCCCAGGGTCATGCAGCAAGTAACTGATGCCTTCTTTGAGGGAAATAAAAAAATGATTCATACAACCTAGTGTTGTTTACCTTTGACCAATCTGTGCAAGTTGATACCAGCAAAATTTTCTGACTCAGTAATCTACCAGCAACCATTAACTCTTCACCCCTTTCTCCTCCCATTCTTACATTGTGACTGAACCACTTCTAACTTATTGTACAATATTATCATCCCCATTATGACTCTCTGGCCTCAGTGTCTTCCCTCAGCTTCTATGTGTGTGGCTGCCCTGAATGTTATATAATCATGCTGAATGCTGTGATATCACTAATGGTCTAACCTGGTAGGCTTTAATAATTGAGATCCTCAGAAATAGATCTTCAGAAACTTCAGAAACTAACCTTGGAATTATTATAATCCAGTCCCATAGAAGTTATCATGACTCTGAGAGTATTTTTAAAATGAAATGTTTCTACTATATTTATTTCCACTATATTCAAGTAACAATCTTTTCATCTTTTCTTTCTCATTTCTGTTGGAAGATGAAAAACCAAATGGAAGACTAGCATTGTAACTATACAAAATGTCACAAAGAGCCAGAGAGTACAATTCCAACACTGACATCTTGCCTGACTCTTGTCTGTTACCTGAACAATATTTTCCTTTTGTAAACCATTTGCTTGACTTTATTAGATTACTTCAGACAGAGAGGCAGCTGTTCAAGCCTAAACCAAAGCTGAAACAGTAAGGTCACTACCCATGCCTTGTGAAGTACTGGTGCCTTGCTTGTTTTTCAAAATCAGAGTAGCTTTAAAAAACAACAACAACAACAGCAATAACAGCAACAACAACTAATATTCCAGAAATGTTACTTTGCTCTGAAAGAATCTGAATATCCACAAAGGAAAAAAAGAGATTATTTAGGCTGACACAAATGTTTAACACTGAAACATAAACATATTCAGCATACACTAGCCTAAATAATCATGTTTCCCTCCTAGTCTCTTAAAGGAAAGATTGCTTTCTCTTTATTCTTCTCTGTAAGACTTTTAATTATCTAATTAGAGGTGCAATTTATATTTCTTAAAGCAAACTCATGACTAATGACTAGACTGCTGAAGGGATTAGTAGTAGATTTTAGAGCTTTCCATCTCAGGTCACTAGCTATAATCTACCTTGGAGCATTACTAACTTCCATTCTTTGTACTTACTGAGAATTGCTAAGTAGGTAGTAAGTCAGCAGTCTAGGGAAAGAAAAGTTTAATTTGATTTCAGTTGAAAGCTGTTTATACTCCCATGGATATCTGTAAGTAATTCAGATAGGCTAAGGAGTAGCTTCCTTCAGGAAAAGATATCACCAAGTCTAATCTGAAACAATAATTGAACAGAATCTTTGGACTGGAAGGGATCTCTAAACCAGAGGGTTTAACCTGTACCTGTAACATGTACCTTCTATATCAAACCCAGCAATCATTTATCTAGGCCCTAGCTGACTATCTCTCATTCTGGCAGTGCTCTAATTCTTAGGAAGATTTTCCTTCAGTTAAGTCTTAATTTGTTGTTGTATTTCTACCCATTTCTTTTAGTTCTGTCCTCTGAGGCCAAGAAGAGAACATTTTACACATGACAATTCTTTGACAATGGGAAGGTAACAATCAGCCTACCCCTTTTCTCCAAATCTTCCCTTTTCCTTTGCCTGAGGCATTGGCAAATAGTCCTTTCAACTGTCTTTCCCTTGTGGCTCTGGCCTTCTATTCTCCGTTACTTGGAAATTAGTCTAGCCCTTATCTTCTGTTACTTCTGGACCACTGCCATTCCTCAATTTCAGTTACCTCCTGGTTACCCCCAAGCTATTGGACACACTGTAAAAAAGATGAATCTCATGTACTAAATTGCTCAGATTCCTTAAGAGTCTAGCCAGCTTGTTATTAGCATCACAAATAGCCTTAGTTTTTTAAAAGTACCACCAGCTTCTACTGGTGAAACAATAAACCTTTTCTCTGAAAGAAGGCTTGAGTAGAACGCTTTCCAGGAAGGACTTGTGCCTTTTCCCCTTAAATTTTGCAGTTCTCAGCTCCCCTAGATGACAACAAACACTACCTGTTGACTCAATCAATCTTTAAATGGTTTCTAGGCCTCTCACTCTCTAGTCATCTTCTTTTGGACTTCAGTTATTGGCATCATTTAAAACTATAAGAATGTAGTATTATACAGTTGGATAGAAAGGGATAAGGTACAATGGATTAAAATCACCTCCCTTGCTCTGGACAGCACAACTATGTCAAAGCTGCCTAAAATTTACTACAACTTGAAGTATTTTTTATTTAGTTAAAATAAGTTTACCATCTGATGGGGTACATGCAGCCCAAGCTGAGACCTTTGCCCTTCATCTTAAAAAGAATTTGGGTCCCATTTGTCTACAGGCCCCAGAAAAGCCTTGAAGTTTCCTTGAACTCACTTATTTGATCAAAGAAATCTCTAGCCATTGTTTGAGGTTATAATCTTATCAACTCAGTTTTCCTTATTTCCTACCCCCAATCTCCCAATTCTTTGTTACCCTAATTTAGCCTAACCCTCCGTTGTCTATTAACAGATGGCCCAGATGGCCCCAGGCTACTTCCCATCCTTGATCCTATTTAGATCCTATTCAACCTCCCAGTCACTCTCATCCAGATCCTCTCACACCCTTCAATCATCCTAGTTTACTGGCCACTCCTATCAGGATAGCCTTCTCCCAGCCCCTCCTCCAGTCACCTCAAACTACTTGGCCACTCCTAGATCCCTCCCAAAGTCTCTCTTTATATAAAATCCATGTTGGCTACCATTTAGGGACTGAGACTTCCTCATGCCCCCTCATCATTGGGAGTGTCACAAATGTGCAGATTCCTTACAAGCCTGGCCAATATGGCAGATCTTTAATAAACCTTGTCTCTGGGTGAAAGAAGGCTTGAGTTGAATTAATTTGGGCAGAACACACATATAGTGATTTTGGGGTCCCAGCACCCCTAACATCTAAAGAAAAACACAGCCACTTGAATCTCTAGATCATTATCTCACAAAGTATTGTCTAATCATTTTATTTGTGAAGTTGATTTTTTAACATGTTAGTCTAGCAGCTTGCATGCTTTCATATTGAATTTAATTTCATTATATTCAGCCTATTATTTTGTGATAACAGATTGTTATTCAATGTACCACCATACCTTTCCAACTTTATGACATTTTTTACTTTTGGAAGTAGGACTCTATATGTTGGTTTAAGTCATTAGTGAAAATGATGACCATCATAAACTCAAGAAAAATCTTTTGGACAGTCTAACAGATAATATTCCGATTTGACCTATTAATGTGTATTCTGACTACAGTCATTTAAACAGGTCTAAATCTATCTAACTGTGGTATCTTTTAGCAAACATCTTGCAATCTTGTCCATGAGGAGGACATTTAAATTTGCAAAATGTTTTGCTGAAATTCTGGTATTACATTCTCTTGTTTTACCACTCTGCTATTTGTATCAAAAAAGAAAATGTAACATAACTTTTTTTTAAATGAAACTATGCTGGTTTTTTATTGGTAACTATTTTCACTTATTGATGTTCACAAAGTATCCCTTTACTATGGGTAATGTTGGAAATAACCTCTGGTGCCCATAGAGACACAGTAAGTTATACAGATTCAGGATGATTGAAGCATTTGAAATCTTTAATACATTCCTGCAGGAAGTGGATGTGGAACTCAAGGCGAGCATTGTACACACACACACACACACACACACACACACACACACTCTACACAGATGAGAACAAACCTTGTATCTCTATTCCCCACCACAAGTCTTCCCAGCTAACTTTCATTGGTAAAAGTCAGCATAGGTCACAGACTTCCTTTTTTTTCTGTTTGTTTTTTTGGCTAGGCAATGGGGTTAAGTGACTTGCCCAGGGTCACACAGCTAGTAAGTGTAATGTGTCTGAGGCCCTATTTGAACTCAGATCCTACTGAATCCAGGGCTGGTGCTCTATCTACTGTACCACCTAGCTGCCCCTAGGTCACAGACTTCCTGAAACTTCCACCACATATTCCCCTTGGTACTTCCCGCTCCCTTCTTCATACATTGTATGTTCAGAAAATGGCATCTTAATTCTGCCCAGAGGTGGAAAAGCTAGTATTCATGAGGCTATTAAAAATGCACACTCTAAGTAAAGCTTAACCTTTATCCAACTTACAGCCTCCCTAACCATACTAACAGTTTCACCCAATTTTAGCTAGTTCTTGAAGCTCCTCACCCAGAGCTACTTTCCTCTCAGTTTCCTTATATGAAAATATAATAGTTTCTTACTTCTCACAGTAAGGATGTATAAAAACATGTAACAAGAATTTTCCTAGGAATCAAAGTCAAGTTCATGGACCCACAGTTTTAAAATCACACCTCCTTGTCCTTTGATGAAACTTGAGTCAATTCTTATCAGTCTCTAGGTCTGTAGCATCTGTTTTATCACTAAAGATTTTTTTAAAAGATCATTTAAAGTGACTTAGCAAGTAAATTCAATTCTCTCAGTTGCCATGGATGTATTATATCAATATAATCACTTGATTACACTGAAGACAGTTGGTTTTTCTCTCATGTCACTTTTTTTAGGGGGTGGAGCTTCAACTCTCTAACCTTTAGATTTTATACTCCTCAATCTGAAGATAATTCCTCTTGGAGGAGAAAACAGAAGCCAAGAGTATGTGTTGAGTGATACCATCTTATATTCACTATTTTGTCATAATCTTTGTATTCTCTGCTCATATATCTCATATACCATAAGAAGTCTTCTCTGTTGTTTTTAGTATTTGTTGCTAATCTCAGCTCTCTCTGAGCTTTAGAACACTTGAAACTATAATTTCAGGATAGTGTTTAAAGGGTTAAATTTTGCATATGATTATAACAGAATGGTGTAACAAGGGAAAATAATGAATGCCAACGAACAAGGTTGCAAATCAGAAAAAGGAGGCAACAGAGCTGCCAATAAACTGCAGGATTATGTGTATGGGAGATCTCTGGATATTGAAAACAGAATGTTCACAGGATAAGAAAAGGGTCTTCTATCAATATTATATCAACTGGGGAACAATGCTTGGTAAAGAGAAGAAGCCAGAGTTGTTTGATGAAAGGTATAACTGTGGTGGCAATTTAGGAGAATTTTGCAGTCTCAGTCATGGGCTTCTTGCATGTGTATATTCAGCCTACATGCATGCATGCTGGCTGTTGCATGAGGCAATCAATAAATTTTTCATTAACTGAAAATAATTCCTACCTTCTTATTTTTATAAGCAAACATACTATATTTTTCATTCATTGTATCACCCTGGATACCACCTTCCAATCCATGTTTTTTTTTCCCTAAAATTGGGAATGGCTGATATCTCCCTGCAAATTGGGTCATTTGAGGGATCCTGCCTTTTTACTTCTTCATAAGAATTTTATTATTATTAATAGTATTAGAACTGAACTCTTGAGAGTTCTTCTCTCTTCTCCCAGTTTAGGCAATTGGATTCTTCGAAATTGAATTGGAGAAAGTTTTATCTCCCAATATTAAAAGACATATGTCACGTTGTACCCTGTTTTCCTATCATTGTCCATCAAAATTTTAAAACAAAATTGTCAATTACACTCACAAAGATTCTATCATTTCTATTTCATTAAACAATTTCTTTTTCTAGGTCAGATTCAAATCTAGAAGAGCAATTTCCCTTACTGCTTCCTTTACTTTTTAAATAATGCCATTATCATTAAGAAATGAAGCAATCATTTATTATGTGATTGCAATGTGCTAAGCACTTTGCTAAGTACTCTTTTATTAATTTCATTTAGGATGGAATCAACATGAGATAGTGAAAGATTACCACTGTCAAACACTCCTCGCAAAACCCTTTGCTACAATGAGCACAGAAAATGTACCAAATTGAATTCTAAACAGGGAATCCAAGAAAAGTCACAATAAGTTATTTTTCTAGCACAGAGAAGCATAAGTAGATGGCACTAGGCACTGGTTGCAGCAGTTATGAGAAGTTCAAACCCCAAGAATGATAAGGTATTGAAAACCTGGCCAGAAAGAGATCAAAGTGGACCCCTGACTAGCACCAATTATGGGATCAGGTTACATTTGGATTTGGTACTGTTGTACTGAGAAATCAGCGAGTGAGACTCAGATGTGATTTAAGATGTGGACTTTATTAGCACGCAGCTACAAGGGGTACGCGCATCCAAAGCAAGCAGCCCCCATAAGGGGTTGAGCTAGAGTTTATATAGAAAAGAGCATGGGAAAGAAATGCGAGGAACACTGATGAGGTAATCCAAAGATGCAGGTGTCTTTGGGGGCTATGGATGGGAAAATACATGGAGTATACCGGACAGGGAGGGGGAAGGATTTTTGAAGTCTGGCAAGAGGAAGAGTTCTTGGGCTGGTCAAGGACACCCCTCTCCCTCTGTCTTAATGAGAGAATGCTCTGCAACAAGGGAAATCTTTCTCACAACACAGGAACTTACTGAGGAATTGGGAGGCTTTCAGAGACATGATCTGAGGGCTGGAGCCTGAGCAGCCCAGCTCAGTGTAGCTGTACCAGGGAGAGAGAGAAGGGTCATGCTTAGGCCCATGCATGAATAACTGCTAGGCACAGTGTCCTTGGGCTGGGGAATGGTTGTTAGAGATAGTGTTTATGAGACTAGGGAGAAATTGGGGCACAAGTACAAGCACAAGCACCCAAGCACCCCATTGTTACGGATCAGAGATCACACAAACCAGACCAGGTGTCCTGGTCTCTGGTATAAACATAATTGTCTAAAGCAATTATATTGCAAGCTTTCTTATCTATTTGCACTGGAGCTTTGGGCTGTGCTTAAGCTATGCAAGAGTACATGTCACTATTGTTTAGATTTAGGAGGAAAGAGGTCTGGGGCAAGATTAAGCAGCAACTCCTGCTTTCCATGGCCTAAAGGGCCCTACTACCTAAATGGTAAAATGATGTTCTGCATCACAGAATTATCCAATTCTGGGTCAGAGTTCCAAGGAAGAGAGAAGAGGAAAGTGACCAGACCTGTCTTTATATCATACCACTTTAGAAGCACTGAAAACTTACGGACTCCCAAGCAAATTATGAAAGCAGCAAAAGGACATGAAAGAGAGAATCTTAGATGATTCATCCCCTCCAGAGATGAGGACAGCCTAACTCTAACATAAAATCTAAAAGCAAAAAGTAGGCTGGAAAAAAAATAAGCATATAACAGAAAAGAAATGGGCCACAAAAAAAACTATTATAGTGACAGGGAAGTTGAAGACATAGATTCAGAAGACAATGACTTGCAAACACATACAGTCAAAACCTCAAAGAAAAATGCAGATTGGATACAAGCCCAAAACTAATCTTTAGAGCAAGTAAAGAAAGAGCAGGAAAAAAAATTCTTTTAAAAATACAATAAAAGCAGTGGAGGAAAAACTGAAAAAAAAAGAAATGAGAGAAATACAAGTAACTTAAGAAAAGAAAATAAACAGCTTGTCAAAAGAGACTTGGAAGGTACTAAAGAAAATAACACCTTAAAAATCAGAACTGACCAAATGGGGGAAAAAAGGTACAAAACTGCATTAAAGAAAATAAATTTAAAAATAAGAGTTGGATAAGTGCTTGTGAATAACTCCATGAGACATCAAGAAATCATAAAACAATTTTTTTTAATGAAAAAAATAGAAAATGTGAACTGTTTCACAAAAAAAAAGTGACCTGGAAAGTAGATCAAGAAAAGATAGTTTAAGAATTATTGAATTCCTGAATTACTCAAAAAACCCTGAAACATCATATTTCAAGAAACTATAAAGGAAAACTGCCTAGATATATTAGAACAGAAGGACCAATTAGAAATTGAAAGATGTTACTAGTCATCTCCTGAAATTAATTACAAATGCAAGTCTACTCAGTGCATCATTAGCCCTTCTTCCTCCACAGCAGTCAGCTATGACCCCTGACTCCCTAGCACCCATGTTGAAGGGATCCAAAGTTGGCACCACTTATTCCTGTGTGGGAGTCTTCCCACATGGGAAAGTGGAAGTCATTACTAAAGACCAAGGAAACAGAACCTCACCAAGTTATATCACCTTCACCAACACAGAATGCTTAATCAGTGATGCCGCAAAGAATTAAGATGCACACAGTTTTGATGCAATGTCTGATTGGTCTCAGATTTGATGATGCAATTGTATATTAAGACATGAAACACTGGCCTCCCATAGTGGTGAATGATACACGCAGACCTAAGGTCCAAGTGGAGTACAAAAGGGAGACCAAACATTTCTATCCATAAGAAGTATCTTCTAGGGGGCAGAGCCAAGATAGTGGAGTGAAAGCAGTGACTTGCTCGAGCTCTCCCCCAAACCCCTCCAAATACTCATAAAAAATGGCTGTAAACAAATTCTGAAGCAGCAGAACCCACAAAAAGACAGAGTGAAAAAAATTTGCACCCCAAGACAACCTCGGTGATTGATCAGAAAGGTGTATCATGCTGGGCTATGAGCGCAGTGCAGCGTGGGCACTCAGGCCACAGCAAACCTGGAGCAGGCCTCAGAGGACTGAATCAGGGGCAGCTGTGGAGATTTCTAGACTTCTCAATCCACGAATGCCAAAGACAACTTAGAAGGTCAGTGGGGAAAGTCTGTTTCTGTTGGTGGTCAGAGAGGAAGTCGGGGTTTCAGCTCCATTCCCCAAAAGCGTGGCCCTGGGGGAGGGCAGCTGCTTCCTGAGCTTCTGGCCCACAGACTGAGGGGGAATCCAGTGGCTGATCAGAGAGGGACTGCAGGGATCTCTTTTCCAGTACTGAGGCAGCAATCTCTTGCTTTGCCCGTGTGTGGATCTGGGTCACAGTTCTGGGCGGCGGTGCTGGGGTGAGGAGGAGTGCTGGCATGGCGGAGCTTGGAGTGGCTATGGAGAGGAAAACCCTCCTCACAGTTATGGGACAGAAAGGAATACTTGTGGTCAGAGGCCAGGAAAGGAATAAACACCTCGCCCCTTATCATACCACCTTGGAAGAACTGAAAATTTACAGGTCCCTACAAGTATCTCTGAAAACAGCTACACAAACCCCTGAAGCTTGGGACAGTACACTCTCCACATTGGAAGCAGACTCTTACCTTAACAAAGAGTTTAAAACTCAAGTAATTGGCTGGGATCATGAGCAAGCAGCACAAAAAGAGTCAGACTATATTATCTTACTTTGGTGAAAAAGAAGATCAAAATATACAACCAGAAGAAGACAACAAATCAAAGCTCCTACATCCAAAGCCTCCAAGAAAAATATGAATCAGTCCCAGGCCTTGGAAGAGCTCAAAAGGGATTTTGAGAAGCAAGTAAGGGAAGTAGAGGAAAAACTGGGAAGAGAAATGAGAGTGATGCAAGAAAATCATGAAAAACAAGTCAACAGCTTGCTAAAGGAGACCCCAAAAAATACTGAAGAAAATAACACCTTAAAAAACAGCCTAACCCAAATGGCAAAAGAGGTCCAAAAAGCCAATGAGGAGAAAAATGCCCTAAAAAGAAAAATTGGCCAAATGGAAAAGGAAGTCCAAAAGATTACTGAAGAAAATACTTCCTTAAAAATTAGAATAGAGCAATTGGAAGCTAGTGACTTTATGAGAAATCAAGACACTGTAAAACAAATCCAAAAGAATGAAAAATTAGAAAACAATGTGAAATATCTCATTGGAAAAACAACTGACCTGGAAAATAGATCCAGGAGAGAGAATTTAAAAATTATTGGACTATCTGAAAGCCATGATCAAAAAAAGAGCCTAGACATCATCTTTCAAGAAATTATCAAGGAAAACTGCCCTGATATATTAGAACCAGAGGGCAAAATAGAAATTGAAAGAATCCACAGATCTCCTCCTGAAAGAGATCCCCAAAGGAAAACTCCTAGGAATATTGTAGCCAAATTCCAGAGTTCCCAGGTCAAGGAGAAAATATTACAAGCTGCCAGAAGGAAACAATTCAAGTACTGTGGAAACACAATCAGGATAACACAAGATTTAGCAGCTTCTACATTAAAGGACCGCAGGGCATGGAATATAATATTCTGGAGGGCAAAGGAGATAGGATTACAACCAAGAATCACCTACCCAGCAAAACTGAGTATAATCCTTCAGGGGAAAAAATGGTCATTCAGTGAAATAGAGGACTTTCAAGCATTCCTGATGAAAAGACCAGAGCTAAAAGAAAATTTGACTTTCAAATACAGGACTCCAGTGGAACATGAAGAGGTAAACAGGAAAGAGAAATCATAAGAGACTTATTATTAAGTTTACATTCCTGCATGGAAAGATGATATTTGTAACTCATGAGAACTTTGTCAGTATTAGGGTAGTTGAAGGAAAAAAATTGTATGTATGTATATATAGATAGATAGATAGAGGGCACAGGGTGAGTTGAAGATTAAGGGGTCATATCTGGAGAATAAAATTAAGGGATGAGAGAGGATGATACTCGGAGAAGAAAGGGAGAGGTAGAATGGGGTAAATTATCTCACAAAAAAACAAAAGAAAAGTCTCTCACAGTGGAGGGGAAACAGGGGAAGGTGAGAGGGAATGAGGAATCTTATTCTCATAGGATTTGGCTTAAGGAGGGAATAACATACACATTCAATTGGGTATGGAAATCTGTCTTACCCTACAGGAAAATAGGGGGAGAAGGGGACAAGAGAGCAGGGGGGTGATAGAGAGGAGGGCAGATTGGGAAAGAGGGTAATCAGAAGTAAATACTTCTGAGGAGGGACAGGGTCAAAAGAAAGAATAGAATAGATGGGAGGGCAGGATAGGATAAAGGGAAATAGAGTTAGTTTTTCACAACATGTCTACTATGGAAGTGTTTTGCATAACTGCACATATATATTGAGTTGCTTGCCTTTTCAATGAGGGTGGGTGGGGAGGGAGGACGGGAGAAAATTTGGAACTCAAAGTTTTAAAAACACATGTTTTGAAAAAAATATTTTCACATGCAACTGGGAAATAAGAAATACAGGAAATGGGGGTACAGAAGTCTATCCTGCTCCACAGGAAAATAGAAAGGGAAGGGGATAAGAGAATGGAGTGCAGAGAGATAGAAGAGAAGGCAGACCAGGGGAAGGGGTATTTAGAATGCATGCCATCTTGGGGTGGGGGAAAGGGTGAGAAATTTGGAACTCAAAAACTTGTGGAAATGAATATTGAAAACTAAAAATAAATAAATTTATATTAGAAAGTAAAAAAAAAAAGAAGTATCTTCTATGCTGTTTACCATGATGAAAGAAATTTCTGAAGCTTACCTTGGGAAGACTGTCACCAATGCTGTGGTTGTAGTACCAGCCTATTTCAATGATTCCCAACATCAGGCCACCAAAGTTACTGGAACCATTGCTGATCTCAATGTGCTCCAAATCATCAATTAACCAACTGCTTCTGCTATTTCTTATGGCTTGAACAAAAAGGTTGGTTCTAAAAGAAATGTGATGATCTCTGACCTTGGAGGTGCTACTTTTAATGTCTACATTCTTACCATTGAGGATGGCACGTTTCAGGTCAAGTCCACAACTAGGGACACCCACTTGGGTAGGGAGGGCTTTGACAACTGCATAGTTAGCCATTTTATTGCTGAGTTGAAACAAAAGCAAAAGAAGGACATCAGTGGGAACAAGTGGGCTGTGTGCTATCTACACCTCACTTACGAATGTGCAAATCATACCCTCTCTTCCAGTACCCAGGCCAGTATTGAGATTGCTTCCTTCTATGAAGGTATCAACTTCTATACATCAATCACCAAGCCTGTTTCAAAGAGCTGGATGCTGATCTCTTCTGTGGCACACTGGACACTGCAAAAAAAGACCTTAAGAGATGCCAAGCTAAATAAATCACAGATTCATGACATCGTCCTGGTGGGTGGTTCGTCTCACATCCCCAAAATCCAGAAGCTTCTGCAAGACTTCTAAATGGCAAGGAGCTCAACAAGAGTATCAATCCTGATGAGGTTCCTGACTATGGTATAGCTGTCCAGGCTGCCATTTTTTTTTCTGGAGATAAATCTGAGAATGTGCAGGACTTGCTGTTATTGGATATTACTCTTCTTTCCCTTGGATTTGAAACTGCTGACAGAGCTATGACAGTTCTGATCAAACATAATACCAACATCCCCACCAGGCAGACACAGAAAATACCACCTATTCAGACAACCAGCCTGGTGTACTTATTCAGGTTTATGAAGGTGAGAAAGCAATGACAAAGGATAGCAACCTGCTTGGAAAGTTTGAGCTCACAGAAATCCCCCCCCACATTGATGGGTGTTCCTCAGATTGAAGTAATATTTGACATTGATGCAAATGGCATCATCCATATTTCTGCTGTGGATAATAGCACAGGCAGTGAGAACAAAATCACCATCATCAATGAAAATGGTCGTCTCAGCAAAGAAGGCATTGAACATATGGTCCACAAGACTGAGAAACACAAGGCTGAGCATGGGAAGCAGAGAGACAACGTGTCTTCCAAGAATTCTCTTGAATCTCATGCTTTCAACAAGAAGGCTACCATTGAGGATGAAAAACTACAAGGCAAAATTAGTGATGAAGAGAAACAGAAGATCATTGACAAATATAATGAAATAATCAACTGGCTAGATAAGAACCAGAATGCTGAAAAAGAAGAATTTTAGCATCAGCAGAAGGAATTGGAGAAGATCTGGAACCACATCATTACTAAGCTGTACCAGAGTTCAGTGGGCATGCCAGGAGGCAGTGAGTGGAGCAGCCCCTTCTGGAGGTGCTTCTTCTGGACTTGCTCTTGAAGAGGCTGACTAAATACACCAGAATAAAGAGCATTCCAAACAGCTTTCCTAAAATTGAAGGAGTCAGATTTGTACTGAAGACAGTAGCAGTTTAAAAGTAACATTTAAGCTACTGTATAAATCTGGGCATTCTGAATAACTGACTGTATGCAGAGCAAGATAAATGAACAACATTGCACTTTATCAATACTGTAAAGAAGTGGAAATACAATTCTTGTCTTGGAGAATAAAATCTATTCAAAATTCACACACACACACACACACACACAAATCACAAAATATAAACTCCCCATAATATTATATCCAAAGAAAGATTTCAAATACCATGAAGCCACAGTCAAAATCACTGTAGCATTTCAAATTTAACAAAAAAAAAGTAAATTGAAGCAATTCTCCAAGCAAGATATCATTTATTAACAGGAGCATGCACCCTGATCATAAAGGATGGATTGAATGATTCTGTCTTTGATCAAAAGACCCTGAAGTGAATATGAAACTCATTTTTATAAGCATAGAACAAATGAGAGAATGAAAATCATGTAATTGACCAGCATTATAGAGGTGAGAGATTGTGATTAGTTACATCAATAAAAGTGAGCATGACCCGTACGTGAGATGAAAATCATCTCTGTCTAAGAAATGCTTTTATGAATGTTATGGGTCCTAGATGCTTCCTTAGGTTACACTTGATGGCAGATTTACCGGCAGCTGGGAAATTAGATAAGGCTGCCATAATTGTTAAAGATGGGACAAGTCAATCACTACTAGCTTCTCAAACATACCAGAAAATACCGTAAGTATTAAGAACAGAGTCATTTATTTAACTAGCAGAAAATATAGGAAAGCTTGACCTTGGTATCTAACTGATTGAGAGATTGAACTTTATAAAGCACGCATTAGTTTCTTCTCTCAGAGACAGAGAAGAAGCCTAGGCTTGTTAGATGGAATCTAAAATATGGTTATAGAATAAAATTACTTGCAGCATAAATAAAAATAGAATATTGGATTAAGATTTAATTATCTCAATCACATAATACTTAGCAGATACCACTATAAAGAGTGGAGGGCTTGAAATACATTATTCTGGAAGGATAAGGAGCTAGAATGCCTCCTATCCTGTACTGCTCTCTCTTCCCCAGAGTAAGAAGGGCCTTTCCTGTTAATCACCAAAGCTTTCTTGGCTAAAAGGCTGCTGCACCCTGTCTTTCTGCTAGTGCAGCCATTCTAGCGTTTCTCTTGGGGTGGTATTTTCTGGGCTTTCACAGGTTAATAAGGGAGGGTGAGAGCAACTTATTTCTTACTCTACCATCTTGGCTCCCAGGAAGTGGAATTTCCCTATTTATGGAATTTCAATCACAAACTCATCTTTTCATCCTGAAATTGTGTTTTCAAAATTAAGATTTTAGTACACACAAGTTTATTCCTTTTAGACTCAAATACATTATTCAAATGTCAACCATTGAAACATCTGGTGCATCTCATAATAAAATCAATGTTTTTAAAGTGCTTTAAGGTTTGCAAAATATTTAAGACACCTAATCTCATTTGATTTTCTCATCAAATCTATGAAGTTATTGTGGCTATTATTATCATCCACCTCTTGGATATAAGGAAACTGACCCACATAGAGGCTAATTTACTTGAACAATACAACAGAGCTAGGAAAGGCCCAATGTGGCATTTAAGTCCAAGAATCTATCTGCCACCAACTCCAGCATGCTATGGATATACTAATTCTCAAAGGTGCTAGGTAGAAGGAAGGAACAGAAAAAATATGTGAGAGGCTCCCCGGACCTGTGTTCATTTTTTCATTGCCCAGGACTCTCTCTTATGCCATCATTTTATCACCTGTTCAATGGTCTTATGTTTTCCTTTCCCCAAAGTACAATAAAGATTATTGCACATGAAACTTCAAATCTACTATACACAACTTGCTACTTCTTTCAAATATACTGCAAAATTATCAATTAAATTTGTATTTTTTCCTTCCTTTCTCCTGGGCAAGAGATGGATATATGTATGTGTAGGTATGTGTATGTGTGTACGTGTATATACATATGTGTAAGTATATATGTATGTACATATACATATATGTGCCAATATATATAAACATATGTAAAATTATTCTACATGTACATTTATTTATCAGTTCTTTCTCTGGATGCAGATAGCATCTTTCTTCATATGTCCTTTATAACCCCATACAGTTCTTAAAATTATATTGCTTTTATTGTATATACTGTCATCTTGATTCTGCTCATTTTGCTCTTTATTATTTCATGCAAATCCTTCCATTTTTAAAAAATTATTGAGTTCATCATTTCTTATAGCATAGTACTATTCCGCACAATCATATACAACAACTTGTTCATCATTTCCCTTATTGATGGGCATTCCTGTAATTTCCAGTTCATTTTAGAACAAATAAGTTCTTTTTGATATGTGATTTCTTCTTAATTTTTCCACTGCCTACTCCCAATTCTCTCTTAGCTATCTTTAAGCTGACTTGAAGATGTCTGCTGCTCTATTGAAAATAATTAATTCTTTTGCTAAACAAAAAAAGAGGTTCTCAGCAATTTCCCTCACCTTACCTTTGACATTTGATACTTTTATCAGCCACTGATTCATTCCCAAAATTTTACTCTCTTTTGTCTAGTACACCTACCATGTAATTCTGAGTCAACTTCCATGACTTTTCCTGTATGTTATGCTGTCTTCTCTGTCTCTTCTACCCACTATCAGTGTTTTTTAAACCTTTGACTTTAGCTTTGTTCTTTTCTGTTCAAATTTGTTCTCTCAGAGAGCTGCAACTACAATCACTATAATAATGATACCAAAATCTATGTGAATTCTTTCTTCCACTCCAGTTCCATATCAAGTACACCCAGGTTGCTTCATTGCTTCTTCAAATTGGTGGTCATAAGGATAATGAGAGGGGATGATTATGCCTGCAAAAAGCTGGGTTCATATCCCAGCCTCTATAAAAGAAGCCTTTAGGAGATGTTTAGTGATATACCCTCCAGGACTCCAATCAGAATAGAGAGATGCCTGAGGGAGTTCAAAAGATGATGAGTACCAAAAACTGAATCTAGCAAGATGATGATGAGATTTCAGACATTCAACTTATCTTGAGTGAGGCACGATATTCATGGTGTAGTGGAAATCAAGCAGGTAGAAAAAAAATAATGAAGAAATAAAGAACATTGTCCTGTCAGATAAGAGTAGGATGATGGTAATCGGTGTGGCTGCTTGAGCATTCTTTCAGAATAGCCAAAAATGGAAATTGAAATGCATAATGTCGTTAAGTAAATAACCTCTTTATTAATAGTGATGTGTCAATAATTTAATCACGTTAACTAGATATAATCAATTTTCAATGCAGAATATTGTACATATGCACAGTAAATTAGAAGCACAAGTACAATAACAAAATACATGAGTCTAGGGTTTTGATCTTGAAACAGAAAGATGTAGAAAAGAGGGAGTGAATGCTAGAAACTATGCCTCACATATCTTTAATGACTGTTCTCAGTTACAGGAGCCTATCAGGTTTAAATACATAATGAAATTCAAAAGTAGAATGTCAGGAGTGGAAAATCCAATATGGCCCTTTTGGTAAGAAGAAATTTGGAGAAGGATAGACAGTACAGAGATATTTTTATGGTCTATATAAGTCCCTATGATAGGGAAGAGATGCCTTTATTCTTGCTAAGCACAGAGAAGATGTTCAAACAATACAGATTAAAAGATTTCAATATAAATTTTTAGACTTAGTT
The DNA here is from genome assembly GCF_003287225.1 of Phascolarctos cinereus. Lineage (NCBI taxonomy): Eukaryota > Metazoa > Chordata > Mammalia > Diprotodontia > Phascolarctidae > Phascolarctos > Phascolarctos cinereus. The sequence continues at coordinate 86,836,919 of NW_027556402.1, read as the reverse complement.
GCCCTAAAATGTTAGTAGGCTACTTGGGAGTCTCTAAGGTATTTCCAGGGAAAATAAAGTATACACCAAATGTCACCCATTGTGAAGTTCACATAAGCAAAACCATTTTGCAGAATTTGGGGATCATGAACCATATACAACTAGATAATTTAATTAGTTTGAAAACTTAGGCTTTCTGTATCCTTAGAAGTATTGTCAAAAATAGTAGTTACAACTTATAGGTAAAGAGAATACCAAATATTTTTATAACCAGCAGTAATTGCTTATATATAGTTTAAATCAGGGCACTAGAGACCAGTTAGGAAACAGCAACTTTGCCTATCCAAAGAATAAGAAAAGGAATGTTAAACAAGGCTCAGGAAGATTCTGATGTTTCACCTATGTTAGTCCCATAACTCTGATCCCGAGCCTAAAATTTAGGGAATTTTGCTGGAATAAATACTTTGCTCACTATGATTTTGGAAATGGTAGAAATTGAAAGTATTTTTCAAACATACCATTTCAAATCCAATGAGGTTGACCACTAATATCTGATACATCTCAGCTTTTCTTTTCTTCTCTTTTTTTTTATTTTACCCAAACATATTTCTCAAAATGAATCCATTGCACCATTACCTTGAGATATTAATGAATAGCTATTGTAAGGAATTACAACAGGGAAAACACACACACACACACATGCACACACACTCACACACACACAGAGAAAGAGAGAGAGAGAGAGAGAGAGAGAGAGAGAGAGAGAGAGAGAGAGAGAGAGAATGAGCTCTAAGCTCTCCAGTAGCAAATATCTAAGGAAAATTGCCTCCTAATGATAAAAAAAAGTATTTTTTTCCTACTATTCACTGACTTAATGCCATTGTGGAGAGCATGTGATCTTAAAAATGCCCAAATGTTTTCAAATTTTCGCAAATCATATTCCCTCAAAGGGTTCCTTCCTATTGTTTTGTTAATACATGTTCAGAACCAATTGCCTAGATGATTAATTCCCTAAACTATTTCCCCTTAGTTAATTGATCCAATTATTCCATGGTCAATCCTTAGAATATATGAAGAGAAAATTTCAGTTTTTCATTATTTGCAAAATTTTTCATCATCATAGAAACACAGAAGCCAGAAGGATACCTATAGGTCATCTAGGTCAGCATACTAAGACAGAACCAGAGAGTGAAAGCGATTTAGCCCAGGTTACACAGGTTGCTGGTAGCAAAGCTAAAACTGAAGCAAAGATCTCTTTATCTGGGACCAACAACTTTTATACTGCTTGACTTCACTTATGCTCTACTAGATTTGTAAATGAGTTTCATCCTGGCTCCTAGACAAATGAAATGTAACCATTAGCTCAAAAGTTGCAAATGTCTTTTTTTCCAGCCAAAGACAAGGTTTGTTAGAGCATCCATCATATTGGACAGACTCTTAAGGAATCTGAATGTTAGTGAGCTAATGGCTAGATTATAAGAATCTAATCACCTTAATGAAAACAAGATGAACCTTATATACAGAAAGATTGTGGGAGGGATCTAGAAGTGGCCAAGTAGTCTACAGGTACTGTGAGGTAATAGAATGTCAGGGACCTGGACCATGTGGCCAAGGGAGAATAGAGCCTAGAGAGGATTAAGGATGGGGCCATAGGGAGGTAAGAGAATGGAGGGCAAGGCTAGGTTAAGGGTAAAAGAATTGGGAGATTGGGTGTAGCCACAATGAAAGGCCTGTTCATGGGATTACAGTCTCAGTCAAATGCCAGAGATTTGGCCATGTGGGAAAGTCCAGGGTTTTTCCTTTTTGGGATTTAGCTCTCATCCTCATCATTCCCCCCTCAAACAAATGAGACATAAATTCTTTTGGGATAAGGAATTAAGGTCTCGGCTTCTGAAACTGCTTCCTGCTGGCCAGGAGCATAGAGCTGACCCTGCCTCGATGGGGGTCTCAAAGAAGAGGTTGACTGGAACTAAGCACAGGCTGCATCCAGGGAATTATGGGGAGACATTGGTACCCACTGTTAGCTATCAATTGTAGGTAAATGGGTTGTACACAGTCTGGAAGACACAAATCTGACAGAAAAAAACCCCTGCAGGTTCCAGATAGGACAAGATAAAATATCCTTAGCTCTTTTTGGATTCAGATAATTCAGTTTTCCAACCATGCAGTATCAGATCCACCTCATATCCAAACTCAGGAATAGCCAGGTAGGTAACATTCCTTTTCAAAGGAACATAATGGAGAAACTGAGCCAGGAGGACCCCATCTTAGACTAAGGTTAAAATTGTTCTCTCAGCTTTTCCTGATACTGACTTCCCACCAGTATCACATTCTCTGAGTGGCTTGTGGCATTTCTCTTAGATGGTGGATTATTGATTATCAATGGATTATTATGATCCATCAGACAAACCAAAATAAAATCCTATGAGCTTTTACCTCAAACAGAAAGTTTCAGTAATCACAGTTTAGGAAAATCCTTTCCAGGATTTACATCTCAAATTTAAATTTATCCTGGTGTAAAAAGCCAATCATTAGAGATTTCTATACACTTGCAAATTCTTAGGGAGTGATACATAACCCAAACAAGCTTTTTGGCTAGTTTACACATTAAAACAACCAACAATAACCAAATTATTTTAGTGGTAACAAAATTATGAAAAGTTTCTTGACATAATTGATGCACTAATTTCACGAATTTGAAACTTGAAACAAAATCCATTACCAATCAGGTGACATCAATTTTGTTAAATGCATTTCCAAATTACTTTCCACAGAGAATCAACATCTTATCATTAACAGTTAAAACTACAAATTTAAAAGAGCATGTTTGCCCAAGTTTGGAGGCTAGCTTTGTTACCTTTATCAGGATGTGCTCAACCTGGGTGTTACTTCTCGGCAAAGGTTGCCTTAGAGCCTAAGGCCAGTGGGGCCTAAGCTGTAGCTCCTGCCCCTCCCTCCTCCTTAGTTTCCCCAGATAGGGTAGGGTGAAATCAAAGGTGAGGGATAAAGGGTGAAACTCTCTTTTCCTATGAGAGGGGTTAAGGATACCCTCTTGATTCAAGGGAAGGGAGTGACCACGGTTTCAAGGACAAGTTTCAAAACTCCTTAATGATCAATCACAAAACCTCCAAAATCTGCCAAGATATTTTTAGCTGTTCTAACTTTTCCCTGTAACCTCCATGAAGGAGGATTAAGGGGTGTAGTTGGAAGGGAGTAAGTAAGCTTCAGGGAACTGAAAAGCAACTGCAGTTTTCCCCAATTCCCTAGCGCCAAGAGAACTAACAGAATTGGGCATACACTTCAAGATAGGCAGTCCGTCCTTGTCCTCTATGGTGTGGAAGGTGTACCCAGGTCCATGGCCTTGAACTGAACCAGTGAACAGAGAGCCTGAGAGTGCCAGGCCGAGTGCGAGACAGACTCATAACTGTCTGCCTGATAAGCACTTCCAAGCCTTAGTGCTTGGAGAGTGACTCCAACCACAGAGCAAGATAGGTGGGGGGTTGGGGGGAGGCCTACATACCTTCCAGTCTTGGCTAGAGAAGAACTTGGGGTTAGGCAGTTTCCCCACACAGGCCACCAAAATGTTGAGGTTTAGATGTACTGGGACCCCAAAATCAAGACATGCTGGTCCTGCCTGAAAGAATTTGACTCAAGCCTTCTTTCAGCCAAAGACAAGTTTTGTTAGAACATCCATAATATTGGACAGATTCTTAAGGAGTCTGAATGTTATTGAGCCTTTGGCTATATTATAAGAATCTAAACCCTTATATTTTCCCAAAGGAAACAACAGAAGTCATCATTTGTTAGAATTACGTATTTGCTATTAACACACGAAGATTGCCTTGTGTGATAGGACCAATATTTAGTTAAAAAAAAAATTCAGATAATTAAATTCAAATTTTCATCTACTTTAGGCTGTCATTAGGAAAATCTTCCTGAAATATATTGTAAACTTCCCTTTCTTATAAAATGGAGAATTCCACACACATTGTAGCTTTTTTGTTGATGACTTAGGATCAATATTAAGAATATCAATTACTATGCAGAGTTACACAGTAATTTTCCCATTTGGGTATTAATTCCCTTAGTGCAACCCTCAATCTTCAGTTGTCAAATGGTAGCAACATTTGATTTTCTCATGAAGAGGGAGAGGATAATTCTTCATAAACTCTCATTTTCTTTTTTCAAATCTATGTATTTCCAGAAAATAACTCCAAGAAAATAACCCAAGCATAGATAACATGATTCATAATGAGGAAAACAGTTTCACAGTGTTTGATTAATAGCAAGAAAAGCAGTAGGGCAAGCTACTCTCATGCTTAGTATTTATTAAATAATGCACAATTGTCCACCAGATATCCCTTAGAAGTATTAAGCAGTATCAATAATAAGAAAAACAATAATAACTGCTAACTTTATACAGTGCTGTGAGGAACTAAAATCAAATTTCCAATGCCTTTGAGATTAAGTAAATAAGCAGGTTGGTATGGGAGTGAGGGGAGCAATACTTATTCTAATCACACCAAACAAATTGTGCTAACATTAGAAAACAAAAAGGGGGGAAAAATACACCCATTCATATTTATGATAATTCTAAAGAAAAGAAAAATGTTACAGTAAAAACCTTGAAAACTTGAATTTATTTCACATAATTGATAACTACTTCTATGCCAATATTTTATTGGCTTTCTATGATAACAGAAAATAATGTTCCTACAAGAATATCTTCTGAAAAAGATATAAAAGAATGTCAAGTGCACTGAAAACATATGCTAGCCTTGGAAATCTTGTAGTAAACGAATACTTGAAGGAAAAAATATTTTAAAAATTCAGGCCTTTCCATTAGAAAAAAAATGTTAGCTAGCTATTTTATTAGTATTTTATTGTAATTTTGGATTAAATGTAGTGCAGAAGAGAGGCAAATTATGTAAGCAATTCAAATAAATAAAGCTGTTTTGCTATGATTGTCTTACTATTTCAGGTGTTTTTCCAAAAAAAATAAAACAAATTGAATCATCTACTCTGTTAGAACAGAAGTTTTCGGGGATCAGTTTTGTGACTGTAGCCTCTGGAATGTGGTTTATTCCCATTTCTCTCTGTTATTCAGTTCACTCTATATCATAATGGAAAATGCATTCATTTTGACTCAACATGAAGTAATCAGGCTAGATGTCCTCTGAGGTTCTTTCCAACTCTAGATCTATATAGGGAAACCACATCTCTCTATGGGCCCCAGAAATATTAAAATTATAGCTAAACTTTATATTTAAACATCAATAATGTCATGATTTTATGTCTTTGAAAAAGGAGCACACTCTAATCTTCTCCAGTGTGAATTTGGTAAGTTAGTTTGCTGTATGACCCTGGTTCCAACGTATTCTACCTTTCCCTTATCTTTTCTGGACTGTGCTTCATTCTCACCCCAATGAGACAGACCTTTCCTACTTACCTTATAGGCTATTTTTGGCTAGAAATTTGTTTCACCTCATCCTTCTGTTGGTTCTGCACTCCAGATTTCATTTTGAGGTGTTATTTTAATGTTGTTTAGAGGGGAATTTTATAGAGCTCAGGCAAATGATTATCTTTACTCTGCCATCTTGGCTACGCTGTTGATTTTACACAAAAAGATTTCTAATCCCAGAGTTTGACTATTATTTTTTAATGTATTAGAATCCTTAGAAAATGATTTTCCAAAGTAGATTTTTCTTTAGCCATTGAGATTTATTCCAAAAGAAGGAATATCCTGAGATTTACTGATCTAAGGGAAGTGTAGGATGAGAGAAATGCCTAAGAAATTTTCTTTTGATCTCTGACATTGAACTTAAGGCTGTGAAATAAACATTAAGTTCCTGTTTGTCTTTTTCTTCTTTGTGGAAGTTTATAGAGAATAAACGAGATGGCAAAAACTATCAGGAGGGTGACAGCAAAATATTTGAAGATCCAGGAACTGAATCTGAGATTTTCATTCACATAATTCCTGGATGAGGAAACTTTCTTTATTATGACATGTCAGCATCTTATGTACAATTTATGTTCTTTAAGTATAGTTTCTTAACCTGTGGTCCTTTTTTAAAAATTTATTTTATACCTTTATTCTAACATAATTGATCTCTTTTGTAAAGATGTGTTAAATTGTATACATTTAAAAGCATTATTGTGAGAAAGTGTCCATAAGCTTCATCTTAAATAAAACCCTGTCTTTGAAAGTTGTTTTCTACTATACCTGGCACACAATAGGAGATCTAATAAATATTAAACTTATCCTTGGGGCAGCTAGATGGTGCAATGGATAGAGCTCTGGCCTTGGAGTAAGGAGGACCTGATTTCAAATCCAGTCTCAGACACACAACACATGACATTTACTAGCTGTGTGACCCTGGGCAAGTCACTTAACCCATTTGCCTAGCAAAAAGCAAAAATCAAAACAAAACAAAACGAACAAAATAATTTCATCCTTATCACAGTGATAATGAGGGCTTTTAGTCTAACCTCAAGCCAAAGGGAATAGAATGATAGCCTTTTGTGACCTCTTGAATCCTTATCAATGTATTAGTCATTCTGAAATTGCATATGGTAGATAATTGTAAGTGAAATAAAATTTTCTGCCTCTCTGAAATAATAAGAGGTAACAGTCATAGAAGTCAGTAGGAATTCTGAAGGAAAAAAGGTGAGTGTTGCATACACACACTCATATACATTCACACATACTGCATTATGTATATTGCATCACAAATACATGGTGAAACTCATGAACTGGGAAATCAACAGGGAGCAACATCATAGGAAAAAGAACTTTAGCTAGGAACAATAGCCATGTACTTTCCTAAATGTCACAAATTATCCTAATACATATGTTGTTGCAGTATCTCTTTCTAACAGGAAATGCCTTTTTAAAAGAAAAAAAAGAATTTCTATAATCTTGCTATTTCTCCATACAATCCTTTCCTCTGTTCTAGATTACTCTTCTAGCCATGCTTTTGTGACTCTGAGCTTTTGCAGATGGAGGGAAATTCAATTCCTGCTTGTCTCAAACAGCTTTATGATCTTTATAGCTCATTCATATGCATATTGTATATGTTTGTATCTCCATGTCAGACATATAGCTGACTTTACTGAACAGCATTCTGGGGAAAAAAAACTGAGGAAATTCATTTTTCATGGAATTTTGCTTCTTATAACAATGATGATGATAACACATTTAAACAATAATTTAAAATTAAAAAGTACTGTCTACACACAACAGCAATAATGATAGGTAATATTTATATAGCTCTTACTATGTGCCTGACACTGTGCTAAGTGCTTTATAAATACTTCATTTGATATTCACAACAACCTTGGCAGGTAAGTGCTATTATTATCCCCATTTTACATAGGAGGAAGCAGAGGATGAAAAAAAGGTTTTAGATTTCTAGGGCGGAGCCAAGATGGATGAGTGAAAGCAGTGACTTGCTTGAGCTCTCCCACAAACCCTTCGAAAATCTGTAAAAAAAAAATGGCTCTAAACAAATTTAAACCAGCAGAACCCACAAAAAGACAGTGAAACAAATTTCTAGCCAAAGACAGCCTGGATGGTTGATTGGAAAGGTATACCGTGCTGGACTGGAAGAAGACCTTAGTTTGGCATGGGCACACAGGCCACAGCAAACCTGAAACAGGCCTCAGAGAACTAAATCACAGGCAGCTGCAGTGGATTCCAGACTTGTCAACCCACAAACAGCAAAGAAAACTTAGACGGTCAGTGAGAAAAGACTGTTTCTGCGGTAGTGACAGAGAAGCACAGGGTCCCAGCCCCATTGCCCAAACTTGGCCCTGGGATGGTGGCTGTGTTCTGAGATCCTGGCTCACAGACTGAGGGGGAATCAAGTGGCTGATCAGAGGAGGATTGCAGGGATATCTTTGCTGGTGCAAGATTCTTTTGCTTTTCCTGTGCTTGGATCTGGGTCATACTTCTAGGTGGCATTCCTGGGGTGAGGAGAAGCACTGGCAATGTGGAACTCGTAGTGGGAGTGAAGAGAATATCCTACTCACATTTCCAAGAGAGAAAATAATGCTTGCAGTCACTCATTAACCAGAGTACAGGCCAGGAAAGGAGTAAAAACCTTGCACCTTATCATACCACCTTGGAAGAATTAAAATTTTTCAGGTGCCTAGAAGTATCTCTGAAAACAGCTGCACAAAACCCTCAAGCTTGGTCCAGTACATTCTCCACATTGGAAGCAGACCTCTACCTTAACAAAGAGTTTATAACTCATCTAATTGGCTGGGATCATAAGCAAATCTCACAAAAAGTGTCAGATCATAGAATCAGTTTTTGGCAACAAAGAAGATCAAAACATACAACCAGAAGAAGACAATGAAGCCAAAGCTCCTACATCCAAAACCTCCAAGAAAAATATGTATCAGTCCTAGGCATTAGAAGAGCTCAAATAGGATTTTGAGAAGCAAGTAAGAGACGTAGAGGAAAACTGGGAAAAGAAATGAGAGAGATGGAAGAAAGTAATGAAAAACAAGTCAACAGCTTGCTAAAGGAGACCGCCCCCCAAAATTGAAGAAAATAATACCTTAAAAAATAGCCTAACCCAAATGGCAAAAGAGGTCCAAAAAGCCAATGAGGAGAAGAATACTTTAAAAAGCAGAATTGGCCAAATGGAAAAGGAAATCCAAAAGCTTACTGAAGAAAATATTTCCTTAAAAATTAGAATGCAGTAATTGGAAGCTAGTGACTTTATGAGAAATCAAGACACTGTAAAACAAATCCAAAAGAATGAAAAATTAGAAGATAATGTAAAACATCTCATTGGAAAAAAAACTGATCTGGAAAATAGGTCCAGGAGAGATAATTTTAAAATTATTGATCTATCTGAAAGTCATGATCAAAAAAAGAGCCTAGACATCATCTTTCAAGAAATTATCAAGGAAAACTGCCCTGACATTTTAAAACCAGAGGGCAAAATAGAAATGAAAAGAATCTATCAATCTCCTCCTGAAAGAGATCCCCAAAGGAAAATTCCTAGGAATATTGTAATCAAATTCCAGAGTTCCCAGGTCAAAGAGAAAATATTTCAAGCAGCCAGAAAGAAATGATTTAAGTATTGTGGAAACACATTCAGGATAACACAAGATTTAGCAGCTTCTACATTAAGGACTGCAGAGCATGGAATATGATATTCCAGAGGGCAAAGGAGATAGAATTACAACCAAGAATTACCAACCCAGCAAAACTGAGTATAATCCTTCAGGAGAAAAAGTGGTCATTCAGTGAAATAGAGGAGAAAGGGACAGGTAGAAAGGGGTAAATTATCTCACAAAAAAAAATAGAAAAGAAAAGGCTCTTTCAGTGGAGGGGAAACAGGGGAAGGTGAGAGGTAATGACTGAATCTTATTCTCATCAGATTTGGCTGAAGGAGAAAATAAAATACACATTTAATTGGGTATGGAAATCTATCTAACCCTGCAGGAAAATAGGGGGGTTAGGGGACAAGAGAGCAGGGAGATGATAGAGGGGAGGGCAGATTGGGAGAGGTGATAATCAGAAGCAAACACTTCTAAGGACCTTGTCAAAAGCAAGAACAGAATAAATAGGGGGCAGAATAGGATTAGGGAAAATAAGGTTAGTTTTTCACAACATGACTACTGTGGAAGTGTTTTGCGTAATTGCACATGTGTAACCTGTATTGAAGTGTTTGCCTTTTCAATGAGGGTGGGGAGGGGGGGAGGAAGGGAGAAAATTTGGATGATGAAGTTTTAAAAACACGTATTTTTAAAAAATATTTTCACATGAAACTGGGAAATAAGAAGTATAGGAAATGGAGTATAAAAATCCATCCTGCCCTATAGGAAAATAGAAGTGGAAGGGGATAAGAGAAGGGGGGGAGAACCAGAAGGGGGGGCAGACTGGGGGTTGAGATATTCAGAATGCATGCCATTTTGGGGTGTGGGAGGAGTGAGATAGGGTGAAAATTTGGAGCTCAATATCTTGTGGAAGTGAATGTTGAAAACTAAAAATAAATAATTTCTAAAAAAAGAAGAAAAACATGTTTTAGTGGTTTTTTCCAGGGTCACATAGCTAGTGAGTGTCTGAGGCCTAATTTGAACTCATTTCTTCCTGACTCCAGACCTAGTACTCTATCTACTGCACCACCAAGCTACCTCAGAATTATGTGAAATAAATAGTGCTAACACATCCATACCCATTTTATGGATTATCAAACTCAGGGAGGTTAAGGGATTTTTTGGTGGTGAATAAATCTGTAATTGTGAGGGCCAAAACTCAGGTTTTCCAGGTCCAATTATAATTGTCTTTTTGCTCTATCATCAAGCTTCTTTGACATTTCATAGTACCTGACAGGTTCCTAACCTACTATAGAGAATTTGCTACTATAGAGAATTTACATTAATGTGGACTAGTGGGCACATTAAACTTGTAGTTACCTAACCTTAGCTGAAGTCTTCTGTCATTTACTAGCCATATGACCAGGTTAAGTAATCTTAATCTCTCCAAACCTCATTTTTTTCAGCTGTAATATTTTGAAAATAGTGCAAGGTGTTTTAAGAATCCTATGATACAGCATAAGTAAATTTCTTTGCAAACTTTAAGTCTCTCTAAAAATATAAGGTATTATTACTATTTTTTCAATAAAGAAAGTAGCTCATTGTTGTCCTTCATGATCAAAAAGGACTAATACCACTTACCATTTTTTTAAAGAAGGGAGAAAATGAAGAGGGAAGAAAAAGAGAAAAAGAGGCGGAGGAGAAAAAAGAGGTGAAGGCAGGAAAGGTGAAGGAGGTGAAAACAACACAGGTGATAGTGGAGGAAGATTGCCAAGGGAAACAGGGAATTTGGGAGACTAGTAAGTGGAATTACAGTTCTTCACTTTCCTACCCAACTGCACTCCTGGACTTCATTATGGTCTCCAAAAACTCACCGTCATGCAAGATCACATCAACTCTGAAACTGGTTACTCCTCAGTACCTCATACCCCTAGAGCTCCTTCCACCCACTTATTAGATAAAGGAGAAAGTAGGCATAAGTGGAAGACCAGGAAAGTCATGTCATAATTTCCCACCCTACTGGACTTAATCGTGTCCTTGTGCCAGGTATCCTTCCTGCTACCCCTTCTCTTTGTATATGTCATCTTCTCCCATTAAATTGTGAAATCCTTGAGGGTAGGGATTGTCATGCATTTTTTTCTATCCCCAGTGGTTAGCCTAATGCCTAGCACATAGCAGTTGCTTAACAAATATTTGTTGACTATTGAACTAGTAGAATCACTATTCATTTCAGTCCAAAAGGACTACATGGATTCACTTTTGGCATTTTGGAAGTGGAAAATATAATCAAGGAGTTCTACCAGACTGCTTCATCTCTCCTATGTGCCTAGAACAATCAGAATGTATAGAGAAAAAGGCATTGCACTTGTAAGTCATAGTATTACTAATGTAGATCTTGAGTTTATCAGTCCTGAAAGGAATTTTGGAGCTGGGCTAGATCAAAATGACAAAACGGTGGAGAGAGCCACGAGGGATCAAACCAAGGGTATAATCCCCTGGACGGGTCCTAGTTTTTATTGCAGGGGACAAGAACATTTAGTAAACAGCATATCCAAGTGCCTCCTGTATCAATAGAAGGCCTGGACAATATTTCTCTAGTATAAGGCTCAGTAGGATGGAATCCAGATGTCTTGCACAATTATACTTTAATACTAAGAGTCTAAATCCAAGGGTATTGAAAGAGAGATACTATCAGTTTAAAGATCATATTCTGTGAGAAAAAGGCAGTGGGAAAACAAAACATTAGTCTTTCAGATATCGAATTGGGAGTGGAGGCAAGGAGAGATGGAGTGTGGAGGCCATGTCTCCAAATGTGATGTTAGAACTCCAACAAAACATGGATTGACAGAGCTTACTAAAATGACTGCTGTCAGTTCTCAAGAACAAGTGCTTGGAGAAGAAGCAGAGGCAGAAGCATGACAAAAGGAATGACAGTAGAATATGGAGAGGGAAGAGTTTTAGGATGAGAAGTAGTAGTTGAAGAAGGTAGTGACCAAACATCAATAATCAGAGTAAAATAATCATTTCGCCTCCAAACCCTTCTTCATTACAAGACAGGATTTGGATGTGAGGTTAAAATGGGAAATTATTGGAGTATAAAAAGAAAACAAGATATAAATCAAACTTCAAAAAATCCAGTGGCCTTAGAGGGGAGAAAGATGTTCTAGTATACTCAAAACATTATAAAGTTAAGTCCTCTCTGTACATGTGTTTCTGATTCAGAATGAAGCAAGTTAACAGAATTAGAAGAAATGGTTTCAAAATTGTATCCTCCACCCCTTTTTATGTTCTCAGAACTTTTTAGTGAGTAATGGTTTCTTTCCAGACATACAGGAAGAAATAGTTAACATATGCTTCTTTATAAACTTAATTATTCACTTTTATGCAACATTGTATTGAGCAACGTCCCCATTTTACTTGTGTAACTTAATTTTAGATATTGCAGAATCTTTCTATTAAACTTCAATACCATCCAAACAATTTCCATATTTTAACTGAAAAATAGAGAAGTTGGCTGAAGACAATAGAGCAATCAAATTTTAAGCAAGCAAAAAGCCAGTCTATACAAAGTCATCTTTCGGGGTGTCCTTTTCATTGATTTATTCCTTGAACTCACTAAGATGTAGCTCTTAGCTTCTGCTTCTTATTTTTTAAAATGAATGTTTTCTGATTGAAAACATTGCCCTATGATAAGAGATCAGAAGCTCAAAAAGATGAATATTTGAACTAGTGAAGGGGAAAGAATAATAGTAATAATAGTAAATGTATACCATTTTATAGTACTTTTATGTTTAAAAACACTTTATAAATATTATTTTATTTTATCCTTACAACAATCATGAGAGAGAGGCAGTATTCTTATTACCGTTATATGGATGAGGAAAACTGAGGCAGAAAGAGGTTAAATGGCTTGCTCAGAATCACACAGCTAATAATTGCCTGAGATTGGATTCCACATCTAGCACTTTAGCCATACACTGCTTAGCTCTTGGTAAAATATATTCACCTAAATAACTACAGGAAGCTTTTGAAGATAAATGAGGTATGTGGGAGAAATTCAGTATTTATTCTTAACTAGGAACCATGTATTCTGTTTGATAAATGTTTATTTAGCTCAACAAAGAAACCTTACACTTAAGATTACTAGCTAATGAGCTTGGAACAATTACCAGACATAGGGATATGTAAACCAAAGACCTTTCTGATTTTAGTGTAAGTATCTTTATAGCAGAGAACCATACTGATGTGAATATTCCTTGACACACTAGTGTCCTGCTAGTTGTTTTCCATCAGCTTCATGATAAGGAAAACTGCTGTGGTGATTGGTTTTTGTGTAAATTAAGATAATTGATTCTGTTAAGCAACAGCTTTCAAGTGTTAAAAAAAAATTGAACAGCACAGTGTGAATCATCTTTGAGAAGGTAGAGTCTGAATTAGTAATTCATAAAATCGCAGATTCAAAGCACTGAACATTTTTAGAAGAATTTTCAAAAAAGTGTTGTGGAATTTCATTTTTGAACTAGTTTCTCTTTTAAAAGTTACCCATCCTGATTTTGAAAGACCTTTGGGGAAACACATACAGCAGAATGTAGCTATTGGAACAGTCTGTCGATACTATTATAGACAGAAATTTGAGACTGTGTGAAAAAGTTACTAAACTGTGCATACTATTTCATACAAGGATCCAAATTCTGAGAGAATACATTTCCCAAGAATGTCCCAGAGTGTTCCTATATTCATCAAAATATCCGTAGGATCACTTTTATGGTAGCAAAATCTGGAAAAATAAATTGGTTGCTCATCAACTGGAGAATAGCTGAATAAGTTGTGATACATAAATATAAATGGATATTGTTTATACTGAAAGAAACAATGGATATTGAGAAATCCAGAGAAACATGTGAAAACTTGAATGAATTGAAATAGAATGGATTAAAGAGAACCAGGAGAACAATATACATATATTTTTAAAAAGACAAAAAAACACTACATGATTATAATGGCCCTGATTTTGGACATGAGAAGAGATGCAGAAATGTAATCCCCTCATTTTGTAGACAGGTGAGGGAATATGAGTGTGGAATGTTGACCACAATGTGATATAGTCAATTGGTTTTGCTTTAGTGTTTTTAATTTGTTTACAAGAGATAGAAGAGAAGGAGTAGAATTCTATATTGCAGAAACAACTAATATACAACCAAAAGAAATCAATATAGTTTAAAATAAAATATAATGAATAAAATACAACCATTATTTTTTTTTACCTTTCAAATAATATTTTATTAAAACAGTTGTTCAGTTGCTAAAGATTTTTCAAAGTCAAAATTTCTCAAATTGCACAAAATTTTATAATTTTCTAACTTTTTTGAAGGACACTCAACAAAGAATTCTTGATAAACTTCCATCTTGGAAATATCAAGAACAGAGCTGGGCAGTGGCATTATTAAAGTTAATGATGATGTGATGACTTCTTTACAATGAAGGCTTATATGATAATACATACACATGTACACATACATATATATGTGTGTGTGTGTGTATATAATATATATATATATATATACACATAGTTATATGCACACATACAAATTATTTTTTACTTAGCTGTGAGTGTATTAACTTGTACATCCTTTGTGCATTTATAATCATAATATTTCTGTGAATTTGAAATAACATTCTTCTAAGAAGAGATACCTTCAAATCACTTTTACTGAGATTAGTTAGAAGCAATAACATAAAGTTTCCTTTAAAGAATAATTCAGGTGATACATTTAAGGTGACACAACATGATGTACCTTGAGAATAGGGCTTAAAATTCATTATAAATATAAATTGGCCCATGTATAAATTTCTTGGGGCTTTATGACTTCCTGATGGAATAGCAGGATAGTAAAATTAGTCAAGATATTTTGCTGACTAGTGAATTTAAAAACATGTAGTTTTTAAAGAAGATTTACTTACCAGAATGGTTGGATTTATTATGCTTTAGGAAGATTATTTGGGCAGCTGCTTTATGGATAGATTGGTAAGGGAGAATATCTAGGTCCTAAGATTTTACTAACACAATTGTCGAAATAGTCCAGTCAGTCCAGTCAGTCAGTTACTCAACAAACATTTATCTAGCACTTACTATATGCCAGACACTATGATAAGAGCTAGAAAATACAAAGAAAGGCAAAGCTAGTCTCAGCCATCAAAAAAGTAACATTTTAACGGGAGAGACAACATATAAATAATTAAGTGCTATCTCTCTCTCTCTCTCTCTCTCTCTCTCTCTCTCTCTCTCTGTGTGTGTGTGTGTGTGTGTGTGTGTGTGTGTGTGTGTGTGTGTGTTTGGAGAGAGAGAGATAGGAGTCAATAAGCATATGTTCACCTAATATGTGCCAGTCACTGTGCTAAGCATTGGAGATACAAAGGAAGGGAAAAGATAATCTTTGCTCCCAAGGAAGCTCACAGTCTAATGGGGGAGACAACATATCAGTAACTATGCACAGACAATTTATATTTAAGATAAATTGAAAATAATTAACAAAGGATCGGCACCAGAATTGAGTAAAAAAAAAAGTAAATGGGAAAGGTATCCTGTAGAACGTGGGATTTCAGTTAGGGCTTGAAGCCGGGAAGAAGAAAATGAAATTGGGTGCATTCCAGGTATGGGGTACAATCAGTGAAAATGCCCTGAATTGGGAGATGCAGTGTTTATAGAGTTGACAGTTGATATCATAAGAGCCCAATCAATTTAGACCTGTATTATTCTAGCTGCTTCCCAACTCCTATTCTCTTGTGCTAATGTAACTTTCAGGCTGCTCTTATTTTAACACCATTTTAGACATGCCATATTTCTTCTCGAAAATTATTAGTAATTCCATATTTCTTGTCATAACAAATTTAATTTCTATCACTTGATGTTCAAGATCCTAAATAATTTGACCCCATTCTATCTTAATCATTGTTTTAAAGCAAATTAAATGGATTCAAAATATTTTACCAATTTAATACTTATTTAGGCAAAGCATAAATATTCAGGAGTTCATATTTTAGGTTTCCCACAACAGTATGGAATCATTCCTGGTATTCTTCTAGCTTTATCACAGGATTTACAGCTTAAAGTGTCTCAGGGATTATCAAATTTAGTCCTCTCTTTTAAAAAGGAGTAATATGAGTCACAGATAAGTAAATTGGCTAAGGTCACAATGGTAGTAAAGAGAAAAACCAGTATTCCAACCAAGATCTTCTGACACCAGCTCCAGGGGTCTTTCTGTGGTACTGTCTTCAACTATCAATACTATTAGTATAAAGTTGAGGATGCTACTATTCATTTCTAACATACTAAATGGGTTGCAATTATTTGGATTTATATAAAACAAGTTTCCTGTATATTCATCAATTATTTTCCCCTAAGAATTTCTATGATCTATAAAAAACATTATAATCATCTTTTTATTTAAAAAAGTAGTATTCCCTTTTCCATTTTTCCTAATTGACTACTGAGTCAAGCTACTGAGTCTTGATCCCAAAAAGCATAACTCCCTCTGTTAGAATATAATAGCAAATACAAAACTGTGAATAAAAGAGCAAATATAAAAATAGAATAAGAATAGGAAAGCAAATAAGAATAGAAGAAAAATATGAAAGGAAAATGTTGTGATGTGTGTTGGGGTCATCTTATGAGATGAACAGAGACAAAGACATAGAGATACAGATATAGTAGGACACAGAGAGAGACAGAGAGACAGAAAGAGAGAGTAGATTGAGCAGTAGTGTTGCATGATGGATGGAATGTTGGAATAGAAGTCAAGTAGGAAGACAACTGCTTAAATCCTGCCTCTGACATTACTAGCTTTGTGATCAGGGCCAAAATATTCAGCATCCCTGGGTCATAGGCAACTCTCTAAGACTATAAATTATCTACAGGTTAAAGATTTTTCACCAGTGTCATAAATTTCCAAAATACAAAGCTGAGAAATACCTGTTATATGTAAAAATAAAATATATAAACTTTTCCTCCTCATTTTCTCACTATAATAGCAATTAGCAAATTAGAGTTTAGATTAAACTGTGCACAATGGTCAATGCACACATCCTCTCTATGACCCCATATGGGGTCACAAAGAGTCAGACATGACTGAATAAGACATACTTTTGGAGAGAACATTTCCAGTTGGATGTTAGAAGCCATTTTCCAGAGGCTTAGGAGGAATGAAGTGGAGTCACAGAGTATAGAATATTTTTTCAAGGACTTTAGTTGAGAAGGAATGGAGAAGGATAGGATAACAGCTACTATGTAAAAGCTCGTAAGTGTTTTTTTCTTTGTTTGTTTTAAGGATGGGTAGAACTGAGCATGTTTGTAGGCAGTAAGGAAAGAATATTGTGGGGAATGATCTATTAAAGTGTTATTAAAAATAACAACAAAACAAGAATTATGTATTTGATCAGAAATCTTCATAACAAAAAAAAATTGTCATTACAAAAACAAGCAAACAAGCAAATAGAACCAAAAATGTCCAGCAATAGAAGAAAGGTTAAATAAATTAGTCTGAAGAAGAATGAAGACTTTAAAGAAATATAGACAGACTTTTATGTAATAATGCAAAGTGATAAAGCAGAATCTGAATAATGGAATATACACTAAATATGTCATCATGAAAAAAATGAAGGGGACAGACTGGACAAAAAATCCATTGGACACAATGGAAAATACTGAAAAATCACATGACTATTAAGTAGCATATGTCTGCAATCTATTTCATCTTTGACAGCCAGTGGAACACTGAAGGCATCCACAGGGAAAACTGAGTAAACAAGACTTTTGACTAAGAAATTTTGAGGAAGAGCTCAGAACAGGAATCAAACTACACAAGAGGTCAAGGTATAGATGGAGATTTTGTGTGCCAATTTGGCCCATGCCCTTCGATTCTTTTTTTCTCCTAATTTTCAGTAAGAAAAGCTAGATTTTTTTTCCGGTCTACTTAATAAGGTCAAGAGCAAAGAAGGAAAGATAGAAAGATGCTAAAAGAGGAAAGATATTAAGTTTGCTTTTAATAATTGCTGAAAGTGGTGGCACTGAGCCATTTTAGCCCAAGCTTGGAATTATGAATGAAGAGCTAGGACAGACTCAAGAGAAGTGCTCTTTAAAATGGAGTCTCTAGCTTAGGGGTTCTTGAACTGCTGTACTTGGAACCTTTAGAGGTTGGTGGCTAGAAATTTCACATAGTTCATAAACTTGGATGCTAGGGAAGAAAAAAAATTACACCTTTATTTTCATTAACCTGTAGCTCATATTCATATTTTTCTTCAGTTGTTTAAAATCATTATTCTTAGAAGTGTCCATAGGCTTCACCAGACTGCCACATGGATCCATGACAACAGGAAGGCTAAGAACACACTGCAACCTATGGCAAAGAGCATACTAAGTTAATGGGAGAATGGTGGAATGAGAGAGACCAGCCGGTAAAGGCAGAGACAGTGTGGGACAGTATATCCAGAGCGACTCTGACACTTTAGTAGTTGTGAGATCAGAGCAGGAGACTGATTCAGATCCCTGGCCTGTTTCCTGTCACCACCATTTGTCTCTGTTCTTTTGTTTTCGCATAGTTGATGTTGAAAGTTTTCAACAATGTAATTCATTCTGTCACTTAACATTATCCACAACCTGATGGTGGAAGAGAAAGTATCAGTTGTGGAAGGGGGAGTACAACAGGTTGATACAGTCCATAAAAGGGGAACACTTTATAATTTCTTTACTATTTTACTTTAATAAGTTTTTAAATATACTGTATGTCCTTTCAAAAATCAAATGTCTGAATTTTATGATTGAGATTGGGCCATCATACCAGGATATTGCCCACATGTGTCTAGATCAGGGATCTAGACACATCGTTCTCTTGTTTATATTGGGAGTAATATTAGAATATGGAAGTGGAATATGCATATTTCTAGATCACTGTTCAACCTAGGGCCAGTACCCACCATACTAGGAGGAGGCTAGTGTGCAGTGGGAGAGGTTAGGTTGGCTGAGCCCACTGTGCTAGGAAGCGGGAATATTGCAGTTCTAAGAGGCCGGAATGCACTGGATCAGATTTTTTGAAGTCACGTGATTCATAACTTGGGCTTAGTGCCACCTAATGGACAAATGCTATATTATGCTCCATTTAGTGTTAATTAATAATTTAGTTAATTGATTGCTTGTTTTTCTGTAGATTTACAGAAAGTAAGACACTGGCTGATGAAGTTTGCTAATGCTATTGTAGCATCTCATTATAACCTGAGATACTTCCAGATGCACATACACCTTGCAGCAGTGTCAAAATAAATTGAAATTTGTTTATTTAAATGTAAATGATTGCTAAGAAAGTTTAAATGGCTATGTTAATATTTAATATCCATTTTATAGTTAATCAATTAAAGGGAAAATAAAATTAT
This sequence comes from Phascolarctos cinereus, assembly GCF_003287225.1. Lineage (NCBI taxonomy): Eukaryota > Metazoa > Chordata > Mammalia > Diprotodontia > Phascolarctidae > Phascolarctos > Phascolarctos cinereus. The sequence goes on along the minus strand of NW_027556402.1, from coordinate 86,817,464 downwards.
ATGTTGGAAATCTTAAATAATAAACTTTCACACTTTAATTCTCTGATCCTGAAAAAAAAACTGTTTTTATTAAATCATTAAAATAATTGTTATTTACTGAATCATTAGGAAAATAATCTACATCTATGATGTAGATTGTTTTTCAGATCACTCCAATTCTGTTGGGTAGCAAATAGTAATATCTGAATAAAAAGAAATGATAATGAATCAAGAAGAAATATGAAAATAGGCAACTCTAATCTGACTTTAAAACAGTTTAAATTTTTTTAGCTTCATGTCAGAATATTTCAAGGAATTTTTTCTGGCCACTAAAAATGTCCATTTAAATTAACTATATCCACAAATATGTCCTCAAAATACAGATACAAATTAGTATATTTAAAGAGTTCTGTATATTTGATGAATTTTCTCTGCACAACTCTTTTTCCCCCCTCTGCTTTTTATGAGTGTGAACAGGATCTTTTGATATTTACTATGGATCAGATATTTCTCAGGTATTCAACTAACAATTTTCTGTCTCTGCTCATTTTGTACTTCCCTACATTTCATGTGATGAAGGTATACTTTGTACAAATAAATTCCCCAGGAAAAGGCTAGAATGAATGTGTATATAATTATGTGTTATATGTGTTATGCACACACATACACACACATATAATTATACATATGCACATACACACACAAAGGTAAAAGCACTCACGTTAGCTATCTCTTCCCAATTTATCATTTTTAAAAGTACGTTTATAAATATGAACTCCCATGAATGCTTTGAGATTAGTTGAAGTGAAGGTTGTAAGCTCCTTAACCCAGCTTCACTAATTTGCGTAGTTGAAGGACTGGATAGGGTGTGAAGGTATTGAAAAATAGCCAGCAGAAACATATTTAATTTATTTTGCACTAGCTTTGATTTTTTTTTTTGAATTAGCTCCTTCAATTCTCAGTTACAATCCTGAAATTCAAACAACAGTGAAAATTTCTCCATCTGCCACTGGTACTCACTGCTAGGAACACAAAAGAATCTAATACAGGTTATAAGATGTCTAAGTGTCATCTTTCTCTAAACTGAATGACTTTTACCTTTTATTTAAGTCTTTAAGTTAACAGCTATCCTGTGTTGCATCTCACTAACAGTAATGATGCCAATAAAAAGAAAATTCTCATTGAGTCCTTTGGTGATACCTAGTCTTTTAGCCTGGGTTTTTTTCTGGATGTTAAGGAATATATTAAGCAATTACTCCATAAAACAGAATAATTTAATTTTTTATTTAATTTATTTTTGATTTTCAACATTTGCTTTTATAAGATTTTGAATTCTAAATTTTTCCCCTCTCTGAACATCCCCCTCACCAAATGGCATGTAATCTGATATAGATTATACATGTATGATCACATTAAACATATTTCCATATTAATCGTATTGTGAAAAAAAAAGAATCAGAATGAAAGGGGGAAAAAACATGAGAAAGAAAAAAAGAAAAAGAAAACAGTATGCTTCAATTTGCATTCAGACTCCATAGTTCATTCTCTGGATATGGATAGTATTTTACATCATGAATCTAGTCTTAGACCATTGCATTGCTTAGAAGAGCTAAGTCTAACAAAGTTGGTCATTGCACAATGTTGCTGTTACTGTATACAGTGTTCTAGTTCTGTTCACTTCACTCAGCATCGGTTTATGTAAGTCTTTCCAGGTTTTAAAACAGAATAATAATTAAGAAAAAATGTAAAATAAGCATAATGCACAAATATTTTCAGCGAATTTCATTTTCTCACCCAAAAAGCCATATGTGGGGGCTGTAATATAATTCCTTCATATCATGCTTTTTTTTAAGGAAGGATGTGTAAAGGATTTCAATCAATAAAGAATTTCAAATCAATCATTCAATCTAAATATATTTTATAATAGTCGCAAACATTAAAAAATGGTTTGTATGAGCAAAAATGGATTATGAGCAATAATGGTATTTGTTAAAGTACAAATAAATATTTTTGACTTATTTTTGTAGATCATCACTGTGCACAAATTAAAAAAAAATAAGAGCCTAGACATTATATATTTAAGAAATTACCAAGGAACATTCCCCCAACATCTTAGATCCAGAGGGTAAAGTAGAAATTCAAAGAATCCACTGATCACCTCCTAAAAGAGATCCCAAAATGAAAACTACCAGGAATATTATAGCCAAATTCCAGAGTTCCCATATCAAAAGGAGAATATTGAAAGCAGCCACAAATGAAAAAGAATCAAATTTTGTGAAGTCATAGTCAGGGTCACACAAGATCTAGCAGCTTTCACCTTACAGGAGTGGAGGGTTTGGAATATGATATTCTGGAAGCCAAAGGAACTAAGATTACAACAAAGAATAATTACAACCAAGCAAAACTGAGTATAATATTTCAAGTAGCAAATGAATATTTAATGAAATAGAGTACTTACAAGTATTACTGATGAAAAGATCAGAGCTGAATAGAAATTCTAATGATCAAATACAGATTTAAGAGAAGCATAAAAAGGGAAAAAATGAAAGAGAAACCATGAGACTCAATGAACTTAAACTGTTTACATTTCTATATGAGAAAATTATTCATGTAGTTCTTAAGAACTTTATAATTACTAGGGCAGTTAGAGGCAATCTACATAGTCAGGGTGCACTGATGTGAGTTAGTTATGTTCAAAAGATCCCCCCCCAAAAAAAGGGACAAGGTGAGAAAGGGGGATGCACTGAGATAAGAGGTAAAATGGGGGAAATCATCTAACAGAAAAGAGAAAGGCAAGGAATAGCTTTTATAGTAGAAGGGAAAATGGAGGGGATGCTGAGCACTGCTTGAACCTAGCTATCATCAGAATTGGTTCAAAGAGAAAAGAACATATATACAAACATACATACACATATACATATACATATACATATACATATACATATACATATACATATACATATACATATACATATACATATACATATACATATACGTATACGTATACGTATACGTATATGTATACATACACATACACATACACATACACATACACATATACATATACATATGCATGTACATGTACACGTACATGTACACATACATATACATGTGCATGTACATATACACATATACATATGCATATGCATATACATGTACATGTACATGTACATTTATATACATATACACATATATATGCATATGCATATACATGTACATGTACATGTACATGTACATGTACATATACATGTGCATGTACATATACATATATACCCTCAATTGGGTATAGAAATCTGTCTTATCCAACAGGGAAATAGAAGGGGAGGTGATAAGGGAAAGGGGAGGAGACAACAAAAGAGAGGGCAGATTAAATGAGGCAGTGATCACAAGAAAAGTGGATTTTGGTGAAGGACAGGATAGAAAGAGAGAAGAAAATAGGATGGAGGAAAATACACACTAATCAATAATCATGAATGTGAATGGGACGACGCAGTTATAAAATGGAAGTAGATAGCAGAATGTATTAAAAACCAGAATCCAACAATATGCCATTTACATGAACCAGAAACACACACACACATACACACACACGCATGCACACACAGTTTAAAAAAAAAGAAAAGAAAATGGAGCAGAACCTATTATGCATCAACCAAAGTAAGAAAAAAAAAGCAGTAGCAATTATGATCTCAGACAAAGCAAAAGCAAAGGTAGTAAGAAGTAAAAGAACTAAGCAGGGAAAATGCATTTTAATTTTTTTTAAAGTACCATACACAATGAAGTAAAATTGAAAACATTTACTGGGGGAGGGGAGGGTGGAGCCAAGATGTCGGAGTAAAAGCAGTGACTTGATTGAGATTGCCCCCAAACCCTGCCAAATACATGTAAAAAAGTGGCTCTAAACAAGTTCTACAGCAGCAGAACCCACAAAAAGACAAAGTGAAACAAATTTCCAGCCCAAGACAACCTGGATGCTTGATAAAAAAAAAAAAAAGGTCTACCATGCCAGGCTGGGAGAGAAACACAGTTTAGCTTTGGCATGCAGGGAAAGAACAGGAACTGAGTTAAATTAATAAAAAGAAAACCAGTTTCCCAGTTGATAAATTGTCAAGGGATACAAAAAGGAAGTTTTCAGAAAAAATCAAAAATCTAGGTATATGAAAAAAAACTCCCAAATCACTATTGATTAGAGAAATACAAATTAAAACAACTCTGATGTACCACCTTATCAGAAATGACAAATATTGGAAGGGATTAGGGGAAATAGGTATAACTAATAAACTATTGTGGATTGATACATTCTTGAGGACAATTTGGAACTATGTCTGAAGAGCTATTAAACTATGGATACTTGTTGACCCTGCAATACCACTTACTACAAGATGTGTACCCCAAAGAGATTAAAGAAAAAGGGAAAGAAGGATGGATATATCCGTGTATTCATATATGTACATGTATGTGTAAATAATTATAAATGTGTATATAATTCTATATACATGCACATATATATGCATATTCTATAATACATACATACATGCTGTATATATGTACATATATGTGTATATAATTTTATGTGTGTATAATCTTTTTGTGGTAGCAAAGAATTGGAAATTGAAGGGATGCCAATCAGTTGGAGTATTGCTAAACAAGTTTTGGCACATGATTGTGGTGGATTACTATAATGCTGTACAAAATCATGAAAGGGATGATTTCAGAAAATCTTGGGAAGTTTTGGAAATTTGAGAAGAAAAATTGGGATAGATCATTGTACAATAATGTTGTAATAATGATCAATTGTGAAAGACTCAACCACTATGATCAAAGAATATACCAAAGGACTCATGACAAAAAACAATATTATATATGTCCAGAGAAAGAACTGATGAACTTTGAGTCCAAACCGACGTATAGTTTTCTCACTTTATTTTTCTTGCTTTTCTGTAATATGGCTGATATGGAAATACGTTTCACGTTGTTTAACATGTATGATTGATGTCATATTCCTTGCCACCTCTGTGGGTAGGGGAGTTGTGCAAGCGATGGAAAAATTTTGGAAATTAAAAATAAGTAAAATAATGTTAAAAACAAGTAAATAATACATATTTTAAAAGCTTATAAGTTGAAAAAAATATAAGTTTCAGATGAATTTTAGATGTGCATTAATGAAAAATATTTTTAAACTATGAATTCCCTACAGCAGTAAAATTACAAGTCCAAATTATCTCTGTGTCTCTCTGTCTGTCAACCTATCTTATCTGTATATGTGTATATACATCACATGTGTGTATTCATGCTGTGGGTATGTGTATATTGATCTCAATTTTAGATAGTGACCCAGAAATAAAGCATAATATTTTTAGAAAACTCTCAGTATACTCAATAATAATAATAGTATATTATAATAATAATGTCTTATAAAATGGCATACATTAAATATACATATTGAAGCTTTACCTATGTTCTGAGTGAAAAAAACCAAAGGAAAGAAAGAAAACAATACACTTCAATCTGCACTCTAAGCCCATCAGTTTTCAATCTGGGGTTTAATAGCATTTTAAATCATAAGCCATTTGGAGTGGTGGTAAATAATCATATTGATCAGAGTTTATTAAGTCTTTCGGAGTTTTCTTTAAAATATTGCTGTTACAGGGGCTGAGTTAAGATGGTGGAGTAAAATCAGTAACTTGCCTGAGCCCTCCCCAAAATCTCTCCAACTACCAGTAAAAAGTGGCTCTAAACAAGTTCTAGAGCAGCGGAACCCACAAAAAGAGAGATTGAAACAAATTTCCAGACCAAGACAACATGGATGGTTGATCTGAAAGGTCTATTGTGCTGGGCTAGGAGAGGAGCACAGCTCTGCATGGGCCACACAGGCTGCACGTGCAAAGACCAAGCCTTAGTGAAGCTGGAGCAGTCCTCAGGGGATTGAATCAAGGGGAGCTGCAGTGATTTCCAGACTTTTCAACCCACAAAACACCAAAGAAAAGTTACAAGGTCAGTAGGAAAGGTCTGTCTGACCTCAACAACAGGTTCCAATGACTGGCCCCAATCCCAGTGCAGCCCTGAGGCAGTGGCTGCTTCTGGAGCTCGCAGCCCAGAGATTGAGGGAGAAACTGAGTGACTCATCAGTGGCTGGTGCTGAGGGAAGACTCTCTTGCTTTGCCCTTGCTTGGATCTGGGTCACAGTTTTGGGTGGTGGTCCTGGGGCAAGGCGGAGCACTAGTGTGGTGGAGCTTGTGGTGGCAGTGAAGAAGGAATCCTCCTCACAGTGGGAAAGCAGAAAGAAGTGATTATGATCACTCATAGATGACAACCCACGCCAGGAAAGGAGGAAACACCTCACCTTTGATCATACCACCTCGGAAGAACTGAAAATTTACAGGTCCCTAGAAGTGTCTTTGAAAACAGCTTCACAAAATTCTTGAAACTTTGAATAGTACATTATCCGCACTGAAAGCAGACCCCTACCTTAACAAAGAGCTTAAAACTCAAGTAATTGGCTAGGATCATGAGAAAACACTGCAAAAAAAGTCAGATCATAGAATCTTACTTTGGTGACAAAGAAGATAAAAATATACAACCAGAAGGCAGCAAAGTTAAAGCTCCTATATTCAAAGCCTCCAGGAAAAAATATGTATCAATTCCAGGGTATGGAAGAGCTCAAAAAGGATTTTGAGAATCAAGTAAGAGAACTAGAGGGAAAACTGGAAAGAGAAATGAGAGTGATGCAAGAAAATCATGAAAAAAAACAAGTCAACAGCTTGCTAAAGGAGACACAAAAAACACTGAAGAAAATAACACCTTAAAAATAGACTAACACAATTGGCAAAAGAGGTCCAAAAAGACAATAAAGACAAGAATGCCTAAAAAAGCAGAACTGGTCAATTGGAAAAGGAAGTCCAAAAGCTCACTGAAGAGCAGCTAGGTGGCACAGATGATAGAGCTCTGCCCTTGAAATCAGGAGGGTCTGAGTTTAAATCCGGTCTCAGACACACAACACAAAACATGTACTAGCTGTAGGATCCTGGGCAAGTCACTTAACCCCAATTGCCTAGCAAAAAAGCAAAAACAAACAAACAAAAGCTCAGTGAAGAAAAATAATTCCTTAAAAAAATAGAATAGAGCACTTAGAAGCTAGTTACTTTATGAGACATCAAGACACTGTAAAAGAAATCCCAATGAATGAAAAAACAAACGAACAATGTGAAATACCTCATTGGAAAAAACAACTGATCTGAAAAATAGATTCAGGAGAGAAAATTTAAAAAAATTTTGACTACCTGAAAGCCATGATCAAAAAAAGAGCCTAGATGCCATCTTTCAAGAAAGTATCAAGGAAAACTGCCTGGATATTCTAGAACCAGAGGGTAAAATAGAAATGGGAAAAATCCACTAATCACCTCCTGAAAGAGATCTCAAAAGTGAAACTCCTAGGAATATTGTAGCCAACTTCCAGATTTCCCAGGGCAAAGAGAAAATATTACAAACAGCCAGAAAGAAATAATTCAAGTATTGAGGAAACACAATCGGGATAACACAAGATTTTGCAGCTTTCACATAAAGGGAGCAGAGAGCTTGCAATATAATCTTCTGGAGGTCAAAGGAGATAGGATTACAGCCAAGAATCACCTACCCAGGAAAGCTTCAGAGAAAAAAAAGGATATTCAGTGAAATAGAGACTTTCAAGCAGTCTTGATGAAAAGATCAGGACTGAGTAGAAAATCTGACTTTCAAATACAAGACTCAAGAGAAGCATGAAAAGGTAAACAGGAGAGAGAAATCATAAAGGAATTATTAAAGTTGAACTATTTACATCCCTACATGGAAAGATGATATTTGTAACTCCTGAGACCTTTGTCAGTATTAGGGTATTTGGAGGGGAAAAATTGTAGACAGATAAATAGATAGATAGATAGATAGATAGATAGATAGATAGATAGATAGATAGAGGGTACCTGAAAAAAATAAAAGTAAGGGGTGAGAGAGGATCATACTGGGAGAAGGAGAAAGGGTGAGGTAGAATGGAGTAAATTATCTCATGCAGCACAGACAAAAAAAGTTTTTAAATTGGAAAAAAAGTAGTGGAAGATGAGAGGGAATGAGTGAATCTCAGTCTCATTGGATTTGGCTTAAGGAGGGAATAACATACACACTCAGTTGTGTATGGAAATCTATCTTACCCTTCAGGAAAATAGGGACAGAAAGGATAAGAATGAAGGGGCAGGATAGAAGTGAAGGTACATTGGGGAAGGGGGTAATCAGAAGCAAACACTTCTGAGGAGAGACAGGGTCAAAAGAGGGAATAGAATAAATGGGGGGTGGGATAGGATAAAGGGAAATATAGTTAGTTTTTCACAACATGACCACTATGGAAGTGTTTTGCATGACTACACATGACTGCAAGTATTGAGTTGCTTGCCTTCTCAATGTGGGTGTGTGGGGAGGGAGAAAGAAAGAGAATTTGAAACTAAAAGTTTTAAAAACAATTGTTAATAATTGTTTTTACATGCAACTGGGAAATAAGATATACAAGAATTGGGGTATAGAAATCAATCTTGCCCTACAGGAAAACAGGAGGGGAAGGAGATAAGAGAAAGGGGATGGGTGATAGAAGGGCAGGCAGATTAGGGAAGGGAGTATTCAGAATGCACCTCATCTTGGAGTGAGGGAGGGGCGAGATGGGGAGAAAATTTGGAATACAAAAGGTTGTGGAAGTGAATCTTGAAAAATAAAAATAAATAAAAAATAATGGTAAAAAATAAAATAGAACAAAATATCGCTGTTATGGTATAGATTGTTCTCTTAGTTCTGTTCACTTAATTTTACATTAGTTAACAAAAGTTTTACTGAGTTTTTTCTAAAACCACCCTCTTCATCATTTCTTTAGCAAAATACTATTTTATTATATTTTTATGCTATGACTTATTCAGTCATTTCACAATTGATGGACTTCCTCTAAGTTGTCAGTTCTTTGCCCCCACAAAAAGAGCTGTTGTAAATAGTTTGCACATATGAATCATTTCCTTTTTTCTTTGCTGTCTTTGAAGTATAGACATAGTGGGTGGTATCGCTGGTATTTTGAAGCCCTTTTTTAGAATAAGGGCAAATGGTTCTCTAGAGGTCTATCATACTAACTTTTCTAAAATTCAATTCATCTCCATAAATTCTTTCCTGTTTATTTTATATTTAAATGTATCTATGTCTGAGAGGGGCAAATTGGCTTTTTTCCTTTATCCTCTCCCATCTTCAAAATTATGCTTTGTTTCTGATCACTGTCTCCCTTAATCTACCCACCAGCTTATTAACCACTCTTTCTTTTAGTGCTTTTTTGGCATACTTCCTTATGGGTAAGATGAATTTATCTACACAGCTGTGTGTGTGTATGTATGTGTGTGTGTGTGTGTGTTTCTGAGCCAATTTAGATAAGAGTGAGTTTCAAGCATTACCTGCTTCACCACCATTTCCCCTTCCACTGTATGAATTCTTTGTGTGCATCTCTTATATGAAATACTAACCCCCTCCCTTATTCTTCTGCCTTCCTTCTTCTTAGGATTTACATGCATCATCTTATTTCACAATATAAATACGTTCATCTTATTAAGTAACTTAATATTCCTCACTCATGTTTGACTTTTTATGCTTTTTTGTGTCTTGTGTTTGAATGTAGAATTTTCTACTCAGTTTTGATCTTGTCATCAGGGGTGCTTCAAAGTCACATATTTCAATAAATGTCTCTTTTCCTCTTGTTTGATTACACTCAGTTTTGCTGGGTAGGTTATTCTTGGTTGAAATCCTAATCCCTTTGTCTTAAAGAATAGTATATACCAAGCTTTCCATTTCTTCATGGTGATAGCTTCTAAATCTTATGGAATCCTAGCTACGGCTGCAATGTATTTGAATTATTTGTGTTGGATTCCTTGCAGAATTTCTCTTTAACCTGTTCCTCTGGAATTTGACTATAATATTCCTGAGAATTCTCATTTGGAATGTATTTTTAAGGGATGATCCATGACCCTTCTCAATTTCCACTGTGCTTCCAATTTCTATGAAACCTAAGTGATTTTCTTTGATGATTTCTTGAAATTTAATGCTATTTTTTTATTATGGCTTTTAAGTAAACCAATAATTCTTCAATTATCTCTCTTCACTCTATTTCTAGCTTAGTTGTGTGGTGAGATATTTCACATTTTATTCTATATTTTATTAAATTGATTATTATAATTTTTTCTTTGACCTGGTAATTGTAGAATCTGGCTACTCTATTCTTTCATGTTTTCAATTTGGAATTTCTTTCAAGAGATGATAGGTGGTTCTTTATATGGCTATTTTAACCTCGAATTCTACAACCTCATGGCAGTTTTCCTTGATGGTTTCCTGAAAGATACTGTCCAGGCTCTTTTTTTCATCATTAATTTCAGGTAGATCAATGATTTTTAAATTGTCTCTCCTGGATCAATTTTGAGGTCAGTTGTTTTAGTAATGTGGTATTTTATATTTTCACCTTTTTTTAATTTTTTTTTGTTTCTGTTTGATTCATTCTTGCTCTTTCATAGAGTCATTAGCTTCCATTTGCCCAATTGTAATTTTTAACAAATTCTTTTCTTCTATTACATTTTATACCTCTTTCCCCATTTGGCCAATTGTATTTTCCAGTTGGCCAATTGTATTTTTTATGTACTTGTTTTCTTCAATATACTTAATTTTCAGTTGGGCAATTGTATTTATAAGAACTTGTTTTCTTCAGTGTACTTTTTTTCCCAGTTAGCCAACTGCATTTTTAAGGACTCTTCTACCTCTCTCATTTTAATTTTAAAATCCTTCTTGAGTTTTTCTAAGAAGGCTTTTGGCACTTCAGATGAGTTCATATTCCCTTTTGAAGTTCCTGTTGTGGGTGTGTTGACAATGATGTCCTCTTCAGAATTTCTGCCTTGATCTTCACTGTTCTCATAATATGAACCTATGGTACGTTACTTTTTACTCCTGGTGTTTGCTTATTTCCGGGTCTTTAAAAAGACTGAGTTCTCCTGCTGAGGAGCAGAGGTCACTGACCGAAGATTCTTGTGTCAGGAGCTTTGGTCCTGGTCACCGGCTTTGTGTGCCGGGGCTTCTGATATTGGCAATTAGAGTCTGTAGGTTCGGGCAGCTTAACTGGTGTTGGTCTGGAATCAGCAACACTGCAACTCTAGGGGTAGCAGTGCGCACCCTAGAACCAGAATGTTGCCTCCTTTCCCTTTCTTCTTCCTTTTTTCAGATCTATTCAAACGGATGGTGCAGGATGTTTCTCTGCCTTTCCTTTGCAGTTTGGAAAGACAGTGAACTTAATGCAGGAGACAGAACAGCTATGAGATATGTCTCTGTTTGAAAGAGGAAAGTGGAAGTATACCTCCAACGTTCTCTAAGCAATTAGGTCAAAGCAGGACAGTAGTATACACAAAAAAGCGTAGTAAGACTGAGATTTTCTCAGCAGTTGCTAATGATCCTCGATTTCTTTATTTTACACTTTGGATAGACAGTGAAGCTTAACGCAGGAGATAGAACAGATAAAAGATATCTCTTTGTTTGAAACAGAAAAGTGGAAGTATATCTCCAACTTTCTCTAAGCAATGGAAAATGAGCAGGACACTAGTATAGAGAAACATCTGGGAAAGGATGAGATTTTCTCAGCAGTTGCTAGCATTCCTCTATTTCTTTCTTTTTCAGTTTGAAAAGGAAGTGAAGCTTAACGCAGGAGATAGAACAGCTAAAACACATCTCTTTTTTTGAAGGAGGAAAGTGAAATATAACTCCAAAGTTGTGTAAGCAATTCGATCTGAGCAGAACACTACTATACAGTAACATCGTTGAAAAGAAGAGATTTTCTCAGTAGTTGCTAACATTCCTCGTATTGTTTCTGTTCAAGTTTATAAAGACAGTGAAGCTTAACGCGGGAGACAGAACACCTAAAAGATATCTCTTTGTTTGAAAGAGAAAAGTGAAAGTATAACTCCAACGTTCTCTGAGCAATTCGGACTGAACAGAACACTAGTATACAGAAAGAGCGTTGTATGGTTGAGATTTTCTCAGCAGTTGCTGACATTCTTCGTATTATTTCTTTTGCAGTTTGGAAAGACAGTGAAGCTTAACGCAGCAGATAGAAGAGCTAAAACACATCTCCTATTTGAAAGCGAAAAGTGAAGTATAACTCCAACGTTTTCTAATCAATTTGGTCTGAGCAGAACACTAGTATAGAGAAATACACTTTGAAGCATGAGATTTTCTCAGCAGTTGCTAATATTCCTCGTACTCCTTTTCCAGTTTGTAAAGACAGTGAAACGTTAAGCAGGAGGGAGAACAGCTAAAAGGTATGTCCTGGTTTGAAGGAGGAAAATGGAAGTATACCTCCAACGTTCTCTAAGCAATGAAGTCTGAGGAGAACACCAGTATACAAAAAAAAAAAAAGCATTGTAAGAAAGAGATTTTCTCAGCAGTTGCTAACGTTCCACGATTTCTTTCTTTTGCAGTTTCTAAAGACAGTGACGCTTAACACAGGAGATAGCACAGCTAAAACACATCCGTTTGTCTGAAAGAACAAAATGGAAGCATAACGAAAACGTTCTTTAAGCAAAGAGGTGCGAGCAGAACATTAGTACACAGAAACATCGTTGTAAGATTGAGATTTTCGCAGCAGTTGCTAATATTGCTCGTATTCTTGCTTTTCCAGTTTGTAAAGACAGTGAAGCTTAACGCAAGAGATCGAACAGCTAAAAGAGATCTCTTTCTTTGAAAGAGGAAAGTGGAAGTCTAACTCCAATGTTATCTGAGAAATTCGGTCTGAGCAGAACCCTAGTATACAGAAACAGCATTGTAAGGGTGAGATTTTCTCAACACTAGCTAACATTACTCGTAGTATTTCTTTTGCAGTTTGGAAAGACAGTGAAGCTTAACGCAGGACATAGAACCCCTAAAAGATCTCTCTTTGTTCGAAAAAGATAACTGGAAGTATAACTCCAAAGATTGCTAATCAGTTTGGTGTCAGCAGAATGCTACTATACAGAAACATCTTTGTAAGGATGAGATTTACTCAGCAGTTGCTAACATTCCTCGTATTCTTTCTTTTGCACTTTCAAAAACACTAAAGCTTAACGCAGGAGATAGAACAGCTCAAAGACATCTTTTTATTTGAAAGCGAAAAGTGGAAGTATACCTCCAACGTTCTGTAAGCAATGAGGTCTCAGCAGAACATTACTATAGAGAAACATCGTTGTAAGATTGAGATTTTCGCAGCGATTGGTAATATTCCTCGTATTCTTACTTTTTCAGCTTGTGAAGACAATGAAGCTTAACACAGGAGATAGAACAGCTGAAACAGATCACTTTCTTTCAAAGAGGAAAGTGGAAGTCTAACTCCAATGTTATCTGAGACATTCGGACTGAGCAGAATACTACCATACAGAAACATCGATGTAAGGATTAGATGTTCTCAGCAGTTGCGAACATTCCTCGTATTCCTTCTTTTCCGGTTTGTAAAGACAGTGGAAAGTCACGCATGAGACAGAACAGCTGAAAGTTATGTCTTGGTTTGTAGGAGACAATTGGAAGTATACCTCCAACGTTCTCTAAGCAATGCGGTCTGAGCACAACACTAGTATACAGAAACAGCGTTGCATGGTTGAGATTTTCTCAGCAGTTGCTGCCATTTCTTGTATTCTTTCTTTTGCATTTTGTAAAGTCAATGAAAGTTAACACAACAGATAGAACAGTGAAACACATCTGCTTGTGTGAAAGTGAAAAGTGGAAGTATAACTAAAACGTTCTTTAAGCAATGAGGTCTGAGTAGAACATTAGTATACAGAAACATCGTTGTAAGAGTTGAGATTTTCATAGCAGTTGCTAATAATCCTCCTATTCTTGCTTTTCTAGCTTGTAAAGACAGTGAAGCTTAACGCAGGAGATAGAACAGCTAAAAGAGATCTCTTTCTTTGAAAGAGAAAAGTAGAAGTATACCTGCAACGTTCTCTAAGCTGTGGGGTCCCAGCAGAAGACCAGTATACAGAAACAGCGTTGTAAGGTTGAGATTTTCTCAGTAGTTGCTAACATGCCTCGTATTGTTTCATTTGCAGTTTTGAAATACAGTGAAGCTGAACACAGGAGATGGAACAGTTAAACACATCTGCTTGTTTGAAAGAGAAAAGTGGAAGTATAACTCCAACGTTCTGTAAGCAATGAGGTCTGAGTAGAACATTACTATACAGAAACATCGTTGTAAGATTGAGATTTTCGTAGCAGTTGCTAATATTCCTCGTATTCTTGCTTTTTCAGCTTGTAAAGACAATGAAGCTTAACACAGGAGATAGAACAGCTAAAAGAGATCTCTTTCTTTCAAAGAGGAAAGTGCAAGTCTAACTCCAATGTTATCTGAGACATTCGGACTGAGCAGAACACTACCATACAGAAACAGCGTTGTAAGGATTAGATGTTCTCAGCAGTTGCTAACATTCCTCGTATTCCTTCTTTTCCGGTTTGTAAAGACAGTGGAAAGTCACGCATGAGACAGAACAGCTGAAAGTTATGTCTTGGTTTGTAGGAGACAATTGGAAGTATACCTCCAACGTTCTGTAAGCAACGCGGTCTGAGCACAACACTAGTATACAGAAAGAGAGTTGTAAGGTTGAGATTTTCTCAGCAGTTGCTAACATTCCTCATATTCTTTCTTTTGCACATTGGAAAGACAGTAATGCTTAAGGCAGAATATAGGAAAGCTGAAAGATATCTCTTTGTTAGAAAGAGAAAAGTGGAAGTGAAACGCCAAAGCTGTGTAAGGAATGAGGTCTCAGCAGAACACTAGGATACAGAAACGTGGTTGGAAGGATGGGATTTTCTCAGCAGTTGTTAATATACCTCGTATTCTGACTTTTCAAGTTTGTAAAGAGAGGGAAGCTTAACGCAGGAGATACAACAGGTAAAAGATAGCTCTTTGTTTGAAAGAGAAAAGTGGAAGTATAACTCCAACGTTCCCTAAGCAATTGGGTCCCAGCCGAACACCAGCATACAGAAACAGCGTTGTAAGATTGAGATTTTCTCAGCAGCTGCTAACTTTCCTCGTATTGTTTCATTTGCAGTTTGGAAAGAAGGTGAAGCTTAACGCAGGAGATAGAATATTTAAAACACACCCCTGTGTTTGAAAGAGAACAGGAAGTAGAACTCGAAAGTTCTCTAAGCAGTGAGGTCTGAGGAAAACACGAGTATACAGAAACAGCGTATTAAGCATGAGATTTTCACAGCAGGTGCTAACATTCTTCGACTTCTTTCTTTTGCGGTTTGGAAAGACAATGAAGGTTAACACAGGAGATGGAAGACCTAAAACACATCTCTTTGTTTGAAAGTGAAAAGTGGAAGTATAACTCCAACGTTTTCTAATTAATTTTGCCTGAGCAGAACACTAGCATGCAGAAACATTGTTATGAGGATGAGATTTTCTCAGCAGTTGCTAATATTCCTCGTATTCCATCTTTTCCACTTTGTAAAGACAGTAAAACGTACAGCAGAACACAAACCAGCTAAAAGTCATCCCTTGGTTTGCAGGAGGAAAGTAAAAGAATACCTTCAACGTTCTCTCAGCAATGAAGTCTGAGCAGAACACTAGGTTACAGAAACAGCGTCGTATGGTTGAGGTTTTCTCAGCAGTTGATGACATGCCTCGTATTCTTTCTTTTGCAGTTTGGAAAGACAGAAAAGCTTAACGCGAGAGATAGAACAGCTAAAACACTTCTCTTTGTCTGACGGAGAAAAGTGGAACATAACTCCAACGTTCTCTAAGCAATGCGGTCTGAGCAGAACACTAGTATACAGAAACATCGTTGTATGGTTGAGATTTCCTAAGCAGTTGCTGACATTCTTCGTATTCTTTCTTTTGCAGTTGGTAAAGATAGTGACACTTAACGCAGGAGATAGAATAGCTAAAAGATATCTCTGTGTTTGAAAGAGAAAATTGGAAGTGAAACTCCAACGTTGTCTAAGGAATCAGGTTTCAGAAGAACACTAGTATACAGAAACGTCGTTGAAAGGATGGGATTTTCTCAGCAGTTGCTGATATACCTCGTGTTCTGTCTTTTGCAGTTTGTAAAGACATTGATGCTTAACGCAGGAGATAGTACAGCTACAACACAACTGTTTGTTTAAAAGAAAACTGGAAGTATAACTCCAAAGTTCGATAAGCAGTGAGGTGTGAGGAAAACACGAGTATACAGAAACAGCGAATTAAGCATGAGATTTTCTCAGCAGGTGCTAACATCCTTCGACTTCTTAATTTTGCAGTGTGTAAACACATTGAAACTTAACGCAGGACATAAAAGAGCTAACACACATCGCTTTGCTTGAAAGTGAAAAGTGGAAGTATAATTCCACCGTTTTCTAATCAATTTTGTCTCAGCAGCACACTAGTACACAGAAACATCGTTGTAAGGATGAGATTTTCTCAGCACTTGCTAACATTCCTCACATTCTTTCTTTTGCACATTGTAAAGACAGTAATGCTTAAGGCAGAATATAGGAAAGCTGAAAGATATCTCTTTGTTAGAAAGAGAAAAGTGGAAGTGAAACGCCAAAGCTGTGTAAGGAATGAGGTCTCAGCAGAACACTAGGATACAGAAACGTGGTTGGAAGGATGGGATTTTCTCAGCAGTTGTTAATATACCTCGTATTCTGACTTTTCAAGTTTGTAAAGAGAGGGAAGCTTAATGCAGAACATTCAACAGCTAAAAGATATCTCTTTGTTTGAAATAGAAGAGTGGAAGGATAAATCCAAAGTTCTCTAAGCAATTCGTTCCAGGCAGTACACGACTATATAGGATGAGCGTTGTATGTTTCAGCTTTTTTCAGCATTTGCTAACATTCCTAGTATTCTTTCTTTTGCAGTTTGTAAAGACAGGAAAGCTTAACGCAGGCCATCCAACAGCTAAAAGATATCTCTTCTTTTGAAAGAGAAAAGTGGAAGGATAACTCCAACGTTCTCTCAGCAATTCGGTCCAGGCAGTACACGACTCTACAGAACCAGCGTTGTATGGTTGAAATTTTCTCAGCACTTGGTAACATTCGTCGTATTCTTTCTTTTGCAGTTTGTAAAGACAGGGAAGCCTAACGCAGGCTATCAAACAGCTAAAAGGTATCTCTTTGTTTGAAAGAGAAGAGTGGAAGGATAACTTCAACGTTTTCTAAGCAATTCGGTCCAGGCAGTACACGACTATACCGAAACAGCGTTGAATGGTTGAGATTTTCTCAGCACTTGCTAACATTGCTCGTATTCTTTCTTTTGAAGTCTTTAAAAAGAGGGAAGCCTAACGCAGGCCATTCGACACCTAAAAGATATCTCTTTGTTTCAAAGAGAAAAGTGGAAGCAAAACTCCAACGTTCTGTAAGCAAATCGGTCCAGGCAGTACACGACTCTACAGAACCAGCGTTGTAAGCTTAAGATTTTCTCACCCCTTGCTAACATTCCTAGTATTCTTTCCTTTGCCGATTGTAAACACAAGGAAGCTTAACGCAGGCCATCCAACAGCGAAAAGATATCTATTTCTTTGAAAGAGAAAAGTGGAAACATAACTGCAACGTTCTCTAAGCAATTCGGTCCAGCCAGTACAAGACTCTACAGAACCAGTGTTGTATGTTTGAGATTTTCTCATCACTTTCTAACATTCCTCGTATGCTTTCTTTTGCATTTGTAAAGACAGGGAAGCTTAACGCAGGCCATTCAATAGCTAAAAGATGTCTCTTTGTTTGAAAGAGAAAAGTGAAAGGATGACTCCAACGTTCTCTAAGCGATTCGGTCCAGGCAGTACACGAGTATACAGAAACAGCGTTGTATAGTTGAGATTTTCTCAGCTGTTGCTAACATTCCTCATATTCTTTCTTTTGCAGTTCGGAAAGACAAGTAAGCTTAACGCAGGCCATCCAACAGCTAAAAGATGTCTCTTTGCTTGGAAGAGAAAAGTGGAAGGATAACTCCAACGTTCTCTAAGCAATTCGGTCCAGCAGTACACGACTATTTGGAATCAGCGTTGTATGGTTGAGTTTTTCTCAACACTTGCTAACATTCCTCGTATTCTTTCTTTTGCAGTTTGTAAAGACAGGGAAGTGTAACGCAGGACATCCAACAGCTATAAGATATCTGTTTGTTTGAAAGAGAAAAGTGGGAAGATAACTCCAACGTTCTCTAAGCAATTCGGTCCAGGCAGTACAGAAGTATACAGAACCAGCATTGTATGGTGGAGATTTTCTGAGCACTTCCTAACATTTCTCGTATTCTTTCTTTTGCTGTGTGGAAAGACAAGGAAGCTTAACGCAGGCCATCCAACAGCTAAAAGACATCTCTTTGCTTGGAGGAGAAAAGTGGAAGAATAACTCCTACGTTCTCTAAGCAATTCGGTCCAGCCAGTACACGACTCTACACAACCAGCGTTGTATGGTTGAGATTTTCTCAGCACTTTCTAATATTCCTCGTATTCTTTCCTTTGCAGTTTGTAAAGACGGGGAACCTTAACGCAGGAAATCCAACAGCTAAAAGATATCTCTTTGTTTCAAAGAGAAAAGTGGAAGGATAACTCCAAAGTTCTTTAAGCAATTCGGTCCAAGCCATACACGACTATACAGAATCAGTGTTGTATGGTGGAGATTTTCTGAGCACTTGCTAACATTCCTCGTATTCTTTCTTTTGCAGTTTGTAAAGGCAGGGAAGCTTAACGCAGGACATCCAAAAGCTAAAAGTCATCCCTTTCTTTGAAAGATAAAAGTGGAAGTATAACTTCAACGTTGTCTGAGCAATTCAGTCCAGGCAGTACACGACTATATAGAATCAGCGTTCTATGTTTGACATTTTCTCAGCACTTGCTGACATTCCTCGTATTCTTTCTTTTGCAGTTTGTAAAAAGAGGGAAGCCTAACGCAGGCCATCCGACACCTAAAAGATATCTCTTTGTTTGAAAGAGAAAAGTGGAAGGATATCTCCAACGTTCTTTAAGCAATTCGGTCCAGGCAGGACACGAGTATACAGAACCAGCGTTGTATGGTGGAGACTTTCTCAGCACTTGCTAACATTCCTCGTATTCTTTCTTTTGCAGTTGGTATGCACAGGGAAGCTTAACGCAGTACATCCAACAGCTAAAAGATATCTCTTTGTTTCAAAGAGAAAAGTGGAAGGAGAACTGCAACGTTCCCTAAGCAATTCGGTCCAGGCAGTACACGACTATAGAGAACCAGCGTTGTATGGTTTAGATTTTCTACGCTCTTGCTAATATTCCTCGTATTCTTTCTTTTGCAGTTTTTAAGGACAGGGAAGCTTGACGAAGAACATCCAAAAGGTAAAAGATCTCTCTTTGCTTGAAAGAGAAAATTCGAAGGAAAACTCTAACGTTCTGTAAGCAATTCGGTCCAGGCAGTACACGACGCTACAAAACCACCATTGTATGGTTGAGATTTTCTCAGCACTTGCTAACATTCCTAGTATTCTTTCCTTTGCCGTTTGTAAACACAGGGAAACTTGACGCAGGCCATCCAAGAGCTAAAAGATATCTCTTTCTTTGAAAGAGAAAAATGGAAGTATAACTCCAACGTTCTCTAAGCAATTCTGTCCAGCTAGTACACGACTCTACAGAACCAGCGTTGTATGGTTGAGATTTTCTCATCACTTTCTAACATTCCTCGTATTCTTTCTTTTGCCGTTTGTAAAGACAGGGAAGCTTAACGCAGGACATCCAACAGCTAAAAGATATCTCTTTGTTTGAACGAGAAAAGTGGAAGTACAACTCCAACATTCTCTAAGCAATTCGGTCCAGGCACTACACGACTATACAGAACCATCCTTGTATGGTTGAGATTTTCTCAGCACTTGCTAACATTCCTCGTATTCTTTCTTTTGCTGTGTGGAAAGACAAGGAAGCTTAACGCAGGCCATCCAACAGCTAAAAGACATCTCTTTGCTTGGAGGAGAAAAGTGGAAGAATAACTCCTACGTTCTCTAAGCAATTCGGTCCAGCCAGTACACGACTCTACACAACCAGCGTTGTATGGTTGAGATTTTCTCAGCACTTTCTAATATTCCTCGTATTCTTTCCTTTGCAGTTTGTAAAGACGGGGAAGCTTAACGCAGGAAATCCAACAGCTAAAAGATATCTCTTTGTTTCAAAGAGAAAAGTGGAAGGATAACTCCAAAGTTCTTTAAGCAATTCGGTCCAAGCCGTACACGACTATACAGAATCAGTGTTGTATGGTGGAGATTTTCTGAGCACTTGCTAACATTCCTCGTATTCTTTCTTTTGCAGTTTGTAAAGGCAGGGAAGCTTAACGCAGGCCATCCAACAGCTAAAAGTTTTCCCTTTGTTTGAAAAAGAAAAGTGGAAGGATAACTCCAACGTTCTTTAAGCAATTCGTTCCAGGCAGTACACGACTGTATAGGATGAGCGTTGTATGTTTCAGCTTTTCTCAGCACTTGCTAACATTCCTCGTATTGTTTCTTTTGCAGTTTGTAAAGACAGGGAAGCTTAACGCAGGACATCCCACACCTAAAAGATATCTTTTCTTTTGAAAGAGAAAAGTGGAAGGATAACTCCAACGTTCTCTAAGCAATTCGGTTCAGCCAGTACACGACTCGACACAACCAGCGTTGTATGGTTGAGATTTTCTCAGCACTTTCTAATATTCCTCGTATTCTTTCCTTTGCAATTTGTAAAGACAGGAAAGCTTAACGCAGGCCATCCAACAGTTAAAGATATCTCTTTCTTTAAAAGAGAAAAATGGAAGGCTAACTCCAAAGTTCTCTAAGCAATTCGTTCCAGGCAGTACACGACCATATAGGATGAGCGTTGTATGTTTCAGCTTTTCTCAGCATTTGCTAACATTCCTAGTATTCTTTCTTTTGCAGTTTGTAAAGTCAGGAAAGCTTAACGCAGGCCATCCAACAGCTAAAAGATATCTCTTCTTTTGAAAGAGAAAAGTGGAAGGATAACTCCAACGTTCTCTCAGCAATTCGGTCCAGGCAGCACACGACTCTACAGAACCAGCGTTGTATGGTTGAAATTTTCTCAGCACTTGGTAACATTCGTCGTATTCTTTCTTTTGCAGTTTGTAAAGACAGGGAAGCCTAACGCAGGCTATCAAACAGCTAAAAGGTATCTCTTTGTTTGAAAGAGAAGAGTGGAAGGATAACTTCAACGTTTTCTAAGCAATTCGGTCCAGGCAGTACACGACTATACCGAAACAGCGTTGAATGGTTGAGATTTTCTCAGCACTTGCTAACATTCCTCACATTCTTTCTTTTGCACATTGTAAAGACAGTAATGCTTAAGGCAGAATATAGGAAAGCTGAAAGATATCTCTTTGTTAGAAAGAGAAAAGTGGAAGTGAAACGCCAAAGCTGTGTAAGGAATGAGGTCTCAGCAGAACACTAGGATACAGAAACGTGGTTGGAAGGATGGGATTTTCTCAGCAGTTGTTAATATACCTCGTATTCTGACTTTTCAAGTTTGTAAAGAGAGGGAAGCTTAATGCAGAACATTCAACAGCTAAAAGATATCTCTTTGTTTGAAATAGAAGAGTGGAAGGATAAATCCAAAGTTCTAAGCAATTCGTTCCAGGCAGTACACGACTATATAGGATGAGCGTTGTATGTTTCAGCTTTTTTCAGCATTTGCTAACATTCCTAGTATTCTTTCTTTTGCAGTTTGTAAAGTCAGGAAAGCTTAACGCAGGCCATCCAACAGCTAAAAGATATCTCTTCTTTTGAAAGAGAAAAGTGGAAGGATAACTCCAACGTTCTCTCAGCAATTCGGTCCAGGCAGTACACGACTCTACAGAACCAGCGTTGTAAAGTTGAGATTTTCTCAGCACTTGGTAACATTCGTCGTATTCTTTCTTTTGCAGTTTGTAAAGACAGGGAAGCCTAACGCAGGCTATCAAACAGCTAAAAGGTACTCTTTGTTTGAAAGAGAAGAGTGAAGGATAACTTCAACGTTTTCTAAGCAATTCGTCCAGGCAGTACACGACTATACCGAAACAGCGTTGAATGGTTGAGATTTTCTCAGCACTTGCTAACATTGCTCGTATTCTTTCTTTTGAAGTCTTTAAAAAGAGGGAAGCCTAACGCAGGCCATTCGAACTAAAAGATATCTCTTTGTTTCAAAGAGAAAAGTGGAAGCAAAACTCCAACGTTGTAAGCAAATCGGTCCAGGCAGTACACGACTCTACAGAACCAGCGTTGTAACTTAAGATTTTCTCACCCCTTGCTAACATTCCTAGTATTCTTTCCTTTGCCGATTGTAAACACAAGGAAGCTTAACGCAGGCCATCCAACAGCGAAAAGATATCTATTTCTTTGAAAGAGAAAAGTGGAAACATAACTGCAACGTTCTCTAAGCAATTCGGTCCAGCCAGTACAAGACTCTACAGAACCAGTGTTGTATGTTTGAGATTTTCTCATCACTTTCTAACATTCCTCGTATGCTTTCTTTTGCATTTGTAAAGACAGGGAAGCTTAACGCAGGCCATTCAATAGCTAAAAGATGTCTCTTTGTTTGAAAGAGAAAAGTGAAAGGATGACTCCAACGTTCTCTAAGCGATTCGGTCCAGGCAGTACACGAGTATACAGAAACAGCGTTGTATAGTTGAGATTTTCTCAGCTGTTGCTAACATTCCTCATATTCTTTCTTTGCAGTTCGGAAAGACAAGTAAGCTTAACGCAGGCCATCCAACAGCTAAAAGATGTCTCTTTGCTTGGAAGAGAAAAGTGGAAGGATAACTCCAACGTTCTCTAAGCAATTCGGTCCAGGCAGTACACGACTATTTGGAATCAGCGTTGTATGGTTGAGTTTTTCTCAACACTTGCTAACATTCCTCGTATTCTTTCTTTTGCAGTTTGTAAAGACAGGGAAGTGTAACGCAGGACATCCAACAGCTATAAGATATCTGTTTGTTTGAAAGAGAAAAGTGGGAAGATAACTCCAACGTTCTCTAAGCAATTCGGTCCAGGCAGTACAGAAGTATACAGAACCAGCATTGTATGGTGGAGATTTTCTGAGCACTTCCTAACATTTCTCGTATTCTTTCTTTTGCTGTGTGGAAAGACAAGGAAGCTTAACGCAGGCCATCAACAGCTAAAGACATCTCTTTGCTTGGAGGAGAAAAGTGGAAGAATAACTCCTACGTTCTCTAAGCAATTCGGTCCAGCCAGTACACGACTCTACACAACCAGCGTTGTATGGTTGAGATTTTCTCAGCACTTTCTAATATTCCTCGTATTCTTTCCTTTGCAGTTTGTAAAGACGGGGAACCTTAACGCAGGAAATCCAACAGCTAAAAGATATCTCTTTGTTTCAAAGAGAAAAGTGGAAGGATAACTCCAAAGTTTTTTAAGCATTCGGTCCAAGCCATACACGACTATACAGAATCAGTGTTGTATGGTGGAGATTTCTGAGCACTTGCTAACATTCCTCGTATTCTTTCTTTTGCAGTTTGTAAAGGCAGGAAGCTTAACGCAGGACATCCAAAAGCTAAAGTCATCCCTTTCTTTGAAAGATAAAAGTGGAAGTATAACTTCAACGTTGTCTGAGCAATTCAGTCCAGGCAGTACACACGACTATATAGAATCAGCGTTCTATTGTTTGACATTTTCTCAGCACTTGCTGACATTCCTCGTATTCTTTTTTTGCAGTTGTAAAAAGAGGGAAGCCTAACGCAGGCCATCCGACACCTAAAGATATCTCTTTGTTTGAAAGAGAAAAGTGGAAGGATATCTCCAACGTTCTTAAGCAATTCGGTCCAGCCAATACACGAATATACAGAACCAGCGTTGTATGGTGGAGACTTTCTCAGCACTGCTAACAATTCCTCGTATTCTTTCTTTTGCAGTTGGTATGCACAGGGAAGCTTAACGCAGGACATCCAACAGCTAAAAGATATCTCTTTGTTTCAAAGAGAAAAGTGGAAGGATAACTGCAACGTTCCCTAAGCAATTCGGTCCAGGCAGTACACGACTATAGAGAACCAGCGTTGTATGGTTTAGATTTTCTACGCTCTTGCTAATATTCCTCGTATTCTTTCTTTTGCAGTTTTTAAGGACAGGGAAGCTTGACGAAGAACATCCAAAAGGTAAAAGATCTCTCTTTGCTTGAAAGAGAAAATTCGAAGGAAAACTCTAACGTTCTGTAAGCAATTCGGTCCAGGCAGTACACGACGCTACAACCACCATTGTATGGTTGAGATTTCTCAGCACTTGCTAACATTCCTAGTATCTTTCCTTTGGCCGTTTGTAAATCACAGGGAAACTTGACGCAGGCCATCCAAGAGCTAAAAGATATCTCTTTCTTTGAAAGAGAAAAATGGAAGTATAACTCCAACGTTCTCTAAGCAATTCTGTCCAGCTAGTACACGACTCTACAGAACCAGCGTTGTATGGTTGAGATTTTCTCATCACTTTCTAACATTCCTCGTATTCTTCTCTTTGCCGTTTGTAAAGACAGGGAAGCTTAACGCAGGCCATCCAACAGCTAAAGATATCTCTTTGTTTGAACGAGAAAAGTGGAAGTACAACTCCAACATTCTCTAAGCAATCGGTCCAGGCACTACACGACTATACAGAACCATCCTTGTATGGTTGAGATTTTCTCAGCACTTGCCTAAATTCCTCGTATTCTTTCTTTGCTGTGTGGAAAGACAAGGAAGGCTTAACGCAGGCCATCCAACAGCTAAAAGACATCTCTTTGCTTGGAGGAGAAAAGTGGAAGAATAACTCCTACGTTCTCTAAGCAATTCGGTCCAGCCAGTACACGACTCTACACAACCAGCGTTGTATGGTTGAGATTTTCTCAGCACTTTCTAACATTCCTCGTATTCTTTCCTTTGCAGTTTGTAAAGACGGGGAAGCTTAACGCAGGAAATCCAACAGCTAAAAGATATCTCTTTGTTTCAAAGAGAAAAGTGGAAGGATAACTCCAAGTTCTTTAAGCATTCGGTCCAAGCCGTACACGACTATACAGAATCAGTGTTGTATGGTGGAAGATTTTCTGAGCACTTGCTAACATTCCTCGTATTGCTTTCTTTTGCAGTTTGTAAGGCAGGGAAGCTTAACGCAGGCCATCCAACAGCTAAAAGTTTTCCCTTTGTTTGAAAAAGAAAAGTGGAAGGATAACTCCAACGTTCTTTAAGCAATTCGTTTCCAGGCAGTACACGACTGTATAGGATGAGCGTTGTATGTTTCAGCTTTTCTCAGCACTTGCTAACATTCCTCGTATTGTTTCTTTTGCAGTTTGTAAAGACAGGGAAGCTTAACGCAGGACATCCCACACCTAAAAGATATCTTTTTTTTTGAAAGAGAAAAGTGGAAAGG